>NC_053390.1:745843081-746443081 GCF_905171765.1 Bufo bufo | reverse complement strand
TATGTGTCAAGAATCACTAGCAGGGATGCAGACAGCATTGGAATGGTAGAGGTGAGTATAGCTTATTTTGGTTTCTTATGCCACTTATTCTCCCTGTTCTGTCTACATGGTCACACAGTGTGCAGTCAGATATTCAGCATAAACCATTCCTGTCTTCCAAATAAGAGGACTATTCTTTGTAGTCTAACTTGTTTATTGGTAAAACAGGAATGTTTGATTGATTAATCGATTGGTAAAACTATAATAAAACAAATAACATGGATAAGTATATAGAATAGCATGTACTTTAACATTAGCATAACACAGAAGCACATGATAAAATGGCTGCCTAATATAGGACTTCATGTCTAACATCTAACAGTTATAACAACCTTCCTGAGTAACAATGAGCTCTGCATAACATAATGTCCCTGAAACAAAGATAGATCTTTCACCAGATATACTTTTACCAGGATGGTGGAGTTTAAGAAGGAGATATGCAGAAGGACAGCTCTGCTGATGTGTCCTGGAGACTTCTCTTTCCCAGGATGCTTTGCACTCCCACAATGCTTTGCACCACCCACAATGCAGCAGTCTTTGTAACAAGAAAAACAAAGTGCAATAAAATTTAACATCGCTAAATGGTGCTATAACCACATTAATCACTACATAAATAGCAAAACTGAGGAAAACATGATCTGTAATGATTTTTCCTAACCCTGCTGGGCAGAATACACCTTGTAGCAGCATTCTTCTTCCCCTCACTATAGACTTCTGTGAGCAGCATGTGTGTCTCTCTCTTTAAGTAATCTCTGTTTTGTCTCTTCTCTCTCATTGTATCTTGCTCCTCCTCTCTCTTCCCCTCTCTATAGTCTTCTATGGGCAGCTGTAATCTAATCTTTTATTGAGTAGACAGATATCTTGTCTATGAAGACTGACTTACAGTAGCATAGAATGTGAGTTTTGGATGGGATGGGGGTGAAGCATTTTCTTTATTTAAACAACAGTGACCATTTAATGTTTATTTTGCTTGAAACTTTTAATTGTATGATACAATGTGCCGTAATTACCTGTGATGATAATTAATATTGTGTGAAATTAATTCAAAACAATTATTTTTATAGTCATGTAAAATAAATAATTATTACATTTTAGCTAAAAGTGCTAGCAAAAATATCTGGCATCAGAGGCAATAAAAGATGATAAAAAAATTTATGTCTCAAGTCAAAATTATCCAGTTAATTCCATTTTTTGTTTGGATTTTGAAGACAATCAAGAGTTACAGGGTCAGTTTGCATTAAGAATGAAACTGAAAGCAGACTAACCTGTTTGATTTTCGAGGATAAAGAACCAGTAAATTGTAACAGCCATTTTTTTAAATATATGTTACAGCTACAGTAGTGTTGAGTGAATTGAAGCATCTGAATTGGGATTCGATCCGAAGTTTAGTAAAAAACTTGATTCACCTCTTCATGGTAACAAAATCACTTTTTCCTAAAATGGTGGCTGAAAATAAAGAAAATAATACTTACCTCATTCCCTTGATCACGGAGAGGCTGTCAGCTCCAATCTTGATTGAAGAAAACCCACCAAATGACCTGCAGCGACTGTGAAGACGTCACCACGTGATCACGCTTGCTGTGTGCAGTGATGTTGTCAGTGATGATCAGTAGTAAAACATAAGTAGAAGCAGCACCACACGGTCCTTGGTCGATGTAAACACACGATGCAACAGCCTCACCATTGACCCACGATCCAGCAGGCCATGAGATAAGCGAAAAACACGATTGGCACCGGCAGCATCTCACATCATCCAAATTTTATTGCGACCTCAAGACATAGTACAACAAATACAGCAACATTTCGGCTGATACTCAGCCTTTGTCAAGCCTAATGACATCATCATAATTACACATATATATACCCCACATATAAAAACACACCCCCTCACAGTCACCAATGATAATCGCTGGTCATGTCATTTGCCAATCGCTATCTCCTATGTATTAGCCTAATAGGTTATTACCTTTCACCTGATCACAAGCATGGTGTGGCGGTATTAGCTATGTCGGCGTTGTCACATGTGATGTGCGCAAATGCGCACAGCTGCACTTACTTAATAGGGTGCATCCCTGTATCCATGGTAGCTGACGGCGCTAGTTCCTACAGCCAATCGGCTGTTCTAATCACATCATGGCGCACGCGATCATGTGATACGCCCGCTGACGTCATCAAGACGCGCAACTGCGCGTCCGATGACCATAGCACGTGATCGGCACTCACGCACGGCGTCATTACAGCGCAGCATCCACAGTGTCATGGTAACGGGGACACATCCTAGATATAATAATTCAAAGAGAGTCATTTCCACAGCTATAGCAGGAGGGATCCATTTGGATCAACCAATCTGTAAATCGCATGGAGCAACTCCGATTATCATAGCCAAAAAAACGCCTTGTCTACATGGTCATATAGCATTTGATACATACAACAAATTATTTACATCAACGGCATTGTAAAAGCCATCAATACATTGTATACATCCAGTGCTTGAAGTGGGCCGGAACGCGGCGGTACTCAGTACCGCCACTTCCAAAAATTGCCCTGGAGAGTACCAGCACCTCTCCGTGCGCCCAGTACGTGGGTTTCCGGTACCGGAGCGCAGCGGAGAGCTGGCAGTATCTCCTCCCTAATGTCGTTGGCTGGGCAGCTAGTGGAGGGGGGCGGGTCGTTGCAGAGTACGGCTCAGGCTGGCGCAGGCAGGGAGTTGACCTCACGTTAGGTGACGTCAACTCCTTCCCGCGCGCCTGTGACTGAGGAGCGATCAGTGCGGCGACCAGTGACTGGTCCTCCTTGGAGTCAGGAGTCGGACGGTGCAGCAAAGAACATCGACTTTGCTTTGGAATCCAACTTCTGAAGAGTACTGGTGAGTGACAGGCACCCCCCCTCCCCCCACACACATTAGTTCCTCTCTGTACCAGTACCCCCCCCCCACCACCACCGCACATTCGTTCCTCTCTGAACCAGTACCCCCCTGCACATCAGACCCCCCCCCCCTCATCACACACATTAGTTCCTCTCTTTACCAGTACCCCCCCCCACCACCACCACACATTAGTGCCTCTCTGTACCAGTACCCCTCTGCACATCAGACCCCCCATCACACACATATATATTAGTTCCTCTATGTACCAGTACCCCCCCCCCCCCCACCACCGCACATTCGTTCCTCTCTGAACCAGTACCCCCCTGCACATCAGACCCCCCCCTCATCACACACACACACACATTAATTCCTCTCTGTACCAGTACCCCCCTGGCAGGGGGGTACTGGTACAGAGAGGAATTAATGTGTGTGTGTGTGATGAGTGGGGGGGGGGTCTGATGTGCAGGGGGGTACTGGTACAGAGAGGAACGAATGTGCGGTGGTGGGGGGGGTACTGTACTGGTACATAGAGGAACTAATATATATGTGTGTGATGGGGGGGTCTGATGTGCAGGGGGGGGGAGCACCGGCGCCTAATAGAGTACCGGCACCTCTTTTGGCCCACTTAAAGCACTGTATACATCCCCTATTCACGGAGTCTGACACACCGGATTGATTAAAGACCTATGGTCACCTCAGGGAGTGGGGGATGAATCATCAAAAATGATTTTACATGTAACATTATAAAAACAAGATGTCCCAATATCCAAGGGACATACTACCAACTCATCTCAATCAATGGAGGTGACGTTAAATTCTATATTAAGGCCAAATGTTTGTAGAGACCTAAGGGTGTGAATCCATTTTAGTTCCTTTCTTCTCAGGATTTTCTTTCTGTCCCCACCCCGTCTCAGATATCCTACACTATCAATAGCACGAAACCTTAATTGATTTATGGAATGATTATGTCAATGAAATGTTTTGCAGTTGCAACACGAAAGGCAAGGGAAATTGAGAGGTGGCAATTTCCCTTGCCTTTCGTGTTGCAACTGCAGTGGCATCATGAAAGGTGATGGTTTTGCACACCCATATAGTGGTAAATTGTTTAAAATTAGAGGACACTACACATGTAGATCCACGGATGTGGTATACATGATACAGTGCCCATGCAGCTTGATATACGTGGGTGAGACCACGATGGAATTGAGAGAAAGAATTAATAAACACAAAAGTACAATAAGAAAGGGTGCATTGGACAAACCGGTTGCAAAACATTTCATTGAACATAATCATTCCATAAATCAATTAAGGTTTCGTGCTATTGATAGTGTAGGATATCTGAGACCGGGTGGGGACAGAAAGAAAATCCTGAGAAGAAAGGAACTAAAATGGATTCACACCCTTAGGTCTCTACAAACATTTGGCCTTAATATAGAATTTAACGTCACCTCCATTGATTGAGATGAGTTGGTAGAATGTCCCTTGGATATTGGGACATCTTGTTTTTATAATGTTACATGTAAAATCATTTTTGATGATTCATCCCCCACTCCCTGAGGTGACCATAGGTCTTTAATCAATCCGGTGTGTCAGACTCCGTGAATAGGGGATGTATACAATGTATTGATGGCTTTTACAATGCCGTTGATGTAAATAATTTGTTGTATGTATCAAATGCTATATGACCATGTAGACTAGGCATTTTTTTGGCTATGATAATCGGAGTTGCTCCATGCGATTTACAGATTGGTTGATCCAAATGGATCCCTCCTGCTATAGCTGTGGAAATGACTCTCTTTGAATTATTATATCTAGGATGTGTCCCCGTTACCATGACACTGTGGATGCTGCGCTGTAATGACGCCGTGCGTGAGTGCCGATCACGTGCTATGGTCATCGGACGCGCAGTTGCGCGTCTTGATGACGTCAGCGGGCGTATCACATGATCGCGTGCGCCATGATGTGATTAGAACAGCCAATTGGCTGTAGGAACTAGCGCCGTCAGCTACCATGGATACAGGGATACACCCTATTAAGTAAGTGCAGCTGTGCGCATTTGCGCACATCACATGTGACAACGCCGACATAGCTAATACCGCCACACAATGCTTGTGATCAGGTGAAAGGTAATAACCTATTAGGCTAATACATAGGAGATAGCGATTGGAAAATGACATGACCAGCGATTATCATTGGTGACTGTGAGGGGGTGTGTTTTTATATGTGGGGTATATATATGTGTAATTATGATGATGTCATTAGGATTGACAAAGGCTGAGTATCAGCCGAAACGTTGCTGTATTTGTTGTACTATGTCTTGAGGTAGCAATAAAATTTGGATGATGTGAGATGCTGCCGGTGCTAATCTTGTTGTCAGTGATGATGTCACTGTGCGTGGCCAGCGTGATCACATAGTTTTCTTCAATCAAGACGGGAGCAGAAGAGGTGAGTATAATATATTTTTTTAATCCTGCATTAAGCCCCTGAGTGTGAGTCTCAGATGCCGCGATCACCATTCCCTGTAATTTCTCCCGCTCCATACAATCAAAAGCGATCTGTGATGAAGTAATTTGTAACAAATTGAATTTCTTGACAAAGGTCGGCGAAGCTGCAAAATCTTTTTTTTTTTTATTTCGCTCATTTCTAGTTACAGCTAGAGCCTAAGATTTCATTCATAATGGCATATGGAAGTTCTTGTATTGCATCCAAACAGATGAATGCAGGAAATGTATTCCTAAATGTTTCCATTTGTTTGGGAAAGGTTTACCATATTTCCCAATAAAGAACAAAAACGTGTTTTTGTGGCAAAGATTTGCTATATTAATTCCTCAATTTCTGTATTTACTCCCTGGGTTAAGTTGAGCCCACTCTATGTGCACTCAGTGCTGGCTATGTAAGGCTGAGTTCACACTTCAGTTAATTGGTTGGTTATTTCAATTAGTTATTGTGAGCCAAAACTAGGTGCGGGTCAAAAACGCAGAACAAGTGCATGTCATTCTACTATAACTTATCTCTGAGGAGTCTTCGCTACTGGTTTTGGCTCACAATAACTGATGGAAATAACTAGAGATGAGCGAATCGAAGTTGATGGAGCGCTAAGCCGGCGCCCTGTGACAATATGATACAGCAGTGATACAAGCAAATCTTACTTGTTATTGGGATGCAAGTTGTGCTTGATACAGCAATTTACGGGGTGTATTAATAGGAAACATACGTATGTCCTATTAGCCGCTCTGCGTTGATTTAACATTGTTTTACTTTTTTTTGGGGGGGGGTGTATTAATGGGGAAAAAAAGGAAATAATATATGTCATAATTGCCGTTCAGCAGTGAAGTTACATTGTACTACAGCCATTTACAGGGTGTATTAATAGGAAAGATGCGTGTGTTCTATTAGCTGTTCTGCTGTGAATTTTGATAGGTATACTTTTTTGGGGGGTTTATTATACCACTGTCCTAGTAGCCCTTCTGCTTTGAATTTTTATAGTTTTTTTTTGGGTGTATTAATAGAAAAGATACGTACGCACTATTAGCTGTTCTGCTGTGAATTTTGGTTGTTATACTTTTTTGAGGGGTTTATTAATAGTAAAAAGAATACGTCTTAATTGCCGTTCTGCTGTGAAGTTATATTGTACAACATTTTTTTACGGGGTGTATTAATAGGAAATATACCTCTGTAGCCACAACTGGCCAATTTTGACCTTGACAAGCTTTCTTGTCCGGCCAGCAGTGTGGCATCAGAGCTGGTGATTAGTCCGGCGGGAGCCATAATTACCCCAAGGAGATCTCGCCTGTCAACCCAAAATGTGGATAAACTGACCTTTGTGAAGTTGAATCAGGCGTGGATCAGTCAGGATCTTCAAACACCAGTGCCTGATAAATCAGACTAGATCATCCATGGGCTACACCTTAACTTTGTCAAAAGAGACCTGTTTCTTATGGTTACCTGCTTCAGCTACTATTCTGATGCTGCCACTCGCCTGATGCCACACCTGATGACACGTGCTCCTACTGCCAACCACCATCTTCAGCTGGTACGGTTATTGCCCCCCACCTCCCAACTCTGTCACTGTGCCACCCTGTGGTCTCCTCATGCTGCTGCCACTTCAACACTCTGAGGTCCCCTCATGCTGCTGGCACCTAACCACTATGTCACTGGGCCCCTATGTGGTCTTTTCATGCTGTGGCCACCTCACCACTCTCTGGTCTCCTCATGCTGCTATAACCTCACCACTTTGTTACTGGGCCACTCTATGGTCTCCTCATGCTGCTACCACACCACTCTGTCACTAAGGCACTCTGCGGTCTCCGCATGCTGCTGCCACCTCAGAACTCTATGGTCTCCTCGTGCTGCGGCCACCTCGCCACTCTGTGGTCTCCTCATGCTGCTGCCACCTCACCACTTTATCACTGGGCCACTCTATGGGCTCCTCATGCTGCTGCCACCTCACCACTCTGTGATCTCCTCATGCTGCTGCCAACTCACCACTATGTCACTCGGCCACTCTCTGGTCTCCTCATGCTGCTGCCACATCACCACTCTGTGGTCTCCTCATGCTGCTACCTCACCACTATGTCATTGGGCAACTCTTTGGTCTCCTCATGTTGCTGCCACTTCACCACTCTGTAGTCTCCTCATGCTGCTACCTTGCCACCATGTCACTGGGCCACTCTGTGGTCTCCTCCTGCTGCTGCAACCTCACCACTCTGTCACTGGGCCACTCTATGGTCTCCTCATGCTGCTGCCACATCACCACATCACCACTCATGCTGCTACCTCACCACTATGTCACTGGGCCACTCTATGTTCTCCTCATGCTTCTGCCACATCACCAGTCTGTGGTACCCTCATGCTGCTACCTTACCACTATGTCACTGGGCCACTCTGTGGTCTCCTCATGCTGCTGCCACCTCACCAGTCTGTCACTGGGCCACTCTATGGTCTCCTTAGCTCCTGCCACATCACCACTCTGTGGTCTCCTCAAGTTGCTATCTCACCACTATGTTAGTGGGCCAATCTGTGGTCTCCTCATGCTGCAGCCTCATCATAACTCTGTGGTCTCCTCATGCTGCTACCTCACCACTATGTCACTGGGCCACTCTGTGGTCTACTCATGCTGCTGCCACCTCACCACTATGTCACTGGGCCACTCTCTGGTCTCCTCACGCTGCTTCCACATCACCACTCTGTGGTCTCCTCATGCTGCTACCTCACCACTATGTCACTGGGCCACTCTATGGTCTCCTCATGCTGCTGCCACCTCACCACTCTGTGATCTCCTCATGCTGCTGCCACCTCACCACTATGTCACTGGGCCACTCTCTGGTCTCCTCATGCTGCTGCCACATCACCACTCTGTGGTCTCCTCATGCTGCTACCTCACCACTATGTAATTGGGCAACTCTTTGGTCTCCTCATGTTGCTGCCACTTCACCACTCTGTGGTCTGCTCATGCTGCTACCTCACCACTATGTCACTAGGCCACTCTGTGGTCTCCTCCTGCTGCTGCCACCTCACCACTCTGTCACTGGGCCACTCTATGGTCTCCTCATGCTGCTGCCACATCACCACTCTCTGGTATACTCATGCTGCTACCTCACCACTATGTCACTGGGCCACTCTATGGTCTCCTCATGCTTCTTCCACATCACCAGTCTGTGGTATCCTCATGCTGCTACCTTACCACTATTTCACTGGGCCACTCTGTGGTCTCCTCATGCTGCTGCCACCTCACCAGTCTGTCACTGGGCCACTCTATGGTCTCCTTAGCTGCTGCCACATCACCACTCTGTGGTCTCCTCAAGTTGCTTTCTCACCACTATGTTAGTGGGCCAATCTGTGGTCTCCTCATGCTGCTGCCACCTCATCGCTCTGTGGTCTCCTCATGCTGCAGCCTCATCATAACTCTGTGGTCTCCTCATGCTGCTACCTCACCACTATGTCACTGAGCCACTCTGTGGTCTCCTCATGCTGCTGCCACCTCACCACTATGTCACTGGGCCACTTTCTGGTCTCCTCACGCTGCTTCCACATCACCACTCTGTGGTCTACTCATGCTGCTACTTCACCACTATGTCACTGGGCCACTCTATGGTCTCCTCATGCTGCTGCCACCTCACCACTCTGTGATCTCCTCATGCTGCTGCCACCTCACCACTATGTCAGTGGGCCACTCTCTGGTCTCCTCATGCTGCTGCCACATCACCACTCTGTGGTCTCCTCATGCTGCTACCTCACCACTATGTCATTGGGCAACTCTTTGGTCTCCTAATGTTGCTGCCACTTCACCACTCTGTGGTCCCCTCATGCTGCTACCTCACCACTATGTCACTGGGCCACTGTGTGGTCTCCTCCTGCTGCTGCCACCTCACCACTCTGTCACTGGGCCAATCTATGGTCTCCTCATGCTGCTGCCACATTACCACTCTCTGGTATACTCATGCTGCTACCTCACCACTATGTCACTGGGCCACTCTATGGTTTCCTCATGCTTCTGCCACATCACCAGTCTGTGGTATCCTCATGCTGCTACCTTACTACTATGTCACTGGGCCACTCTGTGGTCTCCTCATGCTGCTGCCACCTCACCAGTCTGTCACTGGGCCACTCTATGGTTTCCTTAGCTGCTGCCACATCACCTCTCTGTGGTCTCGTCAAGTTGCTATCTCACCACTATGTTAGTGGGCCAATCTGTGGTCTCCTCATGCTGCTGCCACCTCATCACTCTGTGGTCTCCTCATGCTTCAGCCTCATCATAACTCTGTGGTCTCCTCATGCTGCTACCTCACCACTATGTCACTGGGCCACTCTGTGGTCTCCTCATGCTGCTGCCACCTTACCACTATGTCACTGGGCCACTCTCTGGTCTCCTCACGCTGCTTCCACATCACCACTCTGTGGTCTCCTCATGCTGCTACCTCACCACTATGTCACTGGGCCACTCTGTGGTCTCCTCATGCTTCTGCCACCTCACCACTCTGTCACTGGGCCACTCTAATGTCTCCTCATGCTGCTGCCACATCACCACTCTGTGGTCTCTTCAAGTTGCTATCTCACCACTATGTCAGTGGGCCACTCTTTGGTCTCCTCATGCTGCTGCCACCTCATCGCTCTGTGGTCTCCTCATGCTGCTGTCACCTCACCACTCTGTCACTGGGCCACTCTATAGTCTTTTCATGCTGCTACCACATCACCACTCTGTGGTCTCTTTATGCTGCTACCTCACCACTATGTCACTGGGCCACTCTGTGGTCTCTTCATGATTCTGCCACCTCACCACTCTGTCACTGGGCCACTCTATGGTCTCCTAATGCTGCTGCCACATGAGCACTCTGTGGTCTCCTCATGCTGCTGCCACATCACCACTCTGTGGACTCCTCATGCTGCTATATCACTACTATGTCATTGGGACACTCTGTGGTCTACTCATGCTGCTGCCACCTCACCACTATGTCACTGGTCCACTCTGTGGTCTCCTCATACTGCTGCTACCTCACCACTCTGTGGTCTCCTCATTCTGCTGCCACCTCACCACTCTGTGGTCTCCTCATTCTGCTGCCACATCACGACTTTGTGGTCTTGTCATGCTGCTGCCACACCACCACTTTGTCACTGGGAAACTCTGTGGTCTCTTCATGCTGCTGCCATCTCAACACTCTGTCACTGGGCCACTCTATGGTATCCTCATGCTGCTGCCACATCACCACTCTGTGGTATCCTCATGCTGCTACCTCACCACTATGTCACTGGGCCACTCTATGGTCTCCTCATGCTGCTGCCACATCACAACTTTATCACTGGGCCACTCTATGGTCTCCTCATGCTGCTGCCACCTCTCCACTCTGTGATCTCCTCATGCTGCTGCCACCTCACTACTATGTCACTGGGCCACTCTCTGGTCTCCTCATGCTGCTGCCTCATCACCACTCTGTGGTCTTCTCATGCTGCTACCTCACCACTATGTCATTGGGCAACTCTTTGGTCTCCTCATGCTGCTGCCACATCAACACTCTGTGGTCTCTTCATGTTGCTACCTCACCACTATGTCCCTGGGCCACTCTGTGGACTTCTCATGCTGCTGCCACATCACCAATCTGTGGTATCCTCATGCTGCTACCTCACCACTATGTCACTGGGCCACTCTATGGTCATTTCATGCTTCTGCCACATCACCAGTCTTTGGTATCCTCATGCTGCTACCTTACCACTATGTCAGTGGGCCACTCTGTGGTCTCCTCATGCTGCTGCTACCTCACCACTCTGTGGTCTCCTCATTCTGCTGCCACCTCACCACTCTGTGGTCTCCTCATTCTGTTGCCACCTCACCACTCTGTGGTCTCCTCATTCTGCTGCCACATCACGACTTTGTGGTTTTGTCATGCTGCTGCTACACCACCACTTTGTCACTGGAAAACTCTGTGGTCTCTTCATGCTGCTGCCATCTCAACACTCTGTCACTGGGCCACTCTATGGTATCCTCATGCTGCTGCCACATCACCACTCTGTGGTATCCTCATGCTGCTACCTCACCACTATGTCACTAGGCCACTCTATGGTCTCCTCATGCTTCTGCCACATCACCAGTCTGTGGTATCCTCATGCTGCTACTTTACCACTATGTCACTGGGCCACTCTCTGGTCTCCTCATGCTGCTGCCACATCACCACTCTGTGGTCTCCTCAAGTTGCTATTTCACCACTATGTTAGTGGGCCAATCTGTGGTCTCCTCATGCTGCTGCCACCTCATCGCTCTGTGGTCTCCTCATGCTTCAGCCTCATCATAATTCTGTGGTCTCCTCATGCTGCTACCTCACCACTATGTCACTGGGCCACTCTGTGGTCTCCTCATGCTGCTGCCACCTCACCACTATGTCACTGGGCCACTCTCTGGTCTCCTCACGCTGCTTCCACATCACCACTCTTTGGTCTCCTCATGCTGCTACCTCACCACTATGTCACTGGGCCACTCTGTGGTCTCCTCATGCTTCTGCCACCTCACCACTCTGTCACTGGGCCACTCTAATGTCTCCTCATGCTGCTGCCACACCACTCTGTGGTCTCTTCAAGTTGCTATCTCACCACTATGTCAGTGGGCCACTCTTTGGTCTCCTCATGCTGCTGCCACCTCATCGCTCTGTGGTCTCCTCATGCTGCTGTCACCTCACCACTCTGTCACTGGGCCACTCTATAGTCTTTTCATGCTGCTACCACATCACCACTCTGTGGTCTCTTTATGCTGCTACCTCACCACTATGTCACTGGGCCACTCTGTGGTCTCTTCATGATTCTGCCACCTCACCACTCTGTCACTGGGCCACTCTATGGTCTCCTAATGCTGCTGCCACATGAGCACTCTGTGGTCTCCTCATGCTGCTGCCACATCACCACTCTGTGGACTCCTCATGCTGCTATATCACTACTATGTCATTGGGACACTCTGTGGTCTACTCATGCTGCTGCCACCTCACCACTATGTCACTGGTCCACTCTGTGGTCTCCTCATGCTGCTGCTACCTCACCACTCTGTGGTCTCCTCATTCTGCTGCCACCTCACCACTCTGTGGTCTCCTCATTCTGCTGCCACATCACGACTTTGTAGTCTTGTCATGCTGCTGCCACACCACCACTTTGTCACTGGGAAACTCTGTGGTCTCTTCATGCTGCTGCTATCTCAACACTCTGTTACTGGGCCACTCTATGGTATCCTCATGCTGCTGCCACATCACCACTCTGTGGTATCCTCATGCTGCTACCTCACCACTATGTCACTGGGCCACTCTATGGTCTCCTCATGCTGCTGCCACATCACCAGTCTGTGGTATCCTCATGCTGCTACCTTACCACTATGTCACTGGGCCACTCTGTGGTCTCCTCATGCTGCTGCCACCTCACCACTTTATCACTGGGCCACTCTATGGTCTCCTCATGCTGCTGCCACCTCACCACTCTGTGATCTCCTCATGCTGCTGCCACCTCACTACTATGTCACTGGGCCACTCTCTGGTCTCCTCATGCTGCTGCCTCATCACCACTCTGTGGTCTTCTCATGCTGCTACCTCACTACTATGTCATTGGGCAACTCTTTGGTCTCCTCATGCTGCTGCCACATCAACACTCTGTGGTCTCTTCATGTTGCTACCTCACCACTATGTCACTGGGCCACTCTGTGGACTTCTCATGCTGCTGCCACATCACCAATCTGTGGTATCCTCATGCTGCTACCTCACCACTATGTCACTGGGACACTCGATGGTCTCCTCATGCTTCTGCCACATCACCAGTCTTTGGTATCCTCATGCTGCTACCTTACCACTATGTCAGTGGGCCACTCTGTGGTCTCCTCATGCTGCTGCTACCTCACCACTATGTCACTGGGCCACTCTCTGGTCTCCTCATGCTGCTGCCTCATCACCACTCTGTGGTCTTCTCATGCTGCTACCTCACCACTATGTCATTGGGCAACTCTTTGGTCTCCTCATGCTGCTGCCACATCACCACTCTGTGGTCTCTTCATGTTGCTACCTCACCACTATGTCACTGGGCCACTCTGTGGACTTCTCATGCTGCTGCCACATCAACAATCTGTGGTATCCTCATGCTGCTACCTCACCACTATGTCACTGGGCCACTCTATGGTCTCCTCATGCTTCTGCCACATCACCAGTCTCTGGTATCCTCATGCTGCTACCTTACCACTATGTCAGTGGGCCACTCTGTGGTCTCCTCATGCTGCTGCTACCTCACCACTCTGTGGTCTCCTCATTCTGCTGCCACCTCACCACTCTGTGGTCTCCTCATTCTGTTGCCACCTCACCACTCTGTGGTCTCCTCATTCTGCTGCCACATCACGACTTTGTGGTCTTGTCATGCTGCTGCTACACCACCACTTTGTCACTGGGAAACTCTGTGGTCTCTTCATGCTGCTGCCATCTCAACACTCTGTCACTGGGCCACTCTATAGTATCCTCATGCTGCTGCCACATCACCACTCTGTGGTATCCTCATGCTGCTACCTCACCACTATGTCACTGGGCCACTCTATGGTCTCCTCATGCTTCTGCCACATCACCAGTCTGTGGTATCCTCATGCTGCTACTTTACCACTATGTCACTGGGCCACTCTGTGGTCTCCTCATGCTGCTGCCACATCACCACTTTATCACTGGGCCACTCTATGGTCTCCTCATGCTGCTGCCACCTCACCACTCTGTGATCTCCTCATGCTGCTGCCACCTCACCACTATGTCACTGGGCCACTCTCTGGTCTCCTCATGCTGCTGCCTCATCACCACTCTGTGGTCTTCTCATGCTGCTACCTCACCACTATGTCATTGGGCAACTCTTTGGTCTCATCATGCTGCTGCCACATCACCACTCTGTGGTCTCTTCATGTTGCTACCTCACCACTATTTCACTGGGCCACTCTGTGGTCTTCTCATGCTGCTGCCACATCACCAATCTGTGGTATCCTCATGCTGCTACCTCACCACTATGTCACTGGGCCACTCTATGGTATCCTCATGCTTCTGCCACATCACCAGTCTCTGGTATCCTCATGCTGCTACCTTACCACTATGTCAGTGGGCCACTCTGTGGTCTCCTCATGCTGCTGCTACCTCACCACTATGTCACTGGGCCACTCTCTGGTCTCTTAATTCTGCTACCACATCACCACTCTGTGGTCTCCTCATGCTGCTACCTCACCACTATGTCATTGGGCAACTCTTTGGTCTCCTCATGCTGCTGCCACATCACCACTCTGTGTTCTCCTCATGCTGCTACCTCACCACTATGTCACTGGGCAATTCTGTGGTCTCCGCATGCTGCTGCCACCTCACCACTCTGTCACTGGGCCACTCTATGGTTTCCTCATGCTGCTGCCACATCACCACTCTGTGGTCTCCTTAAGTTGCTATCTCACCACTATGTCAGTGGGCCACTCTGTGGTCTCCTCATGCTGCTGCCACCTCATCACTCTGTGGTCTCCTCATGCTGCAGCCTTATCATAACTCTCTGGTCTCCTCATGCTTCTACCTCACCACTATGTCACTGGGCCATTCTGTGGTCTCCTAATGCTGCTGTCACCTCACCACTCTGTCACTGGGCCACTCTATGGTCTCCTCATGCTGCTGCCACATCACCACTCTGTAGTATCTTCATGATGCAACCTCACCACTATGTCACTGGGCCACTCTATGTTCTCCTCATGCTTCTGCCACATCACCAGTCTGTGGTATCCTCATGCAGCTACCTTACCACTATGTCACTGGGCCACTCTGTGATCTCCTCATGCTGCTGCCACCTCACCACTATGTCACTTGGCCACTCTCTAGTCTCCTCATGCTGCTGCTGCTACCTCACCACTATGTCACTGGGCCACTCTATGTTCTCCTCATGCTTCTGCCACATCACCAGTCTGTGGTATCCTCATGCTGCTACCTTACCACTATGTCACTGGGCCACTCTCTGGTCTCCTCATGCTGCTGCCGCATCACCACCCTGTGGTCTCCTCATGCTGCTACCTCACCACTATGTCATTGGGCAACTCTTTGGTCTCCTCATGCTGCTGCCACATCACCACTCTGTGGTCTTCTCATGCTTCTACCTCACCACTATGTCACTGGGCTACTCTGTAGTCTCATCATGCTGCTGCCACCTCACCACTCTGTCACTGGGCCACTCTATGGTCTCCTCATGCTGCTGCCACATCACCTCTCTGTGGTCTCCTCAAGTTGCTATCTTACCACTATGTCAGTGGGTCACTCTGTGGTCTCCTCATGCTGCTGCCACCTCATCGCTCTGTGGTCTCCTTATGCTGCAGCCTCATCATAACTCTGTGGTCTCCTCATGATGCTACCTTACCACTATGTCACTGAGCCATTCTGTGGTCTCCAAATGCTGCTGTCACCTCATCACTCTGTCACTGGGCCACTCTATGGTCTCCTAATGCTGCTGCCACATGAGCACTCTGTCTCATTTGGGAACACGGAGGTCCAGAGACCACTAATCTGCAGACTTTCCTGGCTACCTTCCGGCTGGTCTTTGAAGAGCCTGGCCGCACGTTCTCCACTGCATCAGCTCTTCTGCGTCTACGATAGGGTTCTTTGTCTGTGGGTCAGTACGCCATCCAGTTTTGTACCCTGGCTGCCAAACTTCCATGGAACAATGAGGCTCAACTGGCAGTGTTCTGAGAGGGCCTTTCTGACCCAATTAAGGATGAATTAACTGGTTGAGACCATCCGTCTTCTCTGAATGACCTGATCACCTTGGCCAAAGGGATAGATATGCGTTTCAGGGAACGTTCTAAGGAGTTCGCATGCACCAGAAGACCACCTCGCTTGGCTCCATCCTTCCAGAGGTCTATTTTTTCTCTATTGTCCACCCCAACTGAAGAGCCCTTGCAAAAAAAGTGCCTTTGATTGTCTGACCAGGAACTTTTATGTCACATAGCAGAGAACCTGTGTCTGAATTGTGGAGGCAAGTCCCACTTTGTGCGTAATTGTCCACAGAAGCCGGGAAAAGGATCTAGGATCAGTTGTAAAGGTGGTCTTAGACAAGGACTCATTTCCAGTGACTCTCTTTCACAAGGGAGTTACACTGTCTGTACCTGGATTCTTGGACTCTGAGTCAGCCGGTAACTTCATTCAGCAAGCTCTGGTCCATCACTACTCAATCAAGTGCTCCCTACCATCTGTCTCAAAAGGCCTCTGCCAGTGGCTTCCGTAAATGGACTTCTACTTCCCGAACCTGTGCTTTCTAATACTATGCCCTTAAGTTGCGAATAGGGGTTCTGCATTGAGAGATGATCTCCTTCTATATGCTGCCAGTATCTGTGAATCCAGTTATTCTAGGTCTTCCCTGGCTGCGTCAGCACCCTCCAGTTCTGGACTGGCACTCCGGTCAGATTCTGTAGTGGGAATGATCCTGTCAGTTCCCCTGCTTATCAGAGGTCCAACCTGCTTCCTCACCTACTGTACCTGTAGACCTCTCACCTGGACTTCTGCAAAAGTAGGCCGGTTTTGCAGATGTCTTCAGTAAGAAAGAGGTCGAGACCCTGCCTCCTCATCGTCCATATGATTATCCGATTGATCTTCTTCCTGGTGCCACTCCTCCTCGTGGTCGAGTCTACCCACTGTTGCTTCCCGAGACCCAAGCAATGTCTGTTTACATCAAGGATAATCTTGAGAGGGGGGTATCCGGAAATCTATTTTGCCAGCCAGTGACGGGTTATTTGTGCAGAAAAAAGATGGATCATTACGACCCTGTATTGACTATCAAGGTCAGAATAAGGTCACGGTCAAGAATCAATACCCTCTTCCGCTAATCTTCAAACTCTTTGAAAAGATCCGGGGAACTAAGGTCTTCACAAAATTAGACCTGCGTGGTGCATACAATCTTATCCGCATTCGAAAGGGAGATAAGTGGAAGGCTGCTTTCAACACTCGTGGCGGTCACTACGAGTATCTGGTCATGCCCTTCGGTTTACCTAATGCTTCGGCGGTATTCCAGGAGTTGGTAAATTATATCTTCTGGGACCTGCTCTATGTCTGCTTAATAGTGTACATGGATCATATACTGATCTATTCTCCTGATTTGACCACTTATCGAGGCATGTACCTTTAGTTTTACAGCGGTTAAGAGAGAATCAAATTTATGCCAAACTCGAGAAATGCATCTTTGAAAAATCTACCGTACCGTTCCTCAGATACATCATCTTGGATTCCAGGTTGCAAATGGATCCTGAAAATTGAATGCAGGAATGGACTGGCCATTCTCACAGTTTCTTTGTGCAATACAGCGCTTCCTTGGATTTGCTAATTTCTATTGTCAGTTCATCCCAAATTTTTCCTCTCTTGCATCTCCGATCTCCTCTCTTACTAAGAAAGGGGTGAATGCCAGAGTCTGGACTCCAGAGGCCGAAGCTGCCTTCATCCAATTAAATAGGTCCTTTGCTTTTGTACCTACTCTGTGTCATCCCGATGTCTCTTGCCAATTCTTTTTAAAAGTGGACACCTCCTCCATAGGAGCCGGTGCTGTTTTACTAGAGAAATGTTCCAATCGCAAGATGTTTACATGTGATATAAACAAAAAGAGATTAGAACCCGCGCTGACTAAGTGACAAAGAGAGACACTTATGTTGAGTTTATCTTATAAGGGTTGAAGAAATATATCGTCCACTGAGACAATGCAGTCAGATGACACCCGATTTCTTCCTAAGATGCCTGAGAGCAACGTTCAGAGTCCACCTGAATAAAGTCACGAGGCATAGATAAAACAGAGGCTGCAGGTACTTACTGTTCAGCCGTCTTGAAGATTTGTTTAATATGTTAGCAGGTCCTGTATTCTGTTGCTGTCTTCTGCTTACCTGGCTGCACGCGCGTAACTCCGGCCGGTAGCACGCGCGCGCTCCTGGAAGCAATGTTCGTCGTCCTGGTAACCTGGCGTGTGACGTCACACTCGAGAGCTATGTAAGCCTCTTTGGTCCAAAAAACCTCCGACGCGTTTCGGAACAGTCGTGTTCCTTCCTCAGGGATAGATGTGGATCCTGCTTCACTGGTTTTTAAGCCCGCTGGTTACCAAGGAGACAGCTTTTGTTTACAGTATAGCGCAAATGCAAAGGAGAGCATAATAATTATCAGAGGAGAGCGGTCTTTCATAGTAGTTAATCTCAATAATTGCATTGACTTGTTGATTAATGTACATATGTTATTTAATTGGATCCATAATGGCTCATGGCTGGCTGTTGAGTTTTTTATATTATTTTTATTTATATTTTGGTTTTAGTATTTATTACACCGTACTTCCGGTACTTTGGTAGTTTATTTTATTATAATTTGGGGGTTCATTAAGCTACTTGACGATTCGTCAGCTCTTAATTATATGTTTCCAAAGGAGAGAATTATAGGAAAGCGAACAGCTCTATTTCCTGATTAAGGCCGATGGGCGCCAAGGTATTGAGATTGTAGATCCATTCACTCTCTTTGCGGGACATTATTTTAATAAAATCTCCACCTCTGGGGTCCTGCTTTATCTGTTCTATGCCCCCAAAGATAGAGCCTTCAAATTTGCCTTTATGCCTCTCACTGTAATGGCGTGACAATGGGTGCCCTACAAATTTTTTGTTGATGTTTTTTATATGCTCCCATAATCTGATTCTTAATACACGTTTTGTTCTTCCTATATAAATCTTGCCACAGGGGCATTTTATATGATAAATAACCCCCTTAGAGTGGCAAGTAAGGTGCTTTTTTATTTTGTAAGTGTTATTTCCATTACTGATTTCCTTTATGCTTTCCTTTTGTTTGGAGGCTAGGCAAACTTTGCATGTTCTACATGGATAGAATCCATTTCTCTCTTCAGCATGACCTAATATATTTCTGCTTCCCCCATTATTTATTCTAATAGATGGGGCTACCATATTGCCCAGATTCCTCGACTTTCTGAAGATGAATTTTGGTGCCATGGGTAATTTTTCCCCAATAATTTTATCATGTTTGAGGACGTCCCAATGTTTTTTTATAATTTGTTTGAATTGGGATACTTTACCATGATATTGGGTTATTATAGGTATGTTGAAGTCAGGGGCAGCTAGTGTGGTGTTAGGTCCTTCTTTCATAATTGTTGCTACCTTCTTTTGTATAAGTGATTCTCGCTCTGTTTTTAGAACCTCCTGTTTAATTTTCTCAAGTTTAGCCAGATTATAACCTTTCTCCTCAAATTTAGTGTGTAAGTTATTTGCCTCCTCTTCAAATTGCTTGCTCAGCGTGCAGTTTCTCCTCAAGCGGATGTATTGGCTGCGTGAGATATCCCACGCAGCCAATACATCCGCCAGGTTGCAGGAGATCCAGGTAAATTCACATACGTATATAGCAAGCCTCGACGTAGAGGCTCTATACACTAGTATTCAACACCATTTGGGAATACAGGCAGTCCAATATTATTTGAGCACCAAAGGGATCCAATATCACGAGCACAATTGTTTTGTTGTTACACTTCTAAAATTTTTGTTGGAGCACAATTATTTTACGTTTAATGGGAAATATTATTTACAGACAACTGGTACCGCTATGGGCACTATTTGTGCACCAAGTTTTGCTAATTTGTTTCTAGGGTGGTGGGAAGACCGTATAGTTTTCACAGAGACACATGAGAGATACACACAGCACATATTATTTTGGGGTCGTTATATTGACGACATTTTGATTTTTTGGGATGACACAGAGGCACAATTTCATGAATTTGTTTGTCAATTGAACGACAATCAAATTGGAATGAAATTTACCGCTGAAATACACAAGAGCACAATTAATTTCCTGGATCTTAAATTGGTACTGCAACCTGACGGCAGTATCCAGACAGAAATCTATCGAAAACCGACATCTACTAATAATTTGCTGCATTGGCAAAGCCACCATCCTGAACCCCTCAAAAAGGGAATCCCTGTGGGGCAATATATAAGAGCTAGGCGCAATTGCTCCACAGAGGAAGCATTCCAAAAAGAATGTAATATACTCTATCCACGATTCCTGAGTAGAGGATATTCCAAGAAATGCCTGCATAAGGCGTACAATAAAGCAAGGAAGTTAGAAAGGCAGCAGTTGCTAGGCAGTAGAACTCAGAAAGGAGGTGAAAAAATCATACGCTGCATAGGCACCTATGACACTGAACATAATGCCATTAAACAGGTGTTGAGACGACACTGGCACATATTACAAGCTGATGCCGACATACAGAAAGTAATACCTAGTTACCCGGCAATAACCTATAGAAGAGGTAAAAATCTAAGAGAAATGCTGGTTCACAGCCATTATCAACAGAATAAAATAACAAAAACTACCTGGTTAAATCATAAGGGATCATACCCATGTGGGGATTGTATATTTTGCGGCCGGATGGCAACTACAAAAATGTTTGAGAATCCAGCAGATGGGAAAAGTTACGAAATAAGAGATTACATTAATTGTAAAACAAAAGGAGTGGTGTACGTCATCAGGTGTGACTGTCCTAAGCTGTACGTGGGGAAGACCACCCAAGAACTAAGAAGGAGAATATCTAGACACCTGAGCAGTATCAACACAGGGGAGGACACCAGCCTAGCTAGACACATTAGAGAAAAACATAAAGGAAACAGCTCAGGGATAAAATTTTGGGGAGTGACAAAGGTGAACACAGGTCCACGTAAAAGGGATATAGATAGGAAACTCCAACAAGAGGAGACCAAATGGATTTACCTGCTTCAAATTTGCCTTTATGCCTCTCACTGTAATGGCGTGACAATGGGTGCCCTACAAATTTTTTGTTGATGTTTTTTATATGCTCCCATAATCTGATTCTTAATACACGTTTTGTTCTTCCTATATAAATCTTGCCACAGGGGCATTTTATATGATAAATAACCCCCTTAGAGTGGCAAGTAAGGTGCTTTTTTATTTTGTAAGTGTTATTTCCATTACTGATTTCCTTTATGCTTTCCTTTTGTTTGGAGGCTAGGCAAACTTTGCATGTTCTACATGGATAGAATCCATTTCTCTCTTCAGCATGACCTAATATATTTCTGCTTCCCCCATTATTTATTCTAATAGATGGGGCTACCATATTGCCCAGATTCCTCGACTTTCTGAAGATGAATTTTGGTGCCATGGGTAATTTTTCCCCAATAATTTTATCATGTTTGAGGACGTCCCAATGTTTTTTTATAATTTGTTTGAATTGGGATACTTTACCATGATATTGGGTTATTATAGGTATGTTGAAGTCAGGGGCAGCTAGTGTGGTGTTAGGTCCTTCTTTCATAATTGTTGCTACCTTCTTTTGTATAAGTGATTCTCGCTCTGTTTTTAGAACCTCCTGTTTAATTTTCTCAAGCTCAGCCAGATTATAACCTTTCTCCTCAAATTTAGTGTGTAAGTTATTTGCCTCCTCTTCAAATTGCTTGCTCAGCGTGCAGTTTCTCCTCAAGCGGATGTATTGGCTGCGTGAGATATCCCACGCAGCCAATACATCCGCCAGGTTGCAGGAGATCCAGGTAAATTCACATACGTATATAGCAAGCCTCGACGTAGAGGCTCTATACACTAGTATTCAACACCATTTGGGAATACAGGCAGTCCAATATTATTTGAGCACCAAAGGGATCCAATATCACGAGCACAATTGTTTTGTTGTTACACTTCTAAAATTTTTGTTGGAGCACAATTATTTTACATTTAATGGGAAATATTATTTACAGACAACTGGTACCGCTATGGGCACTATTTGTGCACCAAGTTTTGCTAATTTGTTTCTAGGGTGGTGGGAAGACCGTATAGTTTTCACAGAGACACATGAGAGATACACACAGCACATATTATTTTGGGGTCGTTATATTGACGACATTTTGATTTTTTGGGATGACACAGAGGCACAATTTCATGAATTTGTTTGTCAATTGAACGACAATCAAATTGGAATGAAATTTACCGCTGAAATACACAAGAGCACAATTAATTTCCTGGATCTTAAATTGGTACTGCAACCTGACGGCAGTATCCAGACAGAAATCTATCGAAAACCGACATCTACTAATAATTTGCTGCATTGGCAAAGCCACCATCCTGAACCCCTCAAAAAGGGAATCCCTGTGGGGCAATATATAAGAGCTAGGCGCAATTGCTCCACAGAGGAAGCATTCCAAAAAGAATGTAATATACTCTATCCACGATTCCTGAGTAGAGGATATTCCAAGAAATGCCTGCATAAGGCGTACAATAAAGCAAGGAAGTTAGAAAGGCAGCAGTTGCTAGGCAGTAGAACTCAGAAAGGAGGTGAAAAAATCATACGCTGCATAGGCACCTATGACACTGAACATAATGCCATTAAACAGGTGTTGAGACGACACTGGCACATATTACAAGCTGATGCCGACATACAGAAAGTAATACCTAGTTACCCGGCAATAACCTATAGAAGAGGTAAAAATCTAAGAGAAATGCTGGTTCACAGCCATTATCAACAGAATAAAATAACAAAAACTACCTGGTTAAATCATAAGGGATCATACCCATGTGGGGATTGTATATTTTGCGGCCGGATGGCAACTACAAAAATGTTTGAGAATCCAGCAGATGGGAAAAGTTACGAAATAAGAGATTACATTAATTGTAAAACAAAAGGAGTGGTGTACGTCATCAGGTGTGACTGTCCTAAGCTGTACGTGGGGAAGACCACCCAAGAACTAAGAAGGAGAATATCTAGACACCTGAGCAGTATCAACACAGGGGAGGACACCAGCCTAGCTAGACACATTAGAGAAAAACATAAAGGAAACAGCTCAGGGATAAAATTTTGGGGAGTGACAAAGGTGAACACAGGTCCACGTAAAAGGGATATAGATAGGAAACTCCAACAAGAGGAGACCAAATGGATTTACCTGCTCAACAGCTTATCCCCAAGAGGCCTCAACGAAGGGTTCACATATTCATCCTTTCTGTAGATTATATCCCCACCTAAAAAGAAAAGGAAAGTAAATGATAAGATACCACTAACAAATGATAAATACAGTAAACAACAAACTAAGAAGCATACTTGGCAAGGCTAAAAATAAAATATAGGGAAATAAAAGAACCCAGATAGGCAATAATGGCAAATGGGGGAGTTCATTCGTCCGTCTCCCCCCCCCCCCCCCCCCCCCCCCGGAGATTGGGGCCCTACAAAATGTAACATAGTCAGATGACTACTAGAAGTGTCATAAGGGATGGACAAGTCTGGTTGAGAGAGGAAATTGCGATCACAGTGTATACAGAGCGGCCTAAATATGTAAGAACTTAAAGCCAATATGTACACTATTGATAGTAGTGGTAAGGCTACCTAAGCGCGATCCCTCTAACAGCCAGACAATCATCTTGGGATATTTAGATCAGAACCCACTGTAAGTGACAAGAAGCAGAGGTGGAAGTATTACATTATTAGTATTTATCTCGATGATTGGTAAATATACCAGATAAACCCTGACACAACAACATCTGTAATTGGATGCAGAGATCACAGCACGCTGGCATGTAATACCCAACTAGCATATGATATTAGATTAAAATACTATCAAAATCATGGATGATCCTACCCCATCTCTGCATATTATAGGCATGGGAGTACACATGATGAAAGGGAAGGAAATTGGATCATCGAGGAATGGAGGTCCTAGTGATAACAACTCATAACATAACATCACACTAGATGGGGAAGTGGTTAATACTTACAAAGTCCGGAGACAAGCGCCGCATCACGGCTAAGTATTCACGCAGGCGCACTTTGGTATCCGACGTGGAGAGCGCCGAAAGCTAAGTGCTCTGACATGCGCAACAGGACGCATTGAGCCCTGGGACGTAAGTCCGATAACTAAGTATTGGCGCATGCGTAGATGGAGTATACCAAGTAGATGCGGCGGCGACCAAGTCAGAGGACATGCGCA
Source organism: Bufo bufo (assembly GCF_905171765.1). Classification (NCBI taxonomy): domain Eukaryota; kingdom Metazoa; phylum Chordata; class Amphibia; order Anura; family Bufonidae; genus Bufo; species Bufo bufo. The sequence continues at coordinate 746,418,731 of NC_053390.1, read as the reverse complement.
GGGAAATGGGTCAAAGATAAGCCAGCGTGCAGTATCCCAAAGTCTATGTTTACCAGACATGCGCCGCGCAATTTGATGACACAGCACGGCGCATATCAAGTAAGGGTTAAAGTTGGAGGGGGCGTAGACATCAGCTGACAAGTGGCCTATCAGCCACTGGGAGACGGACGTATGCACCCTCCTAAGCCAGCCCACAATCTATGACATCACAAACGGAAGTGATATAATCCAGCCGAGCCAGTATACGTTCACACTCTGCCCAAACCCCTGAAGACGCCGGAGCACGGCGAAACATGTCGGGGGGCAGTGTGGACATTTAGTTTTTAAGCAGTGAGGTCACCTAGCCTATTTATATAGGAAGACATATCACATTGTGCTTATACCAATACTGGCAGCGCGCAGCCAGTTAAGCCAACCAGTCTCACTCCAGATAGATATCATAGGCAGGAGGCTAGTACTAGTATAATATAAGACTGAGTGACCGCTGATCATTTTAATAAATTATTATAGATGATATTAAAGATCAACTATTAAAGGTTATGTTTTAGGATCTAGGAGGTGTAGGATAATAGGTGTAAGTTAGTCCTAATGGACATTTGTTTGAGTTATTGAATAAAACACCACATCCTAACACCATAAGGGAAATATAGCGATTTTGCAGTAAAAACAAAAGGGATAAACCTCCCGCTACAATCTTCCCTATTACCTGGGGGAAACAACTACAGGAGGAGTAGCAGTATATGAACCCACCTTGAACAGAGAGAGCCATCTAGGATGGCAGGCTTCCTCTCCAATCAAACTACCACACAAATGTTTCTGGCTGAGGCTGGGAGAGTTTTTTCTACTGAAAGTTTACCGGTGAACTGTCTCGATATAGCTCAGGCATTTAAAGAAATCAACAAAACGTACAAACAATATATTAGGGCAGTCTGGGAAACAGCGAGCTTGGAGACGTATATGCAGCAAAAAATCGTATATAGAGGGATGCGAATTAATATAACTCCTAATTCTCATCAGGAAGACAGTGAATTTATAAAGGGGTGGGAAACGTTGCTAACTGAAAACTCTCTACGAATGCAAGCGTACCTGCTTGATTACGAACAAAAGTCACTGGTAAAAATAACTTCGCAATTGCAGAAAGAAATTCAGGAGATTCAAACATTTAAAACCCAAACAGAATTTATAGAGTACGAACTGAGATTGCAAAAAAACGTTGAGAGTATTCAGGGAGAAACTAAAGAACGTAAGCATAGGAAGTACAATAGAGATAAAAAGGATTTTGATACTGGAAATATATATCTAAGGAGACAAGGCGGACGGTTCCCATACAAGACAAGGGAAAATTGGAGAGAGTACACAGACATATCAGAGTCAGAGGTCTCTGAGGTCGAAAGTAATCCCACACAAGCCAAAGGGAATACAAAGAGGAGAGCTAAGAACAGACTGCCCTATTCCCAGAGGAAATACTCCTCAAAAAATCCCCCATTAAATCCGTCTAATAGTAACCAGAGCCTTCTTACTAATCAGATATGTGCTCCAAATCAAGAATACGTACCAACCTTGCCAGCACATTATGTGCAATTTTCACAATTATCATCTGCGCCTACTGTAACAAATACAACCCATCTACCTCAAAATACAGCATCAGAGAGTTTTTTAGGCATGGGGATACAGCTGAGAGACAGGGAGAGATGGGGTTACAATCAAAAGATGTGAATGTGGGCATAACACAGCCAATAGTGAACCATCTCGCAAGCAATACAATAACAAATATAAATAGCGAGCAGACTATGCAGATCATAAATAAAACTGAGATAGATTTAAAACCAGAGCATATAAGCCTGATACAGAAAGGGTTATCATTCACTCCGGCACCTCAATTCAATTGCTTCCTGTGGGTAAAAGATATCAACCTGTTTGCCCGCAAATTAGCACTACATAAAGAATTTAACACTAGGGATCATGCACTAGAATATATACAGAGACAAGAGAGAGAGGCAGTTGACACCCTAGAACAGCTAATGAGGGAAGGAGAAGGTGAAATTGTGGCCCCTACCCCCCCCCCTTCAGCACATTGACCCCAAAATCCAAGTTCACCCCGCCATTCGGAAAATACGCAAATATACAAACATTTGTGGACGTGGTAACTAGAGACCTACAGCGAATTAGGCCCTCTAAACAAAACATGCACAAAAACCTGACCCCAGAAGAGCAGGGAGCAATGAGAGACCTAATGGGAAATGACAATCTAGTAATAAAACCGTCGGATAAAGGGGGAAATATTGTACTAATGGAAAGAAAATACTATGAACAAATGATTATGACCCTTTTGAATGAGAACAGTACATACAAGGAACTAGATACTGATCCCACTGAAAAATATGTGTCGGAACTCAAGCAATTACTTAAAAATGCAAAAGAGAAAAATCTCATTACAAAGGAAGAATATAACGTTATGTTTAGACCACGACCCACGAGAGCAACATTTTATGCTATCCCCAAAATTCACAAACAAAGGGAACCTATCCCGGGCAGGCTTATAGTATCGGGTAACCAAAGCCTGTGTGAAGGCATCAGTGAATATGTGGAACAGGTCATCTCTCCATTTGTTAAAACACTACCATCATATCTGAGGGATACAAAAGATACTGTCGCCAGGTTGCAGGAGATCCAGGTAAATTCACATACGTATATAGCAAGCCTCGACGTAGAGGCTCTATACACTAGTATTCAACACCATTTGGGAATACAGGCAGTCCAATATTATTTGAGCACCAAAGGGATCCAATATCACGAGCACAATTGTTTTGTTGTTACACTTCTAAAATTTTTGTTGGAGCACAATTATTTTACGTTTAATGGGAAATATTATTTACAGACAACTGGTACCGCTATGGGCACTATTTGTGCACCAAGTTTTGCTAATTTGTTTCTAGGGTGGTGGGAAGACCGTATAGTTTTCACAGAGACACATGAGAGATACACACAGCACATATTATTTTGGGGTCGTTATATTGACGACATTTTGATTTTTTGGGATGACACAGAGGCACAATTTCATGAATTTGTTTGTCAATTGAACGACAATCAAATTGGAATGAAATTTACCGCTGAAATACACAAGAGCACAATTAATTTCCTGGATCTTAAATTGGTACTGCAACCTGACGGCAGTATCCAGACAGAAATCTATCGAAAACCGACATCTACTAATAATTTGCTGCATTGGCAAAGCCACCATCCTGAACCCCTCAAAAAGGGAATCCCTGTGGGGCAATATATAAGAGCTAGGCGCAATTGCTCCACAGAGGAAGCATTCCAAAAAGAATGTAATATACTCTATCCACGATTCCTGAGTAGAGGATATTCCAAGAAATGCCTGCATAAGGCGTACAATAAAGCAAGGAGTTAGAAAGGCAGCAGTTGCTAGGCAGTAGAACTCAGAAAGGAGGTGAAAAAATCATACGCTGCATAGGCACCTATGACACTGAACATAATGCCATTAAACAGGTGTTGAGACGACACTGGCACATATTACAAGCTGATGCCGACATACAGAAAGTAATACCTAGTTACCCGGCAATAACCTATAGAAGAGGTAAAAATCTAAGAGAAATGCTGGTTCACAGCCATTATCAACAGAATAAAATAACAAAAACTACCTGGTTAAATCATAAGGGATCATACCCATGTGGGGATTGTATATTTTGCGGCCGGATGGCAACTACAAAAATGTTTGAGAATCCAGCAGATGGGAAAAGTTACGAAATAAGAGATTACATTAATTGTAAAACAAAAGGAGTGGTGTACGTCATCAGGTGTGACTGTCCTAAGCTGTACGTGGGGAAGACCACCCAAGAACTAAGAAGGAGAATATCTAGACACCTGAGCAGTATCAACACAGGGGAGGACACCAGCCTAGCTAGACACATTAGAGAAAAACATAAAGGAAACAGCTCAGGGATAAAATTTTGGGGAGTGACAAAGGTGAACACAGGTCCACGTAAAGGGGATATAGATAGGAAACTCCAACAAGAGGAGACCAAATGGATTTACCTGCTCAACAGCTTATCCCCAAGAGGCCTCAACGAAGGGTTCACATATTCATCCTTTCTGTAGATTATATCCCCACCTAAAAAGAAAAGGAAAGTAAATGATAAGATACCACTAACAAATGATAAATACAGTAAACAACAAACTAAGAAGCATACTTGGCAAGGCTAAAAATAAAATATAGGGAAATAAAAGAACCCAGATAGGCAATAATGGCAAATGGGGGAGTTCATTCGTCCGTCTTCCCCCCCCCCCCCGGAGATTGGGGCCCTACAAAATGTAACATAGCCAGATGACTACTAGAAGTGTCATAAGGGATGGACAAGTCTGGTTGAGAGAGGAAATTGCGATCACAGTGTATACAGAGCGGCCTTAATATGTAAGAACTTAAAGCCAATATGTACACTATTGATAGTAGTGGTAAGGCTACCTAAGCGCGATCCCTCTAACAGCCAGACAATCATCTTGGGATATTTAGATCAGAACCCACTGTAAGTGACAAGAAGCAGAGGTGGAAGTATTACATTATTAGTATTTATCTCGATGATTGGTAAATATACCAGATAAACCCTGACACAACAACATCTGTAATTGGATGCAGAGATCACAGCACGCTGGCATGTAATACCCAACTAGCATATGATATTAGATTAAAATACTATCAAAATCATGGATGATCCTACCCCATCTCTGCATATTATAGGCATGGGAGTACACATGATGAAAGGGAAGGAAATTGGATCATCGAGGAATGGAGGTCCTAGTGATAACAACTCATAACATAACATCACACTAGATGGGGAAGTGGTTAATACTTACAAAGTCCGGAGACAAGCGCCGCATCACGGCTAAGTATTCACGCAGGCGCACTTTGGTATCCGACGTGGAGAGCGCCGAAAGCTAAGTGCTCTGAAGTGCTCTGAACCCTTCGTTAACCAAAACGACGAACATTGCTTCCAGGAGCGCGCGCGTGCTACCGGCCGGAGTTACGCGCGTGCAACCAGGTAAGCAGAAGACAGCAACAGAATACAGGACCCGCGAACATATTAAACAAATCTTCAAGACGGCTGAACAGTAAGTACCTGCAGCCTCTGTTTTATCTATGCCTCGTGACTTTATTCAGGTGGACTCTGAACGTTGCTCTCAGGCATCTTAGGAAGAAATCGGGTGTCATCTGACTGCATTGTCTCAGTGGACGATATATTTCTTCAACCCTTATAAGATAAACTCAACATAAGTGTCTCTCTTTGTCACTTAGTCAGCGCGGGTTCTAATCTCTTTTTGTTTATACTAGGTTTTCCTATTTATACTGGGTTTTTTTGGCAATTATCCCTGTTCCAGAACCCAGCAGCGACACACTCCACTGTAACCTCTTTGCAGTGTGGGTGATCCCTTAAAAACCACCCCCCCCTCCCTAATTAGACGGCAGCGCTAGTATCTCTGCTTTCTCATGTTTACATGTGAATTTTTCTCTAAGCTCTTCTCCCCTGCTAAGAGGAATTACTGTATACGAGATAAAGAGCTTCTGGCCATAAAACTTGCCTTGACGCAAGAACCTTAACTATCTGCAGACAGCCCAGTGTCTGAACCCTCGACAAGCCAGATGGATACTCTTCTTCTCCTGTTTTGATTTTGAGCTTCACTTTCGCCCAGCCAAGAATAACATCAAGGCGGATGCTCTTTATAGGTCATTTGACTTCTCCGACCATCAGGAGGAGCCCCAGTACAGTGTAGATCCTGCTCGTTTGATCACCGCGGCTCCTGTCTTGGTCAAAAACATCCTGGACATCAAGAAGCGTGGCATGAAGACCTACTATCTTGTGGACTGGAAAGGCTTTAGGCCTGAGAAGAGGTCTTGGGAACCAGAGGAGGAGGACATTCATGCTCCGAACTTGGTAAAAAGGTTTCTGTCTCATTGTGTACTCAAGAAGAGGGAGCGTAAGGGGGGTACTGTAACAGCAGCTGCTGTGCACCGCTGTTCCCCTGCTTACTGCCACTATCCCAGACGCCGTGTTTAGTGGTGATCTGCTGCCAGTGCATCCCCATTAACAACTGCAGTCCTGGGGTCTGCTCTTGTAGGTATTGCTTGTTCTGGGATCCTGTCCACAGTTTACTTTTATCCCTGGCCACAGCATGCTTGATGCTTGTTCCCTACAGCACTTCTTTAGGGCCGGCGCATGTCACTTCCTGTGCTTTATGGGTTAGATCATGTGACCTTGCTGACCAATCCTAGCCCTATTGCACATACTGTAAATAAGTGGCTCAGTCCCCTCTCAGATGCCTCAGTGTCAAGGTCCTTGTGACCTGCAAAGTTGCTGATATCTCTGCTTCTCTTCCTGTGTACCTGACCTGTGCTTGTGTTTATGGACTCTGCTACCTGTTTGATCCCTGCCTGCTTGCCTTGACTCTCCTGCTGCAGATCCAGAATGCCTGACCTATGCTGCCTGCCCTGACCTGTTGCTTGTTTGTTGGTCGAGCACCAAAGTGCTCAGGTGCTCGAGGAGAACACCTTGGGATGCTCGGGTGCTCTAAGAAGCACCCAAGCACAATGGAAGTCAATGGGAGAACCAGAGATTTAAACCAGGCACCCCCTGCTCTGAAGAGGGGAGGGTGTCTGGTTCACATGAAAAGGTCAGAAATTGATGGAAACACCACTGAAATTGTTTGGGAACAGCATGGGGAGAATGTCTGGATGCATCTTGAATTCCCAGGTCACTGCTGGAAACGATGTTGTCCGAGTAGTACGCCACATTTACAGACTGACAATAATACGCACAAAACCAAAGATAAAATTGATTCTAGAGGAAAAATTGTTAGGAAAGAATAGTTCCTGTATATTTACTTGTATATAAAGTGCAACTGCTGCCAAAAATTAAAAGGAAGAGGCACTCCGATACAACCTGTATATCACATAAAGGAGGGCCATATTCACATTGTGGTGCAATTGTTCAGGTAGTGAGACTCCTACACTCATAAAGCCTATGCACTAAGTGAAAGGGCTGCCAAAAATTACAAGGAACTGGCACTACAATACACTCTTTATTACACATAAAGAAGGGCATCATACACACCCTTGAAAAATTATGATTAATGGCCTGCTGGTGACCCTCAAAAACTATTGGAGCAAGGGCCTGCTGATCTGACCATCTAAAACATTAGGGGTGAGTGCCTGCTGCTGATCTGACCATCTAAAACATTAGGGGCAATGGCCTGCTGCTGAGCTGACTCTCTAAAACAGGCATGCTCAACCTGTGGCCCTCCAGCTGTTGCAAAACTACAACTCCCAGCATGCCCGAACAGCCTACAGCTATCAGCCTACAGCAGGGCATTGTAGGAGTTGTAGTTTTACAACAGCTGGAGGGCCGCAGGTTGAGCATGCCTGCTCTAAAACATTAGGTGTGAGTGTATGCTGCTGATCTGACATCTAAAACATTAGGGGAGAGTGACTGCTGCTGATTTGACGTTCTAAAACATTAGGGGCGAGGGGCCAGCTGCTGAGCTGACCCTCTAAAACATTAGGGGCGAGTGCCTGCTGCTGATCTGACCATCTAAAACATTAGGGGTGATGGCCTGCTGCTGAGCTGACTCTCTAAAACAGGCATGCTCAACCTGTGGCCCTCCAGCTGTTGCAAAACTACAACTCCCAGCATGCCCGAAAAGCCTACAGCTATCAGCCTACAGCAGGGCATTGTGGGAGTTGTAGTTTTACAACAGCTGGAGGGGCGCAGGTTGAGCATGCCTGCTCTAAAACATTAGGTGCGAGTGTATGCTGCTGATCTGACATCTAAAACATTAGGGGAGAGTGACTGCTGCTGATTTGACGTTCTAAAACATTAGGGGCGAGGGGCCAGCTGCTGAGCTGACCCTCTAAAACATTAGGGGCGAGTGCCTGCTGCTGATCTGACCATCTAAAACATTAGGGGTGATGGCCTGCTGCTGAGCTGACTCTCTAAAACAGGCATGCTCAACCTGTGGCCCTCCAGCTGTTGCAAAACTACAACTCCCAGCATGCCCGAACAGCCTACAGCTATCAGCCTACAGCAGGGCATTGTGGGAGTTGTAGTTTTACAACAGCTGGAGGGGCGCAGGTTGAGCATGCCTGCTCTAAAACATTAGGTGTGAGTGTATGCTGCTGATCTGACATCTAAAACATTAGGGGAGAGTGACTGCTGCTGATTTGACGTTCTAAAACATTAGGGGCGAGGGGCCAGCTGCTGAGCTGACTCTCTAAAACATTAGGGGCGAGTGCCTGCTGCTGATCTGACCATCTAAAACATTAGGGGCGAGGGCCTGCTGCTGAGCTGACCCTCTAAAACAGGGATGGCCAACCTGAGGCTCTCCAGCTGTTACAACTCCCATCATGCCCGGACAGTCTACAGCTATCAGCCAACAGCAGGGCATGGTGGGAGTTGTAGTTTTACAACAGCTGGAGAGCCACAGGTTGGCCATGCCTGCTCTAAAACATTAGGGGCGAGTGCCTGCTGCTCATCTGACCTTCTAAAACATTAGGGGCGAGGGCCTGCTGCTGAGCTGACCCTCTAAAACAGGCATGCTCAACCTGTGGCCCTCCAGCTGTTGCAAAACTACAACTCCCAGCATGCCCGAACAGCCTACAGCTATCAGCCTACAGAAGGGCATTGTGGGAGTTGAGCATGCATGCTCTAAAACATTAGGGGCGAGTGTATGCTGCTGATCTGACATCTAAAACATTAGGGGAGAGTGACTGCTGCTGATTTGACCCTCTAAAATATTAGGGGCGAGTGCCTGCTGCTGATCTGGCCATCTAAAAGATTAGCGGCGAGGGGCTGCTGCTGAGCTGACCCTCTAAAACATTAGGGGTGAGTGCCTGTTGCTGATCTGACCATCTAAAACATTAGGGGCGAGGGCCTGCTGCTGATCTGACCATCTAAAACATTATGGGCGATTGTCTGATGCTGAGCTCACCATCTAAAACATTAGGGGTGAGGGTCTGCTGCTGAGCTGACCCTCTAAAACAATAGGGGCGAGTGCCTGCTGCTGATCTGACCATCTAAAACATTAGGGGCGAGGGCCTGCTGGTGACCCTCTAAAAAATAAGAACAAGGGGCTGCTGGTGACCCTCAAAAACTTTATGGGCGAGGGCCTGCTGGTAACCCTCTAAAACATTATTGGTGAGGGCCTGTTGGTGACCTTCAAAAACATTATGGGTGAGGGCCTGCTGCTGAGCTGACCCTCTAAAACATTAGGAGCGAGGGCAGCCTAATAAGCATGTTGATATGATGGAGGAGGACGAGAAAAGGGAGATTGAACCATATACCCTTTTTAGTGGTGGAAGGGGTGCATGAAAATACAGTGTATTCAATACACCATAAAAGCCACATTTAGAGTGCCTTTATGTTCAGCCGCTTTCCTCTGTTGGAGTAGAGAAGTCAGGGGTAATCCAGGCCTTGTTCATTTTTATAAGAGTCAACCGGTCAGCATTATCAGATGACAGGCGGATACGCATATGAGTTATTATTCCCCCAGCAGCAGTAAATACACGCTCTGACAAAACACTGGCGGCGGAGCAGGCCAGCACCTCAAAGTCGTAGAGCGCAAGTTTGTTCCACGTGTCCAGCTTGGACACCCAATAGTTGTAAGGCACAGAGGGATCACTGAGGAAACTGACACGGTCTGCTATGTACTCCACCATCTTCCAAAACTTTTCGCTCCTTGTGACAATAGGCTGCGCATCAGGTTGAGGGTGCTGGTGGAGTGTCATAAAACTGTCCCAGGCCTTGGAGAGTGTTGCCTTGCCTCTGTTGGAACTGTGTTCCCCTCGTCTCCCCTCCTCGGTTGCCCAAGGAACTACTTACTCTGCAGCCAGCGTTGTCAGCTGGAAATTTTTGGAGCAATTTTTCCACAGGGACCTTCTGGTATTGCACCATTTTGCTTGTCCTCTCCATCACAGGAAAGAGAGATGAGAAGTTCTCTTTGTAGCAAGGATCGAGAAGGGTGAACAACCAGTAATCGGAGTTGGCCAAAAAGCGTACAACGCGAGGGTCACAGGAAAGGCAGCCTAACATGAAGTCTGCCATGTGTGCCAGAGTTCCAACAGTCAAGACTTTGCTGTCCTCATCAGGAGGATGACTCTCAATCTCCTCCTCCTCTTCTACACATCCACGCTGAACAGATGGAATAAAACTTCTCTGGGTACTACCCTCTGTAGCAGAGGCAACCGTCTCCTGCTCCTCCTCTTCTTAATCATCATCCAATTCGCACTGAGAAGACGAACTGACTGTGGTCTGGCTATCACCCAGTGTACTGTCTTCCCCAATTTCCACCTCTTCCACAAGCAAAGCGTCCACTTAATTGGGAGCAACGAGTGTTTGAGTAGACACAAAAGTGGGATGGTTACGCTGATAATAGCGTTAGCGCCTCTCACCATCTGTGTTGATTCCTCAAAGTTGCGTAAAACCTCACAGAGGTCAGACATCAATACCCACTTGTCGCTTGTGAAGAGCGGAAGCTGACTGAAAAGGCGATGACCATGTTGCAGCTGGTATTCCACTACTGCCCTCCGCTGCTCACAAAGCCTGGCCAACATGTGGAACGTCGAGTTCCAGCTTGTGCTCACGTCGCACAACAGTCGGTGAGCTGGAAATTGCAAGCGCTGCTGCAGCGTTACCAGACCGGCAGAAGCTGTCGATGACTTGCGGATATGTGCACACATGCGGCGCACCTTCACCAGTAGCTCAGGCAAATTGGGGCAGGTTTTGAGAAGCCGCTGAACCACTAGATTGAACAGGTGGGCTAGGCATGGTATGAGTGTGAGCTTGCCAAGCTCCAAAGCCGGCACCAAGTTACGGCCGTTATCAGACACAACCATGCCTGGTTGTAGGTTGAGTGGCAAGCCACAGCTCAGTCTAGTCCCTTATCCCCTGCAACAGCTCTGCGGCGGTATGCTGTTTGTCACCTAAGCAGATCATTTTAAGCATGGCCTGTTGCCGCTTCCTCACTGCAGTACTCCCGCAGTGCTCCTGTGCCATCCCAGGGTACGACTCGCTCCCGGCATCCACAACGTTCACCCAGTGTGCCATCAGTGAAATGTAGCGTCCCTGGCCAAAAGCACTTGTAAGTGTCAGGCGTTAAGTGGACCTTCCCAATAACTGCGTTGGTCAGGGCACAGGTGATGTTACGGGACACATGCTGGTGTAAGGCTGGGACTGCACACTGTGAAAAATATTGGCAGCTGGGGACAGAGTCATAAGGCTGCGGAAAGCCTTAGTGTCCACAAGCCTAAATGGCAACATTTCCAGGGCCAGCAATTTGGAAATGTGCTCATTTAGTGCTATGACCTGTGGGTGGGTGGCTGGGTATTTGCACTTTCATTCAAAGGCCTGGGGTATAGACATCTTTATGCTGTGCTGGGACACAGAAGTGTATGTGCTATCTGATGGTGATTGCGAAGGTCCAGGTGCATGGTGGGAGGCATCCAGGCCTGTGTCTTGGACAGGGGATTAGCCATCACGTAACGCAGACACTGATTGCGGACCAAGTCATTTGGCCCACCTATTAGGGTGCTTTGATGCCATGTGGCGGATCATTCTGTTGGTGGTGAGGTTGCTAGTGTTCATGCCCCTGCTCATTTTAGTACTGCACAGGTTGCAAATGGCAATTATTTTATCGTCCGCACTTTCCTCAAAAAAGCGCCAGACTGCAGAACACCTACCCTTGGCAAGGGAAATTGCCGCAAGGGGGTGCTTCGAAGAACAGTTGTGGGCCTGTTTGGTGAGGCCCACCTTCTGCGTTTTGCCACCCCACTGCCTCTTCCAGCCTGTTGCTGTGCTGCGGATCCCTCCCCTTCTGTACTGCTGTCCTAGCTCGGCTTGCCACCTTCCCAGGTTGGGACAGTGGCTTCATTGTCCACCACCTTATCTTCTACTTTCTCACTCTGGTTATCCTGCTTACTTGTTGACCTAACAACAACCTCAGTTATTGACAACTGTGTGTCATCCTCATCATCAACCTCTTGAGACACTATATGCGGTTGACTTATTGGCAACCGTGTCTCATCATCATCATCCACCTCGTGAAACACTAATTGCCCTTTCCCAACGTCATCTTCTTGAGACTGTGGATGCTCAAGAGTTTGGGAATCAGGGCACAAGATCTCCTCATGTCCCTCTTCAAGCGGCCTTGACGAGAGGGCCAAATCAAGGAATGGCGCTGAAAAGAGCTTCTCGGAATATCTGAGCGTGGGATCACTTGTTTGCCAAGACTCTTCACGGTGTGAGGAAGGAGTATCAGAGTGACTACTGAGAGTGGACTTTGTGGAATACAGGGTGGTGCTTAACCGACTGAAAGCATTATCTGCTCCAATCCAACTGACCACCTGGTAGCACTGGTCTGACTTCGAGAGTGGTGTCCTGCACCACCCTGCGCAAATAAAGTACATGGAATGTCACAGATATTTTTAAGATGCGCACACGTTAAACAGGAGATGTAGCACAGATAATGTTGCTGTCCGCATCATCTATGAAAAAAGTACACTGAATGTCACAGATAATTTTAGGATGCACAAACGTTATACAGGAGGTATAGCGCAAGTAATGTCGCTGTCACCACCGCCTGATAAAAAATGACACTAAATGAATGTCAATGATTTTTAGGATGCACAAATGTTATACAGGAGGTATAGCACAAGTAATGTCGCTGTCACCACCGGCTAATAAAAAATTTGACTGAATTAATGAAACTGATACTTAGGATGCGCAAACGTCATACAGGAAAATAGCGAAAATAATGTCGCTGTCATCACCGGCTGATAAAAAATTACCCTGAATGAATGTCACTGATATTTAGGATGCACAAACATTATACAGGAGGTATAGCACAAGTAATGTCGCTGTCACCAGCGGCTAATAAAACATTAGACTGAATGAATGTCACTGATATTTAGGATGCGCCCATGTTAAACAGGAGGTATAGCGCAAGTAATGTCGCTGTCACCACCGGCTAATAAAAAATTACACTGAATGAATGTCACTGATATTTTGGATGCACAAACGTTATACAGGAGGTATAGCGCAAGTAATGCTGCTGTCACCAGCGGCTAATAGAAAATTAGACTGAATTAATGTCACTGATACTTAGGATGCGCAAACGTTATACAGGAAGTATAGCGCAAGTAATGTCGCTGTCACCACCGGCTAATAAAAAATTACACTAAATTAATGTCACTGATATTTAGGATGGGCAAACGTTATACAGGAGATGTAGTGCAGGAAATGTCGCTGCCGCCAGCAGCAAAAAAATTAGACTGAATGTCACTGATATTTCAGATACGCAAACGTTATACAGGAAATGTAGCGCAGGTAATGTAACTGTCCGCAGCGGACACCATCTACAGACAAAGTACACTGGATGTCACAGATATTTTTAGGCTGCGCACGCGTTAGACAGGAGATGTAGTGCAGATAATGTCGCTGGCTGCAGCGGTGAAACAATTGCAAGCTATTTAGCGCAGGTTGCGCTAAAAATATCTATTGCTGCCAGATACAATTATAGTCATTAAAATGACTTTTGGATCTTTAATAATTCCATGCAATTTAGCGCAGGTTGTGCTAATAATTATATTGCTGCCAGATGCAATAGTTCTTAAAAGGTCTTTTGGGTCTCTATCAACTTTTTTAAATAAAAATATTAGTATTTCACTACATACACTATCTGTCCCTTCTTCAGCACAGCTCTCCCTGACTAAAACTGAGCCGAACACGTGTCATCGGGTGCTATATAGCACCCGATAACGCGTTCCTGCCAGCCAATCACTGTAATACCAGTAGCCAAAATGGCTACGGCATTACAGTGAATGGCAGTACTCATCTGCACGTTTATTGGCTGCGTAGCAGCCAACAAATGTGCGGGGAGGAGACTTGAGCATCGTGCTCGAGCACACGCGGTGTTCGGCCAAACACCGCAATGTGCCGAGCATCGCGATGCTCGAGTAAAATTTGTGTTCCGCCGAGCATGCTCGTCCAACACTATTGTTTGACTTCGCCTCTCCCTCATCCTTCAGTCCTGCACTGTTGCTCCTGGTTACGACTAGGCCTGCTGACTGCATATGTACCTCTGGTAACTTGCTCTGGTACCTCCTGGTCCGCCTGGACCAGCTGCCTAGTGTGCCAACCCTCCTCAAGAGGTAGCGACCTGGTGTTTCCCTCTGGAAAGTCTATACCCACCATTAGGGGTACTGTGAATATCGAGGGGTTCATTTAGACAATGCCCTTAGAGTAGGTTGGACACATGGCACAGTGGGTTCATGCCCGCTGGTTCATGACAATTGTGCAGTGATTGTAAGAGCAATGCCTGTTATATGCATGTCATACTCACTCACAGTATTGTTTCACTACCACAGCAGATTCCCTATGCATTTTTCTGCAAGGCACAGTGTTTTACACCACTATACAGGCTCTCTGCAGCCTTGAAATTGCAGTTTTTTTAATGCAAATCGCCATGAATAAATTTGGATCAAATGTTTTTGAAACATTTGGCGACCGACCAAATATAATTTTTGAGAAATTTGCTCATCTCTAGAAATAAATTAACAAATAACTGAAGTGTGAACTCAGCCTTATAGAGATGACATCCACATACAGTAACTCTGATCCTTTAACCTCTCCGATGCCACAGTCAATAGCGACTGTGGTAACACAGAGCTTAGTCAAAGGAGGGGTGCTTCTGCTTACTTCTGATCGGACCTCCCACAGTGAAATTTTGGGTTTCCAATTAGTTGGTATGACAGCCTAAGACCTTGTGTATGTTCTCAGGACTGGCATAGCAGAGTGGTGACCATGTGTTTGGATAGGTCAAGCCTACTAGAGCAGAAAGAGTCACTTTCCACTCTATTTCTTAGAGGGTTTTTTTGAGCCAATCCCTTTCTATGTCTTACATAATATATGCCCAGATAAATATATGGACTAAGTGTCTTCCTTATTAGAGTGTATTACTACCCCATAATGACACTGATACTGTAAAATTAGGAAAGCAGTTTCCAAAATATTCTTGGGAAAAAGCTTTTCTGAGCTGATAAGACAGCACACAATCCCATTGTTGTCTATAAACATGTGGCTTCTGCAAGGAGCTCCTGTGAAACTGGCCTAAATATTTATTCTCATGATTGTCCAAGTATAGTCCTCTTTACTATTCCTGGGTGGGGCCTATTCCTAACAGGCCTCATTAATTTTAGGTACATCATCAACATTTGGGTGGACATTATCATGAGGGATTCTTTGCAGTCAGTTTGAGTTTGCGCTGGTGAAAGCTGCCTCAAATTTTTTTTAAATTTGATACATTTGGCAAATCTTTAATCTTTTTCTACAAATGTTACTCCATTTTTCTTTAACGTCTTACTGGGTGACATTGCAACTGTTTAAAAAGGTTGCGGTGAATTTGGAGTGAAATTAATTAATATAGATAAGGGGGAGTTCAGATCACTATTATGCTTATGTTATGCTAGGAATCTGTTTTTGAAAAAACGTATTAATTAGCATAACAGAAAAGAACTGAAGCAGTGTGTTCAGTTATTTTAAAGGATCTGTTATGAAATTCTGTTAAAATAACATATCCATTATTTCTGTGAGTTTCCATTAGAATTTTTTATTGTGTTAAAATAAAGGATACATTTTTTTATTATTTAATATTTTTTGGTGGGGGGAGGGACACAGGTATATAATATCCCCCATTTCCCAATGTTTTTGTGAGCTGTGAGGTGGATGTGTAAAAAGCCATGTTACCAGCTCACCTGTTCTTTGATTTGAAGTATACCATTAAACGCAAGTAATGGGTAATAGGAGGAGGCGTTGTTTGCGGAAACGGTTTTTGGTTGATCCCATAACATCCGCCAGGATGACCTGTGCTGCATTTGCAGTCCTACACCCTGAGCTGCAGCAGCATTCTGAAAAATTTGATTCATATTTAAATTGGTTATCCAAGTTCTACAGTATAATGCTCTGGTCCCTCACAGAGGTTGTGCTTACCTCGCTTCCCGGCACCCAAGTTGCATCTCATATCGTTCCTTGTCAAGCATCCAATGCCTTTGGCTGTGAAGCAACCCCAAATTATCAGGCTTCCTCTACCGAACTTGACAGCTCCGTCAATTTCTCAACCCATTAGCCCCCTTTTACCTTGTTTCTTCCAGACCCATTTGCACCCATCACAGCCGAGTCTATTGACTTTCGGCACATCTCTTCAAATTACTCATTTCCAATTTTCAATTCCAATCCAGTAGTGCTCCTTTCTAATTTTAACATCGAAGTAGTCCATCTTCATGAAGCTCATCTAACTTCTTCCTGAAACAGTTGATAAAGTGATCAAGGTTTGTGTTGTGCTTCATAATTTTTGTTGTCTAAAGAGCCTCCACCTATGGATCCGTTAATAACATGGCCAGAATCTGGCCAGAATCACCAAACCACTGACCCACAGGCCACTGCTGCAAATTATTTTTTGTCTCTAGCTGATGCTTTTGATGCTTTTTCTAATTTTGGAATGCAACAAGTTGTTATTTTTTGTGCCCTGTGTGGCTTTACTCTAAAATAGTTCATCATTTTTATACACATTGGGCACTCTCTAATGTGTTATTTGTGCAAAATAAATTAGCCTTCTTTTATTAAGTACATGTGTAGTATAGAAAAATATAACTGTTCTGGCTGTTTTACACTAGGCGATTAGTCAGATGATTTTCTGGAAGGAAGCGTTTCTTACTGGCAAATTCCTGCTCGTTTGTGGAGGTGACCTCTGCTTCACAGTATGGGGATTACCAATTGCTAATGACATTGTTGGTCACCATACATACTTCTTTATTAGCCCACAGAATATTTTTACAAAGCACAAACTGCTGGTGTGAAAAGGCAATGTTGTTGTCAACACAAAAGATTTATTGTCTGTTGACTTGGAATTTAGGCCATTCACAATGTTATTGTGGCTACTTTGACATTGCCAGATAATCACTACATAGCATTCTTACAAGTGCTCAGTAACAAATACAGTATGTGTCTGTTTCTTCGCCCTTGTAAAGGGCCCTATACAAACTAGTTACATTTATTTGGTCTCTACCCATTGATACCCAAAAAAACAATGTTTTACTTAAAATTAAATTTACTTAAAAAAATCTAATTATTTATTATTTACATTCAGAAAAATAAAAGTATTTCTGATACCATTTTTTATTGCATAGTAAAAAATTAAATAATTCAAACATCTTGGGACCCTCTGTCCTGATCATTTATCTGGTGCAGGGCACTTAAAAAAGACCCTGGACCACAGGAATAACCTGCTGGATAAGGGGGATGTGGAGGCATGAGGACACTGCCAGTGCCCATATATTGTGGACCACCTGTTTGCAATGGCCATGTGCATGAGCCCTTAGTAGTAATAATCAAAGAATAGTTAAAGGTATGTATAATAGCACCATGTATCAGAAAACCCACGTTATAATAAAAAGCCATTATATTGTTAATTTCCTCAAAAAAGTACACAGTTCTTGACACTGATTAGGTTCCCCCAACCTCTGAGCTCTAAGGTAAATACGATGGCTGCTATGGCTACAAGTTTGTGAGTGTTTTTAAGAGCAGACATTAGCTCTTATAAGGGTAACAACTATTCTAAATGAACCAAGTGCTGTACTTTAAACAGCAGTAGTGTTTGATCCTCAGGCTAGAGGAAAACACAATCCTCAATCCTGGCATACTGCTTGAAAGATTTTACTGAAGCCTTTAGGGAAGGATTTTCATAGAATGCACAGTCTATCAGGCCTGTAATGATATCTTTGTTCCGCAACATGACAGAATTTTTGGAATATCAAATAAAAACCTCCAATACATTGCCTGGACTCAGAAAGCTGCGGGTTCCAGTAAGTGACGTGGGTCAAGTTCACACAGTAAAATTATGCGTTTTGGATAGGACCACGCTATTACAAGATTACCGGACACCTTCTTTCAATTACGGGATTTTTCATCAGTAAATACGGACGTAGAAGACACTCGATCTCCACCAGTGTGCTTCCTTCCTCCACCACGGCAAACGCACACTTGTGCAGCAGATGTATACATAGAGGATAATCGATCTCCACCAATAGACTTCCCTCCTCCAACACACCCTATGGGAACCAAGAGGTCACACTAATAGGGAAGTATTGACTTCTCTGTTTCACGTAAAAACATTCATTATACTCACAATGGGTTCATACCGAACTTTACGATTTTTGGCAACCGGACCCGAACCCGAACATTTCCGTAAAAGTTTGGGTTCGGTGTACCGGTGATCTCTTGGCACTTTTGGAAAGGCTGCAGGGCAGCCAATCAACAAGCGTTTAACTACTTTGCCCTAAGAGGCCATCACAGCCATGCCTACTGATGGCATGGCTGTGATTGGCCAAGTGCAGCATGTGACCCAGCCTCTATATAAGCTGGAGTCACATAGCGCCGCACGTCACTCTGCTCTTGTCAGTGTATGGAAAGCTGCTGCTGTGAAGGGACAGATTAGGGCAGAATTCTGGTGTTGTACATTCTGCCAACTACAGTGATAACTGAGGGTGCTATGCTACAATATTGTACCCAGCCCTGAGCCCTGTGATACTCCAAAATAATTTTTAATCCATCTGTTAGTGAGGTCGGCATCGGCGGCCATTTTGTTAAATGCAGTCACCTTGAAACTGCATGTTAAAGTATAACTGTCGTATTTTTTAGGAGTATTGGATTGTGGTGATTAATATCTCCTTGGTGGCCCTATTTCAACTTTTCACTGTGTATTCAATTACCCCTTAATTCCAAATTTTTGTTCCCTGTACTTCCTACTTTTATTTGTGCTTAAAATAGGGTTGCTAGGCATGGTCCGTCTATCTGTTGAAGGACGGAGGACGCAGAAGCAGGCTGCGTGCAAGGTCAGATTACTGACAGCCAGGGACTGTAAGTAAATGATTAAAGCCAGGTCCTCCCCAGCAGCTGATAACAGTGCCTGGGCTGTGTGCACTTCTCCCTGTCCCTGCGCTTGGCAGACGCTCCCTCACTCAGCAGAGCTGGAGAAGGCAGAGTGAGAATCAGCGCACAACAGGGAAGGGAGATCTGCCATCTGCTCAGTGTATAAATGAAAGCAACATGTGGTAAGAGGACCCCTTTGTGCTGCAGGAGATTAACCCTTTAGGGGGAGGGCTCTGGTTACTGACACTTTTGGGGGGCTATTATTACTGGCTAGTGAGGGCAGGCGGGATTAGCCTCAGGGTGAGGGCAGTGGCGGCCATCTTAACTGAATAGTGAAATTGCAGTTTTATGCAGACTGGTTGCTAAGGGCTGAATCTTATTAAATATGGGGTAAGTCAGTCTAATAGTAACTGATTCTGGAATATCATGTTATTAGTAACTACATATATGAAAATTGAAATTAGAGTCTAAATGTGACAGTTATCCTTTAACTGCCTGTGTGCCAGGGACATTAGTTTAATTCGGTTCTGGTAGCTCGGTGGAGGTGCAATTCTCTTTTTTGGCAGGTCAAATAACCCTTACAGCCGGCAGTGCATACCTGGCATTGAAAATTATTCAATTACATTAGTCTGTCAGACTTTCGCACATTTTTGAGACCTAAAGTGAGTTTTTTTTATCTGTCTGCCACAGGCACTGCATATCTGACAGTCCAATAAAACCGTTAAATAGTGCCCTTAACTTGCTGCTCTAAAAAAGCACAATTTTAGTGCTAGATAGCACTTTTGCGTACAGCGCAGTTTTACCTATTTTATAATTAAACAGTTCTAGTGCCACAGTCCACATTTGCGTATAGTGCAGCATTACCTATTTCATAATTAAGCAGTGAAATACTGCATTTCTATAGTTGGTTGCCAATAAAAGTGTTCTAGTGCCACAGTGCACTTTTGCATACACCTCAGTATTAATACCTATTTTATAATTAAGCAGTGAAATACTGCATTTCTATAGTTGGTTGCCAATAAAAGTGTTCTAGTGCCACAGGGCACTTTTGCGTACAGCGCAGTATTACCTATTTCATAATTAAAGGGGTTCTGTCATGAGATTTTACCCCTATAACCTAAACATATGCTCATGTCCGGAGTAATAATAAGAATCCTAAGCTGGCATTATTAAACTTCACTGTGGCTCTATTTGCACAAAAAAACTGGTTTTTATAACCTGTCAATCACTCACCTAAGGTGCCCAATATTACAGGATGCCCGGCCGCACTCCTCGCCGTCCAGTGCCGCCTTCCCTAGCTCAGCGCCGCCTCCGTAATCCTACCCGTCCCTCTGACAGATCCCGCGCCTGCACACTAGGCTCAGCCTCAACGAAGCCGCTGCCAGGAGTCGGTGGCGCATCAGGCTCTTAACCACATTTTGCTGCAATTTGCAGCCCTCTAGCCCTTTCCATGACTTTTTTAGAGCCATTTTAGTGCTCAAAAGTTCGGGTCCCCATTGACTTTAATGGATTTAGTTTTCGGGGTCAAGTTTGGGTCAAGTTCGGGTCCCGAACTTTTTTGTGAAGTTCGGCCAAACCCGTCAAACCCGAACATCCAGGTGTCCGCTCAACTCTACTCACAAACATAAACTTGTGTACAGCATATCAGATATACTAAAAAGGATCATTCCATTGCCTGACCCGGGTTTCGCCTTTGCGCTTCGTCAAGGGCGATTGTCTTGCCTTCTGCAAGGCTGCTTTTAATCTACAAATCAAACCCACCCCAGGGCATATTACCCCACCTACTAATAATATAAAACCATATCTAACACATAAAACAATTTACAAATACATATTAAATGAATGCACCTTCATAAAATAACTATTATTTTCAATAACATAAATAAAAAACTTCGGCACAGGAACCACAAAAGATAAAAACCTTCTCACAAAGGGACCTCCCTAAACTACCTACCTACCTACATATTGTTTATTCATAAAAATCTGCTTCCCTTGTCATTTGTCATGTGACTTTACTCACGTGAATACTATAGCCAATTATCAGGCTACATTGTCCTAGGTCCTAGAACTCCACTCAATAATCCGAGGCTTACGTCCACTATACCCATCATAGAAGCTTTCATATTAAGCAAGGCTTGATGTCACATTCTATATTTATCCCTTGTAACATAGTAACATAGTACATAAGGCCGAAAAAAGACATTTGTCCATCCAGTTCGGCCTGTTATCCTGCAAGTTGATCCAGAGGAAAGCAAAAAAAAACTGTGAGGTAGAAGCCAATTTTCCCCACTTTAGGGGAATAAAAAATTCCCCACTTTAGGGGAATAGAAAAATTCCTTCCCGACTCCAATCAGGCAATCAGAATAACTCCCTGGATCAACGACCCCTCTCTAGTAGCTATAGCCTGTAATATTATTACGCTCCAGAAATACATTCAGGCCCCTCTTGAATTCCTTTATTGTACTCACCATCACCACCTCCTCAGGCAGAGAGTTCGATAGTCTCACTGCTCTTACCATAAAGAATCCTCTTCTATGTCTGTGTACAAACCTTCTTTCCTCCAGACGCAGAGGATGTCCCCTCGTCACAGTCCTGGGGATAAATAGATGATGGGAGAGATCTCTGTACTGAACCCTGGTATATTTATCCATAGTAATTAGATTTCCCCTCAGTCGTCTTTTTTCTAAAGTGAATAACCCTAATTTTGATAATCTTTCAGGGTACTGTAGTTGCCCCATTCCAGTTATTACTTTAGTTGCCCTCCTCTGGACCTTCTCCAGCTCTGCTATGTCTGCCTTTTTTACAGGAGCCCAGAACTGTACACAGTACTCCATGTGTGGTCTGACTAATGATTTGTAAAGTGGTAGGACTATGTTCTTATCACGGGCATCTATGCCCCTTCTGATGCAACCCATTATCTTATTGGCCTTGGCAGCAGCTGCCTGACACTGGTTTTTGCAGCTTAGTTTGCTGTTTATTAAAATTCCTAGATCCTTTTCCATGTCAGTGTTACCGAGCGTTTTACCATTTAGTATGTACGGGTGACTTGCATTATTCCTTCCCATGTGCATAACTTTACATTTGTCAGTGTTAAACCTCATCTGCCACTTATCTGCCCAAGCCTCCAATCTATCCAGATCCCTCTGTAGTAGTAGACTGTCCTCTTCAGTGTAAATTACTTTACACAGTTTAGGGTCATCTGCGGAAATTGTGGTTGCAGTGTCCCCAATTTAAACATCCATTCCACCTCTCGTTTGTTTATCTTAGCAACTGAATCTCCCCCTCATTTGTTTGCTTTCACCACTTCAACTCCCGTAAAGCGTAACCCTCTCAGGTTTTTTTGATGCACTTGTTTAAAGTGCAGGGACACACTGTGCGTTTCCAACCCCTTCTTAATATTGCATATATGTTCCTGTACTCTTGTTCTCAACTTTCGGGTTGTTCTACCTACATACTGGAGGCCACACAGGCACTCCAGTACGTACACCACACCTATATTTTTACATGTAATGTTCCCCTTAATTTTATACACTTGATTTTTCTTATTGGAGCGGACTGTTTCTACTCTCCTCATCCTATTCCCTTGGGTTCTATGTCTGCACAGGGGATAGAACCCACACCATGTGAACTTATTTTATTTTTTTCTCCACTCTGGTATTGGGTACCACACTGTGTACTAGGGTATTACGCAAATTTGCAGCTTTTTTAAAAACTATTTCTGTTTTTTCTGGTATATCACTCCCTATGATTGGATCATTTTTTTTTTTAACCACCTCAGCCCCCATGGCTTAAACACCCTGAAAGACCAGGCCACTTTTTACACTTCTGACCTACCCTAATTTCACCGTTTATTGCTCGGTCATGCAACTTACCACCCAAATGAATTTTACCTCCTTTTCTTCTCACTAATAGAGCTTTCATTTGGTGGTATTTCATTGCTGCTGACATTTTACTTTTTTTGTTATTAATCGAAATTTACCGATTTTTTTGCAAAAAAATGACATTTTTCACTTTCAGTTGTAAAATTTTGCAAAAAAAAACGAGATCCATATATAAATTTTGCTCTAAATTTATTGTTCTACATGTCTTTGATAAAAAAAAAAATGTTTGGGTAAAAAAAAAATGGTTTGGGTAAAAGTTATAGCGTTTACAAACTATGGTACAAAAATGTGAATTTCCGCTTTTTGAAGCAGCTCTGACTTTCTGAGCACCTGTCATGTTTCCTGAGGTTCTACAATGCCCAGACAGTACAAACACCCCACAAGTGACCCCATTTTGGAAAGAAGAGACCCCAAGGTATTCGCTGATGGGCATAGTGAGTTCATAGAACTTTTTATTTTTTGTCACAAGTTAGTGGAAAATGATGATTCTTTTTTTTTTTTTCTTACAAAGTCTCATATTCCACTAACTTGTGACAAAAAATAAAAACTTCCATGAACTCACTATGCCCATCAGCAAATACCTTGGGGTGTCTTCTTTCCAAAACGGGGTCACTTGTGGGGTAGTTATACTGCCCTGGCATTCTAGGGGCCCAAATGTGTGGTAAGGAGTTTGAAATCAAATTCTGTAAAAAATAACCAGTGAAATCCGAAAGGTGCTCTTTGGAATATGGGCCCCTTTGCCCACCTAGGCTGCAGAAAAGTGCCACACATGTGGTATCGCCGTACTCAGGAGAAGTTGGGGAATGTGTTTTGGGGTGTCATTTTACATATACCCATGCTGGTCATTTTTTACACATTTTGATTTCAAACTTCTTACCACACATTTGGGCCCCTAGAATGCCAGGGCAGTATAACTACCCCACAAGTGACCCCATTTTGGAAAGAAGACACCCCCAGGTATTTCGTGATGGGCATAGTGAGTTCATGGAAGTTTTTATTTTTTGTCACAAGTTAGTGGAATATGAGACTTTGTAAGGAAAAAAATAAATAAAAATCATCATTTTCCGCTAACTTGTGACAAAAAATATAAAATTCTAGGAACTCGCCATGCCCCTCACGGAATACCTTGGGGTGTCTTCTTTCCAAAATGGGGTCACTTGTGGGGTAGTTATACTGCCCTGGCATTTTCCAGGAGCCCTAATGTGTGGTAAGTAGGTAACTGACCTGTGAAATCCTAAAGGTGCTCTTTGGAATGTGGGCCCCTTTGCCCACCTAGGCTGCAAAAAAGTGTCACACATGTGGTATCTCCGTATTCAGGAGTAGTTGGGCAATGAGTTTTGGGGTGTCTTTTTACATATACTCATGCTGGGTGAGAGAAATATCTCGGCAAAAGACAACTTTTCCCATTTTTTAATACAAAGTTGGCATTTGTCCAAGATATTTTTCTCACTGAGCATGGGTATATGTAAAATGACACCCCAAAACACATTGCCCAACTTCTCCTGAGTACGGCGATACCAGATGTGTGACACTTTTTTGCAGCCTAGATGCGCAAAGGGGCCCACATTCCTTTTATGAGGGCATTTTTAGACATTTGGATCCCAGACTTCTTCTCACGCTTTAGGGCCCCTAGAATGCCAGGGCAGTATAAATACCCCACATGTGACCCCATTTTGGAAAGAAGACACCCCAAGGTATTCAATGAGAGGCATGGCGAAGTCATCGAATTTTTTTTTTTTTGACACAAGTTAGCGGAAATTGATTTTATTTATTTTTTTCTCACAAAGTCTCCCTTTCCGCTAACTTGGGACAAAAATTTCAATCTTTCATGGACTCAATATGCCCCTCACGGAATACCTTGGGGTGTCTTCTTTCCGAAATGGTGTCACATGTGGGGTATTTATTCTGCCCTGGCATTCTAGGGGCCCTAAAGCGTGAGAAGAAGTCTGGAATATAAATCTCTAAAAATTTTTACGCATTTGGATTCCGTGAGGGGTATGGTGAGTTCATGTTAGATTTTATTTTTTGACACAAGTTAGTGGAATATGAGACTGTGTAAGAAAAAATAAAAAATTCCTCTAACTTGGGCCAAAAAAATGTCTGAATGGAGCCTTAAAAGGGGGTGATCAATGACAGGGGGGTGATTAATGACAGGGGGGTGATCAGGGAGTCTATATGGGATGATCACCCCCCTGTCATTGATCACCCCCCTATAAGGCTCCATTCAGATGTCCGTATGTGTTTTGCGGATCCGATCCATGTATCCGTGGATCCTTAAAAATCATACGGACATCTGAATGCAGCCTGACAGGGGGGGTGATCAATGACAGGGGGGGTGATCAATGACAGGGGGGGTTATCAATGACAGGGGGGGTGATCAATGACAGAGGGGTGATCAGGGAGTCTATATGGAATGATCACCCCCCTGGAAGGCTCCAGGGAGACGCCTGTATGTGTTTTGTGGATCCGATCCATCTATCAGTGGATCCGTAAAAATCATGCGGACGTCTGAATGGAGCTTTACAGGGGGTAATCAATGACAGGGGGGTGATCAGGGAGTCTATATGGGGTGATCACCACAGTCATTGATCACGCCCCTGTAAGGCTCCATTCAGACGTCCATATGCGTTTTGCGGATCCGATCCATCTATCAGTGGATCCGTAAAAATCATGCGGACGTCTGAATGGAGCTTTACAGGGGGGTGATCAATGACAGGGGGGTAATCAATGACAGGGGGGTGATCAGGGAGTCTATATGGGGTGATTACCACAGTCATTGATCACGCCCTTGTAAGGCTCCATTCAGACGTCCGTATGCGTTTTGCGGATCCGATCAATCTATCAGTGGATCCGTAAAAATCATGCGGACGTCTG
Organism: Bufo bufo; assembly: GCF_905171765.1. Taxonomy (NCBI): domain Eukaryota; kingdom Metazoa; phylum Chordata; class Amphibia; order Anura; family Bufonidae; genus Bufo; species Bufo bufo. Next base: position 746,392,990 of record NC_053390.1, on the reverse strand, counting down.
AATGGAGCTTTACAGGGGGGTAATCAATGACAGGGGGGGGGATCAGGGAGTCTATATGGGGTGATCACCACAGTCATTGATCACGCCCCTGTAAGGCTCCATTCAGACGTCCGTATGCGTTTTTCGGATCCGATCCATCTATCAGTGGATCCGTAAAAATCATGCGGACGTCTGAATAGAGCTTTACAGGGGAGTAATCAATGACAGGGGGGTAATCAATGACAGGGGGGTGATCAGGGAGTCTATATGGGGTGATCAGGGGTGATCAAGGGTGATCAAGGGTGAATAAGGGGTTAATAAGTGACAGGGGGGGGTGTAGTGTAGTGGTGTTTGGTGCAACATATTACTGAGCTACCTGTGTCCTCTGGTGGTCGATCCAAACAAAGGGGACCACCAGAGGACCAGGTAGCAGGTATATTAGACGCTGTTATCAAAACAGCGTCTAATATACCTGTTAGGGGTTAAAAAAAATCACATCTCCAGCCTGCCAGCGAACGATCGCCACTGGCAGGCTGGAGATCCACTCGCTTACCTTCCGATCCTGTGAACGCGCGCGCCTGTGTGCGCGCATTCACAGGAAATCTCGCGTCTCGCGAGATGACGCGTATATGCGTGACTGTGCGCAGCGCTGCCACCTCTGAAACGCGAATCTGCGTTAGGCGGTCCGGAGGTGGTTAAATCCTCCAATTCTTCTTAACGGCATTCTTTAGTGCACCAGCCCTCGTGGAAAATTGCATCAAAAAGGTAAATCTAAAATCCCTCTCTATTTTTTTTATTATACTTTTCAACCTCCCCTTCTCCTCTACCTATTTCTGCCACTTCATCCCTACACCTATTCAAAACATTCTCATCATATCCCTTTTCTAGGAATCTTTTTTCAATTATCTGATTTTGATCTTTATAATCTCTGGGTTCTATGCAATTGCAATGTATCCTTTTGAACTTTGTGGGGAGGTTTTTATCTTTTGTGGTTCCTGTGCTGAATTTTTTTATTTATGTTATCGGAAAGAATATTGTTATTTTATGAAGGTGTATTTATTGAATATGTATTTGTAACTTGTTTTATGTGTTAGATTTGGTTTTATATTATTAGTAGGAGGGGTAGTATGAGAGGAAGGGGTGGGATGCCCTGGGGGTGGGTTTGATTTGTAGATTAAAAGCAGCCTTGCAGAAGAAAAGACAATTGCCCTTGACGAAGCGCGAAGGCGAAACCCGGGCCGGGCAATGGAATGATCCTTTTTACTATATCTGATATGCTGTATACAAGTTTATGTTTGTGAGTATAATACATGTTTTTTCATGAAACAGAGCCTATACTTCACTATTAGTGCGACCTCTTGGTTCCCATAGGCTGTGTTGGGGGAGGGAAGCCTATTGGTGGAGATCAATTATCCTCTATGACAAAATTTTTACCTTGTGGCATGAGGTTTCACAAACTGCTTGGTCATATACTGTATAGTTCTAGTTTCAATTACAGCAAACACAATGTACTTTTTGAAAGTATAATAAAAATACAGCTAGATTTAAGAGCTGATTGGCAAAATTAATCACTCAGTACTGAACTTTGTGATGTGTGGTTCCTCTGCTGTTCCTCTTTGAAATGAATGAAAAAAAAGGTTCTACCATTCACCTTGCCATTAGGATGTGTGCCTATCACTCTGACATTAAGGCCTCTTGCACACGACAGTATGGCTTTTTCAGTGTTTTGTGGTTCATTTTAAACGGATCAGTTTTTCAGTTTTTGTTTCAGTAGTGTTTCCGTTTCTGTTCTGCTTCCATTCCATTTTTCCGTTTTGTTTTTTTGTTTGCTTTCCGTTTTTTGCGGATTGCAAACAGAAACGGAAGCATGGCATATACAGTATACAGTAATTATAGAGATTCACAAAGTGGAGGGCACTCACATGGCTGGGTATATATATATAGTCGGATTGCAAATATGGTGTATAACCAGTTATTTATTGATTGCATATAGAAATTTCCATATAAAATTACACCACTCAATCTGTCGATCGTAGTGATGTCTTAGCCACAAGGTGTAAAGTAAGTAGATAGGTATACAGTGTATATATCCCTATATAGCTGGTGGTTAGATTGATAGATAGGTAAATATACTGTATATATACCTCTATATACAAAATAAAGGGTAAAAGATAATTGACCTACTTATGCAGGTGATCAGTCTGCATAGAGGTCCTGTTTAAAACTTATGGGTGTGCACAATTGAATAAAAAGACCAAATGTGGTGGTCTGCATAAAATGAAATAAAACTTGCACTGATGTTGGTCCGCTTGTGTCCTGGAAAAACACTCACCTTATAAAAGAGAACAGTCTTACCCCATAAATCTGGGTCCCAGGGAGCTGTTGTAGAGGAGTGTCTGTGTTAGCGATAGTCCGGTCCTGAATGGCGTTGGTGCGCACGTGGTCCTCGGCGTCCTCGGCGTCTTCCTCTGCTGCGGCTTCCTGAATCTCTGCTGTATTCCACGTAATGCAGGAAATGACGTTTCTATGTGACCGGAAGGAACAGCCTGTTGTTCCGATCAGCTGAATGATTACGTCAGCGGTTTGCGAACTGCTTGATGGATATTAACCTGTAGTTTTTCTTTATGGAGAAGTATTTTTCAGCTTATTCAGAATCCATGTACTGTCTCTTGTCTCTGTACATGGATTCTGAATAAGCTGAAAAATACTTCTCCATAAAGGACCGGACTATCGCTAACACAGACACTCCTCTACAACAGCTCCCTGGGACCCAGATTTATGGGGTAAGACTGTTCTCTTTTATAAGGTTTTTCCAGGACACAAGCGGACCAACATCAGTGCAAGTTTTATTTCATTTTATGCAGACCACCACATTTGGTCTTTTTATTCAATTGTGCACACCCTTAAGTTTTAAACAGGACCTCTATGCAGACTGATCACCTGCATAAGTAGGTCAATTATCTTTTACCCTTTATTTTGTATATAGAGGTATATATACAGTATATTTACCTATCTATCAATCTAACCACCAGCTATATAGGGATATATACACTGTATACCTATCTACTTACTTTACACCTTGTGGCTAAGACATCACTACGATCGACAGATTGAGTGGTGTAATTTTATATAGAAATTTCTATATGCAATCAATAAATAACTGGTTATACACCATATTTGCAATCCGACTATATATATATACCCAGCCATTTGAGTGCCCTCCACTTTGTGAATCTCTATAGTATACCCAATATCTTGTCAATAGGTACTGCCATATTGGAGAGAGCACCAACTTGTGATTTGTTGTCAGTAGAGCCTCTGTAATCCTCTTCTCATTTAGTATACAGTAATTACATAGAAAAATTGGGCTGGGCATAACATTTTCAATAGATGGTTTTGCAAAAACGGAACGGATATGGAAGACATTGCATTTCGTAACTGTTCCGGTTTTTTTTTTACAGCCCCATTGACATGAATGGAGCCACGGAACGTGATTTGCGGGCAATAATAGGACATGTTCTATCTTTGAACGGAAAAATTGAAAAACGGAAACGGAATTCATGCGGAGTACATTCCGTTTTTTTTGTGGACCCATTGAAATAAATAGTTCCGTATACGGAACGCAAAAAACGGTAGGTAAATGGAAAAAAAAAACTTTGTGTGCAAGAGGCCTTACATTGCTGACAGTGTCAGACTATATAGAAACATACCACATTGAAAACTGAAATCAGTAGTCAGTTTATTCTATAGAAATAGGCAATTGTCCAAAGCAACAGAAGATATGGTCAGTCAGAAAGTCGAAATATTGTATTTTATAGACTTCTAAAGATGGGCAAATTTATTCATAATGAATTGGATCAGATTCATTAGATTTTTTTCATTTCGTTCATTAATGATTTTTTAAGGTGAGTCCTCTGAGACCTCAGAGTGTCATACACAAATAGTTAAGCTAAATCAAACCCAAATTAAATTTTAAACTGTTTGCCCATCTCTATTGATTACACAAAGAAGCTACTCAAAGGAGAACCTCCCGTTAAGGGTTTTGTGGGAGAAAAGACTCCTTAGGATGGGCCACAAATATGTCATAAGTTGGGTATTAGCCTCTGATATGCCCTCACAATTAACTTGAAAGAAGGAGAAGTGACATATGTGCCGTAGCCTTTTCACCTCAGTCCACGACCACATGGCTGCACCTGAATCTACAATTCAACCACAATTTATCCTCATTCATCTAAATTGGGCAGAATTGCATCTCCAGACACAGAAAAACCCACCCGAACATCAGTATATCCATGGTCCACTCCATTATTTCTGCTTATAAATGAGGGTGTTATAAATGATATCGTAAACAGCAGCTCACCCACAAAGACGAAAGAGATCAGAAATGCTGAGCTCACCAGTCCATACATGAAGAGAAGATCAAGCATATTTCATAAAATGACTCCAAAGTTTTTTGAAGAGATATAAAAGCCGACATGAAACAGTGCAGGACACAGTAGAAAATGTACTACACTTTCGAGTTTTAACTCACCATGGAGTCTTTGTCATAAATTTGACGCCCAGTCCCAGAGCTATGGCCTATCGGAAGGATACACCATCAATGTTATTTCCTGGAAATTCCCTTCAGTACTGTACTCATTATATGAATTCGGCTAGACCATTATATGACCAGTGCATTTTCACTTGCAAGCCCTAGTTTTGTTTTCTTTACTACAAATTGGAAACACTTCTAGAATTCTATGAGAAATCTCCAGGTAAGCATTGACTTTTAGATTATGTGTAAAAAGTAATTACTTGTTTAATTTTTTCCTTCATAAAGCACATATAACAGGTAGTGAATTTAGCTATATCAGCACTGTTGTACATTTCTAAACACTATCTAGACAAAACTGTATGCAATCATTTATGTGCCTAGGGACACATCCTGCATGTCTGATTTTCCACATAGAATCTAATGGTCTGAAGCAGATGTGTCTTAAAATAAGAACTCATCAAGCCATGAGTGTTATCATTCTGACTGCTCCATCTTAACTCATCCCTGTAGTGCACACCTGTGGTCCGACATACATCATGCATCTTTTTGCAGCATAAAGTAGACAGGAGCAGAAAATACCTTTTTTTTTATTTTCCTTTAGAAACATAATAAGATTTTCATTGTTATTATGCATCAAGCTCATTATTCCAGTGTGCTATCATTTATAGGCAGTTGGTGGATAGGACTCGATATCGATCATGTACTGTTCTATTAAATAGCCATACATATTTCATCCAGCAAATAATGCACAATATTTCACAATAATTCTGCTGAAGTTCTAAAGGATGGCAGCATTAACTCTGTGGCTATGCATTACAAAGCACATTGGTTTTCTACATAAATATGGATACAGCGATCTTAATATCACATGGAATGCATTGCATTGTCTGTGTAGACTTTTATTTGTAAAGGTCAGGAGAATAAAAATAAATAAATAAAAGCCCTCCCGGCAATGGTTCATTTATACCGCACAGACAAATGGGGGGGGGGGGGGGGGGGGGGGCATTGTTTGTTCTTGTTCTTCTATCAATATGGTTAACCACTATGTCATCTTTGCCCTTCACAGTGGAGTCACATCATAATGACCACCAGCTAATATCCAGAGTAACCACCATGTGCAGCACAGATAACAGCTAAATGGGCTGGGAGTGACTCAATAAGGTCCTGGTAGGTTGTCATAGGTATTTGGAGCCATACTGACTGCAGTGCATCCCACAGCTGCTGGAGAGACTTGGAGGAAGGTCCATAGTGCAAACCAGACAATCGAGGTGGTCCCACAGATGTTCAATTGGGTTCAGGTCTCGGGAAAAAAGGGACCAGGGTAGCACTTGGAATTCTTGGTCATGCTCTTACAATGAATCTTGTACATTTCTAGCCTTGTGACATGTCACATTAACTTGCTGGGAGATCCCATCTCCACAGGGAAGACAATAAGCATGTATGAGTGTATGTGATCTGCAAGGGTGGAATCTTTCCCAAATTGGTTGAGAGTGCCTTCCACATAGATAAGTGGGCCTATAGAATACTACAAAAACATTCCCTAGACCAGGGTTTCTCAACTCCGGTCCTCAGGACCCACCTACCAGTCATGTTTTCAGGATTTCCTAGTATTGAGCATGTGATATAGTTAGTGTCCATGCATCAGGACTTACTACAGGTATTCATTCTGTGGGATATTCTCAAATCCTGACCAGTAGGTGGGTCCCGAGGACCAGAGTTGAGAAACCCTGCTCTAGACCATAACGCTACCACCACCAGCTTGTGTTCTTCCAGCAATGGTTGCAGGATGTTTGTTCTCTGATGTTTTTCGCCTGACAAGTCAATGTTCATCTCTTTGATGAAGTAGAAAACATGACTCATCAGAGAAGGCAACGTTTTGCCAATCAGCAGAGGTCCATTTCCAATACTGCTGCAAAAATTGAAGTCTTTTCTGCTGATGCAGCTTCTTTAGCAGAGGTGCAGTGACCATTCATCTGCTTTGGAGCCCCATATGCAGTTGGGTTCACTGAACTGTTATTTTAGACACACATCTGGTAGTTCCCCGGTTCATTTTGGCGGTGAGCTGAACCACTGTAGTATGTCGGTCTGCTTCTTCATAGCTGATGTACACTTCTCACATCAATAGAATGCAATGCTCCAGTTTCCAAATTGATTATTCACAATGGTGCCATTTGTCTGTCATTATACACTTTTACCACATCAGCATGCGAACAGTTCACAAACTGCACTGTTTCTAAAATACAGGCACTCTTGGTCCGAAAGCCAATAATCATCCCTTTTTCAAATTATGATAAATCGCCCCTTTTTCCCATGATAGTAAAGCAGGATATATGGGCAGACAGCCTATCACACACCTTATATTAGTCATCAAGCCAGTTCACAGCATGATACTTCCTTATATATACACATACACAATTTTTTTTTAATATTGTTTTGATCTCATTCAGAAACTAAAAATCTTAGTTTTAAACAATGAAGAAGTAGAACAACATATCTGTTATATACTGATCCCAAATTTAAACAGGAATCATCAAAATTACCTCAACCATCCGGCAACAGGAGTGGATTTGAGTGGGAGGGGGAAGTTGCATTGCTCTTTTAATCTAATAGATGATGGCCAGTAATACTCACCTCTCCCCATTCCTCTGTAGCTCCAAGTACTACCATACTGTGTCCTTGAAGTGAAAAATGGTGTTTGTAGCAGCACTTACGGCAAAGGCACTTGGTTGAGTCGTGGTGCTTGCAGTGTTAATACCAGCCTGTAGTACCCCCAGTCATCCAAAAAGTAAAATAGGGACTGCTACACTCCGTAATCTTCAATTCATAAATGTGATTTATTCACCAAACTGACATGCGATGTTTCGACCATGTTGGTTTTTATCAAGCATCAAATGTTCAGTGTCCACACAGTGATATATACACACCCTAAATGGTCACATGATCCACATATGCTAAAGAGTATCACGATCCACACCCCAAATGGTCACATGATCCACATATGCTAATTATTTTAACATAGATAACATAAATAACATAACCATGCTTACACACCCCTAAATCACATGGTTGCTCCTATATATTCAATTCATAGATGTAAGCCCCTAAACAATAGTTATGAGCGGCAGGTCCCATATTCGAATTCACGATATTTTGCGAATATTTCGTCAAATATTTGTGATATATTCGCGATATTTGTGAATTTGTTATATTTGTGATATATTTCTACACTCGCTGATGAAATATTTGTGTACGCATGCGTGGGCGTGTCTTAGTCTCGCGAGCATTTTCAAAGATTCGTTTGTGAAGATACAGTATTCTAGAAAAAATGGTCGGGAGTAATTTCACAGACGCCGAGCTAGATGTCATCATCACTGTAAGTAATTAAACTTTATAGCACTGTAAAGTAGTATAACATGCTTATTATTTAAATGTATTTAACTATTTAATATGCTGCTAAAGTTATCCTAAATATTCGTAATCTCGAAAAAAAATTATTATATTTTTCGGAATACATACAAATTGACATTTTATCTTGTTTGTGTAGATATACATGATTTGGGGCAATAAGTATTGTTGTGACTCACAACAATATTTATTGCCCCAAATCATTAATATCTACTCAAACATGATAAAATGTCAATTTGTATGTATTCCGAAAAATATTACTTTTTTTTTTCTAGATCACGGATATTTATGAAAACTTTATCTGACATCACAGCACTATGTCTGTAGCATGTATATATGGATAGCAGACAAATATTTTTCATCTGCACATTACACATCCATTTTCCTGCCCCACACTATATACCCCCTCCCCCCCCTTACACACACACAACCACCCACACAGTCTATAGATTCTAATTCTTGTTGGTCAGGACAAGTAATGTTTGACCTCTAGTATTTGCTGGTTCATTTAGCGTTACCCAGGGGGCACCATGGGGAGGCGAACCAGCTGTACAGCCCATACCGTACCGTCACTTCACTAGACAGGTACACCTCTCCTCAGATGACCAATATCCGATTGCTCATACCCCACACACATAACATTTCAATACAATCAGATGTTATACACTGCGTGCAGAATTATTAGGCAAATGAGTATTTTGACCACATCATCCTCTTTATGTATGTTGTCTTACTCCAAGCTGTATAGGCTCGAAAGCCTACTACCAATTAAGCATATTAGGTGATGTGCATCTCTGTAATGAGAAGGGGTGTGGTCTAATGACATCAACACCCTATATTAGGTGTGCATAATTATTAGGCAACTTCCTTTCCTTTGGCAAAATGGGTCAAAAGAAGGACTTGACAGGCTCAGAAAAGTCAAAAATAGTGAGATATCTTGCAGAGGGATGCAGCACTCTTAAAATTGCAAAGCTTCTGAAGCGTGATCATCGAACAATCAAGCGTTTCATTCAAAATAGTCAACAGGGTCGCAAGAAGCGTGTGGAAAAAACAAGGCGCAAAATAACTGCCCATGAACTGAGAAAAGTCCAGCGTGCAGCTGCCAAGATGCCACTTGCCACCAGTTTGGCCATATTTCAGAGCTGCAACATCACTGGAGTGCCCAAAAGCACAAGGTGTGCAATACTCAGAGACATGGCCAAGGTAAGAAAGGCTGAAAGACGACCACCACTGAACAAGACACACAAGCTGAAACGTCAAGACTGGGCCAAGAAATATCTCAAGACTGATTTTTCTAAGGTTTTATGGACTGATGAAATGAGAGTGAGTCTTGATGGGCCAGATGGATGGGCCCGTGGCTGGATTGGTAAAGGGCAGAGAGCTCCAGTCCGACTCAGACGCCAGCAAGGTGGAGGTGGAGTACTGGTTTGGGCTAGTATCATCAAAGATGAGCTTGTGGGGCCTTTTCGGGTTGAGGATGGAGTCAAGCTCAACTCCCAGTCCTACTGCCAGTTTCTGGAAGACACCTTCTTCAAGCAGTGGTACAGGAAGAAGTCTGCATCCTTCAAGAAAAACATGATTTTCATGCAGGACAATGCTCCATCACACGCGTCCAAGTACTCCACAGCGTGGCTGGCAAGAAAGGGTATAAAAGAAGAAAATCTAATGACATGGACTCCTTGTTCACCTGATCTGAACCCCATTGAGAACCTGTGGTCCATCATCAAATGTGAGATTTACAAGGAGGGAAAACAGTACACCTCTCTGAACAGTGTCTGGGAGGCTGTGGTTGCTGCTGCACGCAATGTTGATGGTGAACAGATCAAAACACTGACAGAATCCATGGATGGCAGGCTTTTGAGTGTCCTTGCAAAGAAAGGTGGCTATATTGGTCACTGATTTGTTTTTGTTTTGTTTTTGAATGTCAGAAATGTATATTTGTGAATGTTGAGATGTTATATTGGTTTTACTGGTAAAAATAAATAATTGAAATGGGTATATATTTGTTTTTTGTTAAGTTTCCTAATAATTATGCACAGTAATAGTCACCTGCACACACAGATATCCCCCTAAAATAGCTAAAACTAAAAACAAACTAAAAACTACTTCCAAAAATATTCAGCTTTGATATTAATGAGTTTTTTGGGTTCATTGAGAACATGGTTGTTGTTCAATAATAAAATTAATCCTCAAAAATACAACTTGCCTAATAATTCTGCACTCCCTGTAATGGTATACTTAAATCTAATATTTCCCTTTCAGACACCAACATTTTTTATTTTTTTTAGATGATGACATTAAAGAGGTTGTGTTGGCTTTTTCTATTGATGATGACCTATCCTCAGGATAGGTCATCAATATAAGATTTGTGGAGTTCGACACCCAGCACCCCCGCCAAATAGCTGTTTGTGTAGACAGTGTGCACATGCTGTCTCCCTTCTCTTTTCCTGTTCACTGCTGTATGTCTATGGGACAGCAGCAGCGGGCAGGAAGAGAGTCGGGAGATGGACGTGCACACTGCGCGCGCAGTCTATGCAAATAGCTGATGGGCGGGGTGCCGGTTGATGGACCCCCGCCGATCTGATATTGATGACCTATCTTGGAGAAACCCTTTAAATTCTAATACTTGTCTTTTAAAAAGTAGTGAATATATGCTTGCATTTTTGTCCTACAGCGCATGTTGCAGAAGGGCTATGATAACACCCGGTCCCACGCTGACAAGCAATGGATAGTTAGGAGAATTCAGTACGAGCTATGGAGGGAACATGATGGCAAGCACAATAGGTTGGCCATTGTTAAGAAATGGTCCGACTTGAAGCGGTGGAACTCGGATCATACAGATCAGCTACAAAATTTTCCCAGGTACAATGCTTACATAACTCTTGTATCTTTCAATTAAAACATTCTTTAATGTATATGTACAATTATGCCTTAATATTTGATTTTATAAATTATGAAAATTGTGTCATTATAGATGTTCCTGATCCCTGCATCCACCGCAGGATTTCCAAAAAGGCGGTGGTGGAGGTTTCTCCATTGGAGGAGGATCATCCTGGACCCTATGGGTAGCAGAATGCCCCTACCCCACCTGAAGTCGGTCAATTGATGGAGGCTGAGGAGGCCAGACCCTCACACCACCCTTCACCACCCCCAGCCTCTCAGGAGGAGGACAATGACGAGGAGGATGAGGTTGTGACAACCCCCCACCAGGAGGGTAAATATGTGCTGTTGGTGTTTTACCTCAGTCACTGTTCACAAACACATACACACACAGGTGTGAGTTTAGTCTTCACCACAGGCACACTTTATTCCAGCAAAGAATAATAAACATGTAAAAGTTTTACCTTAAATCTTTCTTCAGCCCACACATATTGGATAACATAAAGTCACATACTTTGAGTTCAGTCCAAGCAGGGTAACCAAACAGTAGTATCTCAACACTCTTTACAGTATTTCAGAGATCAGACCCCTCTCAGCTTGTTCAGCATTCAGATCGCCTGTCCACACTTTATCTCTCCAGCCTTTATAATCACACCTTTATGAAAACCCTGGATGTAGTACGGGAGTGATCTGTCCCACCCATTGTCTCTGGTCATGCCAAAAACCCAGACTCAAATCCACTCTAATGAAAACCTCACAGTAACCTAGTGTTACTGGCGTACTGCTTCCCGGAAATTATCTCAATGAGGCATACATTCTCATTGAGACATACGGACCATCCATGATTCTCCCATTTTGGCTACTGCAGTGTACACAGCAATATTAATCTATATATATATATATATATATATATATATATATATATATATATATAAAAAATGGTAGAAATGTTATAAAAATAAAAAAGTTAACGATTAAGGAATAACAAACACTCCAGGAATTTAAAACAGCAACAATACACACTAATTTATTAATCTACATAAAAACATTTAAATTAACTACTAAATAAAAATAGATGCTAATGAACTATTTCTAAATAAACAATATAATGAATTTAGATGCAAATTGTCAGCTGCTTTATACAATAATCAACAATTGGCTTTTAATCATATCAGAAATAAAATAAAATAAAAATTGTTTTTGTTTAACCACTTCCCATCTGGGCCCTTTGCCCCCTTCCTGACCAGGCCAAATTTTGCAAAACGGACATATCTCACTTTATGTGGTAATAACTTTGGAACGCCTTTATTTATCCAAGTCATTCAGAGATTGTTTTCTCGTGACACATTGTACTTCATGATAGTCATAAATTTGAGTCAAAATATTTCACCTTTATTTATGAAAAAATCCCAAATTTACCCAAAAATTTAAAAAAAATCGCAATTTTCTAAATTTCAATTTCTCTGCTTTTAAAACAGAAAGTGATACCTCATAAAATATTTATTATTTAACATTCCCCATATGTCTACTTTATGTTGGCATCATTTTGGAAATGTCATTTTATTTTTTTAGGACGTTAGAAGGCTTAGAAGTTTAGAAGCAATTCTTCAAATTTTTAAGAAAATTGCCAAAACCCACTTTATAAGGACCAGTTCAGGTCTGAAGTCACTTTGTGGGGCCTACATAGTGGATACCCCCATAAATGACCCCATTGTAGAAACTACACCCCTCAAGGTATTCAAAACCGATTTTACAAACTTTGTTAACCCTTTAGGCGTTCCACAAGAATTAAAGGAAAATGGAGATCAAATTTTTAAATTTCACTTTTTTGGCAGATTTTCCATTTTAATCAATTTTTTTCTCTAACACATCGATGGTTAACAGCCAAACAAAACTCAATATTTATTACCCAGATTCTGCGGTTTACAGAAACACCCCACATGTGGTCGTAAACTGCTGTATGGGCACACGGCAGGGCGCAGAAGGAAAGGAACTCCACATGGTTTTTAGATGCCATGTCCCATTTGAAGCCCCCTGATGCACCCTTACAGTAGAAACTCCCAAGAAGTGACCCCATTTTGGAAACTAGGGGATAAGGTGCCAGTTTTATTAGTACTATTTTTGGGTACATATGATTTTTTGATCATTCAATATAACACTTTATGGGGCAAGGTGACCAAAAAATTGGTTGTTTTAGCACAGTTTCTATTTATTTATTTTTACAGCGTTCACCTTAGGGGTTCAGTCAAGTGACATTTTTATAGAGCAGATTGTTACGGACGTGGCGATACCTAATATGTATACTTTTTCTCATTTATTAAAGTTTTACACAATAATAGCATTTTTGAAACCAAAAAATTATGTTTTAATGTGTCCATGTTCTGAGAGCTATAGTTTTTTTATTTTTTGAGAGATTTTCTTATGTAGGGGCTCATTTTTTGCGGGATGAGGTGACGGTTTTATTGGTACCATTTTGTGGGACATACGCGTTTTTGATCACTTGGTGTTGCACCTTTTGTGATGCAACGTGACAAAAATTGCTTGTTTTGACACAGTTTTTTTTTTTTTTTTTTTACGGTGTTCACCCGAGGGGTTAGGTCATGTGATATTTTTATAGAGCTGGTTTTTACGGACGCGGAAATACCTAATATGTATACTTTTTTTTATTTGTTTCACTTTAACACAATAATAGCATTTTTGAAACCAAAAAAATTATGTTTTAGTGTCTCCATGTTCTAAGAGCTATAGTTTTTTTATTTTTTGAGAGATTTTCTTATGTAGGCGCTCATTTTTTGCGGGATGAGGTGACGGTTTTATTGGTACCATTTTGTGGGACATACGCGTTTTTGATCACTTGGTGTTGCACCTTTTGTGATGCAAGGTGACAAAAATTGCTTGTTTTGACACCGTTTTTTTTTTTTTTTTTTACGGTGTTCACCCGAGGGGTTAGGTCATGTGATATTTTTATAGAGCTGGTTTTTACGGACGCGGCAATACTAAATATGTCTATTTTACTTTATTTTTTCTATTTTAATTTTTTTTTTTTTATTCCTAACTTGGGAACTTTTTTTTTTTTTACATGTGAAACTTTATTTTATTTTATTTTTTCAACCCTTTATTTTTTTTATTTTTTTTTACACTTTTCGTCCCCCATAAGGTCATACAAGACCTCTGGGGGACATTTGCTTCACTTTTTCTTTTTTTTTTCACAGTTGATTTCTCCTGTAACTGGGGCTGAGATAGTAGCCCCAGTTACAGGACAAATGCACCCCTATAGAGGCTGTACAGCAGCAATCCTGCGCTGTACAGCCTCACAGCAGGGCTGATCGAGGTCTCTGAGAGACCTCACACAGCCCCTGCACTCTCCGGTCACGGCGGTCACATGACCGCCGGGCCGGAACAGGAAGCGCACAGCGCTTCCTTCTCTGCAGACACAGCGCTCGGTGAGCGCTGTGTCTGCAGCGATCGTGAAGGCAGGGACACCTGGGAACTGTCCCTGCCTTGTCTTAGGGTTGCCCTGCTGTCACTGACAGCGGGCAACCCGATCAGCAGCTGCACGATTAGCGTGCAGCTGCTATTTCTGACAGGACGTTTTAAAACGTGCTGTCAGAAATAGACGTCCACCCATAGGACGTTTATATCCTATGGGCGGACGTGAGGCGGTTAAACAGTACTAAGACAAATGAATAAAATCTATATATTAAAGATGCAGCGGGAGCACCGGTAAGACATCAAGGAGATCCGGGAGCACCATCTGAGAAAGCTGCCTGAGCTGAAACTCCAGTTTTCTCATAAAATAACAAAGTTGGAGGAGAAACACAACAAGGCCGTGTAGGAGCTGTTAAACCTCCATGACCATATAAAAGCTTTCCCATAGTTATTATTGTAAAAAGACTGTTTTATAATAATGTTAATTATTAATATAAAGGTTTTCACCCTGGGTAACTCTAAATGAACCAGCAAATAATGACATCAGGCAATGAAAGATTCAGCAGAGTCCTGATAGTGAGTGACCACTGACCAGCAGGACACAAAATGTAATCTATATACTGTGTTTGTGTGTGCGTGTTTTTTTTTTGTTTTTTTTTGGGAGGGGCGGCGTGGGCGGGGTGGGGTTTGGGTGGGTGTGGGGGTAAGTGTGTGGGAGGAAAATGGATGTGCATATGAGACATATTTTTATGCTGTGCATAAATACATGCTACAGAAACAGTTTTGTGATGTCTCACGACAATACTTACTGCACCAATGAGTATGTACTTATACCTGTGAAACTTTTTTGGGAATATCATGCGATTTAAAAAATTGCATTATAATGCGATTTTCATAATGGCGATATTTTGCAGAAAATAATCTACAACTTAATTTGTTGTGACATGAGTAAAATACAGTCCTGGAATGTAACATGACTTACGGTTATCAGGTGTTCTGTTTCTTGGGAGTCAAATATGCTATTAGTATTAATGGTAGACATTTTCTAAAATTGCATCAAATTTCTGGTAGTTCGAAAACTGCGCCACACCTCTTTCTAACTTGCACATGCGCACTTTAGCGATTTTTACTTTCGTATTATCGTGTTACAATAACATGAATGAATAATATAGCGAATACGATTTCAAGCAAGAATATTTGACGAATATTCGCCAATATGTTATTGAAATATATAGAATATAGCCCCTGCCACGCTCATCAATCACTTTATTCATTTGGGTTGGCTTGATAGAATTGTTGAATATGTAGAATATAGCGCTATAGCCAACCCAATAGGAAAGTTACTTCACTCCCTTATGCGATTCGATTAACTCGTATATTTAATTGACTATTTTTCGAATAAGATAAACTGTATTAAAGAATATTCTAATTCAGTAATGACTAATTTATCTACTACATATTCGAGTACTACAGATTACGACTAACAAAGTCTTTTGCTAGCACCAGCGACAACGGTGTGCGGTACTTCATTATGAGAATACTGAATATGGAGAATATAGCGCTATATTCATAATTGATGAATATAGCATTATATTCGACATATTCGACAATTCTACCAAGCCAACACAATAGGAAAGTTGCTTCACGCCCTTACTCGATTCGATTAACTCGAATATTTATTTTTAATTGACGATTTTTTCGAATAAGATAAACTATATTAAAGATAAACAATATTCTAATTCAGTACTGACTGAGATATTTTAGCCTTCTCACATTGGCCCACAATAACACTACTAGTCTCAGGTGGAAAAAAATAAATAAAACGAATATTCGTTTAAACGAATATATATCAATATATTCAAAATATTAGCGAATTAGCGAAGTCCGAATATTCTAAAGAAAAATTTGTTATTTGAATATTCGCGCTCAACACTACTAAACAAAACTAAATATGCAAAATGTTGCTTCATATAATACTATACAGTCAGTTCATCTATTGTGCCATTATACTTTATCAAGTCCTGTATAGTTAATTCATATACTGAGCCAATATTAACATAGAGGGATAATTCATATGCTGGCGCATGTGCACTATACCGCCAACTAGTGATGGACGAACATCGGCCAAAAATATGTATTTTAATCAGGGTCCATTTTTATGTGTCGTAAAGGGAAACTTTCAAAAATGTGCCCTGCTGGAGCCTAGAAAAGTGTTATTTTAGGAGTACAGGCCCCAAAAATTAAGCATTCACCTGACAGAAAAGAACTTGTGATGATGTGGTTGGAGGTACAATAGGCAGTCACTGGATACAAATTTTACTGTAGGCCACTGGAGTACAGGCCCCAAAAATTTGGCATTCTCCTGGCAGAAAATAACTTGTGATGATGTGGCTGGAGGTACATTAGGCAGTCACTGGATAAACATTTTACTGTAGGCCACTGGAGTACAGGCCCCAAAAATTTGGCATTCTCCTGGCAGAAAATAACTTGTGATGATGTGGCTGGAGGTACATTAGGCAGTCACTGGATAAACATTTTACTGTAGGCCACTGGAGTACAGGCCCCAAAAATTAGGCATTCTCCTGACAGAAAAGAACTTGTGATGATGTGGCTGGGGGTACATTAGGCGGTCACTGGATACATTTTTTACTGTAGGCCAGTACAGTGTCACGGCTGTATCATGATCTGGTGGTAGTGGACCATGACACTTGTGCCATGCATACTTGTTGCCGGTGGCAACGTGTTGTTTTAGCATGTGTGGTCACTTCCACTTTTAGTCTGGTGTTCCTTCCCATTTTGGTGTGTACGAGGTTAAGGTGTGTACAAGGTGGAGCTGGGTGTGGCCTCATGGCTCTTCTTATACTGTAGTTGTTAGTAGAGGTCAGTTGTTTGTCTGCCTTTGTAGGAGTAGGAGCTTTTCTTCTCTATTATTTTTATTTTTGGTGTGGGTTTGTTTTGGGTATTTGTTATGTCTAGTTTGGTGTTTTATGTCTGAAATGTTTGGTGTATTGCCCGGCATTGTTGCTAGACATCCCCTTGTTTGTCTGCAACTCCGGTGTGGGGGTCCCAGGGGTTCATTGGAGGTTGAACCACAAGTCAGCGAGCAGCAGATGTTCCACCCAGTCATTGTGGCAGGTAAGTGCTATTGTTCTAGTGCTTGTCGTTTTGCGCTGGGCTCTTACCTGCTGCTATGTGTTTTTGCTTGCTGTCTGCTCCTTCCTAGTTGCTAGGCCTGTGTGAGACTCCAGGTCATCTGTGTCATGGATGAACGGGTGGTCTCCTTGCCCTGACATTATTACCAGGGATCTCTAGGGTTGGTAGGGCCTGAGGTTTCGGTTATGAGCCCTCCCACCATCAGGGTTGGCTCATAAAGTCAGGAGGTCAGGGATTGTATTTTGGGATGCATAGAAGGTGACCAGCTCCCTTATCCTGGCTTCCAGGCCTTGTGGCATGGTTTAAATAGACTTTGTGCAGTGTTTTTTTTTTTTTTTACCAACTCCCCACCGGGACATAGAGGCCCCAAAAATTAGGCATTCACCTGACAGAAAAGAACTTGAAATGATGTGGATGGAGGTAGGTACATTAGGCTGTCACTGGCTAAAATTTTTACTGTAGGCCAATACAGGCACCAAAAATTAGGCATTCACCTGACAGAAAAGAACTTGTGATGATGTGGCTGGAGGTACATTAGGTGGTCACTGGATAAAATTTTTACTGTAGGCCAGTATAGACCTCAATAATTAGGCATTCACCTGACAGATAAGAACTTGCGATGATGTGGCTGGAGGTATATTAGGCATTCACTGGATAAAATTTTTGCTGTAGGCCAGTACAGGCCCCAAAAATTAGGCATTCACCTGACCGAATAAAACTTGTGATGATGTGGCTGGAGGTACATTAGGCGGTTAGTAGATAATTTTTTTACTGTAGGCCAGTACAGGCCCCAAAAATTAGGCATTCATTTGACAGAAAATGACTTGTGATTATGTGGCTGTAGGTACATTAGGCGGTCACTGAATACATTTTTTACTGTGGGCCAGTACAGGCCCCAAAAATTAGGCATTCACCTGACAGAAAAGGCCTTTTTTGCCGCTGTACATA
Organism: Bufo bufo; assembly: GCF_905171765.1. Taxonomy (NCBI): domain Eukaryota; kingdom Metazoa; phylum Chordata; class Amphibia; order Anura; family Bufonidae; genus Bufo; species Bufo bufo. The sequence continues at coordinate 746,374,662 of NC_053390.1, read as the reverse complement.
CATAAGACAAGGACCATTTTTTGTTCTGGGTGGTTGTGGATATGCGTGGGCTAGCATTAGGAAATTCAATTACACTTGGTTGTCATAGGTGTTGAATTCCTCCGAGATCCATGCCTCGTTCATTTTTAGAAATGTGAGGTAGTCCACACTGTTGTGAGCTAGGTGAGTGCGCTTATCGGTCACAATCCCAACTGCTGCCTGAACGTCCTTTTGGACAGGACATTTGACGAGGGGCAATCCAAGAGTTCCATTGGCAAATTGTGCCAGCTCTGACCTCAGGTCAAGCCTGCACACCCAGTAGTCCAGGGTTTCCTCGCTTCTCATCAACGGTTAACCCGATGTAGTCGGACACCTGTCGGTATAGGCGTTCCCTGAGGCTGTATCTGGAGGACGGCTGTCGATGGGTTGATTGCAAGAATGATCTCAGCAAACTATTTTTGCAGGAGCGGTAGGATTGGTACCTGCAACTGTTTTGCTGTGGGTGGAAAATCCTCTGCCAGTGCCCGCAACATCAGAATGCAGTATCTCTCGCAGCAAGGCCTGAAAATACTACATTCTGACAACTCTGTGATGCTGGTAACATGTTCACCATTTGTGTTTGTCCCGGGGGTCTAAGTACGTTCCCACCCAGTACTGGACCTTGCCCTTTATGCATTTTTTACATGGGTCCCTCTTCAAATACTAGAGCATGAAGGCCCCCATTTGCACTAAATTGGAAGCGGTGGAGCGCCCTGGCTCCTGCTCATCGCCCAGGAGAATGTCGTCATCGTTCTCCTCCCCCCAGCCACGGACAACACTAGGGATCCCCGAAAAGTTTAAAGTTTAAACAAAGTCTGCTCTTTTTGCTCCTCCTCCTCCTCCTACCCCCAGCCACCATTCTCCCCTGACTCCTCTTCAGACTCCTGCTGACTTGTCTCAGATGCAGTAGCCCCCCTGGGAATTCATTCAGCATTGCGACTTCCTCATCTTCCAGCTCCTGCTCCTCGACGGCGTGATCAATGACATGACGCAATGCACGCTCCAGAAAGAAGGTGTAAGGTACGATGTCACTGATGGCGCCCTGGCTGCGACTGACCAGTTTGGTGATCTCATCAAATGGCCACAGAAGTCTGCATGCATCGCGCATTAGCAGTCACTGGCACTGAGAAAAGAAACCAAGCTCCCCAGAACCTGTCCTGCAGCAGAGTTCGTACAGGTAGTCGTTAACAGCACTTTGCTGCTGGAGCAGCCTATCAAGCATATACAAAATGGTGTTCCAGCGCGTCGGGCAGTCACAAATCAGACGTCTGACGGGCAAGTGTTGTCGCCGCTGAACATTAGCAAGGCGAGCCATGGCCGTGTAAGATCTTCTAAAATGGCCAGAGATTTTCCTGGCCTGCCACGAGACCTCCTGGACCCAGGGGTATTTGGCAATGTATCGCTGCACAACTAAGTTCAGTACGTGTGCCATGCACAGCATATGTGTCATTTTGCCCTGTTTCAGCTCGCTCAGCAGATTGACACTGTTGTCCCACACCACTTTACCAACTGTCAAATTGAGCAGGGTTAGCCACTGACCGGCCTGTGACCGCAGAGCTAAAATCAGTGCAGGCTCTTGGCTTCCAGGCACAACAGCCGCAGCACAGTGTGGCAACGTCTCACCTGGGACATCGGAGAGGTTCTGGGGAGCTTGGGAGGCACAGCGGAAAAGGTGGTAGCAGTGGAAAAGGAGGAGTCAGTCGAGGAGGAGACCGAGGAGGGAGTAGGAGGAGAAAAAGAAGAGGCAGGCCTGCATGCAATCCTTGGCGGTAACACCAAATCCACACGAGAGCCACAGATTAAATGCTTGACGGCCGACAGAAGGTTCATACAGTGGGAAGTAAACGTTATGTACCTTCCCTGCCCGTGTTTACTAGACCACGTGTCTGTGGTCAGATGTATCTTGGCACCAACACTGTGTGCCAGAGATATATTCAGTTGCCACTGAACGTGACCATATATACCTCTGGGATGCCCTTATGGGAGAAATATTTCCTTCCGGGGACCATCCATTGCAGTGTGCCAATGGCCACAAATTTTCCAAAGGCCTTTGAGTACACCTTTTTATATGTCAGTAGTGGGCGGGCTAGCAGTTCCGACAATCCAGCGGTCAGTCGTTGGGCAAGAGGGTTATCCGGCGTAATCAACTTTTTACGCTCGAACATTTGGGCCACGGAAGGAAGCCTTCCGCCAGATAAACGCGACAACGGCACGGTGGAAGGTGGAGTCCTTTTAAGGACTGGTATAGGTGTGCTATCGATAGGTGTGACATACAGAGGGGTGTGATATACTTATAATATACTTTCTAACATGAAAAATATATTATAGTGCATTTGTATTGTGCAGCAGTTGTGTGCGGTTCTGCTGAGATAACGCAGCTATATAGAGGGACAAACGCTATTCGAATAACTAATTGCAACTGGTGTGATATACCTGTTGCCCCCCCCCCCAAAAAAAATTATTAAGGGGTGTGATATACCTGCTTCCACCAAATTCTAATTAAGGGGTTTGATATACCTGCTTCCAGAAAAATCCGGTTGTGATACACCAGCTTCCATAAAATATTGATTGAGGGGTGTGATACACCAGCTTTCACCAAATATAGATTGAGGCCTGTGATACACCAGCTTCCAACAAATATTGATTAAGTGGTTTGATATACCTGCTTGCAGAATATACTCATTATAGGGTTCTATATACCTGTTTCCACAAAATACTGATAGAGGGGATTGATGTACCGGATTCCACCAAATATTGATTGAAGTTTGCGATACACCGGCTTCCACCAAATATTGATTAAGAGTTTTTTATATGTCGTTTTCCAGCAAATACTCATTATTGGGTTCTAAATACCTGTTTCCACAAAAATATTGATAGAGGGGATTGATATACCTGCTTCCACCAAATATTAATTGAGGCCTGCGATACAATGGCTTCCAATAAATATTGATTAAGGGGTTTGATTTACCAGCTTCCAGCAAATACTCATTATGGGTTCTATATACCTGTTTCCACAAAATATTGATACAAAGGATTGTCATACCTGCTTTCACAAAATATTGATTAAGGCCTGCGATACACCAGCTTCCACCAAATATTGATTAAGGGGTTTGATTTACCAGCTTCCAGCAAATACTCATTAAGGGGTTCTAGATACAGCACAGACCAAAAGTTTGGACACACCTTCTCATTCAAAGAGTTTTCTTTATTTTCATGACTTTGAAGGCATCAAAAACTATGAATTAACACATGTGGAATTATATACATAGCCAACAATTGTGAAACAGAAAATATGTCATATTCTAGGTTCTTCAAAGTAGGCACCTTTTGCTTTGATTACTGCTTTGCACACTCTTGGCATTCTCTTGATGAGCTTCAAGAGGTAGTCCCCTGAAATGGTTTTTACTTCACAGGTGTGCCCTGTCAGGTTTAATAAGTGGGATTTATTGCCTTATAAATGGGGTTGGGACCATCAGTTGCGTTGAGGAAAAGTCAGGTGGATACACAGCTGATAGTCCTACTGAATAGACTGTTAGCTGCTTTTTTCTTGCCATAATACAAATTCTAACAGTCTATTCAGTAGGACTATCAGCTGTGTATCCACCTGACTTTTCCTCAACGCAACTGATGGTCCCAACCCCATTTATAAGGCAAGAAATCCCACTTATTAAACCTGACAGGGCACACCTGTGAAGTAAAAACCATTTCAGGGGACTACCTCTTGAAGCTCATCAAGAGAATGCCAAGAGTGGGCAAAGCAGTAATCAAAGCAAAAGGTGGCTACTTTGAAGAATCTAGAATTTGACATATTTTCAGTTGTTTCACACTTATTTGTTATGTATATAATTCCATATGTGTTAATTCATAGTTTTGATGCCTTCAGTGTGAATCTACAATATTCATAGTCATGAAAATAAAGAAAACTCTTTGAATGAGAAGGTGTGTCCAAACCTTTGGTCTGTACTGTACCTGTTTCCACAAAATACTGATAGAGGGGATTGATATACCGGCTTTCACAAAATATTGATTGAGGCCTGTGATACACCAGCTTCCAACAAATATTGATTAAGGGGTTTGATTTACCAGCTTCCAGAAAATACTCATTAAGGGGTTCTATATACCTGTTTCCACAAAATACTGATAGAGGGGATTGATATACCGCCGTCCACCAAATACTGATTGAGGCCTGCGATATACCGGCTTCCACAAATACTGCTCTTCTATAGGGACTTTGTTACAGGGTTATTTTGAAAATGAAAGGCAGAGGAAGAGGCAGGCCATTCCGCAGGGGTCAGGCAGGTGCAACAGGCCAGACCCTAAGTGGTAAGTTGGAGAAGGTGTGTGAGATTACATCAATGGATGCACCAGAGTTGGTTGAGTGGCTAAATCAAACTTACGCTTCTGCACCATCCTCATCGTCTGTATCAGCACCCTGCTCACTCTCTTCTGTTTGCACCCCCAAAGACACCACCACCAGCATAGCGCCTCCACTTGAGTCAGAGGAATTATTTTCCCAGCCATTCTTGGCATCGGATGAGGAAGAGGAGGTAGCAATGGCCGCCACCCAACGGTCTGACGACAGTTCCCAGATCAGCCCAAGGACAGAGGTCCCCGCTGTTGCTGCCTACCTTGAGATCTCTAATGTCAGTCATGGTGAAGGTGACGATGATGACGTGTCAATGGATGTCACGTGGGTACCCAAAAGACAGGAAGAGCAGAGGAGTTCAGAGGGAGAGACAGAGCAGCAGATATGGGGTAGAAGGAGGAGAAGCAGGCAGAACTCACAGTGCACAGGAGGCAAAAAGCAGACTGCAAATGTATATGGAGTGAGCCATCCACCATGCACGGTCACATCTGGCGCTCCCAGGATGCCGGCCCAAGGCTCCGCAGTGTGGGCTTTTTTTAACGTGTCAGCTGCTGACAATAGTGTTGCCATATGCAGCCTGTGCTGTCAATGCATAAGTCGCGGTAAGCCCAACACACACCTAGGGATGACCGTCTTAAGAAGGCACATGGCCTCCCATCACCGAGCCCAGTGGAAGCAATGCTGTCAGAACCCACGAAGCCACACTCCCGTTGCTTCACGTCCTGCCTCTTCTCCTTCTCCTCTGTTCTCCCATTTGTCCTCCACTCCACCTTCCACCGTGTCGTTGTCGCATTCATCTGCCAAAAGGCAGGCTTCTGTGGCCCAAATGTTTGATGTAAAAAGTTGATGACACCGGATAACCCTCTTGCCTACCGGCTGACAGCTGGCTTGTTGGAACTGCTAGCCCACCAACTACTGCCATATAAACTGGTGGACTCGGAGGCCTTTAGAAAATTTGTGGAACATCCACACCGCAATGGAAGGTCCCCGGAAGGAAATATTTCTCCCAGAAGGGCATCCCAGAGCTATATGACCATGTTCAGCGGCAAGTGAATGTATCTCTGGCACACAGTTTTGGTGCCAAGATTCATCTGACCACAAACACGTGGTCTAGCAAACACGGGCAGGGAAGGTACATAATAGTGATGATCGAGCACCAAAATATTCGGGTGTTCGGCTTGAACACATTGCTATATTAGTGTGCTCGACCTACTCTGAAGAAGGAACGGTGCCTGGTCCATTTGGAAAAGGTCAGAAAGTGACAGAAACACCACCGAAATGGATCGGGAACAGCATGGGGATAATGTCTAGCTGCATCTTGGATTCCCTGGTCACTGCTGGGAACCATGTTGTCCGAGTTGTACAGCACTTTTACAGACTGACAAAAATACGCACCAACTCCCCCCCCAAAAAAAATCTATTTTACAGGAAAAATTGTTAGAAAACATTATTTCCTTTATATTCGATTGTATATAAAGTGCAAGTGCTACAAAAAATTACAAGCAAGTCGCACTCCGAAACAGCCTGTATCTCACATAAAGGAGGGCACACATTCACATTGTGGTACAATTGTTCAGGTAGTGGGACTTCTACACTCATAAAGCCTATGCACTAAGTGAAAGGGCTGCCAAAATTACAAGGAACCGGCACTACAATACCCCCTTTATTACACATAAAAGAGGGCATCAAACACACCCTTGAAAAATTATGTTTGGTTGCCTGCTGGTGAGCCTCAAACATTTGGAGCAAGGGCTTGCTTATCTGACCATCCAAAACATGAGGGGCGAGAGCCTGCTGGTGAGCTAACGCTCTAAAACATTATATGCTAGTGCCTGCTGGTGAGCTGACGCTCTGAAACATTATATGCTAGTGCCTGCAGGTGACCTGACTTCCTAAAACATAATATGTGAGTGCATGCTGTTCAGCTGACACTCTAAAACATTATATGCGAGTGCATGCTGTTCAACTGACGCTCTAAAACATTATATGCGAGCGCATGCTGTTCAGCTGACGCTCTAAAACATTATATGCGAGTGCCTGCAGGTGAGCTGATGCTCTAAAACATTATATGCGAGTGCATGCTGTTCAACTGATGCTCTAAAACATTATATGTGAGTGTGTGCTGTTCAAATGACGCTCTAAAACATTATATGCGAGTGCATGCTGTACAGCTGACGCTCTAAAACATTATTTTCAAGTGCATGTTGTTCAGCTGACGCTCTAAAACAGTATTTGCGAGTGCCTTCAGGTGATCTGACGCTCTAAAACATTATATGCGAATGCATGCTGTTCAAATGACGCTCTAAAACATTATATGCAAGTGCATGCTGTTCACCTGATGCTCTAAAACAGTATATGCGAGTGCATGCTGTTCACCTGATGCTCTAAAACAGTATATGCGAGTGCATGCTGTTCAAATGACGCTCTAAAACATTTTATGTGAGTGCATGCTTTACAGCTGATACTCTAAAACATTATAGGCGAGTGCATGTTGTTCAGCTAACCCTATAAAAAAATTTAGTTGAGGGCCTGCAGTTGAGCTGACCCTATAAAAAAAATTAGAGTGGAGGGATTATATACAATCTCGACGAGGAGAAGGAGGAGGAGGAGGATAAAACAAGATTCAACCATATGCTCTTTTTTTTGTAGTGGAAAAGGTGCATGGGAATACACTACAGTACATCATCAGCTCAGCTCTACTCTGGTGGAGTTGAGAAGTCAGGAGTAGGGTTGAGCGAACCCCGAACTGTAAAATTTGGGTTCGTACCGAACTTTAGGATTTTTACCCTGCCCTGAGCCCAGTGACAGAAAAAAATAACTTTTATCCGTCTGTTGGTGGGAGGCGGCGGCCATTTTATGCAAGCTCAGTGCACCAGCACTGCATCTGAGCTTTTGTGACATTGAAATCCAAGCTTGAAAAACTTCACTAATAATATGGTTTTAAAAAATCACCCTTTTTTGACAATATACAACATCTGGTGCATTTGCAGGATTTAGTCAGTGTGCAATTTAAGCTAGAAATAAAGCCATAATTTTCTGGGTTTTTAAAAACACACTTTTTTGCCAAAATACCCAATTTTACAGCCCTTGCAGCATCAGCACGTCTGAAATTAAAGGGTTATATGCAGCTTTCATATTCTTTTTGTAAAAAACACACTGTTTGGCAATGTCCAACATCTGGATTTGTGAGTGTGCAATTTAAGCTAGAAATACAGCCATATTTTCTGGGTTTTTAAAAACACCCTTTTTCTGCCAAAATCCCCTATTTTACAGATCTGCATGTGTGAAATTCAAGTTTAACCGCTTCACGTCCGCCCATAGGATATAAACGTCCTATGGGTGGACGTCTATCTCCTAATGCACGTTTTAAAACGTCTTTTCAAAAACAGCAGCTGCACGCTAATCGTGCAGCTGCTGATCGGGTTGCCCGCTGTCAGTGACAGCAGGGCAACCCTAACACAAGGCAGGGACAGTTCCCAGGTGTCCCTGCCTTCACGATCGCTGCAGACACAGCGCTCACCGAGCACTGTGTCTGCAGAGCAGGAAGCGCTGTGCGCTTCCTGTTCCGGCCCGGCGGTCATGTGACCACCGTGACCGGAGTGTGCAGGAGCTGTGTGAGGTCTCTCAGAGACCTCGATCAGCCCTGCTGTGAGGCTGTACAGCGCTGGATTGCTGCTGTACAGCCTCTATAGGGGTGCATTTGTCCTGTAACTGGGGCTACTATGTCAGCCCCAGTTACAGGAGAAATCAACAGTGAAAAAAAAATGAAAAAGTGAAGCAAATGTCCCCCAGAGGTCTTGTATGACCTTATGGGGGACGAAAAGTGTAAAATAAAATTAAAAAAAAATAAAGGGTTGAAAAAATAAAATAAAAAAAAGTTTCACATGTAAAAAAAAAAAATCCCAAGTAAGGAATAAAAAAAAAAATTTTAAATAAAAATTTTTTAATAAAATAGACATATTTAGTATTGCCGCGTCCATAAAAACCAGCTCTATAAAAATATCACATGACCTAACCCCTCGGGTGAACACCATAAAAAAAAAAAAAAAAACTGTGTCAAAACAAGCAATTTTTGTCACCTTGCATCACAAAAGGTGCAACACCAAGTGATCAAAAACGCCTATGTCCCACAAAATGGTACCAATAAAACCGTCACCTCATCCCGCAAAAAATGAGCCCCAACATAAGAAAATCTCTCAAAAAATAAAAAAACTATAGCTCTCAGAACATGGACACATTAAAACATAATTTTTTGGTTTCAAAAATGCTATTATTGTGTAAAACTTTAATAAATGAGAAAAAGTATACATATTAGGTATCGCCACATCCGTAACAATCTGCTCTATAAAAATGTCACTTGACTGAACCCCTCAGGTGAACGCTGTAAAAATAAATAAATAGAAACTGTGCTAAAACAACCAATTTTTTGGTCACCTTGCCCCATAAAGTGTTATAATTAATGATCAAAAAATCATATGTACCCAAAAATAGTACTAATAAAACTGGCACCTTATCCCCTAGTTTCCAAAATAGGGTCACTTCTTGGGAGTTTCTACTGTAAGGGTGCATCAGGGGGCTTCAAATGGGACATGGCATCTAAAACCATGTGGAGTTCCTTTTCTTCTGCGCCCTGCCGTGTGCCCATACAGCAGTTTATGACCACATGTGGGGTGTTTCTGTAAACCGCAGAATCTGGGTAATAAATATTGAGTTTTGTTTGGCTGTTAACCATCGATGTGTTAAAGAAAAAAATTGATTAAAAAGGAAAATCTGCCAAAAAAGTGAAATTTAAAAATTTGATCTCCATATTCCTTTAATTCTTGTGGAACGCCTAAAGGGTTAACAAAGTTTGTAAAATCGGTTTTGAATACCTTGAGGGGTGTAGTTTCTACAATGGGGTCATTTATGGGGGTATCCACTATGTAGGCCCCACAAAGTGACTTCATACCTGAACTGGTCCTTAAAAAGTGGGTTTTGGCAATTTTCTTAAAAATGTGAAGAATTGCTTCTAAACTTCTAAGCCTTCTAACGTCCTAAAAAAATAAAATGACATTTCCAAAATGATGCCAACATAAAGTAGACATATGGGGAATGTTAAATAATAAATATTTTATGAGGTATCACTTTCTGTTTTAAAAGCAGAGAAATTGAAATTTAGAAAATTGCGAATTTTTCAAATTTTTGGGTAAATTTGGGATTTTTTCATAAATAAAGGTGAAATATTTTGACTCAAATTTATGACTATCATGAAGTACAATGTGTCACGAGAAAACAATCTCTGAATGACTTGGATAAATAAAGGCGTTCCAAAGTTATTACCACATAAAGTGAGATATGTCAGTTTTGCAAAATTTGGCCTGGTCAGGAAGGGGGCAAAGGGCCCAGATGGGAAGTGGTTAATATATACAGCTTTCATATTCTGTTGCGGAAAAAAAACAACACTTTTTTTGGCAATATACAACATCTGGATTAGTCAGTGTGCAATTAAAGCTAGAAATACAGCTATAATTTTCAGTTTTTATTTTTTTAACCTCCTCAGGACCGCCGTACGCAGGATTCCGTTATTGCGGCGGTCCTGTTGTTCTGGGTGGACGCGCCGGTGCGTCCTCTCGCGAGACGCGAGATTTCGTGCATTGCCGGCCCGCGCATGCGCATCGCGGGCCGGCAAAAGTTAAAGAAGTATTTCGTCACCAGCCTGCCAGCAACGATCATTGGCTGGCAGGCTGGCAATTTTCAAAAAATCAAATCAGAAGCCAGATAACAGATCATATTAGTAAATATGATCTGTTATATGGCTTCTCTGCTCCTCTGCTGGTCCTTTTCGTCGGTTGGATCCAGCAGAGGAGCAGACTTCACTGTGAGTACCCACCAACACTACACCTTAGCCCCAGATCACCCTCCATCACCCCCATCACCCGAATTAACCCCTTGATCGCCCCCTGTCAATCACTTAGTGAAAGACAAAAAGTGATCAGTGTAAACTGTCACTTTTTTTTTTTCACTAGTATTGGCTGTTAGGTTTTAGGGATAGTTTAGGCCCCTTGGTTAGGTAGTTAGCGTCAGTTAGCGCCCAGCCCACCGCACCGCAGTCACTTTTATTCGCTGATTAGCGTATCGCTAATCAGCATTTGTACTTTTATAGTATCTGTAAGTGATCAAAACTGATCACGGTCAGATCTATAATAGTATTAGTGTCACTTTAGTTCGCCCTCCACCCAAAACGCAGTGTTTGCCCGATCAGGCCTGATCGGTCGCCCACACGTGCGTTCACCCACGCCCGCCCCACCGCAGTGACAAAAAAAATTTTGTTTTTTGATCACTGCACATTCACTTTACAGCCACTGCGGCGATAAAAAAATCAGTTTTGATATTTTTTATCAACCGCAGCGGCCTCCGGTACTTCGCTAGCCTCCCCTTTGTAAGACAGGTTTGCTTTTTTTCTTGGGTAGTCTCAGGGAATACCTCTAAATTTAGTAGTCCAAATGGCAAACAGGGGGTATTCTTCTGAAGAGGCCTACAGGATTCTGACCCAGTCGGATGAGGAGTGGGAACCCTCATCTGACGAATCTAGCGGGTCAGAATATGAACCTGTGGAAAGCAGTGGCTCTCTGACCCAAAGTTCGGACGAGAAGGTGGAGGTCCCTGGCAGCACCAGGCGTACCCGGCCCCGTGTCGCTAGACCACAGGTTACGCAGGATCCGTTTCAAGAGCAGCAGAGTGGGGCTGTCGCTGCCGGATCACGTGGTGAGGCATACACCAGCAGCGCAGCCCTTCCTGTACCTAGTACCAGCACTGCCGTACAACATGGTGACGTGGCGAGCACCAGAAGGGCAGTTGAAGCTGGTACGGTGGCACGTGCACTAGTTACCCCGTCGCAGCCACCGCGCAGACAGGCCCGTAGAGCCCCTAGAATCCCTGAGGTGCTGGCAAACCCTGATTGGCAGTCACCAACTTCAGCCGCACCATTAGTTCCCCCTTTCACCGCCCAGTCTGGAGTTCGGGTTGAGACGGCTCAAATCGGTTTGGCCCTCTGATTTTTTGAGCTGTTCTTGACTGCGGAACTCTTGGACTTAGTCGTGGCAGAAACAAATCGGTATGCCACACAATTTATATCCGCCAACCCGGGAAGCTCTTATGCCCAGTCTTTCCGGTGGAAACCAGTCCAAGTTTCCGAACTTAAAATTTTTTTGGGCCTTCTCCTCAACATGGGTCTAACTAAAAAGCATGAACTGCGGTCATATTGGTCCACGAACCCAATTCATCACATGCCCATGTTCTCTGCTGCTATGTCCAGGACACGATTTGAGACCATCCTACGTTTTCTGCATTTTAGCGACAACACCACCTCCCGTCCCAGAGGCCACCCAGCTTTTGACCGGCTCCACAAAATTCGGCCCCTCATAGACCATTTCAACCAGAAATTTGACGATTTGTATACCCCCGAGCAAAACATCTGCGTAGACGAGTCCCTAATGCATTTTACCGGGCGCCTTGGCTTCAAACAATACATCCCATGCAAGCGTGCCCGGTATGGGGTCAAATTGTATAAGCTCTGTGAAAGGGCCACAGGCTATACCCACAAATTTCGGATCTATGAGGGAAAAGATCAGACCCTGGAGCCGGTCGGTTGCCCTGACTACCTGGGGAGCAGTGGGAAGACAGTCTGGGACTTGGTGTCACCCTTATTCGGCAAGGGGTACCATCTTTATGTGGACAATTTCTACACAAGTGTGGCCCTCTTTAGGCATTTGTTTCTAGAACGGATTTGCGCCTGTGGCACCGCGCGAACTAGTCGCGTGGGCTTCCCCCAACGGCTTGTAACCACCCGTCTTGCAAGGGGGGAGAGGGCTGCCTTGTGTAATGAAGAACTGCTCGCGGTGAAATGGAGAGACAAGCGTGACGTTTACATGCTCTCCTCCATTCACGCAGACACGACAATCCAAATTGAAAGGGCAACCCGTGTCATTGAAAAGCCCCTCTCAGTCCACGACTATAATCCGCTCATGGGAGGGGTGGACTTCAATGACCAGATGTTGGCTCCCTATTTAGTTTCCCGCAGAACCAGACGCTGGTATAAGAAGGTGTCTGTATATTTAATTCAATTGGCTGCATATAATAGTTTTGTTCTCTACAGTAAGGCTGGGAGAACAGGATCCTTCCTCAAATTCCAGGAAGAGATCATCGAGAACCTCCTTTACCCAGGAGGTTCCGTGGCCCCATCCACCAGTGTAGTTAGCCGTCTACACGAGCGACATTTCCCCAGTGTCGTTGCTGGTACCTCAACCCAACCACCACCCCGAAAAAAATGTCGTGTCTGTAGCAGGAGTGGAATAAGGCGTGACACCCGATATTTCTGTCCTGACTGTCCTGACCACCCTGCCCTATGCTTTGGTGAGTGTTTCCGGAAGTACCACACACAGGTACACCTAGCATAGGGATTGCATCTCACAGGACAGGCACACAGGGCTATTAGGGCCCTTTTACTCACAGCTGCTGCAAACCTCTCCTTTCACCTGGGATAAAGTGCATAACGTACTTCGCCACATCTTTGGGCGATTTGCGCTTTGCACATTGTCCCATGGGGAAGGAGAGGTTTGTTCTATAAAGATAAAAAAAACGAAACAAAAAAAAAATTACCGGTAAGTAAGTAAGTAAGTATTGCGTTGCGGCCTGGTTTTTTCTTTTTTTTTTTTTTTTTTTTACCTTTCAGGTGGACCAACCGATCGACTAGCTGCAGCACTGATGTGCATTCTGACAGAAGCATTGCGCTGCTGTCAGATTACACGCAAGTCGGTGTATGCGGCGCTGCAAGACGAGATTTCTCCTCTGCAGTAAAAGATACGTTTGCCGAGGCATATGAGCTGAGGAGGTGGCGGTGTTCATATACTTTGGCAAACACTTTGTATATATATATAAAAAAAAATAATAATCCCGGCAATGATTTATTCATCCACATCGATTGATGTGAATGGAGAAATCGGGTTTGCCAGGGCATACGAGCTAAGTGGGTATGGATGTTGGGCGGAGCTCCTATGTCCTGGCAGACGCCTTTCCCCTCCTTTTTTTTTTTTGGCAGAGATTTTTTCATCCACATTGATCGATGCGAATGAAGAAATCTGTGCCGTTCATTTTTTTCTTTCAGCCCACAGGCTGAACGGAAAAAAAAAATCTCATTACCCGTATGCTCAATATAAGGAGAATAGCAGAAACTCCTAATGCTGGGCATACATGTAATGATTGTGGAGACCCTCAAATGCCAGGGCAGTACAAACACCCCACAAATAACACCATTTTGGAAAGAAGACACCCCAAGGTATTCGCTGAGGGGCATATTGAGTCCATGAAAGATAGAAATTTTTGTCCCAAGTTAGCGGAAAGGGAGACTTTGTGAGAACAAAATCAAAAAAATCTATTTCTGCTAACTTGTGCCAAAATTTTTTTTTTATATGAACTCGCCATGCCCCTTATTGAATACCTTGGGGTGTCTTCTTTCCAAAATGGGGTCACATGTGGGGTATTTATACTGCCCTGGCATTTTAGGGGCCCCAAAGCGTGAGAAGAAGTCTGGTATCCAAATGTCTAAAAATGCCCTCCTAAAAGGAATTTGGGCACCTTTGCCCACCTAGGCTGCAAAAAAGTGTCACACATATGGTATCTCTGTATTCAGGAGAATTTGAGGAATGTGTTTTGGGGTGTCTTTTTACATATACCCATGCTGGGTGAGATAAATATCTTGGTCAAATGCCAACTTTGTATAAAAAAAATGGGAAAAGTTGTCTTTTGCCAAGATATTTCTCTCACCCAGCATGGGTATATGTAAAATGACACCACAAAACACATTCCCCACCTTCTCCTGAGTACGGAGATACCAGATGTGTGATACTTTTTTGCAGCCTAGGTGGGCAAAGGGGCCCACATTCCAAAGAGCACCTTTCCGATTTCACAGGTCATTTACCTACTTACCACACATTAGGGCCCCTGGAAAATGCCAGGGCAGTATAACTACCCCACAAGTGACCCCATTTTGGAAAGAAGACACCCCAAGGTATTCCGTGAGGGGCATGGCAAGTTCCTAGAATTTTTTATTTTTTGTCACAAGTTAGTGGAAAATGATGATTTTTTTTTATTTTATTTTTTCATACAAAGTCTCATATTCCACTAACTTGTGACAAAAAATAAAAACTTCCATGAACTCACTATGCCCATCAGCGAATACCTTGGGGTCTCTTCTTTCCAAAATGGGGTCACTTGTGGGGTAGTTATACTGCCCTGGCATTCTAGGGGCCCAAATGTGTGGTAAGGAGTTTGAAATCAAATTCTGTAAAAAATGACCTGTGAAATCCGAAAGGTGCACTTTGGAATATGGGCCCCCTTGCCCACCTAGGCTGCAAAAAAGTGTCACACATCTGGTATCTTCGTACTCAGGAGAAGGTGGGGAATGTGTTTTGGGGTGTAATTTTACATATACCCATGCTGGGTGAGAGAAATATCTTGGCAAAAAACAACTTTTCCCATTTTTTTATACAAAGTTGGCATTTGACCAAGATATTTATCTCACCCAGCATGGGTATATGTAAAAAGACACCCCAAAACACATTCCTCAACTTCTCCTGAGTACGGAGATACCAGATGTGTGACACATATTTCAAAGAGCACCTTTCGGATTTCACAGGTCATTTTTTACAGAATTTGATTTCAAACTCCTTACCACACATTTGGGCCCCTAGAATGCCAGGGCAGTATAACTACCCCACAAGTGACCCCATTTTGGAAAGAAGAGACCCAAAGGTATTCGCTGATGGGCATAGTGAGTTCATGGAAGTTTTTATTTTTTGTCACAAGTTAGTGGAATATGAGACTTTGTATGAAAAAAAAAAAAAAACATCATTTTCCACTAACTTGTGACAAAAAATAAAAAATTCTAGGAACTCGCCATGCCCCTCACGGAATACCTTGGGGTGTCTTCTTTCCAAAATGGGGTCACTTGTGGGGTAGTTATACTGCCCTGGCATTCTAGGGGCCCAAATGTGTGGTAAGGAGTTTGAAATCAAATTCTGTAAAAAATGACCTGTGAAATCCTAAAGGTGCTCTTTGGAATATGGGCCCCTTTGCCCACCTAGGCTGCAAAAAAGTGTAACACATCTGGTATCTCCGTACTCAGGAGAAGTTGGGGAATGTGTTTTGGGGTGTCATTTTACATATACCCATGCTGGGTGAGAGAAATATCTTGGCAAAAGACAACTTTTCCCATTTTTTTATACAAAGTTGGCATTTGACCAAGATATTTATCTCACCCAGCATGGGTATATGTAAAAAGACACCCCAAAACACATTCCTCAACTTCTCCTGAATACAGAGATACCAGATGTGTGACACTTTTTGCAGCCTAGGTGGGCAAAGGGGCCCATATTCTAAAGAGCACCTTTCGGATTTCTCAGGTCATTTTTTACAGAATTTGATTTCAAACTCCTTACCACACATTTGGGCCCCTAGAATGCCAGGGCAGTATAACTACCCCACAAGTGACCCCATTTTGGAAAGAAGAGACCCCAAGGTATTTCGTGATGGGCATAGTGAGTTCATGGAAGTTTTTATTTTTTGTCACAAGTTAGTGGAATATGAGACTTTGTAAGAAAAAAAAATAAAAATAAAATCATCATTTTCCGCTAACTTGTGACAAAAAATAAAAAGTTCTATGAACTCACTATGCCCATCAGCGAATACCTTAGGGTGTGTACTTTCCGAAATGGGGTCATTTGTGGGGTGTTTGTACTGTCTGGGCATTGTAGAACCTCAGGAAACATGACAGGTGTTCAGAAAGTCAGAGCTGCTTCAAAAAGCGGAAATTCACATTTTTGTACCATAGTTTGTAAACGCTATAACTTCTACCCAAACCATTTTTTTTTTACCTAAACATTTTTTTTTATCAAAGACATGTAGAACAATAAATTTAGAGCAAAATTTCTATATGGATCTCGGTTTTTTTGCAAAATTTTACAACTGAAAGTGAAAAATGTCATTTTTTTGCAAAAAAATCGTTAAATTTCGATTAATAACAAAAAAAGTAAAAATGTCAGCAGCAATGAAATACCACCAAATGAAAGCTCTATTAGTGAGAAGAAAAGGAGGTAAAATTCATTTGGGTGGTAACTTGCATGACCGAGCAATAAACGGTGAAAGTAGTGTAGGTCAGAAGTGTAAAAAGTGGCCTGGTCTTTCAGGGTGTTTAAGCTCTGGGGGCTGAGGTGGTTAAACACCCTTTTTTTGAAAAATCCACTATTTTACAGCCCTTGCAGCATCAGCACGTGTGAAATTCAAGGGTTATATACTTCTGTCATATTCAGTTATTAAACAAACACCCGTTTTGGGCAAAAAAGTTGATTTTGCAGCCTTTGCTGCATATGTCATTGTGAGATACAGCCTTTACTTAGTGTGGTTCTATTCAGTTATTAACCACCTCAGCCCCCAGTGCTTAAACACCCTGAAAGACCAGGCCACTTTTTACACTTCTGACCTACACTACTTTCACCGTTTATTGCTCGGTCATGCAACTTACCACCCAAATGAATTTTACCTCCTTTTCTTCTCACTAATAGAGCTTTCATTTGGTGGTATTTCATTGCTGCTGACATTTTTACTTTTT
This sequence comes from Bufo bufo, assembly GCF_905171765.1. Classification (NCBI taxonomy): domain Eukaryota; kingdom Metazoa; phylum Chordata; class Amphibia; order Anura; family Bufonidae; genus Bufo; species Bufo bufo. The sequence continues at coordinate 746,357,635 of NC_053390.1, read as the reverse complement.
TTGTTATTAATCGAAATTTAACGATTTTTTTGCAAAAAAATGACATTTTTCACTTTCAGTTGTAAAATTTTGCAAAAAAAACGACATCCATATATAAATTTTGCTCTAAATTTATTGTTCTACATGTCTTTGATTAAAAAAAAATGTTTGGGTAAAAAAAAAATGGTTTGGGTAAAAGTTATAGCGTTTACAAACTATGGTACAAAAATGTGAATTTCCGCTTTTTGAAGCAGCTCTGACTTTCTGAGCACCTGTCATGTTTCCTGAGGTTCTACAATGGCCAGACAGTACAAACACCCCACAAATGACCCCATTTCGGAAAATACACACCCTAAGGTATTCGCTGATGGGCATAGTGAGTTCATAGAACTTTTTATTTTTTGTCACAAGTTAGCGGAAAATGATGATTTTTTTCTTTTTTTTTTTTTTCTTACAAAGTCTCATATTCCACTAACTTGTGACAAAAAATAAAAACTTCTATGAACTCACTATGTCCATCACGAAATACCTTGGGGTCTCTTCTTTCCAAAATGGGGTCACTTGTGGGGTAGTTATACTGTCCTGGCATTCTAGGGGCCCAAATGTGTGGTAAGGAGTTTGAAATCAAATTCTGTAAAAAATGACGAGTGAAATCCGAAAGGTGCTCTTTGGAATATGGGCCCCTTTGCCCACCTAGGCTGCAAAAAAGTGTCACACATCTGGTATCTCCGTATTCAGTAGAAGTTGGGGAATGTGTTTTGGGGTGTCTTTTTACATATACCCATGCTGGGTGAGATAAATATATTGGTCAAATGCCAACTTTGTATAAAAAAAATGGGAAAAGTTGTCTTTTGCCAAGATATTTCTCTCACCCAGCATGGGTATATGTAAAAAGACACCCCAAAACACATTCCCCACCTTCTCCTGAGTACGGAGATACCAGATGTGTGACACTTTTTTGCAGCCTAGATGGGCAAAGGGGCCCACATTCCAAAGAGCACCTTTCGAATTTCACTCGTCATTTTTTACAGAATTTGATTTCAAACTCCTTACCACACATTTGGGCCCCTAGAATGCCAGGGCAGTATAACTACCCCACAAGTGACCCCATTTTGGAAAGAAGAGACCCCAGGGTATTCGCTGATGGGCATAGTGAGTTCATGGAAGTTTTTATTTTTTGTCACAAGTTAGTGGAATATGAGACTTTGTATGAAAAAAAAAAAAATCATCATTTTCCACTAACTTGTGACAAAAAATAAAAAATTCTAGGAACTCGCCATGCCCCTCACGGAATACCTTGGGGTGTCTTCTTTCCAAAATGGGGTCACTTGTGGGGTAGTTATACTGCCCTGGCATTTTCCAGGGGCCCTAATGTGTGGTAAGTAGGTAAATGACCAGTGAAATCCGAAAGGTGCTCTTTGGAATGTGGGCCCCTTTGCCCACCTAGGCTGCAAAAAAGTGTCACACATCTGGTATCGCCGTATTCAGGAGACGTTGGGGAATGTGTTTTGGGGTGTCTTTTTACATATACCCATGCTGGGTGAGATAAATATCTTGGTCAAATGCCAACTTTGTATAAAAAAATGGGAAAAGTTGTCTTTTGCCAAGATATTTCTCTCACCCAGCATGGGTATATGTAAAATGACACCCCAAAACACATTCTCCACCTTCTCCTGAGTACGGAGATACCAGATGTGTGACACTTTTTTGCAGCCTAGGTGGGCAAAGGGGCCCATATTCCAAAGAGCACCTTTCGGATTTCACTCGTCATTTTTTACAGAATTTGATTTCAAACTCCTTACCACACATTTGGGCCCCTAGAATGCCAGGGCAGTATAACTACCCCACAAGTGACCCCATTTTGGAAAGAAGAGACCCCAGGGTATTCGCTGATGGGCATAGTGAGTTCATGGAAGTTTTTATTTTTTGTCACAAGTTAGTGGAATATGAGACTTTGTATGAAAAAAAAAAAAAAAAAAAAAAAAATCATCATTTTCCACTAACTTGTGACAAAAAATAAAAAATTCTAGGAACTCGCCATGCCCCTCACGGAATACCTTGGGGTGTCTTCTTTCCAAAATGGGGTCACTTGTGGGGTAGTTATACTGCCCTGGCATTTTCCAGGGGCCCTAATGTGTGGTAAGTAGGTAAATGACCAGTGAAATCCGAAAGGTGCTCTTTGGAATGTGGGCCCCTTTGCCCACCTAGGCTGCAAAAAAGTGTCACACATCTGGTATCGCCGTATTCAGGAGACGTTGGGGAATGTGTTTTGGGGTGTCTTTTTACATATACCCATGCTGGGTGAGAGAAATATCTTGGCAAAAGACAACTTTTTCCATTTTTTTATACAAAGTTGGCATTTGACCAAGATATTTATCTCACCCAGCATGGGTATATGTAAAATGACACCCCAAAACACATTCCCCAACTTCTCCTGAGTACGGCGATACCAGATGTGTGACACTTTTTTGCAGCCTAGATGCGCAAAGGGGCCCAAATTCCTTTTAGGAGGGCATTTTTAGACATTTGGATACCAGACTTCTTCTCACGCTTTGGGGCCCCTAGAATGCCAGGGCAGTATAAATACCCCACATGTGACCCCATTTTGGAAAGAAGACACCCCAAGGTATTCAATGAGGGGCATGGCGAGTTCATAGAAATTTTTTTTTTTTGGCACAAGTTAGCGGAAATTGATATTTTTTATTTTTTTCTCACAAAGTCTCCCGTTCCGCTAACTTGGGACAAAAATTTCAATCTTTCATGGACTCAATATGCCCCTCACGGAATACCTGGGGGTGTCTTCTTTCCGAAATGGGGTCACATGTGGGGTATTTATACTGCCCTGGCATTCTAGGGGCCCTAAAGCGTGAGAAGAAGTCTGGAATATAAATGTCTAAAAAATTTTACGCATTTGGATTCCGTGAGGGGTATGGTGAGTTCATGTGAGATTTTATTTTTTGTCACAAGTTAGTGGAATATGTGACTTTGTAAGAAAAAAAAAAAAATTCCGCTAACTTGGGCCAAAAAAAAGACTGAATGCAGCCTTACAGAGGGGGGGGGGGGGGGATCAATGACAGGGGGGTGATCAATGACAGGGGGGGTGATCAATGACAGGGGGGTGATCAGGGAGTCTATATGGGGTGATCACCCAACTGTCATTGATCACCCCCCTGTAAGGCTGCATTCAGACGTCCGTATGATTTTTACGGATCCGATCAGTCTATCAGTGGATCCGTAAAAATCATGCGGACATCTGAATGGAGCTTTACAGGGGGGTGATCAATGACAGAGGGGTAATCAATGACAGGGGGGTGATCAGGGAGTCTATATGGGGTGATCACCACAGTCATTGATCACTCCTTTGTAAGGCTGCATTCAGACGTCCGTATGATTTTTACGGATCCGATCAGTCTATCAGTGGATCCGTAAAAATCATGCGGACATCTGAATGGAGCTTTACAGGGGGGTGATCAATGACAGAGGGGTAATCAATGACAGGGGGGTGATCAGGGAGTCTATATGGGGTGATCACCACAGTCATTGATCACTCCCCTGTAAGGCTGCATTCAGACGTCCGTATGATTTTTACGGATCCGATCAGTCTATCAGTGGATCCGTAAAAATCATGCGGACATCTGAATGGAGCTTTACAGGGGGGTGATCAATGACAGGGGGGTAATCAATGACAGGGGGGTGATCAGGGAGTCTATATGGGGTGATCACCACAGTCATTGATCACTCCCCTGTAAGGCTGCATTCAGACGTCCGTATGATTTTTACGGATCCGATCAGTCTATCAGTGGATCCGTAAAAATCATGCGGACATCTGAATGGAGCTTTACAGGGGGGTGATCAATGACAGGGGGGTGATCAGGGAGTCTATATGGGGTGATCACCTCCGTCATTTATCACTCCCCTGTAAGGCTGCATTCAGACGTCCGTATGATTTTTACGGATCCGATCAGTCTATCAGTGGATCCGTAAAAATCATGCGGACATCTGAATGGAGCTTTACAGGGGGGTGATCAATGACAGGGGGGTGATCAATGACAGGGGGGTGATCAGGGAGTCTATATGGGGTGATCAGGGGTGATCAAGGGCTAATAAGGGGTTAATAAGTGACGGGGGGGGGGGGGTGTAGTGTAGTGGTGCTTGGTGCAACATATTACTGAGCTGCCTGTGTCCTCTGGTGGTCGATCCAAACAAAGGGGACCACCAGAGGACCAGGTAGCAGGTATATTAGACGCTGTTATCAAAACAGCGTCTAATATACCTGTTAGGGGTTAAAAAAATCACATCTCCAGCCTGCCAGCGAACGATCGCCGCTGGCAGGCTGGAGATCCACTCGCTTACCTTCCGATCCTGTGAACGCGCGCGCCTGTGTGCGCGCGTTCACAGGAAATCTCGCGTCTCGCGAGAGGACGCACCGGCGCGTCCACCCAGAACAACAGGACCGCCGCAAAGACGCAATCCTGCGTACGGCGGTCCTGAGGTGGTTAAACAAACACCCATTTTGGGCACAAATCTTTAATTGCGGCCTAGTCTGGATCAGGGCGCGTAAGATACAGCTTTTACATACTGTGTTTCTATTTAGTTATTTGAAATACAGCATTTTGGGCACAAATCTTTAATTGCGGCCTAGTGTGGATCAGGGCGTGTGAGATACACCCTTTATATACTGGGGTTATATTCTTCTATTAATAAAACCCCCTTTCTTGGGCAAAATACACAATTTTTCTTGACTTGAACCATCAGCACGTTTGAAATTAAAGGGTTATATACTGCTGTCATATTCAGTTATTAAACAAACACCCATTTTGGGCACAAATCTTTAATTGCGGCCTAGTCTGGATAAGGGTGTGTGAGATACAGCCTTTACATAGTGTGGCTCTATTCAGTATTTTGATATACAGACATTTTGGGCACAAATCTTTATTTGCGGCCTAGTGTGGGTCAGGGCGTGTGAGATACACCCTTTATACACTGGGGTTATATTCTTCTATTAATAAAACACCCTTTTTTGGCAAAATCCACTATTTTACAGCCCTTGCAGCATCAGCACATGTGAAATTCAAGGGTTATATACTGCTGTCATATTCAGTTATTAAACAAACACCCATTTTGGGCACAAATCTTAAATTGCGGCCTAGTCTGGATAAGGGCATGTGAGAAACAGCCTTTACATAGTGTGGTTCTATTCAGTTATTTGAAATACAGCCATTTTGGGCACAAATCTTTATTTGCGGCCTAGTGTGGGTCAGGAAGTGTGAGATACAGCTTTTACATACTGTGTTTCTATTTTTTTCTAAATCTTTAATTGCGGCCTAGTGTGCATCAGGACGTGTGAAGTACACCCTTTATATACACTGGTTATATTCTTTGATTAATAAAACACCCTTTTTTGGGTAAAATACACAATTTTTCTGGCCTTGCACCATCAGCACGTGTGAACGTCAAGGGTTATATACTGCTGTCATATTCAGTTATTAAACAAACACCCATTTTGGGCACAAATCTTTAATTGCGGCATAGTCTGGATAAGGGCATGTGAGAAACAGCCTTTACATAGTGTGGTTCTATTCAGTTATTTGAAATACAGCCATTTTGGGCACAAATCTTTATTTGCGGCCTAGTGTGGGTCAGGAAGTGTGAGATACAGCTTTTACATACTGTGTTTCTATTTTTTTCTAAATCTTTAATTGCGGCCTAGTGTGCATCAGGACGTGTGAAGTACACCCTTTATATACACTGGTTATATTCTTTTATTAATAAAACACCCTTTTTTGGGTAAAATACACAATTTTTCTGGCCTTGCACCATCAGCACGTGTGAACGTCAAGGGTTATATACTGCTGTCATATTCAGTTATTAAACAAACACCCATTTTGGGCACAAATCTTTAATTGCGGCATAGTCTGGATAAGGGCATGTGAGATACAGCCTTTACATAGTGTGGTTCTATTCAGTTATTTGAAATAAAGCTATTTTGGGCACAAATCTTTAATTGCGGCCTAGTGTGGCTCAGGGCGTGTGAGATACACCCTTTATATACTGGGGTTATATTCTTCTATTATTAAAACACCCTTTTTTGTCAAAATCCACTATTTTACAGCCGTTGCAGCATCAGAACGTGTGAAATTCAAGGGTTATATACTGCTGTCATATTCAATTATTAAACAAACAACCGTTTTGGGGAAAAAAGTTGATTTTGCAGCCTTTGCTGCATATGTCATTGTGAGATACAGCCTTTACATTGTTTAATAACTGAGTAGAACCATACTATGTAAAGGCTGTATCTCACAATGACATATGCAGCAAAGGCTGCAAAATCAAAAATTTTTCCCAAAACGGTTGTTTGTTTAATAATTAGTAAAGGCTGTATCTCACACACCCGGACCCACACTAGGCCGTTGAACTTGATCCTCTGCATAAATGCCTTAGTGGATTTTGAGCGGTGTTTAGGGTCGTTGTCTTGTTGAAAAATCCAGCCCCGGTGCAGCTTCAGCTTTGTCACTGATTCCTGGACATTGGTCTCCAGAATCTGCTGATACTGAGTGGAATCCATGCGTCCCTCAACTTTGACAAGATTCCCAGTCCCTGCACTGGCCACACAGCCCCACAGCATGATGGAACCACCACCATATTTTACTGTAGGTAGCAGGTGTTTTTCTTGGAATGCTGGGTTCTTTTTCCTCCATGTATGACGCCCCTTGTTATGGCCAAATAACTCAATTTTAGTTTCATCAGTCCACAGCACCTTATTCCAAAATGAAACTGGCTTGTCCAAATGTGCTTTAGCCCACCTCAAGCGGCACTTTTTGTGCTGTGGGCGGAGAAAAGGCTTCCTCTGCATCACTCTCGCATACAGCATCTCCTTGTGTAAAGTGCGTTGAATGGTTGAACGATGCACAGTGACTCCATCTGCAGCAAGATGATGTTGTAGGTCTTTGGTGCTGGTCTGTGGGTTGACTCTGACTGTTCTCACCATTCGTCGCTTCTGTCTATCCGAGATTTTTCTTGGTTTGCCACTTCGAGCCTTAACTTGAACTGAGCCTGTGGTCTCCCATTTCCTCAATATGTTCCTAACTGTGGAAACAGACAGCTGAAATCTCTGAGAGAGCTTTCTGTATCCTTCCCCTAAACCATGATGGTGAACAATCTTTTCAGGTCTTCAGGTCATTTGAGAGTTGTTTTGAGACCCCCATGTTGCTACTAAATTAAAAGAGGAGGGAAACTTACAATTGACCCCCTTAAATACTCTTTCTCATAATTGGATTCACCTGTGTATGTAGGTCAGGGGCCACTGAGCTTACCAAGCCAATTTGAGTTCCAATAATTAGTTCTAAAGGTTTTGGAATCAATAAAATGACAACAGTGCCCAAATTTATGCACCTGCCTAACTTTGTTTAAACAATTATAGCACACTTTCTGTAAATCCAATAAACTTCATTTCACTTCTCATATATCACTGTATGTGTCTCCTATATGATATATTTAACTGACATTTTTTATCGTAACAACCAACGATTTATTCAGGAAAATCATGACGATTAACAAGGTTGGCCAAACTTTAGCATCCCACTGTAAATATTGTTTTTATTTGTACGTATTTTATTTTAATTTATGTCATTTCACTACTTTGTCAGCTACATTTTTGGGTGATATTCACCAATTTTTGGGTGTGATGTACCACTGCTATACCTAGTAGACAGGTTAAAAAACAAATTGGTTTGTTATATATTCGGGTGAAATTCACCAAATTTTGGGTGTGATGTACCACTGCTATACCTACTAGACAGGTAAAAAAAATAATACATTTTGAGTCACTCCAGCATGTAATCGCTCATGTGTGCCAGGCTGCCCAGAGGCAACGAAAAGCTGTCCTCTGTGGGAGGTGTAACGTCTGTGTCCTCTGTATCCCCACAGCTACGCACCAGTGATGGCCATGAGCTGGTCTGGGTGCCACCCTGCTGTAAACATGGTTCCTCCTCAATTGTGTACCTGGCATTTGTGGGTGCAGGAACCCACCGTCGGAGCCACTTGTGAATGACTGCCTAGAAACCCTATGAAATGATCCCTCTTCCTCCTCCTCCTTCTGTGCCACATCCTCTTCCATCATCGCCAGCAGCATTTTTTCAAGGAGGCAGAGAAGTAGGATAGTAACGCTGAGAACGGCGTTATCGGCACTTGCCATGTTGGTGGAGTATTCAAAAAAGCGCAACAAGGAACACAGGTCTCGCTGGAGACCCAGTCAATGGAGGTGAAGTGGTGCTGTTCCGCAGAGCGACTCACCCGTGAAACTCCACTATCGCCTGCTGCTGCTCGCACAGTCTGGCCAGCATGTGCAAGGTGGAGTTCCACCTTGTGGGCACATTGCATATGAGGCTGTGAGCGGGAAAGCCGAAGTTACGCTGCAGCATTGACAGGCGAGCAGCAGCAGGGTGAGAACGCCGAAAACGCGCACAGACGGCCCGCACTTTCTGCAGCAGCTCTGACATATCTGGGTAATTTTTAAGGAACCTCTGCGCCACCAAATTCAGCACATGCGCCAGGCAAGGGAAGTGCGTCACACCGGCTAGTCCCAGAGCCGCTACGAGATTTTGCCCATTATCGCACACCACCAGGCCGGTCTTGAGGCTTACTGGCACCAACTACTCATCGGTCTGTTGTTCAAGGCCCGTCCACAGCTCCTGCGCGGTGTGGGGTTTATCCCCCAAACAGATACGTCTTAAAACTGCCTGCTGTCGTTTACCCCTGGCTGTGCTGAAGTTTGTGGTGAAGGTGTTACGCTGACCGGATGAGGAAGTGGAGTAGAAGGAGGAAGCAACAGGAGGCAAACTGAAGCGCCCTGCAATCCTCAGGGGTGGAAGGACATGCGCCAAACTGCTATCCGCCTCAGGCCCAGCCACCACTGCATTTACCCAATGAGCTGTTATGGAGATATAACGTCCCTGACCGTGCTTACTGGTCCACAGATTAGCAGTTATGTGGACCATGCCACAGATGGCGTTGCACAGTGCACACCTGATTTTTGTCCCCTACTTGGTTGTGCAGGGAAGGGAGGGCACGCCTGGAAAAGTAGTAGGACAGCCACCGCCATAAAGCTTTTCAAACTCTCCATCTCCACCAGATGGAATGACAGCATTTCAAAGGCCAGTAATTTTGAAATGCTGGCATTCAGGGCCAGGGATCGCGGGTGAGTAGGGGGGGGATTTCCTCTTCCGCTCCAATGTTTGGGAGATGGAGAGCAGAACGCTTCCGTGGGAGATTGTGGAGATGCTTGGTGACCCAGGTGGTGGTGGTGTTGCTGGCAGATCCTCTGTTTGCGGGGTGGCAGGTGGCACTGTCACTCCAGAGGTGGATGAAGAGGCTGAGACTGCAGTAGAAGAGGAAGCAGAAAAAGCCAGAGACCTTTCTTGGTTTTTGAGGTGTCTACTCCACTGCAGCTCGTGCTTTGCACTTAGATGCCTGGTCATGCATGTTGTGCCAAGGTTGAGAACGTTTATGCCTCACTTCAGGGTGTGATAGAAAAGCGTACAAACCACTTGTGTCTTGTCGTCAGCACATTATCTGAAGAACTGCCACGCAAGGGAACTCCTAGGGAGCTGGCTTTGGTGTGCTCGGTCCCTTGCTGTGGTGGGCAGTAGCAGGCATACTGTATAGGGGATGGCCGCTCCGCTTTTGCACCCTACTCCCTCTTCTGCTGTGCTGGTGGCTCTGTGCGACCACCGCCTCTTCCTCCGAACTACACAGGTCACTCGCATGACCTTGATTCCATGTGGGGTCGATGACCTCATCGTCCTCCACATCATCTTCCACCTAGTCTTCACCCCTGCTCTCCTTGTTGGTCTGCAGACTTTCAAAAGCCACATCAGTTGGGACCTGTGTTTCATCATCATCCGAGATGTACTGCGGTGGTCCTCCCATGTACTCATCTTGAAAAATAAGTGGTTGGGCATTGGTGCACTCAATCTCTTCCACTTCTGGGGCAGGGCTAGATGGATGGCCATGGGAAACCCTGCTAGCAGAGTTATCAAAAAGCAGAAGAGACTGCTGCATGACTTGGGGCTCAGACTGCTTGGCTGATTTGCAAGGCGGTAAGGTGAAAGACTGATGAACATCGGCTGCAGGTGCCAACTCTGATCTTTTAGCTGGAGACTGGGTGGGAGACAATGTAAAGGAACTGGAGGCACTGTCAGCAACCCAATCTACTATCACCTGTACTTGTTCTGGCCTCACCATTCGTAGAGCCGCATTAGGCCCGACCAAATACCGCTTAAGGTTCTGTCGCCTGCTCAGTAGCTGGCACAGATCGACCACATCCTCCCCCTGCAACAGGAGCTCCACCAGCAGCACCACGACGGGGGCCACGTCCATTATTTGAAGCTCTCCTCATATTTCTAAAATGTATTGTTTTGCATAAAATAGGTGTTTTTTTTAATAGAAGAATAGAACAACAGTATCTCAAGGGTGTATCTCACAATGACATATGCAGCAAAGGCTGCAAAATGGCTGTTTTCCAAATAACAGAATAGAACCACAGTATCTAAAGGGTTTATCTCACACGTACAGATGCAGACAAGGCTGCAAAATTAAGATTTTTGCCCTAAATGGGTGGTTTTTTTTTAAACCAGAATAGCAGAGCAGTATCTAAAGCGTGTATCTCACATGTACAGATGCAAACAAGGCCACAAATTAAGATTTCTTCCCAAAAAGGGTGTTTTTTGAATAACAGAATATGACAGTAGTATATAACGCTTGAATTTTACACGTGCAGATGCAGCAAGGGCTGTAAAATTTAGTATTTTGCCCAAATAGGGTGGTTTTTAAAACCCAGAAAATTATAGCTGTATTTCTAGCTTAAATTGCACAATGACTAATACGGCAGAGGCCCCAGATGGAGGGTATTGCCAAAAATGGGTGTTTTTTAAAACCCAGAAAATTATTGAAGTATTTCAAGCTTGTTTTAACAATGACAGATGCAGCAAAGGGTGCAATATTAAGTACTTTGCCCAAAAAGGGTGTTTTTTGAATAACAGAATATGACAGCAGTATATAACGCTTGAATTTCACACTGCCCAAAAAGGGTGTTTTCTTTAAAACCCAGAAAATCATAGTTGTATTTCTAGCTTAAATTGCACACTGACAAATGCTGCAAAGGCACCAGATGTAGATATTGCCAAAAATGGGTGTTATTTTAAACCCAGATTATTATTGCAGTATTTCAAGCTTGGATTTGAATGTCATAAAAGCACATATGCTTTGCTGGTGCACTGAGCTTGCATAAAATGGCCGCCGCCACCCACCTAACTAACAGGTGGATAAAAGTTTTTTTTCTGTGTCAGTGAGCTCAGGGCAGGGTAAAAAGATTGTGCACTGCACCCACAAAATTAAATCTAGGTAGATCACAGAGTTAACAACTACTTCTGATTAAAGATTCTTTTCTATTTTCTCCCTCACAGCAGCATCCTCTCCCTACACTAGTAATAGCAGAGTGACGTGCAGCGCTACGTGACTCCAGCTTATATAGAGGCTGGGTCACATGCTGCACTGGCCAATCACAGCCATGCTATTAGTAGGCATGGCTGTGATGGCTTCTAAGGGCACACAGTTAAACGCTTGTTGATTGGCTGCTCTGCAGCCTTTTAAAAAGCGCCATTAACTCGCCGAACCCCAGACCTGAACCCGAACTTTCACTGAAATGTTCGGGTCCGGGATCCAAAAATCCTAAAGTTCGGTACGAACCTGAACTTTACAGTTCGGGCTCGCTGAACCCTATTCATGGGTCAAAGTTTGGCACAATGCAAAAGAATATCGCGCCAGCGGACATCGCCATATGTTTGCATGTTCGATGAATCGCGAACGTGCAAAGTTTGCCACGAAACGACTGCCGGCACGCTGAACAGCATGCTTGCATAGTGATCCTTCTCCAGGAGTACTCCCGCTGCCCACCTAAGTAAAATCAACACATCCGTTCTTTATCCTTCAATGTTTATATTGGCTCAGTATATGACTTAATTATACAGGACTTGATAAAAAATAATGGCACATTAGATGAACTGACTGTATAGGATTATATGAAGCTAAATTAACCATATTTAGATTTATTTAGGGGCTTAAATCCATTAATTGAATATATAGAAACAACCATGTGATTTATGGGTGTGTAAGCATGTTTATGTTATTTATGTTATCTATGTTAAAACAATTAGCATATGTCGATCATGTGACTATTTGGGGTGTGGATCATGTGACCAATTTGCACATTTGGATAATGTGACCATTTATGGTGTATATACTGTGTACTAACATTGTTCAGAGTCGGAACATAGTTTGGGGTAGTGGTGCAAGGAACATATTGACTTGGGCAGCATTAGGAACAAGTGTGTAAAAGTACCTAGAGCTAGGAGGTGAAGAAATTATATAAAGGGGCTGGATTTTCAAATCTCACCTAGAATTAGGTGGCGATCATAGTGGGTGTGATAGGATATTCTGAGGGTTAACAGAGAGGCATCACACAGGCATACTGGCAGTTGGTATGGAAGCATAGATGTAGCACTCATTAACTTGACAATCCCTTAGAGGGAATTTTTTATTTTTTTTATTCATTATTTATTTACCACTTCATGACCGTCCATAGACTATAAACGTCCTATGGGTTGTTGTTTATCTCTGAATGGACGTTTTAGAATGTCTATTCAGAGATGACAGCAGCACGCTAATCGTGCAGCTGCAGAGCAGGGGGCCCGCTGTCAGTGATAGCAGGTCAACCCAGAGAGAAGGCAGGGACAGTTCCCAGGTGTCCCTTGCTTCTAGATCGCTGTAAACACAGCGCTCAATGAGGGAGGGAGGGAGTGCAAGAGCTGTCGGGTCTTCCATAGACCTTGATCAGCCCTGCACTAAGGCTGTACAGCCTCTCTGGGGGGTGTATTTCCCCTGTAACTGGGGCTACTATGTCAGCCCTAGTTACAGAAGAAATCAATAGTGGGGGGAAAAAAAAGTGAAGTTAAATGTCCTCTAGAGGTTTTGTATGACCTTATGAGGGACGAAAAGTGTAAAATAAAAATTAAAAAAATAAAGTGTTTTATAAAAATAATAAAAAAAAAGGTTTCACATATAAAAAAATAAAAATCACCAATTAAATAATAAAAAAAATGTTCAAAATAGAAAAAAATAAAATAGACATATTTGGTATTGCCGCGTCCTTGATGGCTGGCTCTATAAATATATCACATGATTTACCCCGTCTGATAAACACCATAAAAATAAATAATTAAAAACTGTGTCAAAAAAAGCCATTTTTGTCACCTTACATCACAAAAAGTGCAACACCAAGTGATCAAAAAGGTGTATGTCCCACAAAAGGGTACCAATAACACCAATGCCTTATCCCTCCAAAAATGAGCCCCTACATAGGAAAATCGCTTAAAAAAAATAAAAAAAACTATAGATCTCAGAACATGGAGACATTAAAACATATTTTTTTTGTTTCAAAAATGCTATTATTGTGTTGAAGTAAAATAAATAAAAAAGCATACATATTATGTATTACCGCGTTCATAACAACCAGCTCTATAAAAATATCACATGACCTAACCCCTCAGGTGAACACCGTCCAAAAAATAAAATAAAAACAGTGCCAACATTTTTTTTATCCTTACATCACAGAAATTGCACCAAGAGATCAAAAAGGCATATGCCCCCCAAAATAGTATCAATCAAACTGTCGCCTCATCCCTCAAAAAACTAGAGACCCTAACTAAGACAATCGGTCAAAAAAAAAAAAAAAACTATGACTCTCAGACTATGGAGACACTAAAATATGATTTGTTTTTGCTTAAAAACTATTATTATTGTGTTAAAGTGAAATAAAAAAAAGCAGACATGTCAAGTATTGGCACGTCTGTAACAACCAGATCTATAAAAATATCACATGACCTAGATGGGATTTTTTTTAAATATAAATAAAGGTGAAATATATTGACTCAAATTTATGACTATCATAAAGTGACACATGTCAGATTTGCAAAATTTGGCCAGGGTCAGGAAGGGGGTAAATGGCTCGGTCTGGAAGTGGTTAAGTTTAGAAAAGACAGATATAATAGAAACACTTCTTAGTGAGAGAAAATAGATATCACAGATATCAGATCAACAGAAGCATGTACAGTAGTGCAAAATATCAATCATAATAGGATTTAATTCACCCACATCAATCTTATGAGATGCCTAATAAGCTAAAGTAGAAGGATCTCATTCGAGCAAACAACAGTGCTTGAAACATAACCTAATAAAATATAATTGAAAAGTGTACAGTACAGAGATGCAAACAACCAACAACCTGGGGAGGGGAGACAAGAGGTAGGGTGCAGGGATAAGGAGGAAAAAGGACTGATTCTCTGGGGTGTTTTGAAACACGAACCATGGAGTCCACGAAGTGTTAAACACTTTGTGGGTGTTTCTCAGAATAGCTGTCAGCTCCTCCATTCTCCGGATGAGCTCTACTTTGCGTATCCAAAGGTCCACAGACGGTGGGATAGGCGACTTCTATCTTGCTGGTATACAGGCCCTCGACGCACTTACCAAAGGGCAGACTAAGGACTTATTAAGCAACCGGTATGGTAGATCTGAGAGTAACAGCAAAAAAAAGCCTTAAGTATTTGGAATAGGAAATGAAAAGAATGAGTTCATGGTCTTATGTATCGACTCCCAGAAGTGTATAAGTTTGCTACAATGCCAGAAAACATGGATCAGGGATATTGTGATGTGTCACAACGCAAGTATGGCGAGGAGGTGAAGGGAAACATATTATGAAGATGAGTCGGAACATAATACCATCTAGACAACAATTTATAGCCTGCTTCCTGAAATTTGCTGGTGATCGTAGACTTATGTGTGAAATGGTATAGTTTTAGGCCAGTGGTCGGAGGGGATGTCTACTCCCAGATCAGCGACCCATCTGTTCACAAAGGAGGGGCAGAAACTCGGATCTGGCACCACCAACTCCCTATAAAATTCAGAAAGGGAATGCCGGTATATACCTGAGCCAATACATACTTTTTCAAAAGATGTGAGAGATAAAGATGGCCTTGCGGTTCACCCGGCGGTCGTTTTGCAGCGTTTGCTCGTTCGCGATTCGCCGAAAAAATTCGAACATATGGCAATGTTTTACGTTGTAAAGAACTTTGACCCATGACACATACATCAGGTGGTACAGGACAGCCAATTTAGATGTTTCAGCAAATGGACATACCCCCTACCTTATAAATAAACCTGATCTGGCCGCCATTTTACATTCAGTCTTTTGCCAGTGTAGGGAGAAATTGCTGTGTGGGGCAGGGACAGACTGTTAGGGACACCAAACGCTAGCTAATAGGACCACAAAAGTCCTTTTAAGGACTGGTATAGGTGTGTTATCGATAGGAGTGATATACTGAGGGGTGTAATATACTTATAATATACTTTCTAACATAGAAAGTATATTATAGTGCATTTGTATTGGGCAGCAGTTGTGTGCGGTTCTGCTACGATACTGCAGCTACACAGAGTGCCAAACGCTATTTGAACAAATGATTTCTACTGGTGTGATATACCAGTTGCCCCCCCCAAAAAATGATTGAAGCAGGGGTGTTATATCCCAATAATATACTTTCTATACAGTACATTTAGGTAGTGCAGCATTTGTTTGTGGTTTTGCTGCGTTACCTCAGCTACAGAAAGGGACAAACGACATTGGAACAAATAATTTCTACTGGTGTGATATACCAGTTGCCCCCCAAAAAAAACTGATTGAAGCAGGGGTGATATATACCAATTATATACTTTCTATATAGTGCATTTGGGTAGTGCAGCATTTGTTTGCGTTTTTGCTGCATTCCCGCAGCTACAAATAGTGACAAACGACATTGGAGCAAATAATTTCTGCTGGTGTGATATACCAGTTGCCCCCCCCCCAAAAAAAACTGATTGAAGCAGTGGTGTTATATAACAATAATATACTTTCTATACAGTGCATTTGGGTAATGCAGCATTTGTTTGCGTTTTTGATGCGTTCCCGCAGCTACAGATAGTGACAAACGACATTGGAACAAATAATTTCTACTGGTTTGATATACCAGTTGCCCCCCCAAAAAAGTGAAAAAAATAGTGGGCTACAGTAAAATTGTTATTCAGTGACCGCATAATGTACCTCGAGCCACATAATCACAATTTATTTTATGTCAGGTGAATGCCTAATTTTAAGGCCCGTACTCCCGTGGCCTAAAAGAAATGGGTCCGTGAAAGAACACGGATGCACACAAGATTGGCATCCGTGTCCGTGATCCGTGGCCGTAGGTTAGTTTTTATACAGACGGATCCGAAGATCCGTCTGCATAAAAGCTTTTTCATAGCTGAGTTTTCACTTCGTGAAAACTCAGAACCGACAGTATATTCTAACACAGAGGCGTTCTCATGGTGATGGGGACGCTTCAGGTTAGAATATACTAAAAGAACTGTGTACATGACTGCCCCCTGCTGCCTGGCAGGTGCTGCCAGGCAGCAGGGGGCAGCCCCCCCCCCCTGTAGCTAACACATTGGTGGCTAGTGCGGCCGCCCCCCCCTCTCTCCCCTGTAGTTAACTCATTGGTGGCCAGTGGGCCCCCCTCCCTCCCCTGTAGTTAACTCATTGGTGGCCAGTGGGCCCCCCTCCCTCCACTGTAGTTAACTCATTGGTGGCCAGTGCGGCCGGCCCCCCCTCCCCTGTAGTTAACTCATTGGTGGCCAGTGGGCCCCCCCTCCCCTGTAGTTAACTCATTGGTGGCGCGTGTGCGGCCGGCCCCCCTCCCTCCCCTGTAGTTAACTCGTTGGTGGCCAGTGGACCCCCCCTCCCTCCCCTGTAGTTAACTCGTTGGTGGCCAGTGGGCCCCCCCCCTCCCTCCCCTGTAGTTAGCCAGGCAGCAGGGGGCAGTCATGTACACAGTTCTTTTAGTATATTCTAACCTGAAGCGTCCCCATCACCATGGGAACGCCTCTGTGTTAGAATATACTGTCGGATTTGAGTTTCACGATGTAACTCAAATCCGACAGTATATTCTAACATAGAGGCGTTCCCATGGTGATGGGGACGCTTCAAGTTAAAATATACCATCGGATTGGAGAAAACTCCGATCCGATGGTATATTAACTCCTGACTTTACATTGAAAGTCAATGGGGGACGGATCCGTTTGAAATTGCACCATATTGTGTCAACGTCAAACGGATCCGTCCCCATTGACTTGCATTGTAATTCAGGACGGATCCGTTTGGCTCCGCACGGCCAGGCGGACACCAAAACGACTTTTTTTTGAATTGCCCATGCGCAGGATCGGGACTGGGGAGAGTTCTAGCCGCTCATCATTATTCACTTCGCTGGGCGGGGCTTAACAACGGCAGTTGGGAGCGGCTAGCTGGGCGCATTTTCACATGAAACGCCGCCCCTTGGGCAGATTGCTGACCGGACAAGCAGGTTATAAAACTTTATATTTCGCTCTTTATAAGGTGGACAGGGGGGATACTTGTATGCTTTTAAAAGACTCTATAAGACTTGTAATGTCATATATCTAACTATATATGCTGATTTGGCCTGTCAGTGTCCCTTTAAAGGGGTTGTGACGGCACCAATCCAAAACGCGCTGTAGCATGGTGTAGCATAGTATTTACGGAGGTATGGTATCCCCAATCCCCCCTGCTGTTTTGAGACATGGAGTAACGAGCGGGATAGTTTCAGTTTTCGCCCTCCCCAAATGAAACTGAAGAGGGCGTTGAGCGAAAACAAAGAAGTTTGATGGTAAATGTATAGGCAGTGTCTGAAAGAGATATAGCAGGCGTGGTAGGACATTCATCTTATAAATGGCACAGCATCCAAACCATGTGTAGAGTCCTTTGGACCATCTATTCAGATCTTCTCTGATCCGACTTAACCACCTCCCGTCCGCACGTTACCTATAAAAATCCGGGAGGTGGTTTTCCATCTCTGAATTCAGAGATCGCAGCTGCACGCTAATTGTGCAGCTGCAGATCGGGTTGCCTGCTGTCAGTGACAGCAGGGCAACCCTTAGAGAAGGCAGGGACAGTTCCCAGGTGTCCCTGCATTCTAGATCGCGGTATACACAGCGCTCACCGAGTGCTGTGTATACAGAGCAGGAAGCCCCAGGAGAGTGCAGAGCTGTCGGGTCTTTTAGACCTCGATCAGCCCTGCACTGAGGCTGTACAGCACAGTATACCGCTGTACCGCGTCTCTGGGGGGTGTATTTCCACTGTAACTGGGGCTACTATGTCAGCCCCAGTTACAGGAGAAATCAATAGTGAAAAAAAAAAAAGTTAAATGTCCCCCAGAGGTCTAGTATGACCTTATGGGGGACAAAAAGTGTAAAATAAAAAATAAAAAAATAAAGAGTTCAAATTAAAAAAAAATAAAAAAAGTTTCACATGTTAAATTAATAAAATTGACATATTTGGTATTGCCGCGTCCGTGACGGTCGGCTCTATAAATATATCACATTATCCACCCAGTCCGATAAACACCATTAAAAAAAAATGTGTAAAAAGAAAAATCCATTTTTGTCACCTAACATCACAAAAAGTGCAACACCAAGTGATCAAAAAGGTGTATTTCCCACAAAATGGTACCAATAAAACCGTCACCTCATTCTGTAAAAAATGAGCCCCATCATAAGAAAATAGCAAAAAAAATGTAAATCTTTAGCTCTCAGAACATGGACACATTAAAACATAATTTTTTTTTGTTTAAAAAATGCTGTTATGTTAAGGCTGCGTTCACACGGGCGAGATTTCTGCGCGGGTGCAATGCGGTAGGTGAACGCATTGCACCCGCACTGAATCTGGACCCATTCATTTCAATGGGGCTGTTCAGATGAGCGATGATTTTCACGCATCACTTATGCGTTGCGTGAAAATCGCAGCATGCTCTATATTCTGCGTTTTTCACGCAACGCAGGCCCCATAGAAGTGAATGGGGTTGCGTGAAAATCGCATGCATCCGCAAGCAAGTGCGGATGCGGTGCGATTTTCACGCACGGTTGCTAGGTGACTGTCTATACACTGTATTATTTTCCCTTATAACATGGTTATAAGGGAAAATAATAGCATTCTGAATACAGAATGCTTAGTAGGTGATCAATTGAGGGTTAAAAAAAAATAAAAAAATTAACTCACCTTCTCCTATGGCTCGCGTAGTTCTCCCGGTCTTTAGTTCTTTAAAAAGATGAACTATGGGCTAAAGGACCTTTGGTGACGTCAGATCACATGCTCCAATCACAGGGTCCATCACCGCGGTGATGTACCATGTGATTGGAGCATGTGATCTGGAGCATGTGATCTGACGTCACCAAAGGTCCTTTAGCCCATAGTTCATCTTTTTAAAGAACTAAAGACCGGGAGAACTACGCGAGCCATAGGAGAAGGTGAGTTAATTTTTTTATTTTTTTTTAACCCTCAATTGATCACCTACTAAGCATTCTGTATTCAGAATGCTATTATTTTCCCTTATAACCATGTTATAAGGGAAAATAATAACATCTACACAACACCGAACCCAAACCTGAACTTCTGTAAAGAAGTTCGGGTCTGGGTACCACAGTCGTTTTTTTATCACGAGCGTGCAAAACACATTGCACCCGCGCGATAAAAACTGAACATCGGAACGCAATCGCAGTCAAAACTGACTGCAATTGCATTCCTACTCGCGCGGGTTTGCCGCAACACACCGGGACGCATCCGGAACTAATCCGGACACGCTCGTGTGAACGCAGCCTAAAGTGAAATAAAAAAAAGATTTAAAAAGTATACATATTAGGTATCGCTGCGTCCATAACAACCAGCTCTATAAAAATATCACATGAGCTAACCCCTTGGGTGAACACCGTAAAAAAAATAATATAAAAACTGTGTAAAAAAAAGCTATTTTTGTCACCTTATATCACAAAAAGTGCAACACCAAGTGATCAAAAAGGTGTATGTCCCACAAAATGGTACCAATAAAATCGTCACCTCATTCCACCCAAAATGAGCCCCTACTGAAGAAAATGGCTCAAAAAAAAAAATAATATAGCTCTCAGAACATGGACACGTTAAAACATTATTTCTTTGCTTCAAAAATGCTATTATTGTGTTAAAGTGAAATAAATAAAAAAAGTATACATATTAGGTATCGCCGCATCAGTAACAACCAGCTCTATAAAAATATCACAGGACCTAACCCCTTGTGTGAACACCGTAAAGAAATAAAAATGAAAAATGTGTCAAAAAAAGCCATTTTTGTCACCTTACATTACAAAAGTGCAACACCAAGTGATCAAAAAGGCGTATGTCCCACAAAATGGTACCAATAAAACCGTCACCTCATTCCGCCAAAAATGAGCCCCTACATAAGAAAATGGCTAAAAAAAATAAAAAATATATAGCTCTATAGCTCTCAGAACATGGACACGTTAAAACATATTTTTTTTTGTTTCAAAAATGCTATTATTGTGTTAAAGTGAAATAAATAAAAAAAGAATACATATTAGGTATCGCCACATCCGTAACAACCAGCTCAAAATGGTACCAATAAAACCGTCAACTCATTCCGCAAAAAATTAGCCCCTTAATAAGAAAATTGATCATAAAAATATAGCTCTAAGAAGATGGACACATTAAAACATCATTTTTTGTTTCAAAAATGCTATTATTGTGTAAAACTTAAATAAATAAGAAAAAGTATACATATTAAGTATCACCACATCCGTAATGATATGCTCTATAAAAATGTCACATGACCTAACCCCTCAGGTGACCCGACCCCTCAGGTGTACCAAAAAATAGTACCAATAAAACTGGCACCTTATACCGTAATTTCCAAAATGGGGTCACTTTTTGGGAGTTTCTACTGTAAGGGTGCATCAGGGGGCTTCAAATGGGACATCTAAAAAACATGTGGCGCTCCTTTTCTTCTACACCCTGCCGTGTGCACATACAGCAGTTTATGACCACATGTGGGGTGTTTCTGTAAACTGTAGAATCTGGGTAATAAATATTTAGTTTTGTTTAGCTGTTAACCCTCGATGTGTTAAAGAAAAAAATTGATTAAAATGGAAAATCTGCCAAAAAGTAAAATTTTAAAATTTGATCTCCATTTTCCTTTAATTCTTGTGGAACGCCTAAAGGGTTAACAAAGTTTTAAAAAATCAGTTTTAAGTAACTTGAGGGGTGCAGTTTCTACAATAGGGTCATTTATGGGGGTATTCACTATGTAGGCCCCACAAAGTGACTTCATACCTGAACTGGTCCTTAAAAAGTGGGTTTTGGCAGTTTTCTTAAAAATTTTAAGAATTGCTTCTAAAATTCTAAACCTTCTAACGTCCTAAAAAAATAAAATGGCATTTCCAAAATGATGCCAACATAAAGTAGACATATGGGGAATGTTAAGTAATAAATATTTTATGAGGTATCACTTTCTGTTTTAAAAGCCGAGAAATTTAGAGAATTGCGAATTGTTCCCAATTTTTGGTAAATTTGGGATTTTTTCATAAATAAAGGTGAAATATATTGACTCAAATTTATGACTATCATGAAGTACAATGTGTCACGAGAAAACAATCTCTGAATGGCTTAGATAAGTAAAAGTGTTCCAAAGTTATTACCACATAAAGTGAAATATGTCAGATTTGCAAAATTAGGCCTGGTCAGGAAGGGGGCAAATGGCCTGGATGTGAAGTGGTTAAAAGAGGGGTCAAATTCCTGCTATAGATTTCTCTCAGATCCCTTGGAATCCAAGTTCCCAGGTATCTGATTGCACCCGCTGTCCATTTAAATGGGAAAGCGGCGGCCAAGGCTGATTCCTGTGAGCTTGTCAGCGATAAATTTAACGCTTCAGATTTTTGAAAGTTGATTTTCAGGTTGGAGAAAGCGTTGTATGTGTTAAATTCTGCGGTTAGGTTAGGGAATGAGGTCAGGGGCTTGGTAACGGTGAACAACCGGTCATCTGCGTAGGCAGCTATCTTAATTTCCTGGGTTCCAACTGGATACCCGGTGATAGCCGGGTTCAACCGAATCGTCCGAAGTAGAGGCTCTAGGGTAAGTATAAATATTAAAGGGGAAAGAGGGCACCCCTGACGAGTGCCATTTCGAATTTCAAAATCAGAGGATAGAACACCATTAACCTTCGTCGCTGCAGTCGGGGAGGTATAGAGAGAGCGAATCCAGGCCATCATGGAGTCACCTATGCCTACGTGGTTCAAAACTTCAAGTAGCCAATTCCAACTCACTCTATCAAAAGCCTTATTTGCATCTGTAGACAGAAGGCACAGCTGGGAATGTTGTAATTTGCCATGGAATATCAAGTTTAACACTTTAGTCGAGTTATCCCTGGCCTTTCTGGATGGTATGAAACCCACTTAGTCTGTATGAATTAGGTCTGTTAAAAAGGGGATGAGACGCATGGCTAGAATTTTTGAGAATAATTTCAAATCAACATTTAACAATGAGATCGGCCGGCAACTTGCACAGGCTGCTGGATCTTTTCCCTCTTTATATATCACTGTGATGTGAGCATGTGTCATGTCTCTGGGAAGTGGATGCCCTAGTGATGTGGACGCCTTGTAAGTGATGTTTTCAAAGGGTTAGGTATTTCTTATAGTAGAAAGCTGTTAGTCCATCCAGGCCAGGGGCTTTACTTGGTTGCATAGATTTTAAGGCATCCATTAGTTGCTCCTCCGAAATGGGTTCATTATGGTCCGCAATAGCCTACCTTGGGATCTTTGCCAATCCCGAGTCCGCTAAGTATTTGCGCATTGACTGAGTCTGGGTCAGGTTATTTTGGTTTGAGCAAGGGAGGTTATATAAATCCATATAAAGTAGAGCAAAAGCCTCTGCTATTTTTCCTAGGTTGTTATGGTTAGGACCCCTGGGGGAGGCAATCAATGGTACATAATTTCTTGTTTTTTGTTCTCGTAATGATCGAGCTAACGTTCTACATTTATTACCATACTCAAAAAAGTGCAGCTTGCCCTTAGTAAAGTTTTGGTGCGTATGTCAAGTTTTTCTTTAAGTTTCCCCCTAGCTAGTAATACGGCTGTGTGGGTAGCTATATCATGTGATTGCTTGTGTGTCTGCTCTAAGCAGGAGATCTCAGCAAGAAGGTGCAATATTTCGGCCTCTCTCTCTTTTTTACGTCTCGCTTCATGTTTGATAAGTGCTCCCCTGACCACACACTTATGGGCCGCCCATACCGTGAGGGGGGATATGTTGCCCACCTGGTTCTCCTCAAGGTAACGTGTGAGAACCATTTGGACGTCTTGTATCAGGGATTCATTCAGTCTCCAGTGCCAGGACTTAGGCGTAGGTAGATGGGTTTTGAGAGAAACATGCAGCATTGCATGGTCTGAGAAAGTTATGGGGTCTATTGTGGAGGAGTTGAGGGAGGACACTGCCGCATGTCTGATCAGAAAGTAGTCTAGTCTGGAGTATACATCTCTAGCTGGGGAATAACAGGTGTAATCTCGAGCATCCAGGTTTATTGTCCTCCATACATCTACTTGCTGATGTGAATGTAAGAGGCGCTTAATGCGGTGTAGGTACAAATAAGCTAAATGGGAGGCTCCACTTGAGACATCTACTAATGGATCTATGGCGAAATTTAGATCCCCTCCGACCAATAATGTGCCCTCTGTAAAATCATCCAGTCTGAATAGGATTCTCGCTAAGGACTTATATTGATTAGTATTAGGTAGGTATATGTTGGCCAGGGTGTAAAGATGTTGGGCAATCCAACCTTTCAAGAATAGAAATCTGCCTTCCTCATCTGTTCTGATATCTACAAGTTCCCAGGGAGCGTTTCGAGATATCAGTATACTTACTCCTCTTGACTGAAATGGGGTAACAGCTATGGTAAGTGTGTGGGTATCTGGGTGATTTGAAGTGGGGAAGGGCATCCCTGCGGAAGTGTGTTTCCTGTATAAAAGCAATTTGTACCTTCTTACTCCATAGGAGCTGGAAAATGGAGGACGTTTTCTCAGGTGTGTTGGGACCATTGGCGTTGATAGAAACAAAGTTGATGGTAGATATGTTTCAGTCCTAAATCAAGAGTATAGAGAGAGGATGAGGGAGAGGGGGGAGGGAAGACAGGAACACTAGGAGGGGGAGGAAAACAACAAAGAGTTACAGTAGGGTAGCTTTATAAGCTAAATACCTGCCCCAGCTAGTCCAGAACGGGAAACACACAAAGGTAGTTGTACAGTGGAGTAAAAAAAAAAAAAAACACTTGCCAATTCAGGGTAAGCTCAACGGCAGGCCTACCGAGAACCGCTTTCCTATGTGGGGAGAGGCAGAGCAACTAGAACTGCTTCACTTTCCCTGTGCCCTGCGCTGTTATTGGTGTCCCATGAGAGAGTTTGTGTGAGGGTTTGCCAAGGGAGCGGGGGGATGTCGTGGTCGCAAAGGGCAAGGAAGCAGGAACATCTAGCCAGTCCGGTATTGCTATCGAAGGTACTTCCAGAAATCGGGCCAGAGCTTCAGCCTGGTCCGGGGAATGTAGAGCAAAAGAAAGGCAGTTTCTACCAATGATTAGATGGAATGGGTGACCCCAATAGTACGTTGCTCCCATTACAGACATAGACATAGTAGGGTTAGCCTCGAGACATCTGGTAGCAGTTGAATCTGGGTATTCCCAAACAGAACGGGGCCCTGTCTTCATGCCCGCTGTAGGATCTCCTCTTTCTCCCTGAAAAAATTAACTCTACATAGAACATCTCTGGACGTCCGGATTATCTGGACGTCTAGGTCCCAGGATTCTGTGTACTCTATCCAGTTCCATCACTGCCTCCGTTGGTCTGGAAAGGAGGGCGTTGAAGATGTTGGCCACGACCTTGCGTAGGTCCGTCGTAAGGATTTATTCTGGGATCCCCCGTAGTTTGATATTGCTGTGACACACCCTTTTTTCTTGGTCATCTAATTGCAAGATTAAGTGCCTATTCATATCTCGTTGAAGGGTTAAAGTTTCTTCCACCTTGGTAAGCCAGTAATCTAATGTTGATGAGACTTGTATCTGAGTGCATAGCTGCGTAGACACCATTGCCAAGTCAGATTCTACAGCAGCAATGGCCTGTTCTTGCTTGGTTTCAACCCTGCATATTATTGCTTCTAGACCGTTCTTTGTAGGTAGATTAGTAAGTCGGGGACCAGATATCTTTCAGTTTCAGGAGCTTGGGGCGCCTACTATCCGTGGAAGAAGCCGACGATGGTGTTTCAGTGGCATCTGAGAGAGCAGAATTTTGGAATATTGCTAGGGTAGATGGCGGATCAGTAGTAGGGTCAGAGCAGAAAGAAGTCTGCTATCATTGCTGGGTATAAAGTCCCTTGCAGTCGGAGATAGGGCTCCGGATTGCGCACAATGCACAGGCAATCTGTCGCCATTTTGTGAGGCCAGGTTCCCTGTGCCATCTGCGAGGTTTAGCACTTCTGGAGGGTCAGGGACCACAAGGCCCAAGTGCTTGTCTAACGATGCGGCACTCACCAGGTCAGGCGACTAGGTGCTAACCACCCTCGGCTGTCGCTCATCCTGCCATGGCCATGGTAGGAAAACTGGGGGCTGTGCGACAGGAGCCAAGGGTGAGGTGTGTTGTTGGTCTGCCCTGGCTGTGTTTCCACATACAGCAGGGATCCATTGTTCCGTGGTCACGATCTCCATCCCGCTTGTTTGCGCCATCTTGGATTCAGCCATGCTGCGCGTTGGGCCTGAGCTCTGGCTGAAATAGCGGGTGATGTGTGGTTCTGGAGCCAGATAAGTGGATCCTCGGCATCCTGACCTCCTTACCATTCTCCCACTCAGGGGAAACAAAGCTGTATGATGTGGGAAGCTCAATTAGAGGGCCCAGGGTCTGGGAGGTCTGTAGACATGCGTGCTTACAGTGCCATGCTCAGGCCACGCTCCCCATTAGGGGGAAATTTATCAAGACTGGAGCAAAGAAAAACCGATCAGATTCAGAACTCAGATTATTCCTTTTTTTCTCAGCTCCTTTGGAAAATAAAAGGATCAATCTGATTGGTTGCTATGGTCTATAAAGCCAGTTTTCCTTTGCACCAGTTTTAATAAATCTACGTTATCCATTAACTATACTGTGCGTTTAAGGTGTTAAGTATCAAGTTAACATTTGCTACATCCATATCTATTACGTCTAGTATCTGTATGGCAGCAATATTCACTATATTGGTGTTTGTATAGTTGTAGCACACACTTGCCCCTGACTGAAAAAGCAATGCCTGCCCTTCACTATGTGAATTGGGGTTTTACATTAATTAAACAAAAAGTGTAAGCCCATTGTACTACAACACCTCAAGCTTCTCATGTATATTTAAATTGTGCAGTCATTAGACTTTAGGGATAAATATATTTGTAAATCCAACACCTGGAACAGAAATCTCTCCATAGAAGGATGGCTTTATTGAATTACAAACTCTGCTTAACTAACGGTAGTCTAGCAATTTATATAGGTAATAGAAATTACTTTAGCCATTAAAACTTTTTTCTTCTTTGCTTGCCGCTCATTAAACCTTCATTTACAACGTGCAGCTTTACTTAATTTAAAATTCAGCTGGTAATTATTCACTCATTTATTTAAAATTGATTTCTCTTCCAAAAAGTGATTAATATTCTTAACCTGGAAACTATCGATTGAATTAAAGGCACAAGTCACATTCAACAAGTAGTACCTTATAATTAAAATACTAATATGTAAGATCAAAAACCTAAGTGCCACTCGATATTTTTCATAGTCAACTAGTTTATGATTTTATGATTACTTGTTTCATACAAAGTTTCATTAATATGTAGTAGAAGATCTAATTACACATCAATCACTTGTGCTGGAGAAAATTTGCTCAATTTAATTTTATGAAGGAATCTAATTAATTTGCATTTACAATTTTAACATATGCTTTGTTAAACTTTACATGTTCTCATTTTGTAAGTTTCCAAAACTATTGAAAGACCATAAATAATTAAATATGTGAAACTTGCAAATCTAAATAATCTTTAAACTAAATATTAGGTTAGTGGTTTGCTCTATTAGGGAAGTCAAAGCCCAATCACATTTAAAAGGAATTGCCCGGAACTACAAAAAAGGTTTTGCTTTTTTTCCCAGAATGGGATTTGACTATATTGTATTGTATCAGCCCCATTCAAGTGAATATATAGTAGCTGAACTGCAATGCAGTATCAGACACAGCTCATAGACACATGGGACACTGGTTGCAAAAAAAATAAAAAATAAAACTTTACAGCTAGATCTCAGTGTGACCTTAGATTTCTGCAAAATCATGATTACCACAACTATTGCACATCATTAATTTTTCACTAACAATGGTGAAAATGTCATAAGAAAACACTGAGGTGTTTGAACATGTTGGTTTTTATGAGAGCCATGGAGAGTATAGTGAAAGTAGTAGGGGTGGGAATATTTGGAGTAGGAAACTAAAAAAAGGAATTAGATATTATAAGATCCTGGTTAATAGTTGTTAATGGGAAGAAATTAATCCATGTTCTCTAGGCTGCATTGAGAACTTGTGAACTCAACTTTTTAAGCTTACAAATTCAATACATTTCCTAGTCCTTGACATGAGATAACTGATTGGCTGACCTCATGAATGGGATTGGCTCAATGGGAGTTAGTTGATCGTTTTATAGTGGAATAAGTAGTGTTTGGATTCACTATGATCAACATAACTGAACAGGATGATAGCTCTGTGCTTGCTCATATATTTTCTGAGTGTTTGCCTAGTTTGTACTACATTATTGTACTTTGCATGGACATTTCAACAAGTATACCACAGTTCAAAAACATATTTCTTGATTTTATGAATCTCACCCGTAACATTCCATATGATTGCTTGTTTACTGGCCACAGAGTCAGGTTTCTGCATGCAGTTTTGAAAGCCAAAACCTGGAGTGAATAAAAAAAAAGAGGAGACATTGTATCTGTCTTTTATACTTTCTCTCTTTTTTTGATCCACTACTGATTTTAGCTTCCAAAAATGTATCAGAAAACCTAACTGTGGTCATACTCTAATGGATGTCCAGCACTGGTATCTATTTTTGCCATGTCTGTACTACCCTAACACTTTAGAAAGGTGCATTTTAAAGGGGGGGTTAAAATGTAAGTATTGTATTGTTTTAAAGTTTTCTAGATGCTATAATGGATTTGATGTCTTTTTGTAAATGATTTGCAAAAATGTAGGGATTCAGGTGTTCTACAAATATGGATCGTTCATCCCTATCTTCCAATGGAATGCAAGGATTTTTCTCATTGTGTTGTTTGAAATATTGTATTTGGCAATGACATAGTCTGATATTTGAGTCATCTTAGTTTTTTTTTTCTTTAGGAATGAGATATTTTGTGTTAAAGAACTTTGGTACATTTATGGGTAGAGTGAATAAAATGTTTGGAAAATGCTTTTTTTGGGGAATCTCTCTGTATATACTCTGTGAATAATACACCAGTCTGAGGAAGAGCTCTGTCTAATCTTGAAACAAGTTGCTAAATTGTTATCATTTCATCATTAATAAATGGACTTCATTCATACCCTTTTGCCTCCTGGATGCTGTAGGGCAACAGACAATAATTTACAACACTTTGAGGGAGCCTATACACTACAGATAAGAAGACCTAAGAAAACAGTTTCTGGCCTCACCACCAACAATCATTCAGCAGGAGGATCTCAGAGGTCAGAGGATCATTCCTTGTTAAAATACAAGCCAATACAAATTCTGGTAAGGTGAGCAGTGTTTATACTATAAAGTTATGTCTCCACACCCAAGTATATCAGGGATCACATCTGTGCCTAGGCACATAGCAAAATGTGTATTGTATAATGTGGTTGCAGACTCTCCTGGGAATCCATCACAATGTCTAACCCATGTCAGTAGCCCTTTCATTATAGGATTTACTTTTATAGTTAGTGGTGGTGACTTAGTTTTTGACTTAGTGTGCTATAATAAAAGTTTAAATTGATGGCAGTCTTTATGCCATACTTTTGTTTCTCCATACAAGAGGACTCTTTCAAAGATAAAACCATATATGTAGTTCAAAAAAGACCATTCAGCTTTCCATATATGTCTGTTTTAATAAATGATTTGATTCAATATGAAATAACAATTTTAAAGCATCCACTCATATAGCTATGCATTGTGTTGTTCCTCTTATTCCAACTAGAAATGTATCAATAACTTAGTGTCCCTACACAGGCTGACACTGTCCATTCATCACTGACAGAGTAAGATACACGCTTTGACAAAAAGAATGGTTGACTCATGGTTGTCAATTTGTTCATAAATTTCTTTTAGATATAAGAGAGGATAACAAGGAAACAACAGAGTAACAATGCAATGCAGAATTCTAATAAATGTGCCAGAATCACTTCATGCTGAATACAAGCATTTACTAAAACAGACACGTCAGGAGAGCTGAAAGGTCTTTCTTAAAGATATTAGAAAATTATAGCAGGCCCCTTGTCATTAAAAAAATAAATAAATAGATATATTTGAACACACAACCAACTCCTCAAGGAATTTATGAACTTTCTTTTAAAGGGATTCTCTGCAATGTTATATGAGATCGGCAGTGGTCTGTCTCCTGGCATCTTGCGATCAACTGTTTAAAGAAGCCGCGGTGCACACCAGAGCTCCGGTGAGCATCAATGCCTACTCACAGATTACCAAACACAGCACTATCCACTTGAGGGCGGCTGTGCTTGATTAATTTGAATGGAGCTGAGCTGCAACTAGGCCATGTGTCTGATGAACGTGATGTCACATGGCCTAGAAAGAGACCATAGCACTCACAGAGCGCCATGACGCATTTTTAAAGCTGATCGATGGGGGTGCTGGGAGTCAGATCTCAGACGATCTGATATTGATGACCTATTTTGAAGACAGGCCATCAAAATGTAAATCCCAGAAAACCCCTTTAAATGTATTTAATTAAAAAGATTATTTGTATCAGTAAGGTACTGTAACTTAAAGAGCACAGTTGATTTAATAAGTGCAGTCTACATTCTTTCACATAGCAAATGATATTGGGTTAATGAGAAACTTTACTTCTCTTTTTTTATTACTACATAAGACTCATCACAGGATAGTACAATAGCTACAAGGGAAAATTATGCATTGTAAGCAAGATCTCTAATTAAAAAAGTTGAGGCATCAAAGTCTACAGAAAATGAATTTAATTACAGACAGTTGATTAATTTAAAACATAGAGTTTAGTGATCAGGATTGATCCCATCTGCCAACAAAATTACATAGCATACATGTACTTAGATAGAAAATAGGCAAACAGATAAAAAATGCCATATGGAAATGAATGTGCCTTGTTAAAGAATTAAAATTTAGACTGAAATTATAGGTCAAATCTACAAATATGATTGTGTCTTATCTTTTGATTTTCTTAACAGTTAAAGAAAAATGTTTATGAAGTGTATAAGAATTAATTTTTTATGGTGTACCTGATACCTAAAATGCTATGTTTTTGATTTGCTAATGCTAATATCTTTGCATTTCTAAAATTCAGGACTATTTCTGTGCTAAGAAAGATATATTTATATTTGCCTTACTACCATAACTATGTATTTAAATGTAAATATACAATACCTATTATGCTTTTATTTAGCTGAAAATAAATATTTTTAGCACTGTACTTGTGTCTTGGACTGAATCTTTTTTACTCATTCTACTTTGGGAGTCGCAGGTAGAGATGGCCTTGCAGTTCGCCCAGCGGTTGTTTCGCGGTGAACTTTGCTCGTTCGCCATTTGCCGAACATGCGAACATATGGCAATATTCGCGCGCGCCATATTTTTTTGCATAGCGCCAAACTTTGACCGATGACACATCCATCAGGTGGGACAAGACAGCCAATTGAGACATTTCAGCACATGGAAACACGCCCTACCCTATAAATAAACTCAATCTGGCAGCCATTTTACATTCAGTCTTTTGCCAGTGTAGGGAGAGGTTGCTGTGTGGAGCAGGGACATACTGTTAGAAACACCAAACGCTAGATAATAGGGCCACAAAAGTCCCTTTAAGGATTGGTATTGGTGTGCTATTGATAGGTGTGATATACTGAGGGGTGTGATATACTTATAATATACTTTCTAACATAGAAAGTATATTATAGTGCATTTGTATTAAGCAGCAGTTGTGTGCGGTTCTGCTGTGATACTGCAGCTAGATAGAGGGACAAACGCTATTGCAATAACTAATTGTAACTGGTGTGATATACCTGCTGCTCCCCCAAAAAAACTGATTGACGGGTGTGATATACCTATAATATACCTTCTAACATAGAAAGTATATTATAGTGCATTTGTATTGTGCAGCAGTTGTGTGCGGTTCTGCTGAGATACCGCAGCTAGATAGAGGGACAAACGCTATTGGAATAACTACTGCAATTGCAACTGGAGTAATTGAGGGGTGTGATACTCCGGCTTCCACAAAATATTGAAGGAGGGGTGTGATACACCGTCTTCCACAAAATATTGATTAAGGGGTTTGATATACCAACTTCCAGCAAATACTGGACAGTCAGCAAATAGAGGACAGTCAGCAGCTACTGGCCCGCGAAGATGTGGAGGAAACATCCGCTGCTTCCTCTGGTAGGCGGGTAAGTAGTGATGAGCAGAGTGGCATGGGAGCTGGTGTTGTGAGCTGTCAGGCTCCTGACCCAGAGACCGTTGAGGAAGACATCAGTGACGTGCAGACAGTACTCGATGATGATGATGTAGCTTATCGCACTTGTGAACCGGGTGAATTACGGGCTTCTTCATCATTGGGAGAAGAGGATGTCAGCTTGCCCCTGAGGCAGCGGCGAAGCCAGCAAGTCGCTAGCGTGGTCAGGAGTCAGTAGGGTGGCAACAGTGGGAGGTCGGGAGCCAGATGTGCTTGGGGTAGACCACCCGCTTCGCAGGAGCCTACCTGCCTGGAAAGTAGTGGTGCAGGGGTTCACGGAAACAGCGGCAGTAGCAGTCAGTCAGTGCGAAGTGTTGAAGGTGAAATCTACTACATGGTGTGGCAGTTTTATGTTAAGCAGCTGGAGGAGGTGAACATGGCCATTTGTAGAATCTGTAGGCAGAAGGTGAAGCGTGGCCAGGGTGCCAATGTTGGCACCATAACCCTGTGTCAACATATGCAGCGTCACCATAAAGTGGCCTGGGAGAACCATGGCTCCGATGTGGTGATCCAGCCTGCTGCAGCAACCGCTGCATGACCCAGTGGCACGAACCTTATTTCAGGCAGTCAAGGCTCCACCACCTAAGCCGAAGGGAGATTTCTGTCCTTCCCATCATCTGCTGGTCCTGATGCTCCTGCTCCTCATCCTCCTACTCCTCGTAAGTCATTCCGTCAACAATCGATCACCGAAGCGATTGCCAAGAGACTACAGTATGAGTGCACTCATCCAACGGCGAAGAAGCTGAATGTGCTCCAAGCCAAGTTGCTGTTGCTGCAGTCACCCCCTTTCCAAGTGGTGGACTCTGCACCTTTCAGAGAACTGATGGCTTGTGCCGAGGCCAAGGTGGAGAGTCCCAAGCCGTCATTTCTTTGCCAAAAAGGCAGTACCAGCTATGCACAGGTATGTAGAACAGAAGGTCGGACAGTCCTTGAGCCTGTTGGTGTCTGACAAAGTGGACAGCAATACCGACGTGTGGAACTGTAACTACATTCAGGGACAATACATGTCCTTTACGGCCCACTGGGTGAATGTGGTTCCTGCACAGCCACACCAGCAGCTTGGCCAGGGGACGCCGCTTCCACCTCCACGTTCTCACACCATTGGTCCTGCTGCAATGTCCGCCTCTGCCTCCTTATCCTCCACCGTGTACTCACCCTCCACTGCATGGACAATTCACAGTGCCCATCCAGCATAACACATGTGCAGGGCACGGCGGTGTCACGCTGTTCTGCACCTCATTTGCCTGGGCGAACGGAGTCACACAGGGGAGGAACTGCTCCGTGCCCTCCATCAAAAAATAAAATCCTGGCTTTCTCCGCGACAACTCAAAATTGGAACCATGGTGACCGACAATGGGAAGAACATGGTGTCAGAACTGAGCCATGCGCCCTGCATGGCACATATGTTCAATCTGGTTGTCAAGCGGTTCCTGAAGTCTTCCACCCATCTGCAAGACATCCTAAAAATAGCCAGGAAACTTTGCATGCACTTCAGCCACTCATACACCGCAAAGCACACCCTCCTTGAGCTGCAACGTTTTTACCAGTTGGAATTCCACCCTCCATATTTTGGACCGACTATACGAACATAGAAAGGCCATTAATGATTTCTTGATGATCCAAGCGGACAGTAGTACTCCTCTGTGTAACTTCGATGTCAGCCAGTGGCAGCTCATGAGGAGGCCACGTTATTTGTCAGTCGCCAGGACTACGGAATGAACAATGTAATTTCACTGCTTCATGTCCTGGAACATATGCTGGTGAATCTGGCTGGTCAGGGGACTAGAGACGTGGCGACTACATTTCACAGCCACATAAGCCCTGTGGGGGCAGAACTGAAGGAACAGGAGGAGGAAGACATTGGAGCACAAGCAATGTATAGCGAAATGGGTGGTTTTTCTTCACAGGTGACAGGAGAGGAGGAGCAGGAGCAGCAAGGAGAGCTACAGGGCGATGAGGAAGACAAGCCAGAGGACACACCATGGCAGTATGCAGTGGAGATGGATGCAAGGAGTCCCTCCGAGTCACTTGAACAAATGGCCTGATGCATGCTCACTTGCTTGCGAAGTGACAGCCGAAATGTCACCATTCGGCAGAGGGATGAATTCTGGCTCTCCACCTTGTTGTACCCTCGCTACCAGTCCAAAATGGGGGCCTTTTTTACACCTGCTGAGAGAGAGGACAAACTGAACTACTACAGAGACATCCTATGTAGTCAGTTGGCCGCTGCCTATCTGCGCCATCGTCCATCCTCTCGCAGGTCTGACCTGGGGGGCCTTCTGCGCTCACATTCCTCTGCCATGGCTGCTGTGGCAGGGTGGGGGGGTAAGAGCAGTTCCAGCTCCATCAGCAGCAACTTGAGTCTAGAGTCGCTGATGAGCATCTTTCTTCACCCGCCTAGTGAAGAAACTACTCACCAGCTGCAGCAGCGGCTAAACTTGAAGTAGGACCTGAACCAGCAGGTGGTGGCATACTTGGACAGCACCCTGCCACCCCGTTGAACTACTGGGCAGCCAAACTGGATTTGTGGCAGAGTTTGCCCTGGAAAAGCTCTCTTGCCCGGCCAGTAGTATGGCATCAGTGCAGGTGTTAAGTGCGGCGGGTGCCATAGTTTCCCCAAGAAGAAGTCGCCTGTCCACCTAAAATGTGGAGAGACTGACCTTTTTCAAGATGAATTAGGCGTGGATCATAATAAATTCAAAGACTCCAGCCAAGTTTGTGTGAAGTGCAATTTCTGTTTATTTAGCAAACAATGGTAGTTGCTATGGCAAAGTAAGTTGTGACGTTTCGGCACATCCGTGCCTTCATCAGACCAGTGCCGCTTGCAGTGCATAAGATCTCAGGTGTGGACGCAGTAGAGGGAAAAACATGCGGTTGTACCACTGAAGAGAAGTGGCGCCTCTTCTCTTCAGCGGTAAGACCGCATGTTTTTCCCTCTACTGCGTCCACACCTGAGATCTTCTGCACTGCAAGCGGCACTGGTCTGATGAAGGCACGGATGTGCCGAAACGTCACAACTTACTTTGCCGTAGCAACTACCATTGTTTGCTAAATAAACAGAAATTGCATTTCACACAAACTTGGCTGGAGTCTTTGAATTTATTATTGATAGGGGTGGGAACCCTACTCCAGCAGAAAATCCACTGTGTGCTACAAGGGCTCTGCTTGAAATTAGGCATGGATCAGCCAGGATGTCCACCCACCAATGCCTGATGCATCAGACTAGATCATCCATGGTGCCACACCAACACTTTGACAAAAGAGACTGGTTTCTTCTGGCAACCTGCCTTTAGCTACTATTCTGATTCTGCCACACAACTGATGCCACACACCTGATGCCAAGCGCTCTTTCTTTCGCCCACCATCTTCAGCTGGTACTGGTATTGCCACCCACCTTCCCACTCTGTCACCGGGTCATGCTGCTGCCACCTCCACACTGTCATTTTTCCACTTTGTTGCCTCCTGATGCTGCCGCCACCTCCACACTGTAATTGTGCCACTCTATGGCATCCTCCTGATGCTGCTGCTGCTTCCACCTCACCACTAATTCATAGGGACACTCTGTGGACTTCTTATGCTGCTCCCACCATCCCCACTTTATGACTTTGCCACTATTTTGCCTTTTGGCCTGGCTGACATCATCATTCATCACAACGGATCCTATCTGTGTAGCAGCTCTAAGGCCTGTATGGGCCCATCAGAATTGGCTTATGATTTAGTAGCCAAAAGCATGAGTGGGTACAAAACATAGAAGACACACAAATATTCCCTTTATGTGTAATCTCTGTTTTGGGCTTTAGCAATACTGATGGATTACTGAGCAAATGCTGACCGATTGAAGGCGGGTGCTCAATAGACAGGTTCAGTTTTTTGGGGGTTATTCTGAATGATCAGAGGAAGGGCAAAATAATCATTGACATCAACACAAACTTTCTGCTGACACCTTCTCCACTTTGTCAGGGGGCACTACTTGTATAAGCGTTTAATAGAACAGGTTCTGTGAAATCAGCTGACGACGGTATAAAAGGAGTTTGCTTCTTCTTGGCGCTAACATTGATTTGTAAGGGTGAGTTCATACTTGTTATTGGTCAGTTTTGGCCCTGTGATTGCCCAAAAAAGTGAAGTGTGTAGTGATTCTAAGAGCGACGCCTGTCATCTGCATGTCATACTGACTCACAGTATTATTTCACTACCGAAGCAGACTCCCTGTGGTGTTACTGCAAGGCACAGTGTTCTACACCACTATAAAGGTTCTCTGCAGCCAGGAAATAGCTGTTTTTTTAAAGCAATTCACCGCAAATAAATCCGGATTGAACCCAAATTTTTCGGACAATTTGGCGAACCGGCCGAATCTAATTATTTACCAATTCGCTCATCTCTAGTTTTGATGTGAATTGCTGCCTGTCCAGAGTTTAGTTAACATGTTGGGATATTGTAGTGAACTGGTTTCATGACAAACTGCAGTTGTTAACTAAATTGGAGATCAGTTAGGCAAGGTCACATATGTAAACTTCCAGCATGGAAACCAGCCAATGACTGGCTGCAGCATTGTCGTGTCTACAAGCGGCACGTGGCTACGTTCATGTGCCATTTGGCTGGGAGGGGGTGTATTTAAAACATATTTAGAAATTGAACAACCCCTTTAGTACGTGAAATGCATCTATCACATACAGTAATAATCTATGTATTATTCAACTAGAAGTATAGAATCCAACTTTCAATTTCCACCATGATTAAAAAGCATTTAAAATTATTACTCTTTTTATATTTTTGTCTATAAAGATAAAATAATATAAAAGTGACAATATGAAACCCAGGCATATTAAAATACTGTATTTAATTACATGTAAATTACTTTTTTTACATTTAAATACACACACTTAGTCTATTATAAACAGTGATGATCAGATGCAAATGTACCGTTCCCAATTTGCCCAATTAAAGACACTTTATGAAATACCCTTTACTGTATTAAGTGAAAGCTGAGCTATCTACGCTGCATCGAGTGTGCTCTGAAGTAGAATGGCATGCTTAATTTCCTACTATATTGGCATAAAAACATATGATACAAGTCATGAATAATGTGTTTGCTTAACGCCAGCTTACTAACCTTTGTCTACATTGCAGAAATAGAAATGAGGTTGCTGACTGAAAACTTTAGTTGGACAAACACTAGGACTTGTTATACACTCTGGTGCCCATAGTTATTTCAGGCAAACAGATGGTGAAAGAGAAAAATAAAGCAGTGTAAGCTCCATTGAGACCGAATATCTCTTTCATTTTTTATTCTGTTTTCTTCTTGCAAAGTACACCAGGGAGGGTTCTACCTTACATTTTATAGGCCAGGTGCTCTATCAAACAACAGTATAGACAGGCAAAAAAGGTCTTGATTTGTTGGAAAAGCACACAGCCTACCAATGAACTATTTGAGGTTGGTAAATGACTTTCTCCTAATCTGCTAGCAGGCTTCATAAATTCTGTTCATTACGTCGGGCAGACGGTAGCACACTCTGTAGAAATAAAGGTAATCATAAATGAACAAATTCCTTTTAAAAGTGTTTTTTCTTTTGCTCTCTGAAATAATTTCTTATAATTATACTGAACTCATTACAGCAACATTTTTTTATTAATCCTTTGATAGACTATTATATACTTCTTACATAACATAAAAAAAATGGGAGAACAGCATATCACAGCTGGAAACAGGCATACGTTTTACAGTTGTCCTCAGTACACTGTGAGGGTTAAATACTGTGCTGCCATTGGGGAGAGGGACAGATTTTAAGAGAGGAGATTGTAACTTTACAGAGGGGCAAGATATTCATATTTGAAATACTAAAGAAATGCTTCCTATAAGGGTTCTTTCAGCCCTTAGAACGAGTCTGCATCCGTTTTCGCAATTTTACGGAAGGGTTGCGGACCCATTCATTTCATGTGCTGCCACATCCGTCGTTCTGTTCCGCGACTCTGTGGAAAAGATAGAACATGTCCTTTTCTTGTCCGCAATCGCGGTCAAGAATAGGCATTTTCTATTATGGTTGTGGCCATGTGCGTCTGAATGGGCCCTAAATGGTATAATCTAGTATCAGTCATCATGGACGGGCACAACGGCTAGAACTGTTGCCTGGTAGTTCTGGGTTCCTGGGTTTGATTCTGTTAAGAGCAATGTTTGTGTTGGTTCCCCATATTTGTGTTGGTTTCCTGTGGGTGCTGATATCAGGAGAATGTTTAAAAAATACTACCACAGTTCAAAAGCCTCATATATCTGATATTCCGATACTTTATAGAACTACTGTAGATAAGTGCTGGAAATACCTGATTGTGAAGATGCCATAGAAATGTACTGTATTTAAAAGGTGTAGGTTCTTTAAAGAGAATGTGTCACCCAAAAAACATTTTCTGCTAGTTAAAACAAGAAATAGTTTTTATTTTATGATTACATATTATTATTATTTTTTTTATTCTATTTCCTAAGCATTACTATGGGAGCCACCATCTTAGGCCTGTTTCACACTTGTTTTCCGGTATTAAGATCTGGCAGAGCATTTCAAAACCAGAAAGAATTGTTCCGTTTAGTCCTAATGCATGGTGAATGGAACTAAATCCATTCAGGATGCATCAGGATGCCTTCCATTCCATCAGAAATTCTGTTTTGTGACCAGAAACAAAACCGCTGCAAGTGGAACAAACCAGATCCATCACTAAAATATAATTTAAGTCAATAGTGACAAATCCGGGTTTTTTTCGGATCCTAAAAAACTGGATCCGTCACCCATTGACTTTCTGTGTATTTAGTGACAGATCTGGTTTGTTCCTAAAGGAACTGATGCATACTGATGTTCAAAATCAAAACAGATCTATTTGATTCCGGTTTTGGGATCCTCTGCCGGATCTCAAACCCAGAAGTAACAATGCAAGTATGAAACAGGCCTTTACCTGAGCTGTTCTTAATAGCATTTTGAGAAATGCTTTATAGCAGCCATCAAGGGCTATATGTGGTGAGCCCAAGAGAGGAGAAGATAAGAGTGATAGTAGCAAAAATGGTGGTTGTATTACTCACTTTGACTCTCCCCTGGGCTGTTTAGTTATGGTTTTGCTGAAATTAAAGACTAGTCCCAAACTAGGGGAATACACCTGTGTGTCATTCAAATTGGTTAAAGGGTAACTGTCATATTTTTATGTTATGTAATTGGATTGGTCTGACTAAGTTTACTTTAGTTTCCTAGTGATTACTTTTGTATAGGTATTGAATTAACTAGTAATTGCAGCATGTTCTTTCCTCCCCCATGGCATTTCAGTGGTGTGGCTAAAACAGCGCTGCTAGGTGTCCTCCGTCTCCTATCTTCTATATACAGAAGAAGGAGGACATAGTAGTGGGCAACTACTCAGGAGGAAAAGGGCTTGTTTAAGTCTAGAGAAAGCCAATTGGATGGGGAGAGGCTGTGCGTTCCCGAGATGAGCCAAAATAATTCTGGGTAGTTAGGGAGGTAGGTCTTAGCCTCAGGGTAAAGGCATCAGTGGCCATCATGAGAAGATAGTCAGAAAGAAGTCTTGTGAGGAGCGGTTTCTATGGACGGAATCTTATTAAACAAGTGGTATGTGAACACAATAATTAGTGATTATGGATTATCACCACAGCAGCAACAACATATATGAAAATTGAATTTTGAGTGAAAATATGACAGTTATCCTTTAATGGTCCTCCCCTGTGCCAAAAGAGGTCGGCCAGCTTAATAAGCAAAGATGCAGACAGCTTGCTGTGAAATGGATTCTCTAAGGCCTCATGCACACGAACGTTTTTTTTCACTGTCCGCAAAAACAGGGTCCGTAGGTCCGTGATCCGTGACCGTTTTTTCGTCCGTGGGTCTTCCTTGATTTTTGGCGGATCCACGGACATGAAAAAAAAAGTCATTTTGGTGTCCGCCTGGCCGTGCGGAGCCAAACGGATCCGTCCTGAATTACAATGCAAGTCAATGGGGACGGATCCGTTTGACGTTGACACAATATGGTGCCATTTCAAACGGATCCGTCCCCATTGACTTTCAATGTAAAGTCCGGAGTCCCTTTTATACCATCAGATCGGAGTTTTCTCCAATCCGATGGTATATTTTAACTTGAAGCGTCCCCATCACCATGGGAACGCCTCTATGTTAGAATATACTGTCGGATATGAGTTAGATCGTGAAACCTCATTTCCGACAGTATATTCTAACACAGAGGCGTTCCCATGGTGATGGGGACGCTTCTAGTTAGAATATACTACAAACTGTGTACATGACTGCCCCCTGCTGCCTAGCAGCATCCGATCTCTTACAGGGGGCCGTGATCAGCACAATTAACCCCTCAGGTGCCGCACCTGAAGGGGTTAATTGTACTATCATATCCCCCTGTAAGAGATCAGGGCTGCCAGGCAGCAGGGGGCAGACCCCCCCCCCTCCCCAGTTTGAATATCATTGGTGGCCAGTGCGGCCCCCCCCCCTTCCTCCCTCCATTGTAATAAATCGTTGGTGGCACAGTGTGCGCCCCCCCCCCCTTCCTCCCTCTATTGTAATAATTCGTTGGTGGCACAGTGTGCGCCCCCCCCCCTTCCTCCCTCTATTGTAATAAATCGTTGGTGGCAATTATTGGCCCCCCTCCCTCTATAGCATTAACAACATTGGTGGCCAGTGTGCGGCCTCCCATCTTGCGCCCCCCCCCCCCCCCCTGATCATTGGTGGCAGCGGGTTACTAGCAATAGTACAAGATTCATACTTACCTGGGAGCTGTGATGTTCGTGTCCGGCCGGGAGCTCCTCCTACTGGTAAGTGACGGTTCATTTAGCAATGCGCCGCACAGACCTGTCACTGTCACTTACCAGTAGGTGGAGCTCCCGGCCGGACACTAACATCGCAGCAGCAGGCAAGTATGAATCTTCAACTATTGTACTATTGCTAAGTAACCATGGCAACGAGGACTGTAGTAGCGTCCTGGTTGCCATGGTTACCGATCGGAGCCCCAGCGATTAAACTGGGACTCCGATCGGAACTCCGCTGCCACCAATGATGGGGGGGGGGAGATGGGAGGCCGCACACTGGCCACCAACGTTGTTAATTCTATAGAGGGAGGGGGGGGGCAATGGGGGGCGCACACTGTGCCACCAACGATTTATTACAATAGAGGGAGGAAGGGGGGCGCACACTGTGCCACCAACGAATTATTACAATGGAGGGAGGGAGGGGGGGGCGCACACTGTGCCACCAACGAATTATTACAATAGAGGGAGGGGGGGGGCCGCACTGGCCACCAATGATATTCAAACTGGGGAGGGGGGGGAGGGTCTGCCCCCTGCTGCCTGGCAGCCCTGATCTCTTACAGGGGGATATGATAGTACAATTAACCCTTTCAGGTGCCGCACCTGAAGGGGTTAATTGTGCTGATCACGGCCCCCTGTAA
This sequence comes from Bufo bufo, assembly GCF_905171765.1. Taxonomy (NCBI): domain Eukaryota; kingdom Metazoa; phylum Chordata; class Amphibia; order Anura; family Bufonidae; genus Bufo; species Bufo bufo. The sequence goes on along the minus strand of NC_053390.1, from coordinate 746,316,490 downwards.
GAGATCGGGTGCTGCCAGGCAGCAGGGGGCAGTCTTGTACACAGTTTGTAGTGTATTCTAACTAGAAGCGTCCCCATCACCATGGGAACGCTTCTGTGTTAGAATATACTGTCGGTTCTGAGTTTTCACGAAGTGAAAACTCAGCTTTGAAAAAGCTTTATGCAGATGGATCTTCGGATCCGTCTGTATAAAAACTAAACTACGGCCACGGATCACGGACACGGATGCCAATCTTGTGTGCATCCGTGTTCTTTCACGGACCCATTGACTTGAATGGGTCCGTGAACCGTTGGCCGTGAAAAAAATAGGACAGGTCATATTTTTTTCACGGCCAGGAAACACGGATCACGGATGCGGCTGCAAAACGGTGCATTTTCCGATTTTTCCACGGACCCATTGAAAGTCAATGGGTCTGCGAAAAAAAACTGAAAACGGCACAACGGCCACGGGTGCACACAACGGTCGTGTGCATGAGGCCTAATGGGTATAGCCAGTGGAACTGTTTTATGAACTATAGCTTGAGGGGTGTAACCAATTGTGATCATAAGTGTATGGAAAAAGGAATGATGGAAAAGATTTATGCATCAGTTGTATTAAAAAAAAAAATAATAATAAAAATAATAATGCAATGTAGACAGCCAGTCAGCAGATAGCCAGCTACTGTGATGTCACAGCCCTATAAAAGTCTCATCCACTGCAGTGTCAGCCATTTCACTGTGAGCTCAGCATAGAGAGAGATGTGACAAGTTCTAGGGACAGTGTTCAAGAAGCCTTTAAATGTGGAATATTGGATAGGGACAGTGCAGGGACAGTGTGGGGGGAGATTGTAGGGAGAGTTTTTAGACACTGTAGGGTGAGCATAGGGAGAGCATAGGGAGACTGTAGGGATAGTGCAGGCTCTGTAATCTGAATCTGAAGGGATCCATAGGAGACAGCTCACTTTGCATCAATCCCTTTGTTGGGCAAAGAGCTATCAAACTAAACAGTGTCCACCTTCTTTAATGGATAAGCAGTTCCATTAGACCTTGATCCAAAATTGGAGTGAATAAGCTGTCTAATACTACTGTTATTGGGGTGCCCACCTTGTTAAATGGAAACACAATTCTATTACATCTTGATTTTCAAATTGAGTGAATAAGCTTTCTCAATTAACTGTAATTGAGGTGCCCACCTTGTTAAATAGATAAGCAAATTCTATTACGCCTTGATTCTCAAATTGGGGTGAATAAACTGTCTAATTCTACATCTAATACGAGAAACATGTTCTTGGCAGTAACCAAAGACAATTACCTTTCCCAACTGGTTCAGGACCCGACTAGAGGGATGGCTATACTGGACTTAGTATTAACCATTAGACCTGACAAAATAACAGATGTGCAGTTTGGGGGACACCTGGTAAATAGTGACCATAAAGTAATAACCTTCCAATTGTCATTTAAAAGAGTGTTTCTTCAGGGAGGAACAAAATACCGAACTTCAAAAAGGCGAAATTTAGCCAACTAAGAGAGGCCATAGGCCTAACTAACTGGGACAAAGTCCTCAAAAATAAAAATACAGCCACAAAATGGGATAAAGCATCCTAAAATCTAATTGTGAGAGGTACATACCTTATGGAAATAAAAGGTTAAGGAACAAAAAAACTATGCGGATAAATAGAAATGTAAAGAAAGCAATAGAAGACAAAAAGAAGGCATTTAACAGCCTCCGGACCGCCTAACGCAGGATCGCGTTTCGGAGGCGGCTCACTCAGGCACAGTCATGCATCTAGAGTATGTGAAAGACAAATAAAAGCAGCCAAATTAGAGACCGAAAGATTAATTGACAGAGAGTAAAATTAACCCTAAAATGTTCTTCAATTAAATAAATAGTAAAAAGCCTAAATCTGAAGGTGTCGGCCCTCTACAGAGTAATGAGGGGGGAGTTGCAGAGAGCGATGAGGAGAAAGCAAAGCTATTAAATATTTTCTTTTCTCCACTGTATTCAATGAAGAAAATAAACTTTTAGTTTAAATGCAGAATGTAAAAGTAAATTCCCCATTAAAAGTGCCCTGTCTGACCTAGGAAGAAGTACAGCGGAGTCTTAAAAAGATTAAAATAGAAACATAGCCAGGACCAGATGGCATACACCCCGTATTCTAAGAGAATGAAGCAATGTCATAGCCAGACTCTTAGTTCTGATATTTAAGGACTCTATACTGACAGGGAGTGTTCCACAGGATTGGTGCATAGCAAATGTGGTGCCAATATTCAAAAAGGGTCCAAAAACAGAGCCCGGAAACTATAGGCCGGTAAGTTTAACATCTGTCGTGGGTAAACTGTTTGAAGGCTTTCTAAGAGATGCTATCTTGGAGTACCTAAAAAAAAAATTTAAAATAATGCCATATCTGCATGGCTTCATGAGGGATCGGTCATGTCAAACTAATTTAATCAGTTTCTATGAGGAGGTAAGTTCTAGACTTGACCACGGCAAATCAATAGATGTTGTATATCTGGACTTCTCCAAAGCATTTGAGACTGTACCACATAAAATGTTAGTATATAAAATAAGAATGCTTGGACTGGGGGAAAATGTCTGTTTGTGGGTAAGTAACTGGATGAGTGATAGAAAACAGAGGGTGGTTATTAATGGTACACACTCAGATTGGGTCACTGTCACTAGTGGGGTACCACAGGGGTCAGTATTGGGCCCTATTCTCTACAATATATTTATTAATGATCTTGGAAAAGGCTTGCACGGTAAAATATTAATTTTTGCAGATTTTTGCAAGTCACCAGTACATATTAAATGGTAAAACACTGGGTAACACTGACATGGAAAAGGACCTAGGAATTTTAGTGAACAGCAAACTAAGCTATTGAAACCAGTGTCAGGCAGCTGCTGCTAAAGCCAATAGGATAATGGCTTGCATCAAAATGGACATAGATGCCCGTGATTAGAACATAGTCCTGCCACTCTACAAATCACTGGTCAGACCACACATGGAGTACTGTGTAAAGTTCTGGGCTCCTGTGAACAAGGCAGACATAGCAGAGCTAGAGAGGGTTCAGAGGAGGGCAACTAAAGTAATAACTGGAATGGGTGAACTATAGCACCCTGAAAGATTATCAAAATTAGGGTTATTCACTTTAGAAAAAATATGACTCAGGGGAGATCTAATAACTATTGTGGGGATTCGCTCTGGTAAATAGGATTAGCGGGTGCAACACAGAGGCAAAGTACAAGTTCTTGGTTCAAAACATCAGTGTTTTATTAACACGTGAAAGCAAAACAAAAACGCAAGTTGCTTGGTGATCGTTCACACATGAAAAGATCATATACAAAACAGTCACCTTTTCTCCTGGGTGTTACTTCACACTCTGTTGGAAGTTCTGTCTTGTCAAGTCCGCAGGCAGGCGGAAGGTGGCCTGTTTGCCCTCACAGAGGGCTGAGCCCTCCAGCCCAGCTCAAGCCGCGGATCCCAACACAGCCCTCAGATCACAGCACAGACCTCCTGTGCTCCACTGTCAGATGGAGGTAATCCTCCTCACCTGGCAGTGCTGGCTTGTTTTTATGCCTGGCAAAACCCGGCCTGGAACATGGGGAGTAGTCACCTATAGGGATGAGCGAACCGAACTGTATAGTTCGGGTTCGTACCGAATTTTGGGGTGTCCGTGACACGGACCCGAACCCGAACATTTTCGTAAAAGTCTGGGTTCGGGTTCGGTGTTTGGCGCTTTCTTGGCGCTTTTTGAAAGGCTGCAAAGCAGCCAATCAACAAGCGTCATACTACTTGCCCCAAGAGGCCATCACAGCCTTGCCTACTATTGGCATGGCTGTGATTGGCCAGTGCACCATGTGACCCTGCCTCTATATAAGCTTGGGTCACGTAGCGCTGCAAGTCACTCTGCTGATTCAAGCATAGGGAGAGGTTGCAGCTGCGACGTTAGGGCGTGATTAGGCAGATTAACTCCTCCAAAAGACTTCATTCTATGATCGATCTGCAGCTGTGGATCATTGAAGTGCTACTATCGACTTGCTCACTTTTTTGAGGCTGCCCAGAGCGTTTTTATATCACTTTTTTCTGGGGTGATCGGTGGCCATTTTGTGACTTGTGGTGCGCCAGCACAAGCTATCACCAAGTGTATTTAACCATCAATAGTGTGGTTATTTTGTGCTATATCCAACATCAGCTGCAGGCTGAGCCTGTGTCACCGAAGTGCATTTAACCATCAACAGTCTGGTTATTTTTTGGCCATATACTACATCTGGTGTAGGCTGAGTCTGTGTCACCCAAGTGCATTTAACCATCAATAATGTGGTTATTTTTTGGCCATATACTACATCAGGGGCAAGTTGAGCCTGTCACCCAGCGCCTAAAAAATAGACCTGACATTTCTATTCAACCAAATTTGTACTGTTTTAGCTGGTCAAGTTATTTGTAGTGACCGTAAAAGCACAGTTTTTGTTCTGGGTTGAAAAACTATTCCCAAATTTGCCATTCTCAAAATAACTAGTTTCTGCTATATGAGGCCTACTTGAAATCTATCCCAAAAAGGATATCTTACATTGAAGGTGCTGATAGTGTCATTCAGAAAAACCTAAGACACACGCTACCGTGCAGATAGAAGTCTAATTCTGTGATTAAACGTATACCTGTCACCTATACCTGTCACACAGCGCAAAAAAAAAACAGGCCTCACATTTCTATTCAACCAAATCTGTACTGTTTTAGCTGGTCAAGTTATTTGTAGTGACCGTAAAAGCACATTTTTTGTTCTGGGTTGAAAAACTATTCCCAAATTTGCCATTCTCAAAATTGTGGTGAACGGTAACAATGAGGAAAACATCTAATAAGGGACGCGGACGTGGACTTGGTCGTGGTGGTGTTAGTGGACCCTCTGGTGCTGGGAGAGGACGTGGCCGTTCTGCCACAGCCACACGTCCTAGTGTACCAACTACCTCAGGTCCCAGTAGCCGCCAGAATTTACAGCCATATTTGGTGGGGCCCAATGCCGTTCTAAGGATGGTAAGGCCTGAGCAGGTACAGGCATTAGTCAATTGGGTGGCCGACAGTGCATCCAGCACGTTCACATTATCTCCCACCCAGTCTTCTGCAGAAAGCGCACAGATGGCGCATGAAAACCAAGCCCATCAGTCTGTCACATCACCCCCATGCATATCAGGGAAACTGTCTTAGCCTCAAGTTATGCAGCAGTCTCTTATGCTGTTTGAAGACTCTGCTGGCAGGGTTTCCCAAGGGCATCCACCTAGCTCTTCCCCAGGGGTGGAAGAGATAGAATGCACTAACGCACAACCACTTATGTTTCCTGATGATGAGGACATGGGAATACCACCTCAGCACGTCTCTGATGATGACGAAACACAGGTGCCAACTGCTGCGTCTTTCTGCAGTGTGCAGACTGAACAGGAGGTCAGGGATCAAGACTGGGTGGAAGACGATGCAGGGGACGATGAGGTCCTAGACCCCACATGGAATGAAGGTCGTGCCACTGACTTTCACAGTTCGGAGGAAGAGGCAGTGGTGAGACCGAGCCAACAGCGTAGCAAAAGAGGGAGCAGTGGGCAAAATCAGAACACCCGCCGCCAAGAGACTCCGCCTGCTACTGACCGCCGCCATCTGGGACCGAGCACCCCAAAGGCAGCTTCAAGGAGTTCCCTGGCATGGCACTTCTACAAACAATGTGCTGACGACAAGACTCGAGTGGTTTGCACGCTGTGCCATCAGAGCCTGAAGCGAGGCATTAACGTTCTGAACCTTAGCACAACCTGCATGACCAGGCACCTGCATGCAAAGCATGAACTGCAGTGGAGTAAACACCTTAAAAACAAGGAAGTCACTCAGGCTCCCCCTGCTACCTCTTCTGCTGCTGCCGCCTCGGCCTCTTCTGCTGCTGCTGCTGCCGCCGCCTCGGCCTCTTCCTCTGCCTCTGGAGGAACGTTGGCACCTGCCGCCCAGCAAACATGGGATGTACCACCAACACCACCACCTGCGTCACCAAGCATCTCAACCATGTCACACGGCAGCGTTCAGCTCTCCATCTCACAAACATTTGAGAGAAAGCGTAAATTCCCACCTAGCCACCCTCGATCCCTGGCCCTGAATGCCAGCATTTCTAAACTACTGGCCTATGAAATGCTGTCATTTAGGCTGGTGGACACACACAGCTTCAAACAGCTCATGTCACTTGCTGTCCCACAGTATGTTGTTCCCAGCCGCCCCTACTTCTCCAAGAGAGCCGTGCCTTCCCTGCACAACCAAGTGTCCGATAAAATCAAGTGTGCACTGCGCAACGCCATCTGTGGCAAGGTCCACCTAACCACAGATACGTGTACCAGTAAGCACGGCCAGGGACGCTATATCTCCCTAACTGCACACTGGGTAAATGTAGTGGCGGCTGGGCCCCAGGCGGAGAGCTGTTTGGCGCACGTCCTTCCGCCGCCAAGGATCGCAGGGCAACATTCTTTGCCTCATGTCTCCTCCTCCTCCTACTCAGCTTCCTCCTCCTCTTCTTCCACCTGCTCATCCAGTCAGCCACACACCTTCACCACCAACTTCAGCACAGCCCGGGGTAAATGTCAGCAGGCCATTCTGAAATTCATATGTTTGGGGGACAGGCCCCACACCGCACAGGAGTTGTGGCGGGGTATAGAACAACAGACCGACGAGTGGTTGCTGCCGGTGAGCCTCAAGCCCGGCCTGGTGGTGTGCGATAATGGGCGAAATCTCGTTGCAGCTCTGGGACTAGCCGGTTTGACGCACATCCCTTGCCTGGCGCATGTGCTGAATTTGGTGGTGCAGAAGTTCATTCGCAACAACCCCGACATGTCAGAGCTGCTGCATAAAGTGCGGGCCGTCTGTTCACGCTTCCGGCGTTCACACCCTGCCGCTACTCGCCTGTCTGCGCTACAGCGTAACTTTGGCCTTCCCGCTCACCGCCTCATATGCGACGTACCCACCAGGTGGAACACCACCTTGCATATGCTGGACAGACTGTGCGAGCAGCAGCAGGCCATAGTGGAGTTTCAGCTGCAGTGCCTGCGCAACGACAGCAGAGTTGCCCACATTTTAACGTGTGCGGACTACTGGGTTGCCACCCTGCTGGATCCACGGTACAAAGACAATGTGCCCACCTTACTTCCTACACTGGAGCGTGATAGGAAGATGCGCGAGTACAAGCGCACGTTGGTAGACGCGCTACTGAGAGCATTCCCAAATGTCACAGGGGAACCAGTGGAAGCCCAAGGCGAAGGCAGAGGAGGAGCAAGAGGTCGCCAATGCAGCTGTGTCACGGCCAGCTCCTCTGAGGGCAGGGTTAGCATGGCAGAGATGTGGAAAAATTTTGTCACCACGCCACAGCTAACTGCACCACCACCTGATACGGAACGTGTTAGCAGGAGGCATCATTTCACTAACATGGTGGAACAGTACCTGTGCACACCCCTCCTCGTATTGACTGATGGTTCGGCCCCATTCAACTTCTGGGTCTCTAAATTGTCCACGTGGCCAGAGCTAGCCTTTTATGCCTTGGAGGTGCTGGCCTGCCCGGCGGCCAGCGTTTTGTCTGAACGTGTATTCAGCACGGCAGGGGGCGTCATTACAGACAAACGCAGCCGCCTGTCTACAGCCAATGTGGACAAGCTGACGTTCATAAAAAGGAACCAGGCATGGATCCCACAGGACCTGTCCATCCCTTGTGCAGATTAGATATTAACTACCTCCCCTTAACAATATATTATTCTACTCCAGGGCTCTTCCTCATTCAATACTATTTTTATTTTCATTTTACCATTATATTGCGGGGCAACCCAAAGTTGAATGAACCTCTCCTCTGTCTGGGTGCCGGGGCCTAAATATGTGACAGTGGCCTGTTCCAGTGGTGGGTGACATGAAGCCTGATTCTCTGCTATGACATGAAGACAGATTCTGTGCTGACATAAGGCCAGATTCTCTGTTACGGGACCTCTCTCCTCTGTCTGGGTGGCGGGGCCTAAATATGTGACAGTGGCCTGTTACAGTGGTGGGTGACATGAAGCCAGATTCTCTGCTATGGCATGAAGAGACTGATTCTCTGCTGACATGAAGCCAGATTCTTTGCTATGGCATGAAGAGACTGATTCTCTGCTGACGTGAAGCCAGATTCTCTGCTATGGGACCTCTGTCCAATTGATATTGGGTCATTTTTATTTTTTTTATTTTTATTTTAATTCATTTCCCTATCCACATTTGTTTGCAGGGGATTTACTCTACATGTTGCTGCCTTTTGCAGCCCTCTAGCTCTTTCCTGGGCTGTTTTACAGCCTTTTTAGTGCCCAAAAGTTCGGGTCCCCATTGGCTTCAATGGGGTTCGGGACGAAGTTCGGGTCAGGTTCGGATCCCGAACCCGAACCCGAACATTTCCAGGAAGTTCGGCCGAACTTCTCGAACCCGAACATCCAGGTGTTCGCTCAACTCTAGTCACCTACCCAGCACTTTGACTACTCAAGGTAATAGCCTTCCTGGATCAGCTATTTACAGCCAAACTAAGTATCAAGGTGTCAAACAGCAACTGCTGCTGACATATAAAAACCGTCTCTTGCTGCACCGAGGCCAGGAAGCTCGGTGACACGTACCTATTATCCACGATGATTCCTTGTACCTTCTTACACACCTCCCCCCTTTGTTCAGCCCTGAGGGGGTGAACACATGCCATACAGTACACTCGGGACAGGTCATCCGCGTTTCCCTGCAACCGGCATGGCCTGTGTTCTACGGAGAACTTAAAGTTTTGTAAGGACAGGAACCACCTGGTGACCAGGGCATTTCTATCTTTGGCCTTGCTCATCCAGTTGAGAGTGGAGTGGTCAGTCACCAGGCAGAATGTTCTCCCCAACAAATAATAGCGGAGAGACTCGAGTGCCCACTTGATAGCCAGGCACTCTCTCTCCTTTATACTGTACCTGGTTTCGGCTGGGGTAAGCTTGAGGCTTAGGAAGACAATAGGAAGCTCCTCCCCGTTGACTTCCTGAGACAGTACCGCACCAAGGTTTACTTCGGAGGCGTTTGTCTGTACTATAAATTACCGATTGAAGTCGGGCGTCACCAAAGCAGGGGACCCACACAGGGTCAACTTCAAAGTGGAGAAAGCCTCCTCCGCCCGGTCATTCCAGTGAACTTTCACTGACTTGCGTCCCTTTAATACCCTGTCAATGGCGCGGCTACAGTAGTAAAGTGGGGAATAAATCTCATTTAATAGCCTATCATTCCTAGGAATGACTTTACTTGTTTAGTGGTGACAGGTCGGGGCAATTTCTTTTCGCCTTTATTTTGTTTTCTTGGGGTTTGATCATTCTGCGCCTAATGACATACCCCAGGAATTTTGTCTCCTCTAACCCTATCGCGCATTTTATTGGGTTAGCGGTTAGTCCAGCATTTTGAAGGGAGTCTACTGCAGCCTGTATTTTGGGCAGGTGACTTTCCCAGTTGGTACTGTGGATGACAATATCGTCCAGGTAAGCCAAAGCGTACCGACGATTTGGTCACAGCACAATGTCCATTAGACTTTGGAAAGTGGTGGGGGGCTATGCAGACCAAAGAGTAACACCTTATACTGGTATAGCCCCTCCGGTGTGATGAAGGCCGTTTTCTCTTTGGCAGCCTCCATTAAGGGTACCTGCCAGTACCCATTGGTGAGGTCCAAAACAGAAAAATACCGGGCATGTCCTAACCTCTCAATCAGCTCGTCTACCCAGGGATTCGGATATGCTTCAAATTTGGAGATTTTGTTTTGGGAAATTATTGCAGAATCGTAACGACCCACCTGGCTTTGGAATTAAGTCTATAGGACTGGCTCACTCACTTTTGGACATCTAGTTGCAGCATTAGCTGCACTTCCTCCGAGATGGCTTGTCGCCAAGCCTCAGGTACCCAGTATGGTTTCATCTGGATTTTGGCCTATGGCTCAGCGACAATGTCATGCTGGATTATGAAAGTGCATCCAGGGAGGTCTGAGAACACGTCCATGTTCTTGCTGACGAACTCCATGGCCTCCTGAGTCTGTTTAGAGGAGAGGCTGTCAGCAATCTTCACTGTGGCAAACGTTTCCCTTACATCAGACTGAGGGTCCAGAATCTCTCCTCCTAGAAAACTCGGCCGCGGGCTATCGTCAGTACTGGTCTCCCTATCTTTCCAAGGTTTGAGCAAATTCACATGGTACACCTGCTCTGGCTTCCGCTGCCCTGGCTCGTGTACCTTGTAGTTTACCTCTCCAAACTTTTTGAGTATCTCGTAGGGTCCCTGCCACCTAGCCAGTAACCTACTGTCCACTGTCGGTACCAGAACCAAAACCCCATCCCCCGCGTAAAAGATCCGGACCCCAGCCTGCCAATTATATACCCGACTTTGAGCTCGCTGAGCTGCCTCCATGTCTTCCTTTACCAGCGGCAACACGATTTCCATACGTTCCTGCATCTGGGTTACATATTCAGTAACGCTTTTATATGGTGTGGGTTGTTGCTCCCACGCCTCTTTGGCTATATCTAACAGACCACGTGGATGTCTGCCATATAGAAGTTCGAAGGGTCCCAGTCCTACCCATCCTTAGACACTACTCATTTTAACATCGTTTTTAACTTTTCATTAAACCTTTCTACTAGGCTGTCAGTTTGCGGGTGATAGATGGACGTCCATATCTGCTTGATGTTCAGAAACTTACAGAGTTCCCGCATGACCTTGGACATAAAAAGGTCACCTAGTCAGTCAGAACCTTTTTAGATAGGCCCACTCTGGAAAAGATCTCCATTAACTCCTTTGCTTTGAATTTGGCCGATGTATGTCGCAATGGCACTGCCTCCTGGTACCGAGTGGCATAGTTTTGGACTACCATGATATGTTGGTGCCCTCTAACGGACTTCGGTACTGGGCCTACAAGATCCATAGCGATTTCTTTCAAATGGAGTCTCGATAATCAGGAGAGGCACTAAGGGACTGCGGAACAGGTGCTTGGGGCTAGTTGTTTGCCAGATAGGGCAAAACTTGCAAAAGTCATCCACCTCTATAAACACACTGGGCCAGTAAAACCGTAGTAGTATCTGGTCCTGTGTTTTCTGCAGTCCCAGATGATCCCCGAGAACATGTTGGTGGGCTAACTCTAACACGAGTTTTCAATAAGCCCAGGGCACCAACAAATGTTCAATGGGTTCACCCCGCAGCTGGTTTACCCAATATATAGCATATTCTGGTTGACCACAAAATGGGGAAACATCAACTATGCCCCAGGTTGTTGGGGTACCCCATTAACTATTACCACATTCTCCCAAGCCCAGGATAGGGTTGGGTCTCGGTTTTGGGCTGTACTGAAATTCTCCCCAGAGCTGTTGAGGTCTGCCAACTCAGATCCCGGTGGCGATTCCCCCACGTCTCCCACCATTACTCTACACAGGGTTGTGTCTCCCCCTTTTCCACCGAGGTGGCGGTCAACCCCTACTTCTGAGCCTTCGGCCTCAGGTTCCCAGGGTTCTGGCCGTCCTCCTGAACAAGGCCAATCTCCTGGGCTCACCCCTGACTCAGGGGTACCAGTCACTCTTACAGCTAGCCATAGGGCCGGGAAACCCGGAAAGTCTCTCTCTATTATGAGTTTGTAGTGCAAGTTTGCGGCGACTGCCACTTCGTGGGTCCATCGTCCGGCTACGGTGGTTAGAATCACCAGCGCTGTGGAGTAGTCTTTTAAGTCTCTGTGAATGCACATCACCCCAAAATCACTGAGTATACTCAGTGGACCGCACTAGGGTAGCCCTTACTAGGGTCACTAAGCTCCCTGAGTCCAGCATTGCCTCAGCTTGAGTGTCTCCTACTTCCACCTGGCACAAGTGATCTAGAGCATCCGGGGCACCTGTGGCACACAGTTTCATAGCATACAGTGACTGACGGTAACCACAATTAGTGTCCATGGGCTCAACCCAATGGGGACACTTAGCCCTTATACGGCTAGGTTCCTGACACCGCCAGCAGATTACCTGGGGCCAGCCCATAGTGGGAACCTCCCAGGTGGGTTTCACCGGCTTATACTGTTGGGCCTGAGGTGGGGAGTTCTGGGGTTTACCTGCCCCCCTCCCTGAAAGAATGCCCCTAAGTTTCTTAGTGACCTCATAGCATTCCACCAGGTTCACCATTTTCAGGGCTTTTCCAGGAGACACCTGGCCGATCCAGAGCTGGAGAGGGGGTGGCAGCGCCCTCCAGAATATGTCAGCCAATAATCTATCTACCATAGGCGTGGGACTCAGCACATCAGGCTGTAGCCACTTTTGCGAAAGGAGGAGTAAGTCATAATACTGCCAAAATGCCGGTTTCAGGCTCTGATCTGCACTCTGCAGATCAGAGCCTGAAATCAGGTAATGTGTAATGAAGCCCCCCGATCTGTGCCCCCGTTCTTTGCCCCCTTCCTGTGCGCCTCCAACCCCCCCACCCCTCCTGTGAGCCCTGCCTCCGATGCGATCCCCGCCCCCCCCCATCCATGTATTGTACCCCTGATGCAGTCCCCCATGCATGCATCCGACCTCCAAATGTTCCCCCTCCTGCTGTCATGTTCCCCCTTTACAGCGCTGCCCCTATCTGTGCCTCCTTCCCCCGATGCGGTCCCCCTGGTTTATTTGATGTCGGTGGCACCATTCCTGAGCCGCCGACATCAGCAGCGAGTGTCAGCTGTATGCTGACACTCTGCTGTAACCCCTTAGATGCCGCGGTAGCGGCATCCATTGGGTTAATAGAGGGAGGGGGCTCCCTCTCTCAACCATTGGGGCTGCCGCGCTGTGATGGCAGCGCCCGATGGTTGCCATGGCAACCGGACGCTTTGCAAAAGCTCCCGGTGTTGCCATCTACAGGACATTTGATAGTATTGTACTTTGCAATGCAAAAGCATTGCAAAGTATAGTACAGCCATCAGCCCCACTGGATCTTCAAGATCCAAGTGGGACTTGATAAAAAAAGTGAAAATAATAAATGTAAAAATAAATAAATAAATAAATAAAAATGTCATTTAAAAAAATAAATTGCCTTTTCCTATAAAAAAAACAAGAAAAAAAAATACACATATTAGGTATCACCGCGTCCTTAACGACAGGCTTTTTAAATATATCACATGATCGACCCCGTCTGATAAACACCATAAAAAATAAAAACTGTGTCAAAAAAAGCAATTTTTGTCACCTTACACCACATAAAGTGCAACATCAAGCGATCAAAAAGGCGTATGTCCCACAAAATAGTACCAATTAAAACCGTCACCTCTTCCCGCAAAAAATGAGACCCTACATAAGAAAATTGCTCAAAAAATAAAAAATCTATAGCTCTCAGAACATGGAGACACTAAAACATCATTTTTTTTATTTCAAATATGCCATTATTGTGTTAAATTGAAAAAAAAAAAGTGTACATATTAGGTATTGACGCATCCGTAACAACATGCTCGATAAAAATATCACATGACCTAACCCCTCAGGTGAACGCCATAAAAGCTATTTTTTTCACCTTATATTACAAAAAGTGTAACACCAAGCGATCAAAAAGGCATATGCCCCCAAAAATAGTACCAATCAAACCATCACCTCATCCCACAAAAAATAATACCCTATTTAAAACAATCGCCCATAAAATAAAAAAGCTATGGGTCTCAGACTAGGGAGATACTAAAACATAATTTTTTGGGTTTAAAAAAAGCTATTATTGTGTAAAACTTAAATAAATAAGAAAAAGTAGACATATTAGGTTTTGCCACGTCCGTAAAGATCTTCTCTATAGAAATTTCACATGACCTAACCCCTCAGATGAACGCTGTAAAAATAAATAAATAAAAACTGTTCCAAAACAGCCAATTATTTGGTCATAAAGTGTAATAAAGTGTAATAATGATCAAAAAATCCTATGTACCCAAAAATGGTACCAATAAAAACCTCAATTCTTTCTGCAAGAAACGAGCCTCTGCACTAGACGATCGGCAAAAAAATCAAAAAATATGGCGTTCAGAAAATGGACACACAAAAACAAAATTTATTTTTCAAAAATGCTTTATTATTTAAAACTGAAACAAACAAACAAAGAAAGTAAACATATTTGATATCACTGCGTCCGTAACAACCTGCTCTATAAAAATAGCACATGATCTACCTTGTCAGATGAATCTTGTAAAATATAAAAAATAACAAAACAGTGCCAAAACAGCCATTTTTTGGTTACTTTGCCTCACAAAAAACTTAATATAAAGCAATTAAAAATCATATGTACCCCAAAATAGTACCAATAAATCAGGCACCTTATCCCCCAGTTTCCAAAATAGGGTCACCTTTTGGGAGTTTCTACTGTAGGGGTGCATCAGGGGGGCTTTAAATGGGACATAGCATCTAAAAACCAGTCCATCAAAATCTGCCTTCCAAAAACCATGCGGCACTCCTTTTCTTCTGCGCCCTGCCGTGCGCCCTTACATCAGTTTACGACCACATGTGGGGTGTTTCTGTAAACCGCAGAAACAGGGTAATAAATATTGAATTTTGTTTGGCTGTTAACCCTCAAAGTGTTAAAGAAAAAAATTTTATAAAATGGAAAATCTGTGAAATGTGAAATTTTTTAATTTATTCTCCATTTTCCTTGAATTCCTGTGGAACAATTAAAGGGTTAACAAAGTTTGTAAAAATCAGTTTTGAGTAACTTGAGGGGTGTAGTTTCTAAAATGGGGTCGTTTATGGGGGTATCAACTATGTAAGCCCCACAAAGTGACTTCAGATCTGAACTGGTCCTTAAAAAGTGGGTTTTAGAAATTTTCTAAAAAAATGTAAGAATTGCTTCTAAACTTCTAAGCCTTCTAACGTCCTAAAAAAAATAAAATGACATTTCCAAAATGATGCCAACATAAAGTAGACATATGGGGAATGTTAAGTAATAAATGTTTTATGAGGAATCACTTTCTGTTTTAGAAACAGAGAAATAGAAATTTTGAAAATTGCGAATTTTTCTAACTTTTTGGTAAATTTGGGTTTTTTCATAAATAAAGGTGAAATATATTGACTCAAATTTATGACTATCATGAAGTAGAATGTGTCACGAGAAAACAATCTCAGAATGGCTTGGATAAATAAGTGTTCCAAAGCTATTACCACATAAAGTGAAATGTCAGATTTGTAAAATTTGACCTGGACACTGGGGCATCAAAGACCCTTGGTCATGAAAGGGTTAAAGACCCCAAAGATCTTTTAAGGACTAATATGTGTGTTTGACAGCAGCAAGATATTTTTATTTTATACCTATTAGTGGCATATACTGTACTTCATCCGCAGACTGTGTCTTTAATAATCTGGGCCACATCTAGTGTCCATAGTGTGTGGCTTTGTGAAAAAATACTGAACTGCATCTGCAAACGGTGTCTGTATTACAATAATCTGGGCCTAATATAGTGTCCATAATCTGTGGTGTTCTGCAACTAATACTGAACTACATCAGAAAACAGTGTCTGTATTGCAGATTTCAATACTCTGGGCCTAATATAGTGTCCATAACCTGTGGTGTTCTGTAACCAATACAGTACTACATCAGAAAACACTGTCTGTATTGCAGATTCCAATAATCTAGGCTTAATATAGTGTCAATAATATCTGGTGTTCTGTAACCAATACTGTACTACATCAGAAAACAGTGTCTGTATTGCAGATTCTAATAATCTGGGCCTAATATACTGTCCATAATGTGTGTTTTTCTGTAACCAATACTGTACTACATCAGAAAACACTGTCTGTATTGCAGATTCCAATAATATGGTCTTAATATAGTGTCCATAATCTGTGGTGTTCTGTAAACAATACTGTCCTGCATCCAAAAACTGTGTCTGTATTTCAAATTCCAATAATCTGGGCCTAATATAGTGTCCATAATCTCTGGTGTTCTGTAACCAATACTGTAATACATCAGGAAACAGTGTCTTTATTGCAGATTCCAATAATGTGGGCCTAATATAGTGTCCATAATCTGTGGTATCTGTAACCAATATATTACTACATCAGAAAACAGTGTCTGTATTGCAAATTCCAATAATCTGGGCCTAATATAGTGTCCATATTCTGTGGGTTTCTGTGACATATACTGTGCTGCATCCGAAAACGAAGTCCTTAGCGGACAGTAAAACAATCTGCAACACATGTAGTGACAAAACCATTAAAATGAAGAAGACGAGCACTAAGGGATGGGAAAGTGGGCGTGATGATGATGTTGCACGCGGAGGCCGTGGCCCTTGGCGCAATGAAACTGTGCCTGCTGCCAATGCACCAGAAAGAAAAAAAACATCCACCGTGCCCAGCTTCATGTCCAACTTAGCTGAGCGGTGCAGGTCAACACTGTCCAAGTCAGAGCAGTGCGAACAGTTGGTCGGTTGGAATGCTGAAGATAATGCTTCCAGTCTGTTAAGCACCACCCTCTCTTCTACCAAGTCCAGTCTTTGTAGCCTAGAGTCTAGTCAACCGAATCCTCACTCTGATCATCCTTCCTCCCACCATGGGGAGTGATCCCACACTCGGATATTCCGATGAGCTCTTTCCCGTGCCCTAATTACATTTGGCCCTCGCGCCCAGCACGCTTGAAGAGTGACCTGAGATATTGTACCCTGATTCCCAACCTCTTGAGCCTTCATAGTCTCAAGAAGATGACGGTGGTGAACGACAATCATTCGTTCATGAGTTGGATGATGATGAGACACAGTTGTCAATCACTGAGGTTGTTGTTAGGTCAAGTCAGGAGGATGAGCAGAGTGAGGAAGTGGAAAAGGAGGTGGTGGACGATGAGGTCACTGACCCAAAGGTGAAAATCCGAGTGAGGACAGCAGTACAGAGGGGGAGGGATCCGCAGCACCGCAACGGGCTGAAAGAGGCAGTGGGGTTGCAAAAGGGAGAAGTCGCCCACACCAAACAGGACCGCAACCGTTACACCGAGCACCTCCATGCGTAAATCTACCTTGCCAAGGGGTAGGTGTTCAGCAGTATGGTGCTTTTTTGAGTAAAGTGCAGATGACAAAAGAGTGGAAGTTTGCAACCTGTGCCATACCAAAATGATTTGGGGCGTGAACACTAGCAACCTCACCGCCACCAGCATGATCCACCACATGGCATCCAAGCACCCTAATAAGTGGGCCTGGGTCCCCAATCTGGGTCTGCGGGTCACACCACTGCCTCCTCTTCTCCTGTGTTACGCACTTCTGGCCAATCCCCTGTCGAAGGCGCAGGCCCAGATGCCCCTCGCCCTGAACCTGGACCTTCGTAAGAACCATCAGCAACAACATCCACTTCCCTGTCCCAGCGCAGCGTACAAATGTCCATAACACAGGCATATGAACGCAGGCGCAAATACCCACCCACCCACAGGCCATAGCACTAAATGCACAACTTTCGAAATTACTTGCCCTTGAAATGTTGCCATTTAGGCATGTGGACACTGAAGCCTTCCGCAGCCTGACGTCGGTGGCCGTCCCTCGGTACGCAGTCCCCAGCCGCCACAATTTTTCACGGTGTGCCGTGCCCACCTTACACCAACATGTGTCCCAGAACATCACCCGTGCCCTGACCAACGCACTTACTGGGAAGGTCCATTTCACCACTGACACATGGAAAAGTGCTGGTGGTCAGGGACGCTACATTTCCCTGACCGCACACTGGGTGAATGTTGTGGAGGCCGAGAGTGAGTCGTACCCTGGGATGGCACAGGTGCTACCCACGCCCAGGATTGCGGGCCCTACGTCCATCAGGGTCTCCACCAGCAGCTATGTTACTGGTAGAGTTGAGCGGACACCTGGATGTTCGGGTTCGACGGGTTCAGCTGAACTTCACAAAAAAATTCTAGTTCGGGACCCGAACTTTTGAGCACTAAAATGGCTGTAAAAAAAAGTCATGGAAAGGGCTAGAGGGCTGGAAATGGCAGCAAAATGTGGTTAAAAGCATGGCAAATGTGGATAGGGAAATGACTTCAAATAACATAAAATACATAAAAATAAAAAATAATAATCTTGGTCCATATGGAGTAGTAGGTTGAGGAGGCGGTGGATGTGGCAGTGTAGGTGCAAGCGGCGGTGGAGGAGGAGGAGGTAGCCAACACTAGTTTTTGGTTTAAATGTTTTTGGTTTTTGTTTAAATTAGGTTACACCCCAAAACATTAGGAAATATAGCCTGTTATAACCCCCTCCAGGCGTGCTAAACAAAGGTTCAGACAATACACTGGCTGCAGGGCAGGCAAGCACCTCCAAGGCGTAAAGGGAAAGCTCAGGCCATATGCCCAATTTGTAGACCCAGAAGTTGAAGGGGGCAGACCCATCAGTCAGTACGTGTAGGCGTGTGCACACAAACTGCTCCACCATGTCGCACGTCCCTGTGATGTCCACAATCCAATTGGATATCTGCTCTATCAACTTTCGATGTTCTTTTCTGCGCCTATCACGGTTATAGCGGGGAATCAGGGTTCCACGCCGGAGAGGGAGCTTGAGAAAGAGAGACCATATCCAATGGAGGTCAATGGCTGCAATGTGATCGAGCTGAAATGTGGGACAAATTATTAAAACAGAAGGATCGAATGAAAGGGACAATTAAAGACAAATTTTACAAATTTAATTCCCTGTCACCTATGCAGAGCAGGGGTTTTTATTTTATTTTATTTTTTATCAAATCTTTATTTATCACAGCATGCGTGATAAAAAAGACAATAACATAGTGCGGGCAACAGCCCAACAATCGAGGAAGGCATAGAAGATACAAAGTTGTAATATGTAGGTACAGCAAAATATGCAGATATGCAATACGTTAAGTTAGACTGATATAGGCAGACATGACAAAAATGATAAGTATGGCAGTTAAGGTACTGGCTCCCGTAAGAGTATAGCTAGTAAGGGTCAGGAAGAGACAGACAGACAGAACAGGCGAGAGGACATCATAAAATAAGACAGACTGCTGGTTAAGACCCGACTAATAAAATAAATAATTATGATAGGCTTTTAGAGGCGTATGCAACCTAACGGAGTTATCTAATGTAGAGGAGTTATTACTGCTGGGTCCCGGTGGAGGTCCTCAGACTCTGCGTCTCCATCTCCCAGCCATTTTAGCCATGGACCCCAGAGAGCAGGGGTTTTTCATCACCAGAAATGGGTTAATGTCACCCACCAATGGAACAGATGATTTAAAAAAAATTTAAGGAATCTCTGCACCACCAAATTCAGCACATGCGCCAGGCAAGGGAAGTGTGTCATACTGGCTAGTCCCAGAGCTGCTACAAGATTTCGCCCATTATCGCACACCACCAGGCCAGGCTTGAGGCTCACTAGCACCAACCACTAATCGGTCTGTTGTTCAAGGCCCGTCCACAGCTCCTGCGCGGTGTGGAGTTTGTCCCCCAAACAGATAAGTTTTAAAACTGCCTGCTGTCATTTACCCCTGGCTGTGCTGAAGTTGGTGGTGAAGGTGTTACACGGATGAGGAGGCGGTAGAGGATGAGGAAGCAGAGTAGGCAAACTAAAGCGCCCTGTAATCTTTGGTGGTGTAAGGACATGCGGCAAACTGCTATCCGCCTCAGGCCCAGCCACCACTGCATTTACCCAGAGTGCTGTTATGGAGATATAACATCCCTGACCATACTTACTAGTCCACGTATCTGTAGTGAGGTGCACCTTGCCACAGATGGAGTTGCGCAGTGCACACCTGATTTTGTCCCCCACTTGGTTGTGCAGGGGAAGGATGGCTCGCCTGGAAAAGTAGTGGCGGCTTGGTACGACGTACTGTGGGACAGCCACCTCCATAAGGCCTTTAAAACTCTCCTTCTCCAACAGACAGAATGGCTGCATTTCAAAGGCCAGTAATTTTGAAATGCTGACATTCAGGGCCAGGGATCGCAGGTGAGTAGGGGGGTACTTCCTCTTCCGCTCCAGTGTTTGGGAGATGGAGAGCTGAACGCTTCCGTGGGACATTGTGGAGATGCTTGGTGATGCAGATTTTGGTGTTGCTTGCAGATCCTCTGTTTGCAGGGTGGCAGGTGGCACTGTCACTCTAGAGGTGGATGAAGAGGCTGAGACTGCAGCAAAAACTGAAGCAGGAGGAGCCAGAGACCTTTCTGGTCATGCAGTGTCTACTCCACTGCAGCTCGTGCTTTGCACTTAGATGCCTGGTCATGCAGGTTGTGCTCAGGTTGAGAACGATTATGCCTCGCTTCAGGCTCTGATTTCACAGCTTGCAAACCACTCGTGTCTTGTCGTCAGCACGTTGTCTAAAGAACTGCCACCCCAGGGAACTCCTTGGAGCTGGCTTTGGTGTGTTTGGTCCCTTGCTGCGGTGGGCTGTAGCAGGCATACTTTCTAGGGGATGGCCGCTCCGCTTTTGCACTCTGCTCCCTCTTCTGCTGTACTGGTGGCTCTGTGCGATCATCGCCTCTTTCTCCGAACTACACAGGTCACTCGCATGACCGTGATTCCATGTGGGGTCGAGGACCTCATCGTCCTCCACATCATCTTTCATCCAGTCTTCACCCCTGCTCTCCTTGTTGGTCTGCACACTTTCGAAAGCCCCTGAAATTGGCACCTATGTTTTGTCATCATCCGAGACATGCTGCGATGGTCCTCCCATGTACTCATCTTGAAACATAAGTGGTTGGGCATCGGTGCACTCATTCTCTTCCACTTCTGGGGCAGGGCTAAGTGGATGGCCCTGGGAAACTCTGATAACAGAGTCATCAAAAAGCAGAAGAGACTGCTGCATGACTTGGGGCTCAGACTGCTTGGCTGAATTGCAAGGGGGAGAGGTGAAAGACTGATGGACATCAGCTGCAGGTGCCAACTTTGATCTTTTAGCAGGAGACTGGGTGGGAGACAATGTGAAGGAACTGGAGGCACTGTCAGCAACCCAATCTACTATCGCCTATACTTGTTCTGACCTCACCATCTGTAGAGCGGCATTTGGGCCTACCAAATACCGCTACAGGTTCTGTCATCTACTCGCACCTGAGGAAGGGGTTTCACTTGTGCAAGTAGCGGGCACAGATCGACTACGTCCTCTCCCTGCAACAGGAGCTCCACCAGCAGCAACACGACCAGGGCCACGTCCCTTATTTGACGCTCTCCTCATATTTCTCAAATTTAGGAATTTTGCCCTAAATAGGTGTTTTATTAATAGCAGAATAGAACCACAGTATGTAAAGGGTGTATCTCACACGTACAGATCCAGACTAGGCCGAAATTATAGATTTTTGCCCAAAAGTGGTGTTTTATTAATAGCAGAATAGAACCACAGTATGTAAAGGGTTTATCTCACACGTACAGATCCAGACTAGGCCCCAATGAAAGATTTTTGCCCAAAATTAGTGTTTTTCTAATAGCAGAATAAAACCACAGTATAAAAGTGTGTATCTCACACATACAGATGCAGACTAGGCCGTAATTAAAGATTTTTGCACAAATTGGTTGTTTTATTAATAGCAGAATAGAACCACAGTATGTAAAGGGTGTATCTCACACGTACAGATGCAGACTAGGCCCCAATTAAAGATTTTTGCCCAAAATTTGTGTTTTTCTAATAGCAGAATAGAACCACAGTATCTAAAGTGTGTATCTCACACATACAGATGCAGACTAGGCCGTAATTAAAGATTTTTGTTTAAAAGTGGTGTTTTATTAATAGCAGAGAAAAAATGCACCAAACAGATATGCCCCTGACTATACTGGCTAGTCATAAATGCAGATATTAAAAGCTGAGACTTTCGCCAATATATTCCTGTCAGGAAAATATCGGAGCCCACATGCACCACGTCACGGTCACTCGGCATGGCAAAGGGTCCTACCACTACGCTAACTATAGTGTGAACAAGGTCTTGAGGTGATGTAATCCAGCTCACAGCCAAGCTTCCACACAACCGCCTAGCAGGACCACTAGTGCAATGTGAACAAAGCCAGACTGTAAGCCACCCCCATGTCAGACCATGTGATGGAGGTTACCAGGTGCAAATGAGTGTTTAAATGCCAGGTAAAGGCACATACACTACATATAAAACAAGACAAAAACACAGAAATATAGTGGCAAATCTGGGGGAGCTGCTCAACCCCTAACACTGTAGCGTGTTTTTCATTGGGGGAGCAGCCCCACCACATGTGGACCGCAGCAAACGACCATCCCCAGCAAAAAAATTGCATACGGTGGAGGATGTCGGCGCGGTCCACATGCACCACAAAGGCATCCTACACAAAACGGAGCATTGTGTGGATGAAAATATAATCATATAAATCACAGAAAAAATGCACCAAACGGATATGCCACTGACTATACTGGCTAGTCATAAATGCAGATATTAAAAGCTGAGACTTTTGCCAATATATTCCTGTCAGGGAAATATCGGAGCCCACATGCATGTGTAGGATGCCTTTGTGGTGCATGTGGACCGCGCTGGGGATGGTCGTTTGCTGCGGTCCACATGCGGTGGGACTGCTCCCCCAATGAAAAACATGCTACAGTGTTAGGGGTTGAGCAGCTCCCCCAGATTTGCCACTATATTTCTGTGTTTGTGTCTTGTTTTATATGTAGTGTATGTGCCTTTACCTGGCATTCAAACACTCTCTTTTGCACCTGGTAGCCTCCATCACATGGTCTGATATGGGTGTGGCTTACAGGCTTGCTTTGTTCACATTGCACTAGTTGTCCTGCTAGGCGGTTGTGTGGAAGCTTGGCTGTGAGCTGGATTTCATCACCTTCAGACCTTGTTCACACCATAGTTAGCGTAGTGGTAGGACCCCTTGCCATGCTGAGTGACCGTGACGTGGTGCATGTGGGCTCCGATATTTTCCTGACAGGAATATATTGGCAAAAGTCTCAGCTTTTAATATCTGCATTTATGACTAGCCAGTATAGTCAGTGGCATATCCGTTTGGTGCATTTTTTCTGTGATTTATATGATTATATTTTCATCCACACAATGCTCCGTTTTGTGTAGGATGCCTTTGTGGTGCATGTGGACCACGCCGACATCCTCCACCGTATGCAATTTTTTTGCTGGGGATAGTCGTTTGCTGCGGTCCACATGCGGTGGGGCTGCTCCCCCAATGAAAAACACGCTACAGTGTTAGGGGTTAAGCAGCTCCCCCAGATTTGCCACTATATTTCTGTGTTTGTGTTTTATTAATAGCAGAATAGAAACACAGTCTCTAAATGGTGTATCTCACAATGACATATGCAGCAAAGGCTGCAAAATTAAGTTTTTTTGGGTCCAAAATGGCTATTTTTCAAATAACAGAATAGAACCACAGTATCTAAAGTGTGTATCTCACACATACAGATGCAGACTAGGCCGCAATTAAAGATTTTTGCCCAAATTGGTTGTTTTAATAATAGCAGAATAGAACCACAGTATGTAAAGTGTGTATCTCACATGTACAGATGTAAGATTTTTGTCCAAAATGGGTGTTTTATTAATAGCAGATATGACAGCAGTATATAACGCTTTAATTTCACACGTGCAGATACAGCAAGGGCTGTAAAATTGTGTATTTTGCACAAAAAGGGTGTTTTTTAAAACCCAGAAAATTATAGCTGTATTTCTAGCTTAAATTGCACACTGACTAATGCGGCAGAGGCCCAAAATAAAGGTTATTGCCAAAAAAAAATTTTTTTTTCAAAGCCTGAAAATTATTGAAGCATTTCAAACTTGTTTTTAATAATCACAGATGCAGCAAGGGCTGCAGTATTAAGTATTTGGCTTAAATTGCACACTGACTTATGCTGCAAGGGCACCAGATGTAGGACATTGCCAAAAAAGGGTGTTTTTTTTTAAAGCCAGATTATTAGTGCAGTATTTCAAGCTTGGATTTGAATGTCACAAAAGCACAGATGCAGTGCTGGTGCACTGAGTTTGTATAAAATGGCCGCCGCCGCCCATCTAACAAACAGACGGATAAAAGTTATTTTTCTCTGTCACTGGGCTAAGGGCAGGGTAAAAAGATTGTGCACTGCACCCACACAACTAAATCTATGTAGATCGCTGAGTTCAATTGGGGTTCTGATAACAGATTCTGTCCTATTCTTTCACTCACAGCAGCATCCTCTCCCTACACTAAGCACAGCAGAGTGACGTGCGGCGCTACGTGACTCCAGCTTATATAGAGGCTGGGTCACATGCTGCACTGGCCAATCACAGCCATGCCATTAGTAGGCATGGCTGTGATGGCTTCTAAGGTCACACAGTTAAATGCTTGTTGATTGGCTGCTCTGCAGCCTTTCAAAAAGCGCCATTAACTCACCGAACACCGAATCCGAACTTTTACTGAAATGTTCGGGTCCGGGGTCCAAAAATCCGAAAGTTCGGTACGAACCCGAACTTTACAGTTCTGGATCGCTCAAACCTAGTTAGAGCGTAAATAAATATTTATTAACAATGTTGATAAACAAATATGCCTTTAAGGCAACTTTTATAGTTGTTTATGGATGTCCAGCAACTCCTGGATCCCCTTACGGTGCAGCTCCTCAAACTGATGCACCTTCTTATCCTGATGCCGCTGCTTCTGATGTAACCTCCTTTGCTGCTCCCGTAATATCTTTTGCTGGGCGCTGATCTCCAGCAATGCCCTTTGGTCGGTCTGCTATAGCTGCATATTTTTATTTTTTTTATTTACCGAGTACTGTTAGGATTTAAAAAAATATTTAAATTACTTTTGATTAAGAGGCAATTAGTGCATTGTGTGTAGTATTTGTTAAAGCACTGACAATTTACATTACAACAGTTAGTTAATGATATTTATGATGATTATATAGTTTGTTAGTTAGTGATAGTTCAGTACAGTATAATTGTATTTAGTTGGTTAGTTATGTAGAATATAATGTTATTTAGTTGTTTAGTTAATGGTTTTTATGTAGATTACATAATTAGAGTCCAGTATTGTTGTTTTATATTACTGTAGTGTGTGTTGTCCCCTTATTTTTGGCCCTTTGTTTCTGTACATGTTATGGATACAGAATTATATTGCTGTGTGCACATATTTACCTTACTGGTGGGGGCTGGTGACAACCTCCTCCTCTTCTTCCTCATCAGAATCTGGGGGGGATGCGGCTGCAGAGAGGGACCAGCCTCTTCAGCCTCCACCTCCACCATTTTGCAAACATCAGGTGGTGGTGGAGCATCTGCATGCTGGGAGGGTCCAGCATTCTCTACCTCCTCCTCTTCCTCCAATGTCAAGACCACAACTACTACCATATCCTCTGTAGAAGGCCTGTGCAGTACAGAGGGAACTGGAACCCCTGTAGTCGCACAATGTTCCGAATTTAGACAAACAACTCAGAACTCATAACAAATGCAAATTCACTCCTTAATGACCGGGACATTTTTCTCCTTTCTTCCCAGGCCATTTTGAGCAAATCTGACATGTGTGACTTTATGTGGTAGTAAATTTAAACCACTTTTACTTATCCAGGCCTTTATGAGATTTTTTTTTTCTCGTCACATACTGTATTTCATGACAGTGGAATAATTCAGTCGCAAGCATATAATCCAATTTTGTTTAATACAAGTATTGTAAATAATGTCCTTAGCAAAACATCAAAAAGTATTTTGTCTTTGAAGGGGAAATATTAGATTTAATGTTACCGTTATAAGGGCTCTTTCACACTTGCGTTGTCCGGATCCGTCGTGTACTCCATTTGCCGGAATTACAAGCCGGATCCGGAAAAACGCGTAAGAACGCATCATTTTTTTCTTTCCGGATGCGTCTTTCTGGCTTTTTTGGTAAGAGACTGAGACGGATCCGAAAAAAAAACATTGATGTTGGCTTCAGGATTTCCGGATCAGTCTCTTTTCGCGCCAGCTAAGTCCTTCCTACTTCCTGGTGCAGGCGCAGACGCAACTTCCGGATCCGTCGTTGCGTCGTAACAACTGAAGATGTTAGGACGGATCCGGAATAATACATTTCAATGGGCTATTATTCCGGATCCGTCGATGCGGCAAGTGTTCAGGATTTTTGACCGGAGCAAAAAGCGCAGCATGCTGCGGTATTTTCTCCGGCCAAAAAACGTTCCGGTCCTGAACTGAAGACATCCTAAAGCATCCTGAACGGATTTCTCTCCATTCAGAATGCATGGGGATAATCCTGATCAGGATTTTTCCGGCCGGATTTTTCCGGCATAGAGCCCCGACGACGGGACTCTATGCCGGAAAACAAAAGCGCAAGTGTGAAAGAGCCCTAAGATGGGATTGCATTTCGATTGCATGTGTGTCTGAGCAATTAGATATTGGCTAGCTGAGCAGAGGTGTACCTGTCTAGTGAAGTGACGGTACGGTATGGGGTGTAAAGCTGGTTTGCCTCGCCGTGGTGCACCCTGGGTAACTCTAAATGAACCAGCAAATACTGGCTGTAAGACAAAGAAAGCTTCTCCTGAGGACGACTTAAAGCTGATAAATAGCAAAATTGCATGTATTGCTAAAAAGATATTCGCATCATAAGTGGCGATTTTCCCGATCACTAATATTTTATAGCACTCTATCTGCATATAAAGCGATTGGTCTGACATGCATGTGAAATGCAATCAAATACACTGGTGTAATGTGAAACTACTTAGTTATCAGAAGTTGTTCCTCACTGTCTCGAAAATTGCTTCCGACCATCTTTTTCAATCGCCTCAAACTTCGGGTAGTTTGAAAACAGTTGCTAAGCCACGCCCCTTTTTGCGCATGCGTATTAATCAAATTTTACATTTCGATTTTATTAATGAAAAAAAATATGTGAACGATGATAGCGAATTTGCAAATTCAAGAATATATGATGAATATTCGGCCATATATTCACGAAATATCGCAAAATTGAATATTGCCCCGACACTCAACACTAGTCAAGAACCAAAAGGCAGAAATAAGTTGCTTGGGCTTAGTTGATAGGTTATTTATTATTATGTTCTGGATCTTTGCCTGTTAAAGGGGTGTCTCACTTCAGCAAATAGCATTTAGCATGTAAAGAAAGTTAATACAAGCCATTTACTAATGTATTGCAGGGTGGTCGTAACGATGGAAGTGAGCAGTGTATAATGTGATGGAAAAATGAATCCAGCCAGGAAAGAAATCAATATGGATAATCACAATACATTAGTAAGTGGCTTGTATTAACTTCCTCTACATAATAAATGCCACTTGCTGAAGTCAGACAACCCTATTAACTCACTTTTTAACTATCTAACTGTTCTTCAGGAGATGAGCTCAGGCAGAAAGTGGAGGAGGACGGCTGCTTTGGATGCTGCTATCTCCTCAATGGTAGGTCTTGTTTGAAAGCTGGGCTTTCATACAAGACCAAACTGACAGCTAAAGTCCAAGCAACAGAGGAGAAATCACAGTTAGAGATCGAGTTTGGGAATAATCAGGGTAAAACCTGCTTTTACTTTCCCTTTCAATACGATTTATATCAGTGATATCTTCCTCTATACTTAACATATTGCTGTTATTCTGAATGCCAGCTTTCAAACAATACAAAGTTAATATCTCTAGCTGGTACCAAACTAGAGCTATGAGCAGCTAAAGTAACCCCCCCTTCCCCATATCAGTCTGGAGGAAAATGAGGGAGGCCCTGGATGTGAGAGGTATGTGCTGCAGTATAGCAAGCACAGTGAAATGCAAGAGAGTCAACTTAGAAAATTGGGCCATATACATTGGGGCTTGTACCTTGGATTTTTTGAGACCCTAGCAACGCCCCTTGGGAGACCCAATTTATATGAAAATAAATAAAAAAATAATTACATTCATATAAAAATATACAACTATAGTTAAAAAAAATGTCAACACCAAAACAGTTATAGTCCTGTCCCAACAGTTCCAAACAATATACATAACCCCTGTACAACAAATGATCTAATTAGAAAGGGGGGCACTGCTTATCTGTTTATCTTAGCAACAAAAATGTGAAAAGCAGATGCTTACACATACTTTTTTTACATTTCCCTATATCACAAAATACAAACCGGATTCCAAAAAAGTTGGGACACTATACAAATTGTGAATAAAAACTGAATGCAATAATGTGGAGGTGCCAACTTCTAATATTTTATTCAGAATAGAACATAAATCATGGAACAAAAGTTTAAACTGAGAAAATGTACCATTTTAAGGGAAAAATATGTTGAATCAGAATTTCATGGTGTCAACAAATCCCAAAAAAGTTGGGACAAGGCCATTTTCACCACTGTGTGGCATCTCCCCTTCTTCTTACAACACTCAACAGACGTCTGGGGACCGAGGAGACCAATTTCTCAAGTTTAGAAATAGGAATGCTCTCCCATTCTTGTCTAATACAGGTCTCTAACTGTTCAATCGTCTTGGGCCTTCTTTGTTGCACCTTCCTCTTTATGATGCGCCAAATATTCTCTATAGGTGAAAGATCTGGACTGCAGACTGGCCATTTCAGTACCCGGATCCTTCTCCTACGCAGCCATGATGTTGTGATTGATGCAGAATGTGGTCTGGCATTATCTTGTTGAAAAATGCAGGGTCTTCCCTCAAAGAGATGACGTCTGGATGGGAGCATATGTTGTTCTAGAACCTGAATATATTTTTCTGCATTGATGGTGCCTTTCCAGACATGCAAGCTGCCCATGCCACACTCACTCATGCAACCCCATACCATCAGAAATGCAGGCTTCTGAACTGAGCGTTGATAACAACTTTGGTTGTCCTTGTCCTCTTTGGTCCGGATGACATGGCGTCCCAGATTTCCAAAAAGAACTTTGAATCGTGACTCGTCTGACCACAGAACAGTCTTCCATTTTGCCACACTCCATTTTAAATGATCCCTGGCCCAGTGAAAACGCCTGAGCTTGTGGATCTTGCTTAGAAATGGCTTCTTCTTTGCACTGTAGAGTTTCAGCTGGCAACAGCGGATGGCACGGTGGATTGTGTTCACTGACAATGGTTTCTGGAAGTATTCCTGAGCCCATTCTGTGATTCCCTTTACAGTAGCATTCCTGTTTGTGGTGCAGTGTCGTTTAAGGGCCCGGAGATCACGGGCATCCAGTATGGTTTTACGGCCTTGACCCTTACGCACAGAGATTGTTCCAGATTCTCTGAATCTTTGGATGATGTTATGCACAGTTGATGATGATAGATGCAAAGTCTTTGTAATTTTCCGCTGGGTAACACCTTTCTGATATTGCTCCACTATCTTTCTGCGCAACATTGTGGGAATTAGTGATCCTCTACCCATCTTGGCTTCTGAGAGACACTGCCACTCTGAGAAGCTCTTTTTATACCCAATCATGTTGCCAATTGACCTAATTAGTGTTAATTGGTCTTCCAGCTCTTCGTTATGCTCAAATTTACTTTTTCCAGCCTCTTATTGCTACTTGTCCCAACTTTTTGGGGATTTGTTGACACCGTGAAAATTGGAATCAATGTATTTTTCCTTTAAAATGATACATTTACTCGGATTAAACGTTTGATCTGTCATCTACGTTCTATTACAAATAAAATATTGACATTTGCCATCTCCACATCATTGCATTCAGTTTTTATTCACAATTTGTTTAGTGTCCCAACTTTTTTGGAATCCGGTTTGTATAAAAAATAGTAATATAATAATGCCATAGAAATAAAAGTTTGTGCTTCACAAATCAAAAATCATTTGAATGATTTAACGACAAAAAGGATTATAGCTTTCAACTCTGATATACTAATAGCTGGTCATTAATAGGGGAAAAAGTCTAGTTTTGAGCTGGCAAAAAACATTTCTTCCAAACCACATTCTATACAGATGTAGCAGGGGTAACACTCATACTCTTAACTCAAATTTCTTAACTTATTGTGTTATCTTGAAACAAAAGCCATTGAAAAGCAATTGCTTAACGTATTTAGTTGCATTTAGTTTAGATAACATGTCTCATAAAGCATGTGTGTTAACCCTGCTACATCCGTACCATAAAAAAATTTATATAAAATATTGTCCTTCTTTAAGCACAAAGAGATAAGACCAGTTATAAAGACAAATAATCCATTTTACTTTTAGTAGTTAGTGTGACGCAAAGAAAATTTCTACTAGTATATTTAGAGATGAGAGAATTAAACAAAAAATCGATTCGCCGGTTCGCCGAATTTTTCGGGAAAAATTTGATTAGATCCGAATATATTTGCGATTAATTATGTTAAAAACTGCTATTTCCTGGCTGCTAAGAGCCTTTATAGTGGTGTAGAACACTGTGCCTTGCAGTAACACGCATAGGGAGTCTGCTTTGGTAGTGAAATAATACTGTGAGTCAGTATGACATGCAGATGACAGGCATCGCTCTTAGAATCACTGCACACTTCACTTATTTGGGCAGTCACTGGGCCAAAACTGACCAAATAACTCAAGTATGAACTCATCCTTACAGTTCAATGTTAGTGTCAAGAAGAAGCGCACTACTTTTACACCATTATCAGCTGATTCAACATAGATGTAAAAAGAACCTGTTCTATTAAACGCTTATAAAAGTAGAGCCCCCCCCCCCCCCCGACAGAGTGGAGAGGGTAGAAAAACAAACGAACCAGCACCTCCATAATAAGTAAATTTGAGAACGCAGGTGCACGCTACCTTGGCTGAAACACAATGGAATTAGTATAACTACAGGTAACAGCACACTGCTAGTCAATTGCACAAAGATATAAGCAAATACTGAATAAAAAATAGCTGCTTGGTGGACATAATTACTGCAAGGGCAGGTAGAACTCTTTGCGCATATAATTGATCAAAAATATGTCAGGCCCATCTACCAGACGACAAGGAGGCTTCTAATCAGATGGGGCCTACTCTAACATGCCTCTCCTGGGCTTACAGTCTACAATCTGGGCAAAGTAGCACCCAGCTATATCCTACACATGCCTCTCCCAGGCTGTCAGCCTGCTATATGGGCAAAGTAGAATACAGCTGTACAATCTATCTAATTAAAAGCACATTTACCATGTGCTTTTAATTAGATAGATTGTACAGCTGTATTCTACTTTGCCCATACTCTACCATGTGCTTTTAATTAGATAGATTGTACAGCTGTATTCTACTTTGCCCATATAGCAGGCTGACAGCCTGGGAGAGGCATGTGTAGGATATAGCTGGGTGCTACTTTGCCCAGATTGTAGGCTGTAAGCCCAGGAGAGGCATGGCAGAGTAGGCCCCATCTGATTAGAAGCCACCTTGTCGACATATTTTTGATCAATTATATGCGCAAAGAGCTTCTAACTGCCCTTGCAGTAAGTATGGCCACCAAGCTGCTATTTTTTATTCAGTATTTGCTTATATCTTTGTACAATTGACTAGCAGTGTGCTGTTACCTGTAGTTCTACTAATTCCAGAGTGGAGAGGGTGTCAGCAGTAAGTTTGTGTTGAGGTCACTGATTATTTTGCCCTTCCTGTGATCCATCAGAACAATAACCTCCCAAAAAACAGATCCTGTCTGTTGAGCAATTTGCCTTCACTTGGTCAGCATTTGGTCAATAATCCATCAGTATTGCTAATGCCAAAAAAAAACAAGAGTGGATCCAAAACAGAGATGACACATGAACAGAATATTTGCATGGTTTCTGTGTTTTGTACCCACTCCTGCTTTTTGCTACCAAATCACAAACCAATTCTAATGGGACTATACAGGCTTTACAGCTGCTACACAGAGAGGATCTGTTGTGCATCAAATTTTTCCTTTCTTCTGACAGAACAGAAAAAGGGTCAAATAAAAGATTAAATAGTGGCCTAGTTATGAAGTGGGGAGAGTGGGAACAGCATGAGAAATCCACAGAGTGGCCCTATGACATAGTGGTGAGGTCAAATCAGCATGAGGAGAGCAGAGTCTGGAGGTGACGGCAGCATGAGGAGCCCACAGAGTGGCACAATGACAGAGTGTGGAGGTGGCAGTAGCATGATGAGGCCACAGAGTGGCACAATGACAAAGTGCGGAGGTGGCAGCAGCATGAGGAGCCCACAGAGTGGCACAATGACAGAGTGTGGAGGTGGCAGCAACATGAGGAGGCCACAGAGTAGCATGACGACAGAGTGTGGAGGTGGCGCCGGCAGCAGCAGCATCAGGAGAAGGCCACAGGGTGGTGACAGAGTGTGGATGTGGCAGCAGCATCTTCAGGAGGCCACAGAGTGGCACAATGACAGAGTGTGGAGGTGGCGGCATCAGCAACATCAGGAGGAGGATACAGGGAGTCACAATGACAGAGTTTGGAGGTGGCAACAGCAACATCAGGAGGCCACAGAGTGACATAATGACAGAGTATAGAGGTGGCAGCAGCATCAGGAGGCCACAAAGTGGCACAATGACAGAGTCTGGAGATGGCGGCAGCAGCAGCATTAGGAGGAGGCCACAGAGTGGCATGACGACAGAGTGTGCAGGTGGTAGCAGCATCAGGAGGAGGCCACAGGGTTGCACAATGACAGAGTCTGGAGGTGGCAACAGCAACATCAGGAAGCCACAGAGTGACATAATGACAGAGTATAGAGGTGGCAGCAGCATCAGGAGGCCACAAAGTGGCACAATGACAGAGTCTGGAGATGGCGGCAGCAGCAGCATTAGGAGGAGGCCACAGAGTGGCATGACGACAGAGTGTGGAGGTGGTGGCAGCATCAGGAGGAGGCCACAGAGTGGTAAAACGACAGAGTCTGGAATTCGCGGCAGCAGCAGCATCAGGAGGAGGCCAAGTGTGGCACAATGACAGAGTCTGGAGGTGGCGGCAGCATCAGGACACCACAGAGTGGTAAGGTGACATAGTGTGCAGGTGGCGGCAGCATCAGGTGGCCACAGAGTGGCATGATGACGAGAGATTCTGGAGGTGGCAGCAGCTTGAAGAGGCCACAGAATGGCATGATGACGAGAGATTGCGGAGGTGGCAGCAGCATGAGAAGGCCACAGAGTTGCACGATGACGAGAGATTGTGGAGGTGGCAGCAGCATGAGGAGGCCACAGAGTGGCATGATGACAAGAGATTGTGGAGGTGGCAGCAGCATGGGGAGGCCACAGAGCTTTGTCTATTCATTTATAGGGAATATGGGACAGAACAGAAGGATAAAATTTCTGAACTTTATAAAGTATTGCTTAACCACTTCCCATATGGGCCATTTGCCCCCTTCCTGGCCAGGCCTAATTTTGCAAATCTGACATATCTCACTTTATGTGGTAATAACTTTGGAACGCCTTTACTTATCCAAGTCATTCAGAGATTGTTTTCTCGTGACACATTGAACTTCATGATAGTCATAAATTTGAGTCAATATATTTCACCTTTATTTATGAAAAAAATCCCAAATTTAACAAAAATTTTGAAAAATTAGCAATTTTAACATTTTTTATTTCTCTGCTTTTAAAACAGAAAGTGATATCTCATAAAATATTTATTACTTAACATTCCCCATATGTCTACTTTATGTTGGCATCATTTTGGAAATTTCATTTTATTTTTTTAGGACATTAGAAGACTTTGAAGTTCAGAAGCAATTCTTAAAATTTTTAAGAAAATTGCCAAAACCCACTTTTTAAGGACCAGTTCAGGTCTGAAGTCACTTTGTGGGGCCTACATAGTGGATACTCCCATAAATGACCCCATTGTAGAAACTACACCCCTCAAGTTACTTAAAACCGATTTTACAAACTTTGTTAACCCTTTAGGCATTCCACAAGAATTAAAGGAAAATGGAGATCAAATTTTTAAATTTCACTTTTTGGCAGATTTTCCATTTTAATCCAATTTTTTCTTTAACACATCGATGGTTAACAGCCAAACAAAACTCAATATTTATTACCCAGATTCTGCGGTTTACAGAAACACCCCACATATGGTCATAAACTGCTGTATGTGCACATGGCAGGGCACAGAAGAAAAGGAGCGCCACATGGTTTTTAGATGCCATGTCCCATTTGAAGCCCCCTTGATGCACCCTTACAATAGAAACTCCCAAGAAGTGACCCCATTTTGGAAACTAGGGGATAAGGTGCCAGTTTTATTGGTACTATTTTTGGGTACATATGATTTTTTGATCATTCATTATAACACTTTATGTGGCAAGGTGACAAAAAAATAGGTTGTTTTAGCTCAGTTTTTATTTATAAATTTTTACAGCGTCAAGTGACATTTTTATAGAGAAGATTGTTACGGACATGTGATACCTAATATGTATACTTTTTCTTATTTATTAAAGTTTTACACAATAATAGCATTTTTGAAACAAAAAAATAATGTTTAATGTGTCCATGTTCTGAGAGCTATAGTTTTTTAATTTTTTGAGAGATATTC
The DNA here is from genome assembly GCF_905171765.1 of Bufo bufo. NCBI lineage: Eukaryota > Metazoa > Chordata > Amphibia > Anura > Bufonidae > Bufo > Bufo bufo. The sequence continues at coordinate 746,282,247 of NC_053390.1, read as the reverse complement.
TTATGTAGGGGCTCATTTTTTGCAGGATGAGGTAAAGGTTTTATTGGTACCATTTTGTGGGACATAAGCCTTTTTGATCACTTGGTGTTGCACTTTTTGTGATGTAAGGTGACCAAAATTGCTTGTTTTGACACCGTTTATTTTTTATTTTTACGGTGTTCACCCAAGGGGTTAGGTCATGTGATATTTTTATAGAGCTGGTTGTTACGAACACGGCAATACCTAATATGTATACTTTTTTAATTTATTTCACTTCAACACAATAATAGCATTTTTAAAACCAAAAAAATTATGTTTTAATGTGTCCATGTTCTGAGAGCTATATTTATTTTTATTTTTTTTAGATTTTCTTATGTAGGGGGTCATTTTTTGTGATATGAGGTGACGGTTTTATTGGTACCATTTTGTGGGACATACACCTTTTTGATCACTTGGTGTTGCACTTTTTGTGATGCAAGGTGACAAAAATGGCTTTTTTTGACAGTTATTTTTATTTTTTATGGTGTTTATCGGACTGGGTCGATCATGTGATTTATTTATAGAGCCAACCGTCACGGACGCGGCAATACTAAATATGTCTATTTTATTTTTTCTATTTTTTCTATTTTTTTTTATTCCTCACTTGGGGAATTTTTTTCTGGAACGTCCATTCAGAAATAGAGAACCACCTCCCAGATGTTTATAGTCTATGGTCGGACGGGAGGTGGTTAAAATACGATTTAATAATACACGTTCTCTGGCACAAAAGGCTTGACAAATAGATTGTCTGGAAATTTCCCTCTAAGATTGGGATAATACAGTTGAAACTCAAAAAATTTGAATATCGTGCAAAAGTCCATTTATTTCAGTAATGCAACTTAAAATTAGAATTTTGTGAAAAGGTTCAATATTCTAGGCTCAAAGTGTCACACTCTAGTCAGCGAATTAATCCATACCCCCTGACCAAAGGGTACCTCAAAATTGAGACATTGAGGTTTCATAAACTGTAAGCCATAATCATCCAAATTATAACAAATAAAGGCTTGAAATATCTCGCTTTGCATGTAATGAGTCTATCTCATATGTTTGTTTCACCTTTTAAGTTGCATTACTGAAATAAATGTACTTTGCACAATATTCAAATTTTTCGAGTTTCACCTGTATATTGGCGAATTTAAGTTTACTTGCTTATAATTTTTATCAAGTTTTGGTTCAATTTAATATTAAATATTTAATAAATGAAATTAAGTTTTGCCTAAGACAGTAGAGAATCGGCCAGTCTTCTGATTATTCGACGACATGGTTGCGATGGAGAAAGAATTCCAAAAAACTATTTCTCTCCACCTGGAGACGAATCCTGTCAACATTGATGCAAGTGCGGTATCGGCTGCTCATCAAGCCAGATACTTTTGGGGGAACCTGCCTGGCATGAACAGGCCTCTGGTAGCTACAGACAATGAAAAGACAAAGCTTCAAGATTGCTTGGAGCCCGGAAAAGTAGTGAAGTTCATCAAGTTTATGTCACATAAATAATTTCACCACAAAGTAATTTGGTCCATACCGCAAAAGGAGGTGTACAATCACCCATAAATTTGACGAAAAAAAGCCTGTTTCATATAATAAATTTCACCACTACGTAATTTGGCCTATACCGCAAAAGGAGGTGTACAATCACCCATACATTTTCCCAAAAAATGTCTGTCACATAAAGAATTTCACCACAAAGTAATTTGGTCCATACAGCAAAAGGAAGTGTAGAATCACCCATACATTTTTCGATAAAAATCCAGTGTCACATTAAGAATTTAACCATTACGTAATTCGGCCCATACCGCAAAAAGGATGTGTACAATCACTCATAAATTTGACGAACAAAAGCCTGCTTCATACAACAAATTTCACCATCACGTAATTTGGTCCATACAACAAAAGGAGATGTACAATCACCTATGAAATTTACAAAAAAAAGGCAGTTTCACAGAAAAAATTTCACTGCAAAAAGACCTTTACCATATATAACTGCAGCGCTGAACGGCAAATAGGCCCTAATCTTTTTCTACTTTTACACAACAGGCTTTTCAACAGAGAAGTACAACGCTGGACAGCGAATATATTATTATTTTGCCACTAATACATGGCAAACTGGGCTTCAGAATATCTCACTGCACCGCTGAGCAGCAAAGATATTTTTCCTTTTTCCATTAATACACGCAAAAGAAGGGCTTTAAAACAGATCACTGCACCGCTGAGCGGCAAATATTTTTTTAACTTTTGCCACTAATACACGACAAAAAGGGCTGAAATTTTTGCCCTTCACCACTCAATGGCTAATAAGTCCTTTTTTCCCACTGATACAAGCCAAAAAATGCTTTAGAACATATAACTGCACCGCACAAGGTCAAATAAAACGTAGAAATATTTCCTTGTAAAAAACCCTGTTAATGCCTGGATCAAACAGCACTTACATAAGAACGGTTTGCTGGAATTACAGAGCTGTATAATGGAAATTTGGATCCATAGTGAGTGCAGTAAGGTGTAATCGGATTGATCCTATTTCCCAGGCTGTCACCTCCCTGACTAAACCCTGTTCAACAGAAATGCTGGTGGATTGATTCCTCCCTATCCTTTCCCTGGACCTTGAGTAATCTTTCCCTGCACTTGTAAATATATTTTTCACCACAATCAAGGCTTTCCTATCACTGTCCCTAGCGCCTGCAAACACGTCTCTCCCTGCACTAAGTACGCTGGTGAATGGCAGAATCTAAGATGGCTGCCGTATTTATAGGGCTGTGACATCACAGGGCTGGCTGGCTGCTGATTGGATACATGCATTTCAGTATGAGTGATCCCACCTTCCAAGAGTTCCTTGCCCCATGTCCTCACACATTTAGCAGCCATTTTAGGAAAAAATGCGATTTGTTACCACAAAGCTTGAGGAAATTCGCATTCGGTGCAAATCGAATTTTTCCTGAAATTCTGATCGAATTTCACTTCATCAGCTTCGAATCGCTGATCTCTAAGTATAAAAGTAGATTACCAGAATTGGGGTAACAGTATGGCAGCTTTATTGATAGGCCCAGATAAAGTTGTTCACAGAAAAGTGTTATAGTTAATTGTGTAATATGTGATGCTCTAACTCTCACTCATCCCTTCTCTCTCTAGCCAGAGTGATGTTCTGACTGAGAAGTCAGTCACTTCAAGCAAGTTCAAAAAAAGAAGTTAAGAGCCTGGACAGGAAGTAGAATATTTTGACTTACTTTAAAAATTATATCCTGAACCCCCCCACCAAAAAAAAAACAACAACATTTTTACATATAGACTATTAGCATCTGTTAAAAACTTGATAGTAATGTACCATGAAGGTGCTCATACACCGTGGATGCTGTAGCTGATACAGTGGCGGAAATAATTATTTGACCCCTCACTGATTTTGTAAGTTTGTCCAATGACAAAGAAATGAAAAGTCTCAGAACAGTATCATTTCAATGGTAGGTTTATTGTAACAGTGGCAGATAGCACATCAAAAGGAAAATCGAAAAAATAACTTTAAATAAAAGATAGCAACTGATTTGCATTTCATTGAGTGAAATAAGTATTTGAACCCCTACCAACCATTAAGAGTTCTGGCTCCCACAGAGTGGTTAGACACTTCTACTCAATTAGTCACCCTCATTAAGGACACCTGTCTTAACTAGTCACCTGTATAAAAGACACCTGTCCACAGAATCAATCAATCAAGCAGACTCCAAACTCTCCAACATGGGAAAGACCAAAGAGCTGTCCAAGGATGTCAGAGACAAAATTGTAGACCTGCACAAGGCTGGAATGGGCTACAAAACCATTAGCAAGAAGCTGAGAGAGAAGGTGACAACTGTTGGTGCGATTGTTCGAAAATGGAAGGAGCACAAAATGACCATCAATCGACCTCGCTCTGGGGCTCCACGCAAGATCTCACCTCGTGGGGTGTCAATGGTTCTGAGAAAGGTGAAAAAGCATCCTAGAACTACACGGGAGGAGTTAGTTAATGACCTCAAATTAGCAGGGACCACAGTCACCAAGAAAACCATTGGAAACACATTACACCGCAATGGATTAAAATCCTGCAGGGCTCGCAAGGTCCCCCTGCTCAGGAAGGCACATGTGCAGGCCCGTCTGAAGTTTGCCAATGAACACCTGAATGATTCAGAGAGTGACTGGGAGAAGGTGCTGTGGTCTGATGAGACCAAAATAGAGCTCTTTGGCATTAACTCAACTCGCTGTGTTTGGAGGAAGAAAAATGCTGCCTATGACCCCCAAAACACCGTCCCCACCGTCAAGCATGGGGGTGGAAACATTTTGCTTTGGGGGTGTTTTTCTGCTAAGGGCACAGGACAACTTATTCGCATAAACGGGAAAATGGACGGAGCCATGTATCGTGAAATCCTGAGCGACAACCTCCTTCCCTCTGCCAGGAAACTGAAAATGGGTCGTGGATGGGTGTTCCAGCACGACAATGACCCAAAACATACAGCAAAGGCAACAAAGGAGTGGCTCAAGAAGAAGCACATTAAGGTCATGGAGTGGCCTAGTCAGTCTCCGGACCTTAATCCAATCGAAAACCTATGGAGGGAGCTCAAGCTCAGAGTTGCACAGAGACAGCCTCGAAACCTTAGGGATTTAGAGATGATCTGCAAAGAGGAGTGGACCAACATTCCTCCTAAAATGTGCGCAAACTTGGTCATCAATTACAAGAAACGTTTGACCTCTGTGCTTGCAAACAAGGGTTTTTCCACCAAGTATTAAGTCTTTTTTTGTTAGAGGGTTCAAATACTTATTTCACTCAATGAAATGCAAATCAGTTGCTATCTTTTATTTAAAGTTATTTTTTCGATTTTCCTTTTGATGTGCTATCTGCCACTGTTACAATAAACCTACCATTGAAATGATACTGTTCTGAGACTTTTCATTTCTTTGTCATTGGACAAACTTACAAAATCAGTGAGGGGTCAAATAATTATTTCCGCCACTGTATATGCTGTTTTCTCAACATGGAGAAGAGATTAAGCCACTGACAGACAACTTTGGTGGGAACTTATCACCCTTCAGAACAGCAATGAGTCATGTTGAATTCCAACGCTCCCTCCTTTTTTCTTTTGACATGTGCCATCAGGGAAAAGTCATGGCATCTCTATAATTATTAGATAGCGACTAGGTCCTACCAAAATTTCCTCATCTGGCAAGCATTTGACTAAGGCTACATGCACACGACCGTGGTGTGTTTTGCGGTCTGCAAATCGCGGATCCGCAAAACACGGATGACGTCCGTGCGCGTTCCGCAATTTGCCTTCTATAAAGCGGGGACAAGAATAGGACATGTTATATTTTTTTGCGGGGCCACAGAACGGAGCAACGGATGCAGAAGGAGCACACGGAGTGCTGTCCGCATCTTTTGCGGCCCCATTGAAGTGAATGGATCCGCATCCGAGCCGCAAACTGCGGCTCGGATGCGGACCAAAACAACGGCCGTGTGCATGAGGCCCAATATGTATTACCTCCTCAAGAGCAGAAACCAGTTACATACAACATACACTCACCTAAAGAATTATTAGGAACACCATACTAATACGGTGTTGGACCCCCTTTTGCCTTCAGAACTGCCTTAATTCTACGTGTCATTGATTCAACAAGGTGCTGATAGCATTCTTTAGAAATGTTGGCCCATATTGATAGGATAGCATCTTGCAGTTGATGAAGATTTGAGGGATGCACATCCAGGGCACGAAGCTCTCGTTCCACCACATCCCAAAGATTCTCTATTGGGTTGAGATCTGGTGACTGTGGGGGCCATTTTAGTACAGTGAACTCATTGTCATGTTCAAGAAACCAATTTGAAATGCTTCGAGCTTTGTGACATGGTGCATTATCCTGCTGGAAGTAGCCATCAGAGGATGGATACATGTTCTCATTCTGTTTACGCCAAATTCGGACTCTACCATTTGAATGTCTCAACAGAAATCGAGACTCATCAGACCAGGCAACATTTTTCCAGTCTTCAACAGTCCAATTTTGGTGAGCCCGTGCAAATTGTAGCCTCTTTTTCCTATTTGTAGTGGAGATGAGTGGTACCCGGTGGGGTCTTCTGCTGTTGTAGCCCATCCGCCTCAAGGTTGTGCGTGTTGTGGCTTCACAAATGCTTTGCTGCATACCTCGGTTGTAACGAGTGGTTATTTCAGTCAACGTTGCTCTTCTATCAGCTTGAATCAGTCGGCCCATTCTCCTCTGACCTCTAGCATCCACAAGGCATTTTTGCCCACAGGACTGCCGCATACTGGATGTTTTTCCCTTTTCACAACATTCTTAGTAAACCCTAGAAATGGTTGTGCGTGAAAATCCCAGTAACTGAGCAGATTGTGAAATACTCAGACCGGCCCGTCTGGCACCAACAACCATGCCACGCTCAAAATTGCTTAAATCACCTTTCTATCCCATTCTGACATTCAGTTTGGAGTTCAGGAGATTGTCTTGACCAGGAGCACACCCCTAAATGCATTGAAGCAACTGCCATGTGATTGGTTGACTAGATAATTGCATTAATGAGAAATAGAACAGGTGTTCCTAATAATTCTTTAGGTGAGTGTATATTTACTGTTTGTATTAGCTTTTTTTTAAATAAAAATATTGCTTTTCAAAGAATGTGACCATATCTAGAAATAAAAATAATGAAAAGGTGTCTTTCTTATCGCAACATTCATATTTATCTTAGTCACTGTCAGTTTTTGTACATTTATTTTGAATTTGTAATAGTATTTGACACAGACTATTGTGTTTTTCTGAATATGTTTTCCTCAGAAATAATTTCCATCATATATCACAGACAATTGTATTTTTGCATCTTGAACTGGAGCTTGTTTTACAGCATAAATATCAGTTTTTCATATTTTTTTCCATTAAAAGGAACATGGGTGAACAAGATTCTGGTATTTGTATGGGTATTAGGCAAGATGGATATTTGAACTAAAATGAAATGCTCTCTGGCTGTAACAATGTGCTGTATATTGTTAACTTCAAAAAGAAATCAATTGACTTTGCATGTTCTTTTAAGTAAGATTTTGTATGAAAACATGGTGGAAATCAAAGGAGAAAAATGAATTGAATGCTTTTTTTATTTGCAGATAAAGAAAAATTTGACACAACATTATTTTATAATAGAGGTATATAAAAATGCTAGTCTTTGTCATCTCTTAATATCAGTGGTCAGAAACATATTCTGATGCTTTCTTTTTTATGAATGAGTGCAAATTGTTGTTTATTTTATGCTTAGCCCCAGAAAATGGAAGAAAAATGGGTCAGGAAGCTGTCTAGGGAGTGAAGACAAATAAATTCTAGCAAGCAGTAAATGGGACTGTATAAGCAGCTAAGTGGCTGAATGCTTTAGGGCAGTATATAGAAAGAATATGTTAGCTCAATGTCAGCATTATTAGGGCAGTGTATTGAAATTTTATTTTGACACCCTACTGCTCTGTGCAAATGTGCATTATCCACTCTGTCCATACCACCTTCTGCTGATTCTCTTAAGGCTAACCCCAATCACATCCCTTCTTTCACATGGGATGGCTGCTCCACAATCAAGCCTATGTGCCAAATTAGGTCATTTGCTTCAGCTCCAGTAGAGGACCTAACTTCCCTCACAGTCAAAAGGGGCTGCACACCAGTGAATAGAGCACTAGGGCCATAGAGGATTAGAGTTCTTGCAAAATTACACTGGGGGGAGTTAAGCTAGGGGCACCTTGTAGAGTGTAGAGGAGAAGTGAGATGACAAAACCAAGTGGGGCTTAGGAGAACTTCCCCAGAGACAGACCATGAGCCCTGTATGTTTGTACATATTATGATTTTGGCATGATTTGTCAAAAATTACAACAAAAATGGAGTGGTTTTTTATGCAGGATGAAAAACAGAAGTCCTGCATAATGAAAATCAGGTGGATCCCTTATGCAAGGCCATAGACTATTATTAAGATGGATCAAAATGGAAAGCCTCTAAAAAACTTCCGTTTTACATTCTGTCTACGAATTCCGCTATATTCCGTTATCCCAACCCATCCGAACACCAAACCCATTGAAGTTCGGGTTTGCTCATCTCTATTCACCACATATAGTGTCAGACAAAAGCGCTGAGATATACAATATCAGTCGGACAGTTTTCCCCGCCTACATTTAGAGCTAGCCAGTGATCCCAATGTGAAAGGTTACACCCATCTGTTTTAGAAGTTTGCAGCTCAGTCCCTGTTATATATGTAATACGTAGGGTTAAGCGAATCGAAGTATCCAAAGTGGACTGCGATCTGAATTTCATGAAAAATTTGATTCACTGCAAAGTTGAATTTTCTTGTGCTTCGTGGTAAAAAATATATTTTTCCTGAAATGGTGCCTCCTAGATTCATAACAAATTTGTGAAGCTCTGCCTCACTATGCCCCAATACAAATATTCTCCCAGAGGGGAGGGGAGGGGGGGACAGGCTGGACAGTGACTCACCATGCACCACGATGCAGCCACTGACCCACACGCGCCTCTCTCCTCTGTTGCTCCTCAGCCGAGCCTGAACGGAACTGAAGCAAAATCATATTTATCAGATCTGTGTCACCATATACAGTGGGATGCGAAAGTTTGGGCAACCTTGTTAATTGTCATGATTTTCCTGTATAAATTGTTGGTTGTTACGATAAAAAATGTCAGTTAAATATATCATATACGGGGACACCCACAGTGATATTTGAGAAGTGAAATGAAGTTTATTGGATTTACAGAAAGTGTGCTATAATTGTTTAAACAAAATTAGGCAGGTGCATAAATTTGGGCACCACAAAAAAGAAATGAAATCAATATTTAGTAGATCCTCCTTTTGCAGAAATTACAGCCTCTAAACGCAGGAAGTAGGTTCCAATGAGAGTCTGGATTCTGGTTGAAGGTATTTTGGACCATTCCTCTTTACAAAACATCTTCATGTTGGCTTCCGAGCATGGACAGCTCTCTTTAAGTCACACCACAGATTTTCAATTATATTCAGGTCTGGGGACTGAGATGGCCATTCCAGAATGTTGTACTTGTTTCCTTTTGCATAAAGGCCTTAGTGGATTTTGAGCAGTGTTTAGGGTCGTTGTCTTGTTGAAAGATCCAGCCCCGGCGCAGCTTCAGCTTTGTCACTGATTCCTGGACATTGGTCTCCAGAATCTGCTGATACTGAGTGGAATCCATGCGTCCCTCAACTTTGACAAGATTCCCAGTCCCTGCACTGGCCACACAGCCCCACAGCATGATGGAACCACCACCATATTTTACTGTAGGTAGTAGGTGTTTTTCTTGGAATGCTGTGTTCTTTTTTCTCCATGCATAACGCCCCTTGTTATGGCCAAATAACTCAATTTTAGTTTCATCAGTCCACAGCACCTTATTCCAAAATGAAGCTGGCTTGTCCAAATGTGCTTGAGCCCACCTCAAGTGGCACTTTTTGTGCTGTGGGCGGAGAAAAGGCTTCCTCTGCATCACTCTCGCATACAGCATCTCCTTGTGTAAAGTGCGCCGAATGGTTGAACGATGCACAGTGACTCCATCTGCAGCAAGATGATATTGTAGGTCTTTGGTGCTGGTCTGTGGGTTGACTCTGACTGTTCTCACCATTGGTCGCTTCTGTCTATCCAAGATTTTTCTTGATCTGCCACTTCGAGCCTTAACTTGAACCGAGCCTGTGGTCTTCCATTTCCTCAATATGTTCCTAACTGTGGAAACAGACAGCTGAAATCTCTGAGACAGCTTTCTGTATCTTTCCCCTAAACCATGATGGTGAACAATCTTTGTCTTCAGGTCATTTGAGAGTTGTTTTGAGACCCCCATGTTGCTACTCTTCAGAGAAAATTAAAAGAGGAGGGAAACTTACAATTGACCCGATAAAATACTCTTTCTCATAATTGGATTCACCTGTGTATGTAGGTCAGGGGTCACTGAGCTTACCAAGCCAATTTGAGTTCCACTAATTAGTTCTAAAGGTTTTGGAATCAATAAAATGACAACAGTGCCCACATTTATGCACCTGCCTAATCTTGTTTAAACAATTATAGCACACTTTCTGTAAATCCAATAAACTTAATTTCACTTCTCAAATATCACTGTGTGTGTCTCCTACATGATACATTCAACTGACATTTTTTATCGTAACAACCAACGATTTATACAGGAAAATCATGACGATTAACAAGGTTGGCCAAACTTTAGCATCCCACTGTATTATATTCTGTGCCCCCCATATATTATACATCCTTTGCCCCCATATATACAGTTCCCCCAGCCCCCATATAGTGCCCAATATATACAGGCCCCTATATAGTACCTATGTAGCTGCCCTCCTATATACAGCGCCCCCATATAGTGCCTGTGCCCCCATATAGTGCTCAATATATGAAGTGCCCCCATATATACTAGGGCTGCACGATTTGGGGAAAATGTGCAATTGCGATTAGGGAGGTAAATTTTGCGATTTCTATATATTATTGTAATATAATAAACAAATGGTGAAATTCACCAATTTCATGTCCACACACCACTTTTCACATCACCCCTCTTCACATCACCCCTTTTTATATCAATCCCCTAATGTCACATTTCTCCCCCCATGCCACATCAGCCCCCAATCCCACATTTCTCCCCCTCCATCTTACATTTCTCCCCCCATGTCATATCAGCCCCCATGTCACATTTCTCCCCTCCATGTCACATTTCTCCCCCTCAAGGCCTTAATGTCACATTTCTCCCCCTCCATGTCAAATCACCTATGCCACATCAGCCCTCTATGTCACATTTCTCCCCCTCCATGTCACATTTCACCCCTCCATGTCACATTTCTCCCCTCCATGTCACATTTCTCCCCTCCATGTCACATTTCTCCCCTTCCTTGTCACATTTCACCCCCTCCATGTCACATTTCTCCCCCCTCCATCCATGTCACATTTCTCCCCCTCAATGTCCTATTTCTCCCCCTCCAAACCATGAAACATGACCCCCTCCTTTTTAGTTTACATCACCCCCTTCGTGTCATCTCATGATCACATCATTACCCCCTATTGTGTCACATTTCTCCCCCCATGTCACATCAGCCCTCCATGTTACATTTCATCCCTCCATGTCACATTTCTCACCCTCCTTTTTACATAATTCTCTGTCACATCACCCCCATGTCAGATTTCTCCACCTCCGTGTCACATTTCTCCTCCTCCATGTCACATTCTTCCCCCTTAATGTCACATTTCTCCCCCCCTCCATGTCAGATTTCTCCTTCCTCCATGTCAGATTTCTCCCCCTCCATGTCAGATTTCTCCCCCTTCATGTCACATTTCTCCCCCTCCATGTCACATTTCTCCCCCTCCATCCATGTCACATTTTCCTCCCTCAATGTCACATTTTTCCCCCTGCAAACCATGTCACATCACCCCCTCCTTTTTAGTTTACATCACCCCCTTTGGTGTCACATCATGATCACATAATTTCCCCCTATAGTGTCACATATCTTCTTCCCCATGGCACATCATACCTCCCCCACTGGCCGGCCCTGGCCCCATCCATGATCACATCATTACCCCCCATTGTGTCACATTTCTCCCCCCAATGGCACATCATCCCCCCCGCCCCCGGCTGGCCCTGGCCCCATCCCCATGTGGGTATAAGAGAGAGAGAGAGAAAGTGTGAGGGTCAAACGGATCTCTTGGAATGGCTTTCCACTAGATCTGAAAGACTTGAGGCGCCTCGGGTGGATAGGAGCGAGGTGGAGAGAAAGTAGGGTGATAGATGCTAGAGGCTGCTCCGGGTTTGGTCAGGTCGACAAGGAAGTCTGCCTGTATAGGGTGAGGTAGTGAGACAAAAAAAGGGGGACTGGTGGGTGGGGATACCCTCCAAATCTCGCCTCTTTTTTATATATAAACCCTTGTGGGCGCCAATAGAGGATTAGTGTTGGGCTGCTAGAGTGTGTGATAGCTTGTTGTTAGCGTTATGTTATATTAATATGTAGAGGGATATCAATTGTGTAGGAAAAAATTGTACAGGAAAAAATTGTATATACATGTATGTAAAAAATTTTTTTTAAAACAAGCGAAATAAAACAAAATCTGCATACAAAGAGCGAGTGAAAAGTATACACATATAAAATCTGCTGAGAGAATAAAAGGATAAAAAATAGATTGTACGTAAAAGTGGGATCACTGTATACAGCCTCTATTGCCTAAGAGGCCGTGTTCTGCAGCGTCGTACACAATAGATGTGGTACAGTAGGATAGAACAATGGATAAAAGGTTTTTTTGTTTAAAAATACCGACATATATATTATATTATAATATTGTAGTATCATAAGTAAGTTTACTCACTTCACGAGGGGGGCGGTTTACCAGGATAAGCATAATACACCTGTAAACCGAGTACCCCCCCAGCCTGGATCGCTTCTAGAGTTATAACGGATGAAGGCAGCCAAACAACACGGGTGCTTCTCTTCAAAGGTCTTTATTTGCATGTAACATGTCACATATCTTCTTCCCCATGGCACATCATACCTCCCCCACCGGCCGGCCCTGGCCCCATCCATGATCACATCATTACCCCCCATTGTGTCACATTTCTCCCCCCCATGGCACATCATCCCCCCCGCCCCCGGCTGGCCCTGGCCCCATCCCCATGTCACAGACTACAGACATTGTCCCTCCTCCCATCATGTCACAGTCACCATTCCCCCCCTCCATTTATGATTGTTTTTTATGTAATAATTATTTTAAAGCACATTTATGCCGTGCGCTCTGGCGCTAGTGCGCTCATCCCCTACCCACCTGACCTGCTGCTGCTACAGCAGTAAACAATCTGGCTGTGTATGAGTCAGACTCACAGACACAGTCAGCTCCAGTCCCTGCTGCCGCCCGCCGCCGCGGCGCCACTCGCCAGTCACAGCCCCCTGGCATGACCCTGTGACCCTTTGCCGTGCTGCCGGGCCACTCTTTGAGTGAGGACCGAGGCCGCATGACACACGCAAGCTTGGGCGGGCAGTCGGCGGCGCTGCGGCGCAACTCGCAAGTACTGTAAGTCATTTAAAAAAAAAGTTCATTTTTCCGCCCTCCCCATCTCATGCGCAGGGTGCACCCTAAGGCAGCCGCTTGGTCTGCCTTATTATAGCGCCAGCCCTGAGGGTGGCTCAATCGTCCTTCCCATCATTGCACCCGTGATTTTTAAAGATTTGCTCTTTATGACGAGGTAATTCGTCACAAAGCTAATTTTTCTAAAATTTTTGTAAATTGTGCTCATCACTATGTTGCTGCATCATTTTTTCCTCCCATCACATGTCCATGACAGTGTATTGGTCACTAATTTCCATCAGTGATTGTTAGCCAAAACCAGGGGTGGAGTCTAGAGATTAACACACACCAGCTTCAGTGGACTCACAGCTGCTTCTCCCTGAGTTAAGCGTGCCATGGATGGAGGTGGTACTCAATAAACATCAGCTCAAAAGAATGAGATCTTATTAATTCATTGAGTAAAATACAAGCATAGCTATCCCTTTACTGCCTGCAAATTGCATTTTTCCCTATGCAATCAGATTAAAATGACCACGGGTGTAGCGAGAAAATCTTAATCTGGCGCATGCGCTGTTACAGCTGGTAGCGGAATATGCTCCAATATGCAAATATACATTACTCATTGAGAAATCCAATCCGAAGAATTATGAATCTATGTTCGGATTTGTAAATGAGTATATTTGAAAATGCACTGCTATTCACAGAAACAGCGCATGCGCAAGACTAAGATTTTCTTACGAGACCTGCACCCAATTTAAACTGATTGCTTAGAGAAAAATGTGATCATCACTAATCTGCACCTCTTCTGTGTTTTTGACCCACCTTTGGTTTTGGCCCACAATCACTGATGGAAATCAATGACCAAAAACATTGATGTGTGAACTAGGCTCTACAGAAAAGTTGACCCTCTAAATCTTCCTTGTATACAGTTATACACCCCTGGAGTTCCCAGTGTTTTGGTTTCATCTTTTCCTCGGTATTTCATTTAGCTTATTAGTAAACCTTGTACTAAAGCAGTAATACAGATAAACTGTATCCTAATAAGCAGAGCACATTAAAAAGCTGTTTTCTTAATTATGTTCTCATCCCATCAGCTGCGGTTAAAAAGACATCTCTGATTTAATATGATTCTATGCCCTATGATGAATGCTGGGAATATCTAAAATGGAAATAAGCTAAATTACATCTATAAGTAGCGTCCAATTTTATAAGATTCATGACGGTATTTCAGTATGAAAATTAAAAACCTAACATATTTCAATTTCGTCCATGCTTTTGAAAAATAGCCTGACATATTTAGCATTCAATGCTATATCCGAGATGAAGGGAGTGTATCAGACAGTGAGAAAGGGGAAAAATTTAGAGGAGTTATTCAGTACGTGCGCAGCACAAAGCCTAAATGATAAACTCATAGAGCTGACAAATGAACAGGCAGCTGTGAGACATTGCACTGTTCCAGGCTCTCAAACAAGAGAGAAGGAACATTTTAAGCTACATTGCAATTTAAGGATGATATTGTGAGCCTTACAAGCAATATCAATTTTTACAACTCCCCATCATACACTGGGACAAAATAAATGAGAATAGCCCAGTGAATAAGTCTCTATGCTCAACATAGATCTCCTATAATTGAATCCTGGTTATTTGTTCCTGACAATGGCATAAATTGCACATAAGCTTACAGCAGAGATAATAAATATTTTTTCCATGATATATAAAGCTCCTTTGGAGATAAAGAATTATTCAAAAAATGTATTGATCTATAGACTCATTAATACACCCTTTGTCTATAGTCAGGACCATTGTATTTACTGTAGGTGCTGTTCGTTGGCACTGCTTGAGTCATAGGGACTAACCAAGCAGCATCCAGAACGCTGTCTTCTAAAATGGAAATGGTCTGAAATACTAGATCAAGCCCTGTACATAAAATGGATCCAGATATCTTCTCATTCATTGCTCCAATTGCTCTGATAGATTTTTTTCAAGCAGGTAAGTCAGGAGGTGTGTCTTTTCTTAGTGGTGTGTCCTTTCTGCTGCAGCTCTCTCCCTATCACAGATTAGGTAGGTCTTCATTATTATCACCTACACAGCTCAAAAAGCATCCACACAGAGAGCGATTCTAGTTAGTTAATTCCTTTATTGGATATACAAAAATGGTATATCAATATTAAAACATATACAGAAAACAGCACATCAGGGGAACACTACGGTGTTACAAATATTTGTATAAAAACAGAGTGAGCTCCAGACCAATAAGGGACTAGTATCCCCCCAGTACACAAATAAAGCAGTGTCAGCTTAGTGGGGCGCATGTAGCAATAGTAGCACTCCAACCACTTAAGCAACACGCCCCAAGAGGAAGCATTAAGCGAAACGATCGTCGGGCGGCTGCTTCAGACCAGGATCAGTAGGTATACTTTGCACTTGCACTTTAAATTGTGTCTCCCCCCCCCCTGCAGTCTCTGCCTTGTGAGGGCTGCACCCAGGTCCACACTTCCTTAAGTGGTTGGAGTGCTATTATTGCTACATGCGCCCCACTAAGCTGACACTGCTTCATTTGTGTACTGGGGGTATACTAGTCCCTTATTGGTCTGGAGCTCACTCTGTTTTTATACAATTATTTGTAACACCGTAGTGTTCCCATGATGTGCTGTTTTCTGTATATGTTTTAATATTGATATACCATTTTTGGATATCCAATAAAGGAATTAACTAACTAGAATCGCTCTCTGTGTGGATGCTTTTTGAGCTGTGTAGGTGATAATACGAATAACTCCATGCAAGATATTTATGATATGTTTTGGTGTTTTAAGGTCTTCATTATTACGGCCTCTCTCTCTCTATGTACCAGTCACATTTTCCAACAGCAGATACAGCCAGTAGCAGTTAAAGGATGGAAGTGAGCATGTGTATCCACCTCAGCTAGGTAGACAGAGAAATAAAGATTGCCTTGTGGTTCGCCTGGCGCCTGGCGGTCGTTTGCTCATTCGCGATATGGCCGCCATTTTACATTCAGTGTTTTTCCAGTGTAGGGAGAGGTTGCTGTGTGGAGCAGTGACAGGCTGTTAGGCACACCAAACGCTAGCTAAAAGGACGACAAAAGTCCTTTTAAGGACTGGTATACAGGGAGTGCAGAATTATTAGGCAAATGAGTATTTTGACCACATCATCCTCTTTATGCATGTTGTCTTACTCCAAGCTGTATAGGCTCGAAAGCCTACTACCAATTAAGCATATTAGGTGATGTGCATCTCTGTAATGAGAAGGGGTGTGGTCTAATGACATCAACACCCTATATTAGGTGTGCATAATTATTAGGCAACTTCTTTTCCTTTGGCAAAATGGGTCAAAAGAAGGACTTGACAGGCTCAGAAAAGTCAAAAATAGTGAGATATCTTGCAGAGGGATGCAGCACTCTTAAAATTGCAAAGCTTCTGAAGCGTGATCATCGAACAATCAAGTGTTTCATTCAAAATAGTCAACAGGGTCGCAAGAAGCGTGTGGAAAAACCAAGGCGCAAAATAACTGCCCATGAACTGAGAAAAGTCAAGCGTGCAGCTGCCAAGATGCCACTTGCCACCAGTTTGGCCATATTTTAGAGCTGCAACATCACTGGAGTGCCCAAAAACACAAGGTGTGCAATACTCAGAGACATGGCCATGGTAAGAAAGGCTGAAAGACGACCACCACTGAACAAGACACACAAGCTGAAACGTCAAGACTGGGCCAAGAAATATCTCAAGACTAAGGTTTTATGGACTGATGAAATGAGAGTGAGTCTTGATGGGCCAGATGGATGGGCCCGTGGCTGGATTGGTAAAGGGCAGAGAGCTCCAGTCCGACTCAGACGCCAGCAAGGTGGAGGTGGAGTACTGGTTTGGGCTGGTATCATCAAAGATGAGCTTGTGGGGCCTTTTCGGGTTGAGGATGGAGTCAAGCTCAACTCCCAGTCCTACTGCCAGTTTCTGGAAGACACCTTCTTCAAGCAGTGGTACAGGAAGAAGTCTGCATCCTTCAAGAAAAACATGATTTTCATGCAGGACAATGCTCCATCACACGCGTCCAAGTACTCCACAGCGTGGCTGGCAAGAAAGGGTATAAAAGAAGAAAATCTAATGACATGGCCTCCTTGTTCACCTGATCTGAACTCCATTGAGAACCTGTGGTCCATCATCAAATGTGAGATTTACAAGGAGGGAAAACAGTACACCTCTCTGAACAGTGTCTGGGAGGCTGTGGTTGCTGCTGCACGCAATGTTGATGGTGAACAGATCAAAACACTGACAGAATCCATGGATGGCAGGCTTTTGAGTGTCCTTGCAAAGAAAGGTGGCTATATTGGTCACTGATTTGTTTTTGTTTTGTTTTTGAATGTCAGAAATGTATATTTGTGAATGTTGAGATGTTATATTGGTTTCACTGGTAAAAATAAATAATTGAAATGGGTATATATTTGTTTTTTGTTAAGTTGCCTAATAATTATGCACAGTAATAGTCACCTGCACACACAGATATCCCCCTAAAATAGCTAAAACTAAAAACAAACTAAAAACTACTTCCAAAAATATTCAGCTTTGATATTAATGAGTTTTTTGGGTTCATTGAGAACATGGTTGTTGTTCAATAATAAAATTAATCCTCAAAAATACAACTTGCCTAATAATTCTGCACTCCCTGTAGATGTGCTATGGATAGGTGTGATATACTTATAATATACTTTCTAACATAGAAAGAATATAATAGTGCATTTGTATTGTGCAGCAATTGTGTGCGTTTCTGCTGTGATACTGCAGCTACACAGAGGGACAAACGCTATTGTACCAAAAAAATTCTTCTGGTGTGACATACCAGTTTCCCTCCCTATAAAAACTGATTGAGGCAGGGGTGTGATATACCAATAATATACTTTCTATATAGTGCATTTGGGTAGTGCAGCATTTGTTTGTGGTTCTGCTGCGTTACCACAGCTACACAGAGTGACAAATGCTATTGGAACAAATAATTTCAACTGGAGTGATAGACCAGTTGCCCCCCAAAAATAAATATTAAGGTAGGGGTGTGATATACCTTCTTCCACAAATACTGCTTTTCTATAGGGACTTTGTCACAGGGTCATTTTGAAAATGACAGGCAGAGGAAGAGGCTGTCACGACCATGCTGTTGCCTGCGGTCTCGTGTGGTTGTTTCAATCACAGGTGAGGGCCGCTTGTATGTTGCCTCACTTGTGGTTGCCGTTGGCAACATGTTCTTATTATGTACTTGGCAGCATAGCAGCCTGAGCTGTTGTTTGGCAGCTTGCTGCAATCTGCATGCGGTTGCACCTGGCAACCTGTCTTTGTAGGTGTGCCTTTTTATAGGTTTGTTGTGCACGAGGTTATGTTTGTATGCACTGTGACACCGCCCTTCACTTGTGGCTGTCCAAGGCAACGTGTTATTGTGTACATGTGGTGGCAGTGTCTCGGCCTTCTGGCTGACTCCCAGGACACGGTTGCCACGCATGTCGTTGCCTGCAGTAACAGCTGCAGGGTAATTGTGTGCGTATTTCCCTTTAAGTGGTGGTCTTCCCTTCATTGGTGTGAGAAGGGTTAATTCCCTTCCTAGACTGTGAGTACTGGGTGTGTCTGTGTGGGTGTGGCTACTTGGGCCTATATAGCCTTTGCTGAGAGCAGTAGTCAGAGGGGTACTTCAGCCATGGTCTGCTGGAGTCATCCTCCTACCTAATACCATCTGCCAGTGCATCTGCCAGTGAGGGCCACCCTTGTGGTCATAGGAAATGTTTATATGTGATGTGAAGTTGATGTTGTTTTCCTTTCATGTTTAATGCAGCTATGGATCTGGGTTCCTGTGTGTGTATGTGTGTTTGTGGTGTCCATTTATGTATAGTGTGGACATCAGCTGTGAGCACGGGATCCAGTCAGCAAGGCTGTGGCAGATAGGTGTGAACTAGTGTAGTTCTCCTGCCATATCCATAGGCTGTTCTTGTTCCTATCCCCTTGCAGCTTGGCCACTTTAGACTCCTGTTTCTCCGCGTCCAGGAGGAACGGGCTGTCTACCCAGCTCCTAGCTCAGGGATCTGCGGAATGTTAGTAGGGATCTGAGGTTCCGGAGCATGAGCCCTCCTACCATCAAGGTCGGCTCATGCAGCTAGGAGTCAGGGTCAGATTAGGGATGCGATAGGAGGTGACCTGCTCCCTAATTCTGTGGTCCTGGCCAAGTTGCGACCTACCATCTCCTGGCATCGCACGGCTGAGGGTTTCCCCCATCCTCAGCCGTGACAGAGGCAGGCCATTTGGCAGAGGTGGTAAGGGTCGGACAGATGCACCAGACCGGAGCCTAAGTGGGAAGTTGCAGAAGGTGCTGGTGATTATGTCAAACGACGCACCAGAGTTGGTTGAGTGGCTCACTCAGCCTTCCTCTTCTGTGCCCTCCTCATCCTCTCTATCTGCACCCTCTTCACTCTCTGATGTGTGCACACCCAAAGACACAACCACATCCCCTCCGCTCAAGTCAGAGGAATTATTTTACCATCCATTACAAGACCTTACCGATGCACAGCCGTTCTTGGCATCAGATCAGGAAGAGGAGGTATCAACGGTCGCCACCCAGAAGTCTGACAACAGTACCCAGATCAGCCCAAGGAGGGTGGTCCCCGCTGTTGCTGCCTACTCCGAGATCTCTAATGTCAGTGCTGGTGAAAATGACGATGATGACGTGTCGATGGACGTCAATTGGGAACCCACAAGAGAGGAAGAGGACTGTTGTTCAGAGGGAGAGATGGAGCAGCAGATAGGGAGGAGGAGGAAAAGCAAGGGTTAACACCTAAACAAAAATCAATATTTATGACCCTGATTCTGTAGTTTACAGAAACACCCCATATATGGTCGTAAACTGCTGTATGGGCACACGGCAGAGCACAGAAGGAAAGGAATGCCATACGGTTTTTGGAAAGCAGATTTTGCTGGACTGGTTTTTTGACACCATTTCCCATTTGAAGCCCCCCTGATGCACCCATAGAGTAGAAACTCCAAAAAAGTGAGCCCATTTTAGAAACTACGAGATAGGGTGGCAGTTTTGTTGGTACTAGTTTAGGGTACATATGATTTTTGGTTGCTCTATATTACACTTTTTGTGAGGCAAGATAACAAGAAATAGCTGTTTTGGCACCGTTTTAATTTTTTGTTATTTACAACATTCATTTGACAGGTTAGATCATGTGATATTTTTATAGAGCCGGTCGATACGGACGCAGCGATACCTAATATGTATACTTTTTTGTATACATTTGTTTGTGGTTCTGCTGCGTTACCACAGCTACACAGAGTGACAAATGCTATTGGAACAAATAATTTCAACTGGAGTGATAGACCAGTTGCCCCCCAAAAATAAATATTAAGGTAGGGGTGTGATATACCTTCTTCCACAAATACTGCTTTTCTATAGGGACTTTGTCACAGGGTCATTTTGAAAATGACAGGCAGAGGAAGAGGCTGTCACGACCATGCTGTTGCCTGCGGTCTCGTGTGGTTGTTTCAATCACAGGTGAGGGCCGCTTGTATGTTGCCTCACTTGTGGTTGCCGTTGGCAACATGTTCTTATTATGTACTTGGCAGCATAGCAGCCTGAGCTGTTGTTTGGCAGCTTGCTGCAATCTGCATGCGGTTGCACCTGGCAACCTGTCTTTGTAGGTGTGCCTTTTTATAGGTTTGTTGTGCACGAGGTTATGTTTGTATGCACTGTGACACCGCCCTTCACTTGTGGCTGTCCAAGGCAACGTGTTATTGTGTACATGTGGTGGCAGTGTCTCGGCCTTCTGGCTGACTCCCAGGACACGGTTGCCACGCATGTCGTTGCCTGCAGTAACAGCTGCAGGGTAATTGTGTGCGTATTTCCCTTTAAGTGGTGGTCTTCCCTTCATTGGTGTGAGAAGGGTTAATTCCCTTCCTAGACTGTGAGTACTGGGTGTGTCTGTGTGGGTGTGGCTACTTGGGCCTATATAGCCTTTGCTGAGAGCAGTAGTCAGAGGGGTACTTCAGCCATGGTCTGCTGGAGTCATCCTCCTACCTAATACCATCTGCCAGTGCATCTGCCAGTGAGGGCCACCCTTGTGGTCATAGGAAATGTTTATATGTGATGTGAAGTTGATGTTGTTTTCCTTTCATGTTTAATGCAGCTATGGATCTGGGTTCCTGTGTGTGTATGTGTGTTTGTGGTGTCCATTTATGTATAGTGTGGACATCAGCTGTGAGCACGGGATCCAGTCAGCAAGGCTGTGGCAGATAGGTGTGAACTAGTGTAGTTCTCCTGCCATATCCATAGGCTGTTCTTGTTCCTATCCCCTTGCAGCTTGGCCACTTTAGACTCCTGTTTCTCCGCGTCCAGGAGGAACGGGCTGTCTACCCAGCTCCTAGCTCAGGGATCTGCGGAATGTTAGTAGGGATCTGAGGTTCCGGAGCATGAGCCCTCCTACCATCAAGGTCGGCTCATGCAGCTAGGAGTCAGGGTCAGATTAGGGATGCGATAGGAGGTGACCTGCTCCCTAATTCTGTGGTCCTGGCCAAGTTGCGACCTACCATCTCCTGGCATCGCACGGCTGAGGGTTTCCCCCATCCTCAGCCGTGACAGAGGCAGGCCATTTGGCAGAGGTGGTAAGGGTCGGACAGATGCACCAGACCGGAGCCTAAGTGGGAAGTTGCAGAAGGTGCTGGTGATTATGTCAAACGACGCACCAGAGTTGGTTGAGTGGCTCACTCAGCCTTCCTCTTCTGTGCCCTCCTCATCCTCTCTATCTGCACCCTCTTCACTCTCTGATGTGTGCACACCCAAAGACACAACCACATCCCCTCCGCTCAAGTCAGAGGAATTATTTTCCCATCCATTACAAGACCTTACCGATGCACAGCCGTTCTTGGCATCAGATCAGGAAGAGGAGGTATCAACGGTCGCCACCCAGAAGTCTGACAACAGTACCCAGATCAGCCCAAGGAGGGTGGTCCCCGCTGTTGCTGCCTACTCCGAGATCTCTAATGTCAGTGCTGGTGAAAATGACGATGATGACGTGTCGATGGACGTCAATTGGGAACCCACAAGAGAGGAAGAGGACTGTTGTTCAGAGGGAGAGATGGAGCAGCAGATAGGGAGGAGGAGGAAAAGCAAGGGTTAACACCTAAACAAAAATCAATATTTATGACCCTGATTCTGTAGTTTACAGAAACACCCCATATATGGTCGTAAACTGCTGTATGGGCACACGGCAGAGCACAGAAGGAAAGGAATGCCATACGGTTTTTGGAAAGCAGATTTTGCTGGACTGGTTTTTTGACACCATTTCCCATTTGAAGCCCCCCTGATGCACCCATAGAGTAGAAACTCCAAAAAAGTGAGCCCATTTTAGAAACTACGAGATAGGGTGGCAGTTTTGTTGGTACTAGTTTAGGGTACATATGATTTTTGGTTGCTCTATATTACACTTTTTGTGAGGCAAGATAACAAGAAATAGCTGTTTTGGCACCGTTTTAATTTTTTGTTATTTACAACATTCATTTGACAGGTTAGATCATGTGATATTTTTATAGAGCCGGTCGATACGGACGCGGCGATACCTAATATGTATACTTTTTTTTTATTTATGTAAGTTTTACACAATGATTTCATTTTTGAAGCAAAAAAAAATCATGTTTTAGTGTTTCCATAGTCTGAGAGCCATAATTTTTTCAGTTTTTGGGCGATTACCTTGGGCAGGGTATGATTTTTGCGGGATGAGATGACGGTTTTATTGGCACTATTTTGGGGTGCGTGTGACTTTTTGATCGCTTGCAATTACACTTTTTGTGATGTAAGGTGACAAAAAATTGTTTATTTAGCACAGTTTTTATTTTAAATTGTATATGGTGTTCATCTGAGGGGTTAGGTCATGCGATATTTTTATAGAATCGGTCAATACGGACGCGGCGATACCTAATATGTATACTTTCTTTTTATTTATGTAAGTTTTACACAATGATTTCATTTTTGAAGCAAAAAAAAATCATGTTTTAGTGTTTCCATAGTCTGAGAGCCATAATTTTTTCAGTTTTTGAGCGATTACCTTAGGTAGGGTATGATTTTTGCGGAATGAGATGACGGTTTTATTGGCACTATTTTGGGGTGCGTGTGACATTTTGATCACTTGCTATTACACTTTTTGTGATGTAAGGTGACAAAAAATTGTTTATTTAGCACAGTTTTTATTTGAAATTTTTTACGGTGTTCATCTGAGGGGTTAGGTCATGTGATATTTTTATAGAGCCGGTCGATACGGACGCGGCAATACCTAATATGTATAATTTTTTTTATTATTTATGTAAGTTTTACACAATAATATAATTTTTGAAACAAAAAAAAAAATCATGTTTTACTGTCTCCATATTCTGAGAGCCATAGTTTTTTCAGTTTTTGGGCGATTATCTTAGGTAGGCTCTCATTTTTTGAGGGATGAGATGACTGTTTGATTGGCACTATTTTGGGGTGCATATGACTTTTTGATCGCTTGCTATTACACTTTTTGTGATGTAAGGTGACAAAAAATGGTTTATTTAGCACAGTTTTTATTTTTTATTTTTTTACGGTATTCATCTGAGGGGTTAGTTCATGTGATAATTTTATAGAGCCGGTCAATACGAACGCGGCGATACCAAATATGTATACTTTTTTTTATTTATGTAAGTTTTACACAATAACAGCTTTTTCAAACAAAAAAAATTATGTTTTAGTGTCTCCATATTCTGAGCCATAGTTTTTTTATTTTTTTCCAGATTGTCTAAAGTAGGGGCTAATTTTTTGCGGGATGAGGTGACAGTTAGATTGGTATTATTTTGGTGGGCAAACGCCTTTTTGATCGCTTGCTGTTGTACTTTTTGTGATGTAAGGTGACAAAAAAATGGTTTGTTTAGCACAGTTTTTATTTTTTACGGTGTTCATCTGAGGGGTTAGGTCATGTGATATGTTTATAGAGCCGGACGATACGGACGCGGCGATACCTAAAATGTATACATTTTAGGTATCGCCGCGTCCGTATCGTCCGGCTCTATAAACATATCACATGACCTAACTCCTCAGATGAACACCGTAAAAAATAAAAAATAAAAACTGTGCTAAACAAACCATTTTTTTGTCACCTTACATCACAAAAAGTACAACAGCAAGCAATCAAAAAGGCGTTTGCCCACCAAAATAGTACCAATCTAACCGTCACCTCATCCCGCAAAAAATGAGCCCGTACCTTAGACAATCTCGAAAAAAAATAAAAAAAACTATGGCTCAGAATATGGAGACACTAAAACATATTTTTTTTTTACTTTTTTTGGGGAAAATTAAGTTTTTGTTTATTTTTACTTGAAACTTTTAATTTTTTGGGGGGAAAACTTTTGCCAACTTTTTTTTCACTTTATTTTTTGTCCCACTTTGGGACTTGAACTTATGGGGGTAT
Organism: Bufo bufo; assembly: GCF_905171765.1. Classification (NCBI taxonomy): domain Eukaryota; kingdom Metazoa; phylum Chordata; class Amphibia; order Anura; family Bufonidae; genus Bufo; species Bufo bufo. The sequence goes on along the minus strand of NC_053390.1, from coordinate 746,257,728 downwards.
ATTCCTTTACAATGCATTACAATACTTCTGTATTGGAATGCATTGGCTGTATGAGTAATACTGTGTGTATTACTCATACAGCTTCCGGGGCCTGTGAGATCCAGGGGGCTGGATCTCACAGGCTCTTATCCGGAAGGCAGCGCAGATGCCTCAGGAAGGCATCGCGCTGCCTTCCATGCCATCGGGTCCCCCCCCACAGCCACATGGGGACCCAATGGCACCTCCGATCACCGCCGCCGAATAAGGTAAAAGCCGCAAACCGCAGGTCTGAATTGACCTGCGGTTTGCGGCGATCACCAACACGGGGGGTCATGGGACCCCCCCGCGCATTTAGCCGAGGTGCCTGCTCAATGATTTAAGCAGGCAACATGTTCCGATCACCGCCCGCCGAGCGTCCCTGATCGGAACAACACATGACGTACCGGTACATCATGTGTCCTTAAGGACTCGGGAAACATGCCGTACCGGTACGTCATGTGTCCGTAAGGGGTTAAAATTATTTCAGGGATTTAGGTCAAAAGCTTAGGGCAAGGACCTCAAAGGTAGTGTTTTCCGAAATACTGCCTGTACCACGGGCCACACAAGAAAGGCAGCGGGAGATTAGGGAGATTAACAAGTGGCTCAAGAACTGGTGTAGGAAGGAGAGGTTTGGGTTCCTGGAGAACTGGGCCGATTTCTCTATCGGCTACAGGCTCTATCGTAAGGACGGGCTGCACCTCAATGGGGAAGGGGCAGCTGTGTTGGGGAGAAAGATGGCTAGAAGGTTGAAGGAGTGTTTAAACTAGGGACTGGGGGGTAGGGAAATTACATTATAGGAGGGGAAGATAGTGCAGATAGAGACAGGGGACAAGGTAGTGGGACTGGGGAGGAATGGAAGGAGTGACTAGAACAGTTCCAAAGGAAAGGTATAGGGTAAAAAATATACATAAACCTCTCAAATGTATGTTTACTAATGCCGGAAGCCTAACTAATAAAACTGGGGAGCTGGAATTAGTGATGTGTGAGGAGTAGGGTTGAGCGTACCCGAACTGTAAAGTTCGGGTTCGTACCGAACTTTAGGATTTTTGGACCCCGGACCCGAACCTGAGCATTTCAGTAAACGTTCGGGTTCGGTGTTCGGCGCTTTCTTGTCGCTTTTTGAAAGGCTGCAGAGCAGCCAATCAACAAGCGTTTAACTGTCTGACCTTAGAAGCCATCACAGCCATGCCTACTAATGGCATGGCTGTGATTGGCCAGTGCAGCATGTGACCCAGCCTCTATATAAGCTGGAGTCACGTAGCGCTGCACGTCACTCTGCTGTGCTTAGTGTAGGGATAGGATGCTGCTGTGAGGTATAGAATAGGACAGAATCTGTTATCAGAACTCCAATTGAACTCAGCGATCTACATAGATTTAGTTGTGTGGGTGCAGTGCACAATCTTTTTACCCTGCCCTGAGCCCAGTGACAGAAAAAAATAACTTTTATCCGTCTGTTAGTTGGTGGGTGGCGGCGGTGGCCATTTTATGCAAGCTCAGTGCACCAGCACTGCATCTGAGCTTTTGTGACATTCAAATCCAAGCTTGAAATACTGCACTAATGATCTGGTTTTTAAAAAACACCCTTTTTTGGCAATATACAACATCTGGTACATTTTCAGGATTAGTCAGTGTGCAAATTAAGCTAGAAATACAGCCATAATTTTTACAAACACACTTTTTTTGCAAAATACACTATTTTACAGCCCTTGATGCATCAGCACGTGTGAAATTCAAACGTTATATACAGCTTTCATATTCTGTGAGTAAAAAAAACAAACTTTTTTGGCAATATCCAACATCTGGTTTCTTTGCAGGATTAGTCAGTGTGAAATTTAAGCTAGAAATACAGCCATAATTTTCTGGGTTTTTAAAAACACCCTTTTTGTGCAAAATACACTATTTTACAGCCCTAGCTGCATCTGCACTTGTGAAATTCAATCGTTATATACAGCTTTCATATTCTGTTATTAATAAAACAACCTTTTTTTGCAAAATACTTAATATTGCAGCCCTTGCTGCATCTGTGATTGTTAAAAACAAGTTTTAAAAAATTAAATAATTTTCTAGCTTTGAAAAAACACAAATTTTTGGCAATATCCAACATCTGGTGCCTTTGCAGGATTAGTCAGTGTGCAATTTAAGCTAGAAATACAGCCATAATATTCTGGGTTTTTAAAAACACCCTTTTTTGGCAAAATACACAATTTTACAGCCCTTGCAGCATCAGCACGTATGAAATTCATATTCAGTTATTAAACAAACACCCGTTTTAGGCAGAAAAACTTTAATTCCGGCCTATTTTGGATCAGCCGTGTGAGATACACACTTTAGATACTGTGGTTATATTATTCTATTAATAAAACACCCTTTTTGGGCAAAATACACAATATTTCAGCCCTTGCTGCATCATCACATGTGAAATTCAAGGGTTATATACTGCTGTCATATTTAGTTATTAAACAAACACCCATTTTGGGCAAAAAACTTAATTTGGCAGCCTTTGCTGCATATGTCATTGTGAGATACACACTTTAGATACTGTGGTTCTATTCAGATATTCTTTTTAAACAAATATCTGTTTTATTGATTTTCGAGATGAAAATGTAAGTATTATATACGTTTTCACATAAATACAAACATTAAAACAAGTATATATGACAAATACCTGTCAAAGTATGCATAGTCTAGGCAAGTGTACAAACAAAAGTATCATCTGCTTTTACTCATGCCGAGTTGGTACATGGGATTATCTTCGTCAGTGGGCCCAGCTTTGCTCAACTGAGTCTTTTATGATGGGGTATAACAATTACAACATAAACATATGCTATTAGTTGGAAGAGTTGAATATCCTCTTAAGGATAAAGATGTCAGAGGTCGTTCCCAGGAGAGCTCTTTAAAACAAGTAAGGTATGGTGTGTGGTTAATGAAAGATGTATGCTTAAATACAAAAAATACGTACAGGTCATGGCTTTTATCTCTATAGTTTTGCTTTCTTATGGAGCGATATTAGTCAGATGGTAGAGGAGTAATTGATTATTCTGGTGGTTCAGTTAGTAGTATAGTGTATAGGTGTGTGTGTGTGTGTGTGTGTAAGTCAGTAGGAGAGTAGGACAATGGAACAGATATCAGGTATAAGCTTTTCTATAGTTACTCCATGGGCTCCATAATCGCAAAATTTTGGAATGAGATCTGCTAGCCCAACTACTAAGTTCTTCCATGAGGTATAAGTGATTTACTTTCATCTGCCATTGAGTAAGGGAAGGAGGATTAGGGTCAAGCCAATGTAGCGGAATGAGAGACCTGGCTGCTTGGACAAGCCATGTAGGGAGGTCAAACGCTTTAGGGGTCCATCCCTTAGAGGGTAGCCACAGTAATACTGAGACAGACGAAAGCTGGAGGGAGGTACCACATAATTGGTTTATTTTTGTTTCTATTTGGGACAAAAAATTGGTAATTAACGGACATGACCAGAATATATGACCAAGTGTGCCTTCTCCCTGAGAGCATCACCAGCATGTATTTGACTTTGTTATACCCATTTTGTGGAGTTTGCTGGGGTCATTATAAGATCTGATCGTCGTTTTATACAAGTGCTCTTGTATTTTTACGCACCTAGAGAATCCATGGGATCTCAGATGTATTTGGTCAATATCTGCTACATTAAATGATGTTCCCAAATCTTTTTCCCATTGTGTAATATAAGCTGGTTTGCTCCTTTTTGACAAACATTGTAGATTTTTATATATAGTAGAGATTGCATGTTTAGGTGTCGTTTGACCTTGTGCCATTTTCTCAAACCAAGTAGCCTCCTTCTCTAGTGCATATTTGGCGTGTAGCTTAGAACATGTATCTTTGAAGACTTTCAGGTCTAAGAAATTGGTCTGTTTTAGGCGTTGGGAGCAAATTGCATCTGTATCAGTTGGTGTTTTGGTATGTAACAGTAGTTCCTCGATATTTAAGTCTTTGAAAAGGTTCCAGAAATCTGGAGGGTTGGTGATATTTGGGTAAATTAAAAATGGACTTAGAGCAGAAGGCATGAGTCTTGGGGGGTCAGAAAGTAGGTGTGTATGGTTAGATAAGGTATTAAAGACGGAGTATACCCCTTTGGACAATCCTTCTATTGGGGGGTGATGTCCTTTGATGCCCCATAGTCCTGCTAACTGACAGTTGGTTAGGTTAGATAGTTCTATATCTGAGCCTAAAATCCTGAAATGGGGAATGCATAACTGCAACCATCTTTTAAGTTGAATCGCCCGGTAGTAAGTCTTGTTATCAGGGAGGCTCATACCTCCTTGCGAGCGGTCTTGGATCAGTTTATCGTATGCTAGTCGTGACCTTTTGCCCTTTCATAGGAAGGTTGTAAACAGAGAGCGAGTGGACGCGAAAAAGGAATGGGGTAAGTGGATAGGGACCATTTGGAGGAGGTGGAGGAACTTAGGCATAATGTAAGTTTGTAAAAGGTTTTTCCTGCCCAGCCATGAGACAAATGGAAGGGCTAAGGAGTTTAACTGATCTCTGATTTTTTTCAGTAAAGGTAAGTAGTTTAAGGAGTATAGATTTGAAGGTGTGTTGGTTAGGAAAATTCCTAGATATTTGATTTTTTCCTGCTGCCATGTAAAAGGATGGGAAGCTTCTAGTTTTTGGATTTAGGATGATGGGACAGTGATATTAAGTGCTTCTGACTTAGAATAGTTAATTTATAAATTCGATAGTTTTCCAAATTGCTCAAATAATTCCATGAATGAAGGGAATGCCTGAGTGGGGTTTGTGATCAGGAGTAGAAGGTTGTCCGCGAAGGCGGCACATTTATGTTCTGTCTGATTCGTTTTTAGGCCTTTAATCAGTGGATTGTCTCTGATTGCTTGCAATATAGTTTCCATAGTAATGATGAAAAGAGTGGGAGACAACGGGCAACCTTGGCGTGTACCGTTGCTTATGTTAAAATGAGTAGATAGTGTGCCGTTGACTCTCACTCTTGCACTGGGATGAAGGTAGAGGGACATGATTGCAGTGATGAAGGGGGAAGGTATTCCAAACCTCTGCAGAGCCCGCTGCATATATAGCCAGTTGACTCGATCAAACGCCTTCTCGGCATCTGTGCTGAGGAGAATGAGAGGACGTTTTATGTCTTTTGCTAATTTGATTGCATGTAATACCCTGCAAGAGTGGAAATTGCCTTCTCTACCTGCCACAAACCCGGCTTGATCAGGGTGAATTATTTTCGGGATTATTTTATTTAATCTATTTGCTAATATTTTTGCCCAAATTTTTACATCTAAGTTAAGGAGGGAGATTGGTCTATAACTGCCGCATTCTGTTTGTGCTTTACCCTCTTTCGCTATAACAGTTATAGTAGCTTCTAGAGTTTGTTTTGGGAGGTGAGTGCCTATCATCAAAGCCTGGCACCAAGCTGTAATGTGGGAAAGCAGGACCGCTAGTAATTTTTTGTAGTATCCAGCGGGTAACCCATCTGGGCCTGGAGGTTTCCCATTGGGTAAGGATTTGATAATATCTGAGAGTTCTTCTGTGGTAATAGGGGCTAATAGAGATAAGCTGTCATCTTTGGGGAGAGTAGGCAATTTACGCTTAGAAAGGAAATTGTCAATCTTTTGCTGATCTACATGTTTTGTTGGGTATGGTGAAATGTTATATAATTGGCTATAAAAGTGGCTGAATTCAGTCGCTATGGCTTTAGTCTTGCTGGTCATAGTACCTGTGTGAGTTTTGATACTTTTAATAAACTGAGCATCTTTCCTTTTCTTAATTAAATGGGTCATAAGTTTGCTACCCCTATCTCCGTGCGCAACTTTGCATACTGATATGCTTTGGCTCATCTGATGTTAAGTAATTCCCTTAATTTGTGGAGAAGGGCAACCAAATCATCCTTCATGACTTTCGCCTTGGATTGCTTCTGGATAGATTCCAGAGCTGCAATTTGGGATAGCAGGGAGTTTAATATTTTTTGTCTGTCTCTTTTGACTTTGGTGCCCAACGCCATAAGCTCTCCCCTGATAAAGGCTTTATGTGCCTCCCAGACTATGGTTTGGGAGGTTTCTGATGAATTGTTTTCTTGAAAGTATATGGCTAATTTATGAGATATATTTTCCAGGGTATGGTCTGAATCCAACAAGGTTTCATTTAGCCTCCAAGTCCACTCCCTCACCGGTAGGGAGGGAAGAGACATGGACGCCGAAACTGGAGCATGGTCAGAGATCGTTATGGATCCTATTGCAGCTTTCCTAAGAGTATTTAAATGGCTATCCGAAATAAGTATATAGTCTAGTCTTTGAAAAGAATGATGCACTTGTGAGAAATATGAATAGTCCTTAGCTGAGGCATTTAAGGTTCTCCAAGTATCTACCAAATGATTCTTGGTTAGTACTTTTTGGATATTCCCTATTGTTTTTTGTGAGAGGGCTGATAAACCTTTAGAGGTGTCTATAATTGGGTTTAGGGATACATTTAGGTCTCCTCCTATTAGTATTATACCTTCCGCGAAAGTCTGAAATCTATCTAGTGTATCCTTAATCCATAAGTATTGGTTACTGTTTGGGACATAGATGCTGGCTAGCGAGACCATAGTGTGACCTATCTTTCCTTTTACAAATATGTATCTACCCTCTGTGTCTGTAAGTGTTAGTGTGGGTTCAAAGGGTATATGTTTTGCTATGGCTATACTAACTCCTCTGGCTGCTTTCTTGTATGTGGAATGGGGGGGGGAGGAAAGGAAGGGGGTGGGGAGGGGGAGGTGGGTGATGGGAAAAAAGGAAGAAGAAAAAAAAAAGGGGGGTGGTGAGTGGTATCCTAATGATGGAACAGGGTTTATTATTTTGCATGACAGTTTTTGACACTTAATGAGAGTATACATACAGGGAGTGCAGAATTATTAGGCAAGTTGTATTTTTGAGGATTCATTTTATTATTGAACAACAACCATGTTCTCAATGAACCCAAAAAACTCATTAATATCAAAGCTGAATATTTTAGGAAGTAGTTTTTAGTTTGTTTTTAGTTTTAGCTATTTTAGGGGGATATCTGTGTGTGCAGGTGACTATTACTGTACATAATTATTAGGCAACTTAACAAAAAACAAATATATACCCATTTCAATTATTTATTTTTACCAGTGAAACCAATATAACATCTCAACATTCACAAATATACATTTCTGACATTCAAAAACAAAACAAAAACAAATCAGTGACCAATATAGCCACCTTTCTTTGCAAGGACACTCAAAAGCCTGCCATCCATGGATTCTGTCAGTGTTTTGATCTGTTCACCATCAACATTGCGTGCAGCAGCAACCACAGCCTCCCAGACACTGTTCAGAGAGGTGTACTGTTTTCCCTCCTTGTAAATCTCACATTTGATGATGGACCACAGGTTCTCAATGGGGTTCAGATCAGGTGAACAAGGAGGCCATGTCATTAGATTTTCTTCTTTTATACCCTTTCTTGCCAGCCACGCTGTGGAGTACTTGGACGCGTGTGATGGAGCATTGTCCTGCATGAAAATCATGTTTTTCTTGAAGGATGCAGACTTCTTCCTGTACCACTGCTTGAAGAAGGTGTCTTCCAGAAACTGGCAGTAGGACTGGGAGTTGAGCTTGACTCCATCCTCAAATCGAAAAGGCCCCACAAGCTCATCTTTGATGATACCAGCCCAAACCAGTACTCCACCTCCACCTTGCTGGCGTCTGAGACGGACTGGAGCTCTCTGCCCTTTACCAATCCAGCCATGGGCCCATCCATCTGGCCCATCAAGACTCACTCTCATTTCATCAGTCCATAAAACCTTAGAAAAATCAGTCTTGAGATATTTCTTGGCCCAGTCTTGACGTTTCAGCTTGTGTGTCTTGTTCAGTGGTGGTCGTCTTTCAGCCTTTCTTACCTTGGCCATGTCTCTGAGTATTGCACACCTTGTGCTTTTGGGCACTCCAGTGATGTTGCAGCTCTGAAATATGGCCAAACTGGTGGCAAGTGGCATCTTGGCAGCTGCACGCTTGACTTTTCTCAGTTCATGGGCAGTTATTTTGCGCCTTGGTTTTTCCACACGCTTCTTGCGACCCTGTTGACTATTTTGAATGAAACGCTTGATTGTTCAATGATCACGCTTCAGAAGCTTTGCAATTTTAAGAGTGCTGCATCCCTCTGCAAGATATCTCACTATTTTTGACTTTTCTGAGCCTGTCAAGTCCTTCTTTTGACCCATTTTGCCAAAGGAAAGGAAGTTGCCTAATAATTATGCACACCTGATATAGGGTGTTGATGTCATTAGACCACACCCCTTCTCATTACAGAGATGCACATCACCTAATATGCTTAATTGGTAGTAGGCTTTCGAGCCTATACAGCTTGGAGTAAGACAACATGCATAAAGAGGATGATGTGGTCAAAATACTCATTTGCCTAATAATTCTGTACAGGGTGTAGTATGTAGTCATGATAGCACTAGAACGTAATACAAGATAAACATGTCTTAGAATATATAAACATATAAAGACACCCGTAGGTTTGATGTTAGCAACACATGTAGAGTCTGCAGCCGGTGGATCCCAATTTGTATCCACAGGGTACAGTTATAACTTATAGCATATTGCTATAGGAACGTGTCTTATTAATGGCAAAATTGGAGGAAGTAGTTATAAGGCATAACCGGGACTATATGACAAATCTATGTGAAAGAACACAGGAGGTAGGAGTATATAGAAGGAGAGTGGATGGGGAAGTAGAAGAGAGACATGGAAGAAGAAAGGAAGAAAGAAAGAAAAAAGAAAAAAAGAGATAAGGGCGAGAGGATGGCATATAAGCAGTGGGGTTTTTGCTTTCAGAGAAGGGAGTGGGGGGAGAGATCAGAGGTACATAAGTGAGTAACTTCACATTTTTGAAGTATGTGGCATTTCTTGTTGGTGTTCAAAGTCGATTTTTCCCTTCTGGGTCCGGACCTTGATCTCATCTTCTGTTTGATCTTTGAAGCTTGTTCTTTGTGGACACCGACCAAGGTTCTAGACGTGGTAATGGAGGTAGCTGCTTAACGGAGCTGTCTAAAGGCAGCCCGGAGTCCATTGGTATGGGGTCAGTCCCTAAGATGATTCCAGGCTTCTGGCAAGTCTGATGGGGTTAGGATCGTGCAGCGTCTGCCATCTTTGCTGAAAGTGAGACCGAAAGGGAAAAGCCAGCAGTATAATATTCTTTGGTCTCTTAGATAGTCCGTTAAGGGCTTTAAAATTCCTCTTGCATTCAGTGTGGATGGAGCGATATCTTGGTACATATGAATTTTTGTACCTTCATAGCGTAGATCCTTTCTCACCCTCATCGCTTGGAGTAGGGCCGCAGTGCTTCTGAAGCTGAGTAAGCCGCATATGACATCACGCGGCAGGTCGCCTTTCTTTGGAACCAGGCGCAGGGATCTATGGATCCTTTCAATGGTAATATTTTGCGCTTTGTCTGTGAAGAGCTGTGAGGCAATGGCTTGTAATTCAGCCGCTTCTACGGTTTCTGGTAGACCTTTTAGCCTGATGTTTTTTCTTCTGCTCCGTTTCTCCTGGTCTTCTATCAGAAGTAAAGCGTTGTTAAGTTAGTTTGTTTGAACTTCCACGAGATCGGAGACTGCAGATGCTCGATCAGTTAGTAGGTTCTGGTCCCCTTCCAGGGATTCAACTCTGTGGCCAAGGGACCTCACATCTTCCCTCATATCTCTCATCTCTTGTAGTAAAGGCGCTAGTGCTTGAGCAAGAGAGTCTTTAAGAAAGGATCTTGTGAGGATAGTGTTATTATCATCAGGCTGCATATCGTCAACCTCCTCTCTCCCTCTCTCGGCTCCTGCATATTCCTCTCTGTCCTCTTCCTCCGAGTCCGGTATCGAGGGCGCCATTTTGTTCAAGCGCGCTGGTGAGAGCACTAGCTTTTTTCTTATGAAACGGTCCATATCCGTCTGTCCTTTTTTGTGTTTAGGGGTTGCCTGATGTTCTCTAGGCTTGTCTCTCCCAATATTGACCATTTTCATCCAGGTATGGGTGTCTTTTTATAAGAAAGCACGGGTCTGGGCAGCAGGAGCTCTGTCTCAGACCTCCATCTCGCTCAGCGGTCAGGCTCCGCCCCCCCTATTCAGATATTTGAAAAACAACCATTTTGGGCACAAAACTTTAATTGTGGCCTAGTCTGGATCAGTCAGTATGAGATACACACTTTAGATACTGTGGTTATAGTCTGTTATTTGAAAAACAGGCATTTTGGGCAAAAAACTTTAATTGCGGCCTAGTCTGCATCTGTACGTGTGAGATACACCCTTTACATACTGTGGTTCTATTCAGTTATTTGCAAAATCCATTTTGTGCAAAAAAATTTAATTCCGACCTAGTCTGGATCAGGACGTGTGAGATACACCCTTCACATACTGTGGTTCTATTCAGTTATTTGAAAAACAACCATTTAGGGCAAAAAACTTTAATTGCGGCCTAGTCTGAATCTGTCTGTGTGAGATACACACTTTAGATACTGTGATTATATTCTTCTATTAATAAAACACCCTTTTTGGGCAAAATACACAATTTTACAGCCCTTGCTGCATCAGCACGTGTGAAATTCAAGGGTTATATACTGCTGTCATATTCTGTTATTAAACAAACTTAATTTTGCAGCCTTTGCTGTATATGTCATTGTGAGTTACACACTTTAGAAACTGTGGTTGTATTCAGTTATTTGAAAAACAACAATTTTGGGGAAAAAACTTTTATTGCGGCCAAGTCGGCATCTGTACATGTGAGATAAAACCTTTACATACTGTCGTTCTATTCTGCTATTAATTAAACACCCATTTTGGGCAAGATCCATACAGGCGATGGTAGATTGGGTTGCATACAGTGCCTTCAGTTCCTTCACATTGTCTCCCACCCAGTCTGCTGCTGAAAGAGCAGAGTTGTCACCTGCAGCCGATGTCCATCAGTCTTTCACCTCAGCCCCTTGCAAATCAGCCAAGCAGTCTGAGCCCTAAGTCATGCAGCAGTCTCTTCTGCTTTTCGATGACTCTGTTAGCAGGGTTTCCCAGGGCCATCCACGTAGCCCTGCCCCAGAAGTGGAAGAGATTGAGTACACCGATGCCCAACCACTTATGTTTCAAGATGAGTACATGGGAGGACCATCACGTCTCGGATGATGACGAAACACAGGTGCCAACTGCTGGGGCTTTCGAAAGTGTGCAGAATGACAAGGAGGGCACATGGAATCAAGGTCATGTGAGTGACCTATGTAGTTCGGAGGAAGAGGCGGTGGTCGCACAGAGCCACCAGCACAGCAGAAGAGGGAGCAGGGTGCAAAAGCGGAGCGGCCGTCCACTAGAAAGTACACCTGCTACTGCCCACCGCAGCAAGGGACCGAGCACACCAAAGCCAGCTCCAAGGAGTTCCCTGGCATGGCAGTTCTTCAGACAATGTGCTGACGACAAGACACAAGTGGTTTGCACGCTGTGCAATCAGAGCCTGAAGCGAGGCATAAACATTCTCAACCTGAGCACAACCAGCATGACCAGGTATTTAAGTACAAAGGACGAGCTGCAGTGGAGTAGAAACCTCAAAAACCAAGAAAGGTCTCTGGCTCCTCCTGCTTCCTCTTCTGCTGCAGTCTCGCCCTCTTCATCCACCTCTAGAGTGACAATGCCACCTGCCACCCCGCAAACAGAGGATCTGCCAGCAACACCCCCACCTGGGTCACCAAGCATCTCCACAATGTCCCACGGAAGCATTCAGCTCTCCATCTCCCAAACACCATAGAGGAAGAGGAAGTACCCCCCCACCCACCCGTGATCCCTAGCCCTGAATGTCAGCATTTCTAAATTACTGGCTTTTGAAATGCTCTCATTCCGTCTGGTGGAGACGGAGAGTTTTAAAGCCTTATGGCGATGGCTGTCCCACAGTACGTCGTGCCCAGCCGCCAGTACTTTTCCAGGTGAGCCATCCCTTCCCTGCACAACCAAGTGGGGGACAAAATCAGGTGTGCACTGTGCAATGCCATCTGTGGCAAGGTGCACCTCACTACGGATACGTGGACCAGTGAGCACGGTCAGGGACGTTATATCTCCATAACAGCACACTGGGTAAATGCAGTGGAAGCTGGGCCTGATGCGGATAGCAGTTTGGCGCATGTCCTTCTACCAACGAGGATTGCAGGGCGCTTCAGTTTGCCTCCTGTTGCTTCCTCCTCCTACTCCGCTTCCTCATCCTCTACCGGCTCCTCATCCGGTCAGTGTAACAGCTTCACTGCCAACTTGAGCACATCCAGAGGTCAACGACAGCAGGCATTTTAAAAACGTATCTGTTTGGGGAACAAACTTCACACCGCGCAGGAGCTGTGGACGGGCCTTGAACAACAGACCGATGAGTGGTTGGTGCCAGTGAGCCTCAAGCCCGGCCTGGTAGTGTGCGATAATCGGCGTAATCTCGTAGCAGCTTTGGGACTAGCTGGTTTGATGCACATCCCTTGCCTGGTGCTTGTACTGAATTTAGTGGTGCAAAGATTCCTTAAAAATGACCCCGATATATCAGAGCTGCTTCATAAAGTCTCCACCAACATGGCCAGTGCCAGTGCCAATAACGCTATTCTCAATGTTACTATCCCATTTCTATGCCTCCTTGAAAAAACGCTGCTGGCGATGATGGAAGAGGATGTGGCACAGGAGGAGGAAGAATGATCATTTCGTAGGGTTTACAGGCAGTTATTCACAGTTCTTTAGGATGACGAGGTGGAGGATGAGGAGGAGGAGATGGAGGAGGAGGAACCATGTTCACAGCAGGGTGGCACCCAGACCAACTCATGGTGGGATGGGGGGATACAGAGGACACAGATGATACACCTCCCACAGAGGACAGCTTTTGGTTGCCTCTGGGCAGCCTGGCACACATGAGCGATTACATGCTGCAGTGTCTCCCCAACGAACGCAGCGTTGCCCACATTCTAACATGTGCTGATTACTGGGTGGCCACGCTGCTGGATCCCTGTTACAAGGACAACGTACCATCCTTAATTCCCTCACTGGAGCATGATCGTAAGATGCGCTAGTACAAGCTCACACTGGTAGATGCGCTGTTGGTGGCATTCCCACCTGACAGCAGGGCCACAAGGAGAAGTCAGAGGAAGAGGTCGCCAACGCAGCTGGGGCACCGCCAGCACCTCAGTAGGCAGGGTTAGCATGGCCGAAATGTGGAAAAGCTTTGTCAGCACGCTACAACAACCACCACCACTATTTGACATGGAACGTCTTAGCAGGAGGCAGCATTTCAGCAACATGGTGGAGCAGTATGTGTGCACACACCTACACGTACTGAATGACGGGTCTGCCCCCTTCATCTTCTGGGTCTCCAAATTGGGCACATGGCCTGGGCTTACCCTTTACGCCTTGGAGGTGCTGGCCTGCCCTGCAGCCAGTGTATTATCTGAATGTGTGTTTAGCATGGCAGGGGGCGTCATCACAGCCACTCGCAGCCGCCTGTCCACAGCCAATGTGGACAAGCTTGCATTCATTAAAATGAACCAGGCATGGATCCCAAAGGACTTGTCCATACCTTGTGAAGAATAGACATGTATACCGGCCTTAACCAGCCATTGTTATATTACAGCGCAATTGCTCATTCTTGTATTTTGGAAATTTCACACTCTTTTGGAGTGTACCCTAATAAAAAAAAAAAACTAAAACCAAAAACCAGTGCTAACTACTTCGTCCTCCTCCAACGCTGCTTCCACCTACAATGCTACGTCCACCGCCTCCTCAAACTCCTACTCCATATGGACCTCCACCTCATAAATTAAATAATTTTTAATTTTTTTGTACGTATTTTATTTTTTGTCATTTCACTACTTTGTCTGTTACGTTTTCAGGTGAAATTTGAGAATTTTTGGGTGTGATTTACCACTGCTATACCTAATAGACAGGTTAAAAAAATTCACTAATTTGTCTGTTACATTTTCGGGTTAGATTCACAAATTTTTGGGTGTGATGTACCACTGCTATACCTACACAAACAAAGGATAAACTGAGACTAGACGGGTATAGTAGCAAAATATACATATACTTTATTAGACAATACATAAAAAAGTTTATTATATGTGATGTGTCACATCAGATAAAAAGGTGGACTACACCTGAGGGGACATAACATAGTTACATAACAATTAAGGGAAGAGGGCAGTGAGGCTACCAAAAATCTAAGATGTAAAACAAACGCACTGACTTATGCGGATGTCACACACAATTGTCGCAAATGTCCAGAAAAAGTGCAGATGTATATCTCCAAACATATACACATAAGTACACGCATATAGGACAAGACCTGCCTTATATGTTAGAGATGTCACAAGTGTCCACAATTGTGCTGGTATACACGTATATATCTCCACATAAGAGGCTGCCAGTGCACCAAAGACAAAAATCCCAGCTCGAGACATACACGTGTATAGCAACTGGTCACTCAAATGGTCCCATCCACTTGTGATAAAGACTTATGTCTAAATCTCAGCAAAAAAGTGTGTATGTGCATAGTATCATCTATCATAGAAATAAAGAACCAAGTCCTATAGACATGCGTGAACATATATATATATATATATATATATATATATATATATATATATATCACCTTAAAGGCAAATAAGGTTACTGCCAGTGCTCTAAAATAGAGCCATGTATAGAGACATATACATATACAAAAATATATGCACAGGAATCGATCACCTAAATAACTGTGTCTACCAAGTGAAGTCAAAGAGCACAGAGATCGACCCCTACAGCATACACAAAAGTAACTAAATTGTATCACATAGACATTGGTTTACAAAGCAAAGGGTAGCCACACACTATGAAATTACATACCCATAAAATGAAAGACTGTCCAACTCAGGAGAGCCACGTACCCCGACGCGCGTTTTGGCTGGAATGCCTTCTTCTGGGGGATGTGGCTCACCCTGCACATGTGTCTATATTTAAAGCACCTAGCTCACCTGTGTATAATTTAGGTTAAATTTGCAGACTCTATACGTCTGCCAATGATGACATCACTGGGGGAAAAGGTGGGACGCGCCCGCCCGCTCGATGGCCAGTCAGTCGGCAGAGAACGTAATTCCACCTCATGACGCGGTCGTCACGTGATGGCCAGTCACGTGACCAGCCGCGTCATGCACCAGGAAGGTCCTCAAAACATAAAGCAAGAAGATTCTCCCGCATCAGGAAGGTCCTCGAGCCATAATATAACAATAATATAGCAATCTCTCTCACCATTGAAAATATTAACAAGAAAGAAAGAAAAAGGTAGAGAATAAGCTAGAAAATGAGGTAGAAAATAGCCCGTCAGGGGAATTAAGGTACCATGATGTAGCAAATTTAAGGGTATAGACCATGTACCGCTATACATATACACTCACCTAAAGAATTATTAGGAACACCTTTTCTATTTCTCATTAATGCAATTATCTAGTCAACCAATCACATGGCAGTTGCTTCAATGCATTTAGGGGGGTGCTCCTGGTCAAGACAATCTCCTGAACTCCAAACTGAATGTCAGAATGTGAAAGAAAGGTGATTTAAGCCATTTTGAGCATGGCATGGTTGTTGGTGCCAGACGGGCCGGTTAGTATAGGAACACCATACTAATACGGTGTTGGACCCCCTTTTGCCTTCAGAACTGCCTTAATTCTACGTGGCATTGATTCAACAAGGTGCTGATAGCATTCTTTAGAAATGTTGGCCCATATTGATAGGATAGCATAATGCAGTTGATGGAGATTTGAGGGATGCACATCCAGGGCACGAAGCTCCCGTTCCACCACATCCCAAAGATGCTCTATTGGGTTGAGATCTGGTGACTGTGGGGGCCATTTTAGTACAGTGAACTCATTGTCATGTTCAAGAAACCAATTTGAAATGGTTCAAGCTTTGTGACATGGTGCATTATCCTGCTGGAAGTAGCCATCAGAGGATGGATACATGTTCTCATTCTGTTTACGCCAAATTCGGACTCTACCATTTGAATATCTCAACAGAAATCGAGACTCATCAGACCAGGCAACATTTTTCCAGTCTTCAACAGTCCAATTTTGGTAAGCTCGTGCAAATTGTAGCCTCTTTTTCCTATTTGTAGTGGAGATGAGTGGTACCCAGTGGGGTCTTCTGCTGTTGTAGCCCATCCGCCTCAAGGTTGTGCATGTTGTGGCTTCACAAATGCTTTGCTGCATACCTCGGTTTTAACGAGTGGTTATTTCAGTCAACGTTGCTCTTCTATCAGCTTGAATTAGTCGGCCCATTCTCCTCTGACCTCTAGCATCCACAAGGCATTTTTGCCCACAGGACTGCCGCATACTGGATGTTTTTCCCTTTTCACACCATTCTTTGTAAACCCTAGAAATGGTCGTGCGTGAAAATCCCAGTAACTGAGCAGATTGTGAAATACTCAGATCGGCCCGTCTGGCACCAACAACCATGCCACGCTCAAAATTGCTTAAATCACCTTTCTTTCCCATTCTGACATTCAGTTTGGAGTTCAGGAGATTGTCTTGACCAGGACCACACCCCTAAATGCATTGAAGCAACTGCCATGTGATTGGTTGACTAGATAATTGCATTAATGAAAAATAGAACAGGTGTTCCTAATAATTCTTTAGGTGAGTGTATCTACACGTTGATAGCAGCAATTCAGATTGATCAGGACGGTGGGCATTCAATATATGTTTTTTCCTGATTTTAGTTTGAGCACAGTGGGAGGAACACCGTCAGAACCTACAAAGACACTCTCCTGGTGCTCCACGTCCTGCCTATTCTCCTTCCCCTTCTCATCTCTCCTCCCATTTGTCCTCCACTCCACCTTCCACCATCCCGTCGTCGCATTTATCTGGCAAAAGGCAGGCTTCTGTGGCCCAAATGTTCGAGCGAAAAAAGATGATGACGCCAGATAACTCTCTTGCCCAACGGCTGACCGCCGGCATTTAAATTTGTGGACTCGGAGGCCTTTAGAAAAATTTTGGCCATTGGCACACCGCAATGGAAGATACCCGGAAGGAAATATTTCTCTCAGGAGGGCATCCTGGAGCTATATGGCCACGTTCAGCGTCAAGTGAATGTATCTGCGGCACACAGTGTCAGTGCCAAGATACATCTGACCAAAGACACGTGGTCTAGCAAAAACAGGCAGGGAAGGTACATAATTTTGACTGCCTACTGGGTAAACCTTCTGACGGCTGTCAAGCATGCAACCCATGGCACATGTGTGGATTTGGTATTACTGCCACGGATTGCATGCAGGCCTGCCTCTTCTCCTCCTCCTACTACTCCATCCTCCGTCTCCTCCTCGGCTGATGTCTTCTTTTCCGCTGCTACCGCTTCTTCAGCTGCGCCCCACAAGCTCCCCAGAACCTATTCAATGTGCCAGGTGAGACGTTGCAATGCTGTGCTATGGCTGTTGTGCCTGGAAGCAAAGAGCCACACTGGTCCTGCACTCCTTTCAGCTTTGCAGTCACAGACTGATCAGTGGCTAACCCCACTCAATTTGACAGTTGGTAAAGTGGTGTGTGACAACCGTGCAAATCTGCTGAGCAGGGCGAAATGACACGTGCCGTGCATGGCACACATCCTGAACTTAGTTGTGCAGCGATTTGTTGCCAAATTCCCCGGGCTCCAGGACGTCTCGCGGCAGGCCATGAAAATCTCTGACCCTTTTAGAAGATCTTACACCGCCATGGCTTGCCTTGCTGACGTTCAGCGGCGACACCACCTGCCCATCAGACGTCTTATTTGTGACTGCCCAACACGCTGGAACTCCACCTTGTATATGCTTTATAGGCTGCTCCAGCTGAAACGTGCAGTTAATGACTACCTGTGCGAACTCTGCGGCAGGACAGGTTCTGTGGAGCTTGTTTTTTTTCAACCGCTCCAGTGGCTGCTCATGCGCGATGCATACAGACTTCTGCAGCCATTTGATGAGATCACCAAACTGGTCAGTCGCAGCCAGGGCGCCATCAGTGACATCATACCTTATGCCTTCTTTATGGAGCGTGCATTGCATTGTGTCATTGATCATGCCGTCGAGGAGCAGGAGCAGGAAGATGAGGAAGTCGCAATGCTGAATTAATTTCCTAGTGGGGGCTACTCCATCTGAGACAAGTCAACAGGAGTCTGAAGAGGAGTCAGAGGAGGATGGTGCCGGGGCGAAGGAGGAGCAAGAAGAACATGTTTTAAACGTTTCAGGTATCCCTGGTGTTGTCTGTGGCTGGGGAGAGGAGACCGAGGACGACATTATCCTGGACAATGAGCAGGAGCCAGGCCACTCCACCGCTTCCTGTTTAGTGCAAATGGGGGCCTTCATGCTCCAGTGTTTGAAGAGGGACCATTGTATAAAAATCATAAAGGCTAAGGACCAGTACTGAGAGGCAATGTACTTAGATCCCCGTTACAAACACAAAATGGTGGACATGTTAACACCATCACAGAGGGTTGTCAGAATGTAGCACTTGCAGGGCTTGCTTCGAGAAATGCTGCATTATACTTTTGCGGGTGCTGGCAACAGAATTTCCACTGACAGAGAAACAGTTACGGGTACCAATCCAACAGCGCAGGCAAGAAGGCGGTTTGAAGATGTGTTGGTCACTTCGGATATGAGATCATTCTTGAAGCCAACCCATCGACAGCCACCCTCCAAATCCAGCCTCACGGAACGCCTAGACCGACAGGTGTCCGACTACATCGGGTTAAAGGCCAATGTGGACGCTCTGAGAAGGGAGGAACCCCTGGACTACTGGATGTGTAGGCTTGAACTGTGGCCAGAGCTGGCACAATTTGCCATGGAACTCTTGGCTTGCCCTTTGTCCAGTTTCCTGTCCGAAATGACGCTCAGTGGGGTTCATGACCGATAAGCCCACTCGCCTAGCTCAAGACAGAGTGGACTACCTCACATTTCTAAAAATGAATGAGGCATGGATCTCAGAGGAATTCAATACCTGTGATTAAATTTAATTTCCTCATGCCAGCCCACAAATATCCGCCACCACACAGAACAAAGAATTGTCTCTGTCTTATGTAAATACAGCGGCATAAAATGCCTTTCCTGTCTGGTGAATGCCTAATGTTTGGAGCCTGTATTCCACTGGCCTGCAGTAAAATTGTTAACCAATGACCGTCTAATGTACCTCCTGCCACATAATCACTTGATCTTTTCTGTACGGTGAATGCCTAAGGCCTATTGCACACGACCGTATGGCTTTTTCAGTGTTTTGCGGTCCGTTTTAAACGGATCCGTTGTTCCGTTTTTTGTTTCCGTTGTGTTTCCGTTTCCGTTCCGTTTTTCCGTTCCGTTTTTCCGTATGGCAAATACAGTATACAGTAATTTCATAGCAAAAATTGGGCTGGGCATAACATTTTCAATAGATGGATCCGCAAAAAACGGAACGGATACGGAAGACATACGGATGCACTTCCGTATGCATTCCGTTTTTTTGCGGACCCATAGACTTTAATGGAGCCACGGAACGTGATTTGCGGCCAAATATAGGACATGTTCTATGTTAAAACGGAACGGAAAAACGGAAAAACGGAAACGGAATGCATACGGAGTACATTCCGTTTTTTTTGCGGACCCATTGAAATCAATGGTTCCGTATACGGACCGTATACGGACCGCAAAAAACGGCCAGTAAACGGGAAAAAAAAACGGCCGTGTGAAAGAGGCCTAATTGTTGCAGCCTCGGAGGAATTCAACACCTATGAGGACCACGTGTTATGAAATTTCACCTATTATCATTTGGGGTTTATTCAAGAGGGGTGATTTCGTTAGTCATGTTATTAATCCAATTTTATATTTTTTTTTCAATGACCGTCTAATATACCTCCAGCCACATAATACACTGCTCAAAAAAATAAAGGGAACACAAAAATAACACATCCTAGATCTGAGTTAATTAAATATTCTTCTGAAATACTTTGTTCTTTACATAGTTGAATGTGCTGACAACAAAATCACACAAAAATTAAAAAATGGAAATCAAATTTTCAACCCATGGAGGTCTGGATTTGGAGTCCCACTCAAAATTAAAGTGGAAAAACACACTACAGGCTGATCCAACTTTGATGTAATGTCCTTAAAACAAGTCAAAATTAGGCTCAGTAGTGTGTGTGGCCTCCACGTGCCTGTATGACCTCCCTACAACGCCTGTGCATGCTCCTGTTGAGGTGGCGGAAGGTCTCCTGAGGGATCTCCTCCCAGACCTGGACTAAAGCATCTGCCAATTCCTGGACAGTCTGTGGTGCACCGTGACATTGGTGGATAGAGCGAGACATGATGTCCCAGATGTGCTCAATTGGATTCAGGTCTGGGGAACGGGCGGGCCAGTCCATAGCATCAATGCCTTCATCTTGCAGGAACTGCTGACACACTCCAGCCACATGAGCTCTAGCATTGTCTTGCATTAGGAGGAACCCAGGGCAAACCGCACCAGCATATGGTCTCAAAAGGGGTCTGAGGATCACATCTCGGTACCTAATGGCAGTCAGGCTACCTCTGGCGAGCACATGGAGGGCTGTGCGGCCCTCCAAAGAAATGCCACCCCACACCATTACTGACCCAATGCCAAACCGGTCATGCTGGAGGATGTTGCAGGCAGCAGAACGTTCTCCACGGCGTCTCCAGACTCTGTCACGTCTGTCACATGTGCTCAGTGTGAACCTGCTTTCATCTGTGAAGAGCACAGGGCGCCAGTGGCGAATTTGCCAATCTTGGTGTTCTCTGTCAAATGCCAAACGTCCTGCACTGTGTTGGGCTGTAAGCACAACCCCCACCTGTGGACGTCGGGCCCTCATATCACCCTCATGGAGTCTGTTTCTGACCGTTTGAGCAGACACATGCACATTTGTGGCCTGCTGGAGGTCATTTTGCAGGGCTCTGGCAGTGTTCCTCCTTGCACAAAGGCGGAGGTAGCGGTCCTGCTGCTGGGTTGTTGCCCTCCTACGGCCTCCTCCACATCTCCTGATGTACTGGCCTGTCTCTTGGTAGCACCTCCATGCTCTGGACACTACGCTGACAGACACAGCAAACCTTATTTCCACAGCTCGCATTGATGTGCCATCCTGGATAAGCTGCACTACCTGAGTCACTTGTGTGGGTTGTAGACTCCGTCTCATGCTACCACTAGAGTGAAAGCACCACCAGCATTCAAAAGTGACCAAAACATCAGCCAAGAAGCATAGGAACTGAGAAGTGATCTGTGGTCACCACCTGCAGAACCACTCCTTTATTGGGGGTGTCTTGCTAATTGCCTATAATTTCCACCTGTTGTCTATCCCATTTGCACAACAGCATGTGAAATTGATTGTCACTCAGTGTTGCTTCCTAAGTGGACAGTTTGATTTCACAGAAGTGTGATTGACTTGGAGTTACATTGTGTTGTTTAAGTGTTCCCTTTATTTTTTTGAGCAGTGTACATTATATTTTCTGTCCGGTGAATGTCTAATGTTTGGGGCCTGTACTCCACTGGCCTGCAGTAAAATTGCTATTCACTAACGGCCTAATATACCTCCAGCCACATTTAGGCCTGTACTTCCGTGGCCTAAAATAAAAATTTTATAGGCTCCAGCACATTTTTGAGAGTTTCCCTTTAAGACGCATAAAAATAGCCCCTGATTAAAATACATATTTTTGTGAGAATTTTTGCCATTGATTCCCCTCTGGTATGTCACTGTCCATGTTGTAAGACTATTTGTGCACTTCTAGTAAGTATTTGGTGGCTGAAAATATCACCTGAAGGGTGTTCAGGCTCTCCTGCCATTAAAGTGAATGGGGCCCGCCGCAAAGGCGCGGTTCACGAACATTTGATCGCTAATGCGCGTTCGCAAAATGTTCGTCCATCACTAATGAAATCCTATTAAAAGAAATTTTTTGTAATAGAATCTCATTATCTATGCTACTGAATTGGTTAGGTACCCTGAAATGCATCTAGCTGTTACAAAACCTGTATTACCTTCACTTCCACAGGTTGTGACTGTTGTAACATTGTGGAAACTCTGATATTGAAGTCTTAATTAGAAATTTGATCCGACTTTCAGGATAAATTTGATTTGCCTCAAAACCGAATTTCCTCGTGCTTCGTGTCAGTGAATAGACTTAACCTGAAATCGTGTAAAAAACAAAATTAATGCAAACTTAAATCCTCCATTTGCTCGCGACGGGCTGCCGGCCTCCATCTTGATTCAAGATCTCGGCCGAAATCCCATGCGTGGTGACAAATGATGTGCTACGTGAGAGTTCACTCCAGATATTCAAGCAAGATGGCGGTGGCCGGCTCGTCGCGAGCAAATGGAGGCGGTAAGTTTAATTATATTTTTTATTGTTTATTTTACTCCGTTTTTACACTCAGATGCCGCCATCATGTATCAACATGGCATCTGAGGGGTACAATGATGGGGGCTGCACTATAGCAGCTTCCTGTCATTGCACCTGCTACTTACAAAGAAATGAGCTTCGTGACAAAGTAATTCATCACGAAGCAAAAAAAAAATATTCTATTCTGCGAATCAGCCAAATCGAACTTTTCAATTATTCGCTCATCTCTAGTCTTAATCTTCATTTTTAGAGATGAGCAAAGTTCTTAAAAATTCGATTCAGCTGCATTGCCAAATTTTACAAAAACATTTTTCTTTATGGCAAATTATTTTGTCACGAAGCACATTTCTTTGTAACTAGCAAGGTCAATGACGGGGAACGCTGACTGCACTGCTCCCGTCATTGTACAAAGATAAATATTGGATCAGCAAGCCTTATCATGGCAATACTGAACCCAGCATGATGTGAAGCCAATGCATCACGTTTCTAAGCTTTGTCACATTTGCCTTTAAACATAGCTGGTTTCAAGTAATATTTGAGCACCTTAGAACCTAACAGCTATCATCCATGGTATGGAAGTACTGCACCCAGCAAGTGGGATACTTCATCATCTTCATTATTGTTGAGAAGCATTAACAAGTGCAAAAATATAGTACCTATATTGGATCTGCTACCAGCAAGCCTTAAAGGGGTTGTCCGAGTTATGAAAAAAAATAATATAGCACTGAAAATCTGATATATAACTGAGCTAAGCAAGTTTTATGCAAAAAAATAAATATATATTTCCTCATTTCCCTGGTTCTTTTCTGGCACTTTGTTTACATGCAATAAAAACAATCTCTGCCCCTCCCCCCGCTCTGCTAAGGGAGTGAATACAAGTGCTGCCCTGAGTGATATGTCTGCCTGCTGGGAGACTTAGCAGCATGTTGTATGTGTAGGACTACAAATCCCAGCTGTATAATGACACTGCTAAGGAAGTGGATACAAGAGCTGCCCTGAGTGACATGTCTGCCTGCTGGGAGACTCTGCAGCATGTTGTATGTGTAGGACTACAAATCCCAGCTGTATAATGACACTGCTAAAGGAGTGAATACAAGAGCTGCCCTGAGTGCTGGGAGACTCTGCAGCATGTTGTATGTGTAGGACTGCATGTCCCAGCTGTATAATGACACTGCTAATACACACAGGATCTTCCCCCTACCTTCTTGTGCAATGCTCTCTCTAGTATGTATTGTCTCTTCACTGCCTGCAGAGCTGTGCAGCTGAAGGGGTTAAGTATCCTAGCAGAGAGTAGACGGCCGTGAAGGGGGCGTGGCCAGCACAGTGACGTTTCGTTTACAGGCTTGTAAACGACCTTTATCAGAGCAGGGAGTGAAGCTGACATCACAGGTCATGTGACCCTCAGTGAAATCTGAGAAACCAGCCACTGGAGATAAAGTGAGTTAATTGGAAAGCTGTTACATTTGCTTAGTTAGGAACATAGAAAGAACAAAAAAATAACTCGGACAACCCCTTTAATCTGACACTATTGAACGTGTCGTGCATTATTATCGATGGTGTGGAACCACTGCACCCAGTGCCGTCCATCTAGCGGAGGGGGTCAAATTAATCAGGAACATCTAAGAGCCTAAGGCCTCTTGCACACGACCGTGGTTTAGTTCCTCATCCGAGCCTCATTTTTTGCGTCTCGGGTGCTGACCCATTTACATCAATGGGGCCTCTAAAGGCATTCTGTTATGCATTCCGTCATAGAATTGTGTTATGGTCATTGGTAACGGAATCCATAACGCAATTCACCTTTCACCAGTAAACGAAGCGTGAATAAATTTCATAACCTGAAATTCGCTTATCTCTAATTATTATGTACGATGTGAATTTGAAACCACTGCACACAGCAAGCAGAAGATTTGAAATAACCCAAAGACCATCTAGCGCCAGGGTCAAATTAGCCAGGAACATTTAAGAGCCTAAGTAGGTGCACCAGCAGCTGGTATCTCTCCTTGCCTCACTGCAAAAACACACCACCAATGCTGAGGATACATATCGCAAGCACTTTTCCTCTCTAAATAGATAAGTAATCTTTCTGCAATCTAGATACACACTGACACTGCAATCATATGTGCATCTTGAGAACAACCATCATACAGTCTGCAACCTAAGAAATGTTTAAGTATTTAATTAAAATTGGACTAACAATTTATTAGCACTTACTTGGTTAAATAGGAGGTGTATGGTATTTTGTCTATATACAGATATTTTAATATTTATGTCATATTTTTTTACTTATGTATTATTTACCACAAGTTTTTGATAAACTACATTTGTAATTTTCTAGCACCCGGAGTGCCAACAGTGCTATTTTATAAAATTGAGAAAAACCCCTTCTTTTTGCTTAGTTTAGATATATTCCATTTTCTTCCTTACATGCCGGCAACATGTGGATACATCTTCTGCTTCATCACAGCAAGAGCGGTACTGCATTAAAAGTTAAAGTATGAAGGATGCAAGAAATAAAATCCCAAAAGAATATTTCACGCAATAACTTTTAATGAGAGGCACCTTGAACATTTAAAGGGTCACTGAGTTTTAATGTTTGATCTGTCATAGAGACACATGGAAAGTTTTGATCGGTGGTGGCCTGAGCACTGAGACCCCCACAAATTACTAGAAAAAAGAGAGAGAAAAGCTCACATATCACATTCTCTTTCCTCACTGTTTGGCTTAATAGAAGTCTATGGGCCAATCTCAGTTCGGTCCTCTGGAGCGAGGAGAGAGAGTGTGTTATGCAAACTCTTCTCTCTCCTCGTTCTATTAATCTTTGGGGGTCTTAGTACGCAGACCACTAGAGTTGAGCGAACACCTGGATGTTCAGGTTCGAAAAGTTCGGCCGAACTTCCCGGAAATGTTCGGGTTCGGGATCCGAACCCGACCCGAACTTCGTCCCGAACCCGTACCCCATTGAAGTCAATAGGGACCCGAACTTTTGGGCACTAAAAAGGCTGTAAAACAGCCCAGGAAAGAGCTAGAGGGCTGCAAAAGGCAGCAACATGTAGGTAAATCCCCTGCAAACAAATGTGGATAGGGAAATGAATTAAAATAAAAAAAAAAAAAAAAAAAATTAACCAATATCAATTGGACAGAGGTCCCATAGCAGAGAATCTGGCTTCAGGTCAGCAGAAAATCAGTCTCTTCATGCCATAGCAAAGAATCTGGCTTCATGTCAGCAGAGAATCAGTCTCTTCATGCCATAGCAGAGAATCTGGCTTCATGTCACCCACCACTGGAAGAGGCAACTGTCACATATTTAGGCCCCGGCACCCAGACAGAGGAGAGAGGTCCCGTAACAGAGAATCTGGCCTTATGTCAGCGCAGAATGAGTCTTCATGTCATAGCAGAGAATCAGGCTTCACGTCACCCACCACTGGAACAGGCCACTGTCACATATTTAGGCCCCGGCACCCAGACAGAGGAGAGAGGTCCCGTAACAGAGAATCTGGCCTTATGTCAGCACAGAATCTGTCTTCATGTCATAGCAGAGAATCAGGCTTCACGTCACCCACCAATGGAACAGGCCACTGTCACATATTTAGGCCCCGGCACCCAGACAGAGGAGAGAGGTCCCGTAACAGAGAATCTGGCCTTATGTCAGCGCAGAATCAGTCTTCATGTCATAGCAGAGAATCAGGCTTCACGTCACCCACCACTGGAACAGGCCACTGTCACATATTTAGGCCCAGGCACCCAGGCAGAGGAGAGAGGTCCCGTAACAGAGAATCTGGCCTTATGTCAGCACATAATCTGTCTTCATGTCATAGCAGAGAATCAGGCTTCACGTCACCCACCACTGGAACAGGCCACTGTCACACATTTAGGCCTCGGCACCCAGACAGAGGAGAGGTTCATTCAACTTTGGGTTGCCCCGCAATATAATGGTAAAATGAAAATAAAAATAGTATTGAATGAGGAAGTGCCCTGGAGTAGAATAATATATTGTTAAGGGGAGGTAGTTAATATCTAATCTGCACAAGGGATGGACAGGTCCTGTGGGGTCCATGCCTGGTTCATTTTTATGAACGTCAGCTTGTCCACATTGGCTGTAGACAGGCGGCTGCGTTTGTCTGTAATGACGCCCCCTGCCGTGCTGAATACACGTTCAGACAAAACGCTGGCCGCCGGGCAGGCCAGCACCTCCAAGGCATAAAAGGCTAGCTCTGGCCACGTGGACAATTTGGAGACCCAGAAGTTGAATGGGGCCGAACCATCAGTCAGTACGTGGAGGGGTGTGCACAGGTACTGTTCCACCATGTTAGTGAAATGTTGCCTCCTGCTAACACGTTCCGTATCAGGTGGTGGTGCAGTTAGCTGTGGCGTGGTGACAAAACTTTTCCACATCTCTGCCATGCTAACCCTGCCCTCAGAGGAGCTGGCCGTGACACAGCTGCGTTGGCGACCTCTTGCTCCTCCTCTGCCTTCGCCTTGGGCTTCCACTGGTTCCCCTGTGACATTTGGGAATGCTCTCAGTAGCGCGTTTACCAACGTGCGCTTGTACTCGTGCATCTTCCTATCACGCTCCAGTGTAGGAAGTAAGGTGGGCACATTGTCTTTGTACCGGGGATCCAGCAGGGTGGCAACCCAGTAGTCCGCACACGTTAAAATGTGGGCAACTCTGCTGTCGTTGCGCAGGCACTGCAGCATGTAGTTGCTCATGTGTGCCAGGCTGCCCAGAGGTAAGGACAAGCTGTCCTCTGTGGGAGGCGTATCGTCATCGTCCTATGTTTCCCCCCAGCCACGCACCAGTGATGGGCCCGAGCAGCTTTGGGTGCCACCCCGCTGTGAACATGCTTCATCCTCAACCTCCTCCACCTCCTCCTCATCCTCGTCCTCCTCGTCCTCCAGTAGTGAGCCCTGTCTGGCCACATTTGTACCTGGCCTCTGCTGTTGCAAAAAAACCTCCCTCTGAGTCACTTCGAAGAGACTGGCCTGAAAGTGCTAAAAACGACCCCTCTTCCTCCTCTTCCTCCTGGGCCACCTCCTCTTCCATCATCGCCCTAAGTGTTTTCTCAAGGAGACATAGAAGTGGTATTGTAACGGTGATAACGGCGTCATCGCCACTGGCCATGTTGATGGAGTACTCGAAACAGCGCAACAGGGCACACAGGTCTCGCATGGAGGCCCAGTCATTGGTGGTGAAGTGGGTCTTATCCGCAGTGCGACTGACCCGTGCGTGCTGCAGCTAAAACTCCACTATGGCCTGCTGCTGCTCGCACAGTCTGTCCAGCATATGCAAGGTGGAGTTCCACCTGGTGGGCACGTCGCATATGAGGCGGTGAGCGGGAAGGCCGAAGTTACGCTGTAGCGCAGACAGGCGATCTGTGGTTAGGTGGACCTTGCCACAGATGGCGTTGCGCAGTGCACACTTGATTTTATCGGACACTTGGTTGTGCAGGGAAGGCACGGCTCTCTTGGAGAAGTAGTGCCGGCTGGGAACAATATACTGTGGGACAGCAAGCGACATGAGCTGTTTGAAGCTGTGTGTGTCCACCAGCCTAAATGACAGCATTTCATAGGCCAGTAGTTTAGAAATGCTGGCATTCAGGGCCAGGGATCGAGGGTGGCTAGGTGGGAATTTACGCTTTCTCTCAAATGTTTGTGAGATGGAGAGCTGAACGCTGCCGTGTGACATGGTTGAGATGCTTGGTGACGCAGGTGGTGGTGTTGGTGGTTCATCCCATGTTTGCTGGGCGGCAGGTGCCAACGTTCCTCCAGAGGCAGAGGAAGAGGCCGAGGTGGCGGCAGCAGCAGAAGAGGCCGAGGCGGCGGCAGCAGCAGAAGAGGCAGCAGGGGGCGCCTGAGTGAGTTCCTTGTTTTTAAGGTGTTTACTCCACTGCAGTTCATGCTTTGCATGCAGGTGCCTGGTCATGCAGGTTGTGCTAAGGTTCAGAACGTTAATGCCTCGCTTCAGGCTCTGATGGCACAGCGTGCAAACCACTCGGGTCTTGTTGTCAGCACATTGTTTGAAGAAGTGCCATGCCAGGGAACTCCTTGAAGCTGCCTTTGGGGTGCTCGGTCCCAGATGGCGGCGGTCAGTAGCAGGCGGAGTCTCTTGGCGGCGGGTGTTCTGATTTTGCCCACTGCTTCCTCTTTTGCTACGCTGTTGGCTCGGTCTCACCACTGCCTCTTCCTCCGAACTGAGAAAGTCAGTGTCACGACCTTCATTCCATGTGGAGTCTAGGACCTTATCGTCCCCTGCATCGTCTTCCACCCAGTCTTGATCCCTGACCTCCTGTTCAGTCTGCACACTGCAGAAAGACGCAGCAGTTGGCACCTGTGTTTCGTCATCATCAGAGACGTGCTGAGGTGGTATTCCCATGTCCTCATCATCAGGAAAAATAAGTGGTTGTGCGTTAGTGCATTCTATCTCTTCCACCCCTGGGGAAGGGCTAGGTGAATGCCCTTGGGAAACCCTGGCAGCAGAGTCTTCAAACAGCATAAGAGACTGCTGCATAACTTGAGGCTCAGACAGTTTCCCTGATATGCATGGGGGTGATGTGACAGACTGATGGGCTTGGTTTTCATGCGCCATCTGTGCGCTTTCTGCAGAAGACTGGGTGGGAGATAATGTGAACGTGCTGGATCCACTGTCGGCCACCCAATTGACTAATGCCTGTACCTGCTCAGGCCTTACCATCCTTAGAACGGCATTGGGCCCCACCAAATATCGCTGTAAATTCTGCTGGCTACTGGGACCTGAGGTAGTTGGTTCACTAGGACGTGTGGCTGTGGCAGAACGGCCACGTCCTCTCCCAGCACCAGAGGGTCCACTAACACCACCACGACCATGTCCACGTCCGCGGCCCTTATTAGATGTTTTCCTCATTGTTCCCGTTCACCACAATTTTGAGAATGGCAAATTTGGGAATAGTTTTTCAACCCAGAACAAAAAGTGTGCTTTTACGGTCACTACAAATAACTTGACCAGCTAAAACAGTACAGATTTGGTTGAATAGAAATGGGAGGCCTGTTTTTTTTTGAACTGTGTGACAGGTATAGGTTTAATCACAGAATTAGACTTGTATCTGCACGGTAGCGTGTGTGTTAAGTTTTTCTGAATGACACTATCAGCACCTTGAATGTAAGATATCCTTTTTGGGATAGATTTCAAGTAGGCCTCATATAGCAGAAACTAGTTATTTTG
The DNA here is from genome assembly GCF_905171765.1 of Bufo bufo. NCBI lineage: Eukaryota > Metazoa > Chordata > Amphibia > Anura > Bufonidae > Bufo > Bufo bufo. Next base: position 746,228,167 of record NC_053390.1, on the reverse strand, counting down.
AGAATGGCAAATTTGGGAATAGTTTTTCAACCCAGAACAAAAAGTGTGCTTTTACGGTCACTAGAAATAACTTGACCAGCTAAAACAGTACAAATTTGGTTGAATAGAAATGTCAGGTCTTTTTTTTAGGCGCTGTGTGACAGGCTCAACTTGCCCCTGATGTAGTATATGGCCAAAAAATAACCACACTATTGATGGTTAAATGCACTTGGGTGACACAGGCTCAGCCTGCACCAGATGTAGTATATGGCCAAAAAATAACCAGACTGTTGATGGTTAAATGCACTTCGGTGACACAGGCTCAGCCTGTAGCTGATGTAGTATATGGCCAAAAAATAACCAGACTGTTGATGGTTAAATGCACTTCGGTGACACAGGCTCAGCCTGCAGCTGATGTAGGATATAGCAAAAAATAACCAGACTGTTGATGGTTAAATACACTTGGTGATAGCTTGTGCAGGCGCACCACAAGCCACAAAATTGCCGCCGATCACCCCAGAAAAAAGTGATCTAAAAACGCTCTGGGCAGCCTCAAAAAAGTGAGCAAGTCGATATTAGCACTTCAATGATCCACAGCTGCATATCAATCACAGAATGAAGTCTTTTGGAGGAGTTAATCTGCCTAATCTCGCCCTAACGTCGCAGCAGCAACCTCTCCCTATGCTTGAATCAGCAGTGTGACGTGCAGCGCTACGTGACCCAAGCTTATATAGAGGCTGGGTCACATGCTGCACTGGCCAATCACAGCCATGCCAATAGTAGGACTTTTACGAAAATGTTCGGGTTCGGGTCCGTGTCACGGACACCCCAAAATTCTGTACGAACCCAAACTATACAGTTCGGGTTCGCTCATCCCTACAGACCACCATTAATGAAAATTTTCAATATCTCTGAAAACTTAGTGACACTTTTCAAGTATCCTAGGATCAAAGGACAACTTCTTTCTACTATTTATGTTTTTAATTAGCTGCACTGTTTGTACATTTACCTTTATGATATAACTCCTTCAGGCCATTTTTGCTAATTTGACATGTGTCACTTTACAGTATGTCGTAATAACTTTGGAACCTTTTTAATTATCCTAGCGATTTGAGACAGTTTTCTTGTAACACAATGTACTTTATGTTAAGTTATAGGCAAATGGCTAAATGCCGCATTTGTGTGAGGGGAGGCGGGGCTATACTGCTTATAAGCCGCAGCCTCCTCCCCACCTTACCGGCGGCTCGTTTCTGCATCACTTCCGGGCGCCTGTACGCACGTGAGTATACGGTCTCTGCCTCTCATCGGCATCGACGTCTACATACCAGCGTTCACGTATTCCAGCGGTAAGATCGGGGCCTTGCGGCTTCATTCCTGGGCAGGCGGAGAGGGATCGGCACCGACATGCCGCACGTTGTTACCTGCACATCTCGGCGGGCTGCAGAGCCGGCTTCCATGTGTTCAGGGGGGAAAAGGTGTGTTACAGGAAAAGAAAATAATAATAAATTAAAGGGGCTAAAAATGCATTGCTTTCCATGATTCATGAATGTAAATGACTTACTGCGGTCTTTTGTCCTCACAGTCTGGCCGGCGGTATGTCGGCTCCTTTAGGTAAGGAAGCATCACCACACCGCAACATTTCTGCCTGGCAGCATCGGCTTTCCACGCGGCAGACTCTCAGGTTGCGGAAGTTAGCGCGACTCCGTTCTTGACACATTGTAATGTATAGCACGGGCCGCCGTGCTCATGGTGAGGCAGGGGTGCATGCAAAGCTGTTTTGCTTCTGGTAGGCTCTTGATTCATCTGGGCTGCTGGAGCCTCCAGGCAGCAGATGATAGTGGTAAAAAATAAAAAAATAAAAAATTAAAAGTGGGAGTTTGGGTTGAAAATAAAAGGGCAGTTTGAAGAAAAAAAAATCAAATACAAGGGGGCTCTTTAAGGTTCCGCAGCGTGTGTCGCAAGTTGATTACCATCATCTTCTCTAGTGGGGTCATCTCAAGCAGTGTGTTACTTATCAATTATTGTCTACAGGTTCTCTTTCATATATGCGTCCATAGGTTCGTGGCTCCTTCTATCCACCCGATGCACGGATTCGTACCAGCAGACGTAGCTATTCTTAGTAGACACATTTAGCATCAGGGTCAAAGTAAGCTGTAGTGCAGGCATCCTCAAACTGCAGCCCTCCAGCTGTAAAACTACAACTCCCACAATGCCCTGCTGTAGGCTGATACCTGTAAGCTGTTTGGGTATGCTGGGAGTTGTAGTTTTGCAACAGCTGGCGGGCCACAGTTTGAGGATGCCTGCTGTAGTCCATCACGGGAGTAGATTTAAGACTAGGGGGTTGGTACAGTTGCCAATACTCCGTTTTTAACATGTTCAGCTACGTTCAGTCATTTCATCAGCAAGGTAGCAGTTGCAAAAAAAAAAAACTTAAGTCATGTCGCGTTTACAGGCATGAATTTGATACGTCTGTCACGTCTACAGACACATTTAAGCCCTGTCAGGTCTACAGGCATCAATTCGATACATCTGTCACGTCTACAGACACGTTCAAGTCCTGTCACGACTACAGGCATCAATTCGATACGTCCGTCAAGTCTACAGTCACGTTAAGTCCTGTCACAACTACAGCATACGGTCCTACACTGTATGCCTCGTCCACTCTCTCGTCTCAGTCTACACTCTTTCGGGGCTTGCAAGGCTACTTAGCTCTCATTCTAATCTGCTATGTACACATCTTCCCATCTTCAGTCACTTCGGTGAAGGGGTGCTCCGCATGTTGGACGGCATCTCACGTGCTGGTACGGTGGTTCGTGGCACATCGGTGGTCCGTGATTCTGGTGAATGGCACAAACTGGTCTTCGGTATTCATCTTCTGCATTAATCATGTTTGTGTTTTAGTAGGATGTCTCAAGAATCATTGATGGGCGATACATCATCATCCCGTGGGAGCGTGGTGTCACAGTCTTCAGTTCCGGAGGTCCAAAATCCGCAGGTGGTGTCCATGGACACTATTCAGACCTCGCTTACGCAACTGCACGCGGCCATCAACTCCATGGCGTCATCAATGTTGAACTTTCAGGCCAGGCTAGAGTCGGTCGAGGCAGGCGATACAGCTGTCCGTTTGGTGTGCCAAAGTCTGGCAGGTTTTTCTAGCCTCCAGGCTAGTGTTGCTGGTGGGTCAGGTTCTGTACCCCCTATCGCACCGTTCCACTTCGTTCCAGCCAACATTCGATAGGAAATAATTGACGGCAAGGACGATATTACGAGTCCTGTCATGACTACAGGCAGAATGTTACGAACTCTGTCACGACTACAGACACGAGGTTACGAGTCCTGTCACGACTACAGGCCTAATATTATGAACTCTGTCACGACTACAGACACGAGGTTACAAGTCCTGTCATGACTACAGGCACAATGTTACAAATCCTGTCAAGTCTACAGGCACAATGTTACGAAGCCTGTCACGATTACAGGCACGATCTTACAAGTCCTGTCACGACTACAGGCACGACATTATAAGTCCTGTCACGACTACAGGCACGAGGTTACGAGTCCTGTCACGACTACAGGCCTAATATTACGAACTCTGTCACGACTACAGACACAAGGTTACAAGTCCTGTCACGACTACAGGCACAATGTTACAAATCCTGTCACGTCTACAGGCACTATGTTACAAAGCCTGTTACGACTACAGGCACGACATTATAAGTCCTGTCACGACTACAGGCTCGATATTACAAAGTCTGTCACGTCTACAGGCACGATGTCACAAAGCCTGTCACGACGACAGGTACGAAAAAAAAGGGGCAAATTCAGCAATAAAAAGAGGCTAATTTACGACCTGTCAGCTCCACATTCTTTACTGGTATTTAATTAGTTAATTCCTTCAGAGGAATTTGCAAATTAAATATACCTCTATTGACAAAGGTATTCAGGTGATTCTTAGTCAGGGTAGGGGAGCTTGGCTACCCAAGGCTGACGATACTGATGCCATTAAGCTGCTCCCTGTCCAACCAGAGTTGTGGCAATGGTATGGGCATAAGTGGTCGAATAAGTATTACTTTACTAACAAATTGACCTTCGGTTCCAAATCTAATCCTTGTATTTTGACCAGTTTGCCATAGCCCTGCATTGGATACTCCAAGACCTGTTCCGGGTCAACCACGTTATTCACTATTTGGATGATTTTTGTTAATAGAAATCCCCGAAGCATGCGCCCCAGGACCTGCAGGTGCTGCAAGCGGTGTTTGAAGATTTCAGCGTCCCTGTTGCCCCACAAGGTAGAGGGTCCTGATACTATCATTACGTTTCTCGGTATTCGTTTAGACACTATCAATATGGAAGCTAGCCTTCCTCAGGACAAAGGAAGACAGTTCACAGGTTAGCACGTGTTATGACTAAAGCTCTGTCCTGTAACACCCTGAGGATATATAAGAAGGCATGGACCTCGTTTTGTAATTTTAAGAGAACCCATTCTTCGGTAGGAGTAGGCAACATCTCTCACCTACTGGCCTTTGCTGCATTTTTTGGCCACTCTCACCACAAGCTGTCATTTAGCACTATTAAGTTACCCGGCTGGCATTCAACATCATTCGTATCTATGGCATCCTAATTAACCCTCCTTGTTTTCAGCCCATCCAATTAGAATGCTACTGAAGGGTATCCAGAAGGGGTCCGCTGTGGCCCGCCTTACACGACAGCCATTTACAGGGTCAATGTTCAGATTGCTTTCAGATAAACTACGCAAAACCCCTTCAGTAAGCACACTAGTTTATTGATCAAGACACCATGTACCTAGCCTTTTACGGCTTCCGCAGACCAGGAGACTTCACCTGCGCCACAACATGCAAGAACTATCTGAGGAAGGATCACCTGTCATGGGGCGGGTCATGCTTAGTTCTTACGTTAACGTCCACAAAGACGGCCCGAGCGGGTCAGCTCCCAGAGGTTAGATACTTCCCCACCGGTAATAAGTGGTGCCCAGTTATGGCAGTGCAGGAATGGACGCACTTTACCGAAGCAACCCCAGGGGCTCTGCGCCTTTGGGTTGTCAGAACTTTCTCAAATTCATCCGAATATTATCGAGGAATGTTAGAGTCAGTCCCAGTTCCATCACAGGGCATTCCTTCCGCACTGGTGCAGCTTCGCCGCCTCCAAGCACAACATCTCAGTGCATGTTAATAAGAAGTTGGGCACATGGCAGTCGGCTTGTCATGCACGATATATACCAAATCCGCAGTGTGAAATGTTTAATGCTTTCAGGAATCTGGTATTGTAATATTGTTAATAACACTATTGCCCTGAGCTATGTTTGTTATTTTTGGCCCCTTTAGCCTTCCCTCCATACAGCAGTCTCGGCATACCTCTACTGCTTAGCATAGTAGGTAGGTAGGTAGGTAGGTAGAATATAATTGATTATACCGCCACATTGTGGTGAGTGTGTGGCCGTACATATAATTACACCCAAATTAAGCAGAATTATTTTGTAAACTGGGATTCATAAAACATAACATTTACTAGATCATTTAAAATATGGTGATAACCACTGAGTGAGAGACAACAATTATTATACCTCCACTATTATCATATCACAAAAAGTGAATAAAGGGTGGGTCTTACCACGTCCTGTGGGATCCACAACCAAATGGAGGAAGGTCCAGGCAGTAGGTGATACCTGGAGCCAACGTGACCAGGGTGCTTGTGTTTAGGTGGCACTTGGAAACCTCCTAGTAAACCCTACTATGGCTTTCCTGCCTAGATAAGGGCTAAGAGCTGTTATAACTACCTGCCTAGCACAATGGAGCACCCACCCCGACAGGGGCGACCCCACACCGAACCTTTCCCTCGGTATGGGTCTAGTATTCTATGCAACCCTAATTACAGAGCCCTACACGCCATGTTTCAGTCTTGCTTTTCAGACATCATCAGGGGACTTCACAACAGTATTCAGCGGAAACTAGAAACAGAATTACAAATATACACTAAGTATAGGTCACACATACTTCTAAATACCAAATATTAGGCAGCTTGGTCAAAAGCTCAGACTACTTACTGTAAGATCAAGGTCGTTTTAGCCTCGTACCTTCACTCTGGATAGTGGGTAGTTCTTATCCATGCCGTCTCATGGGAAGTGTCCCATGGCAGCTTGTGTCTCACCTCAAACAGCGGTTATTTGGGTGAGCAATTAATGATTGTTGTCCACCTCCTTATATTACTCCACCTCTCAGTGGGTGTACGCCCCCCCCCGATTACCTGCTCACCTGTTCGCATCCTCAGATGTACCTGTTAGTGCGCGTGGAACGCACGCCGCTCGCGTGCGTTCCACCGGACCGGAAGCTGGAATCACATGGTGCGGGCAAACCGGAAGTGAGGTAAGGACCTGCGTCTGAGCGTCGCCAGTTGCATGGCAACCTCCAAAGTCATCTCAACACGGCCCAATCTGACGGCAAGTGATAATTTGCCTGCTTTTTATATATGCAGAGTCACAGTTTGGATTTAAAATGGCAGGACAGCCAAACATATGCCTCAATACTCGGTCTATTAACAGCCAGTATGGCCATGGAGACATATGTATTTACTTCATAATACCACATCTGTATCATGTCTATATTCCATCCATATTAGCTATTCAATATTAGTTTTTTGTACCAAATCATCCATCAAACTCTGCATGCTCATCTATTCAAACGAGCATGTACGAATTTAAGGGAGGTTTTGGTCCATTTATACGCTCCCGTAATTACATTCACTGGGGGCAGGGATTGATAATGTCAGGCCGGACTGTCATATGAAACAGCTATAGTTCTGTTGTTCATTCAGGCCGGACGGGTGGACCGTCTTAAGGTAGAAGATCCACTTCGCCTCACATTGAAGGATCCTTCTATCAAAGTCTCCCCGTCTCGTTCCTGGCTTGATTTTTTCAATCCCCATAAAGGAGAGACATTCAGGCCTACCATCATGTTCGGTGTTCACATGTCGTGCCACCGAAGTGTCTCTGCCGTTTTTTATATCACTCACGTGCTCTCCTATCCTTCTCCTAAATTCTCTGCCAGTCTTTCCGACATATTCTTTTCCACAGTCACATGTGATTTTGTATACTAATCCCATACTTCTGCAATTAATGATGTCATTAACTGTATATATCTTACCCGTATTATTACTCCTGAATGTCTTTGCCTTAATCATAAAAGGGCACGCCACACATCCTCTGCATTTAAAATTACCACTGATGCCTCTCTCAAGCCATGTTTTTTTTTTTGGGGGGGGGGGCGGTGTATAGTGACTATGCACCATCAAATCTCAGATACTCCTACCACACCTATAGGTGATACTGGGGTGCCCCTTTATGACCTTGCAAATATCGGGGTCCATCTGTAGCACATGCCAATGTTTGGATATAATATCTCTAATTGCAGAGGAGCAACCATTGTATGTACTGATGAGACGGATTTCCCTACTTTCATTGGAGCCAGTAGTCCTGGGGGCATCACCTTGTGGGGCAAGTAGAGATACTCTATCTTTGTTAAGGGCCATCTGGTACGCTGGTGTCAATACACCTACTGGATATCCGCGGTCTACAAATCAATTTTTCAGGTCATCGGCTTGTTTGATAAAGTCCGAACGCCTGGAGCAATTCCTCCTCAACCGCAGGTACTGTCCCCTCAGTATTCCCTTCCTGAGGGGGTACGGATGGCTACTTTCCCACCTCAGGAGGGAGTTCGTGGAGGTCGACTTGCGATATATGGATGTCTCCAGACAGCCACTGTGATTAATACTGACACAAATATCTAGAAAGGGGAGTTTAGATGGATCACATTCTGATGTAAAGTGGAGGCCTATCTCGTTTTTGTTTAGTTGTAGAACCCAGGCGGAGAAGGTCTCCACACTCCCCTTCCAGATGACGAACACGTCGTCTATAAAGCGTGCCCACTTCTGAACACACTGCAACTCGATGGAAGATTCATCCTTGAATACTATTATATTTTCCCACCAGCCCAGGAACAAATTTGCATACGATGGGGCACAGGGGCTCCCCATCGCGGTGCCCCTGAGCTGGTGGAAAAACCGCCCATTAAATAGGAAGTAATTCCTCTTTAATGAAAATTCCAGTAGTTCTAGTACAAACGCATTATGTGCCTTAAAGTGTCTCCCCCTCATGGATAAAAAGTAGGTAGGTAGGTAGGCGTACTTATCCTGAGCCGACCCGAATACAAGTTATAGGCAAATGGCTAATTGCCGCATTTGTGTGAGGGGAGGCGGGGCTATACTGATTATAAGCCGCAGCCTCCTCCTCACCTTACTGGCGGCTCGTTTCTGCCCCACCCTCCCAAGTCCCCTTTTATTCTAACTACTCAATGGGGTGGGCCCCTTTAGCCTACCCTCTGAACAGCAGTCTCGGCATACCTCTACTGCTTAGCATAGTAGGTAGGTAGGTAGGAATGCGTACTTATCCTGAGCCGTCCCGAATACAAATGTAAATTTGAGTTGATATGTTTTACCTTTATTTATAAAATAAACTAAATTTGCAAAAATTTTTGAAATATTTGCTATTTTCTAAATTTTAATTTCTCTGCTTTTAAGATCGATAGTTATACCTCCTACACTAATTATTAATTAACATTCACCATCTGTCTACATTATGTTTGCATCATTTTGTGAATGTCCTTTTATTTTTTTGTAGGCCATTAGAAGGATTAGGTTTTTAGAAGCACATTTTAAATGTTTTATGGAAATTTCCAAAAATACACTCTTTTAAGGACAAATTGAGTTTTGAAGTGATTTTTGGGGGCTTACATAATAGAAACCACCCATAACTGAACCAGTTTTAGAAACTACACCCCTCAAGTTATTCAAAACTGATTTAAAAAATGTCATTAACCTTTTATATGTTTCACAAAATTTAAAAGAAAATGTAAAAGAAAATATTAAAATTCCACTTTATTTGGCGATTTTCCATTTTTTTTCATTTTTTCCTGTAAGTCAGAAAAGGTCAACAGCCAAAGAAACCTCAATATTTATTACTCTGATTCTGCAGTTTACAGAAACACCACAATATTAACCTCTCTATGGGCGCACAGAAGGGCTCATAAGGAAAGGAGTGCTGGAATTTTTTTGGGTGACATTTTACATTTGAAGGCACACTAAGGTACCTCTACAATAGAATCCCCCTAAAAGTGACCCCATTTGGGAAATTACACCCCTCAAGGAATTTATTGAGGGTTGCACTGACTACTTTGAACTTATAGGCTTTTAATAGAATTTAGAAACACTTTAGGTGTGGAAATGAAAATTTTTATTACTATCAATAAAATGTTGCATGAGCTCCCCATTTTTTATTTTCACAAAGGGTAACAGATGAAAAAACACCATACGTTTTGTTAAATATTTTCTCCTGACCATAGCAATACCCCATATGTATGTAGTTGTAAATTTCTGTTTGGACATATGGCAGGGATCAGAAGAGAAGGAGTGCCATATGGTTTTGGAGGCCAGATTTTGGTGGAATGGTTTATGGGTGCCATGTTGCTATTGATCAGCTGATCAGTATAGCCATTTTCTGACAACCATGCATTTTATTTTTCTCTCAACAAAGCATTAATATTGGTTCTACATAAAACTTTCTTCTTTTTTTTTCTTTTTGGGAAGCAGGGTAAAGATTAGGCAGCAATTCTGCCATTGACTTTTAGGATTTGTTATTGAGGCAAACCAGGGGGGGGGGGGGGGAATGGCACATTATCTTTATTCTGCTGATCAGTACAGCATTTTTGAAAAAAATGAAAAAAAAAGTTTTTGTGTCACCATTTTCTGAGAATCATTTATTTTTTATTTGTCTGCCAATCTTCTTCTGTGGGGACTCATTTTTTGCGGGATGAGGTGACATTTTCAGTGCTTCCATTGTGGGATAAATTGTAAATTTTGATTGCTTGCTATACACTTTTTGTAAGGCATAGTGACTAAAAAATTACTATCTTGGAACTATGTTTTTTTATGACAGGGTAGATCATAACATATTTTAATAGAGCCGGTCATTATGGATGTGACAATACATAATATGTCTTTTTTTTTTCTTTCTATTTTTTACAATTTTATATATGTTTATTATGGGAAAGAGGCATTTTTTTCACTTGAAACTTTTATTTTTTTCTTATAAATAACACTTTTTATTTTTGTCCCACTATGGTACATTAACTTTTGGGGGTCTTATCCCCTCTTCAATGCATTACAATACATTCACCATTAAGTAGGTGCACCAGCAGCTGGTATCTCTCCTTGCCTCACTGCAAAAACACACCACCAATGTTGAGGATACATATCGCAAGCACTTTTCCTCTCTAAATAGATAAGCAATCTAGATACACACTGACACTGCAATCATATGTGCATCTTGAGAACAACCATCATACAGTCTGCAACCTAAGAAATGTTCAAGTATTTAATTAAAATTGGAGTCTAATTCAACATTGCATTTGACTAACAATTTATTAGCACTTTCTTGGTTAAATAGGAGGTGTATGGTATTTTGTCTATATACAGATATTTTAATATTTATGTCATATTATTTTACTTATGTATTATTTACCACAAGTTTTTGCTAAACTTAATTTGTAATTTTCTAGCACCTGGGGTGCCACCAGTGTTATTTTATAAAATTGTGAAAAACCCCTTCTTTTTGCTTAGTTTAGATATATTCCATTTTCTTCTTTACATGCCGGCAACATGTGGATACATCTTCTGCTTCATCACAGCAAGAGCGGTACTGCATTAAAAGTTAAAGTATGAAGGATGCAATAAATAAAATCCCAAAAGCATATTTCATTTTTTCTTATTTTTTTCTATTTTTTACAATTTTATATATGTTTATTATGGGAAAGAGGCATTTTTTTTTTTCTTATGAAAAACACGTTTTATCTTTGTCCCACTGTGGTACATTAACTTTTGGGGGTCTTATCCCCTCTTCAATGCATTACAATACGTGTGAATTGTAAAGCCTCAACTGTCAGTGTATTACCAGTAGAGATGGCCTTGCGGTTCACCCGGCGGTCATTTCGCGGCAAACTTTGCGTGTTCGCGATTCGCGGAACATGCGAACATATGGATAAATTCGCGCCCGCCATATTCTTTTACATTGTGAAGAACTTTGACCCATGACACATCCATCAGGTGGTACAGGACAGCCAATTGAAACATTTCAACACATGGACATACCCCCTACCTTATAAACAAAACTGATCTGGCCGCCATTTTACACTAAGTGTTTTGCCAGTGTAGGGAGAGGTTGCTGTGTGGAGCAGGGACAGGCTGTTAGGTACACCAAACGCTAGCTAATAGGGCCACAAAAGTCCTATTAACCACCTCAGCTCCCCTTGCTTAAACCCCCTTAATGACCAGACCACTTTTTACAATTCTGCACTACACTACTTTTACGGTTTATTGCTCGGTCATACAACTTACCACCCAAATTAATTTTACCTCCTTTTCTTCTCACTAATAGAGATTTCATTTGGTGGTATTTCATTGCTGCTGACATTTTTACTTTTTTTGATATTAATCGAAATTAACCGAAATTTTAGCAAAAAATTGACATTTTTCACTTTCTGTTGTAAAATTTTTCAAATATAACTACATTTCTATATAAATTTTTCTCTAAATTTATTGTTCTACATGTCTTTGATAAAAAAAAATATGAAATAAGTGTATATTTATTGGTTTGGGTAAAAGTTATAGCGTTTACAAACTATGGTGCAAAAATTTGAATTTACGCACTTTGACTTTCTGAGCACCTGTCATGTTTCCTGAGGTTCTACAATGCCCAGACCGCAGAAACACCCCACAAATGACCCCATTTCGGAAAGTAGACACCCTAAGGTATTCGCTGATGGGCATAGTGAGTTCATGGAAGTTTTTATTTTTTGTCACAAGTTAGCGGAAAATGATTTTTTTATTTTTTATTTTCTTACAAAGTCTCATATTCCACTAACTTGTGACAAAAAATTAAATTTTACATGAACTCACCATACCCCTCACGGAATACCTTGGGGTGTCTTCTTTCTAAAATGGGGTCATTTGTGGGGTATTTATACTGCCCTTGCATTTTAGGGGCCCTAAAGTGTGAGAAGATATCTCTGTAAAAGACAACTTTTCCCATTTTTTTATACAAAGTTGTCATTTTACAGAGATATTTCTCACACACAGTATGGGTATATGTAAAATTACACCCGAAAACACATTGCCCTATTTCTCCTGAGTATGGCGATACCACATGTGTGACACTTTTTTGCAGACAAGATGCGCAAAGGGGCCCAAATTCCAATGAGTATCTTTAGAATTTCCCAGGGCATTTTTTACGCATTTGGATTCCAAACTACTTCTCACGCTTTAGGGCCCCTAAAATGCCAGGGCAGTATAAATACCCCACAAGTGACCCTATTTTGGAAAGAAGACACCCCAAGGTATTCTGTGAGGGGCATAGTGAGTTCATATAAGTTTTTTTTTTGGCACAAGTTAGCGGAAATTGCTTCTTCTTTTTTTTTTCTCACAAAGTCTCCCTTTCCGCTAACTTGTCTTTCATGGACTCAATATGCCCCTCAGCGAATACCTTGGGGTGTCTCCTTTCCGAAATGGGGTCATTTGTGGGGTGTGTTTACTGTTCTGGCATTTTGGGCGGGGTTAAATTGTGAGCAACCCTGTAAAGCCTAAAGGTACTCGTTGGACTTTTGGCCCCTTTACGCACCTAGGCTGCAAAAAAGTGTCACACATGTGGTATCGCCGTACTCAGTAGAAGTAGGGCAATGTGTTTTGGGGTTTATTTTTACATATACCCATGCTGGGTGAGTGAAATATCTCTGTAAATTGACAACTTTGTATCAAAAAAATTTAAAAGTTGTCATTTACAGAGATATTTCTAACACACAATATGTAAAAAGGAGTGGTAAGCAGGTGGCTCCCTCTGATTTATCACGACATGTGCACAGGTTCAAAGAAACACCCCCTAGTTCTATTGGTATAATTGTATATTGGATGGAACCGGCACTCAAACAATAGGAATTCACGTGGAACTTGAAATATTATTTAAAATATTTATTAAACAGTAATTAATATAGCCTGTGTACACCAGGTTAAAATTGGTCTAAAAGAAGCATATAAAAAGCATATACAATCATGTGTGTCAATCAAATATCTGTAGCTGGAACACAAACACCTGTGAACACCGGCACAGAGGGGTGCATCCGTGTCCCCCCAATTGGGTTGGGCTATTGGATCGCAGCCGTCTGTGGCAGAGCAAACAGGGTAAGCTATATAGGCGTGCCTCAGATATAATCAGTTGCTTGGAATTGCATACAGATTTCACCTACTTAATAATGCATACTAATAAAATCTTATGCCACCTAATAGGGTATAGGATATAAGATATTCAGAGCTTTTCAGAAATAGTCCGTAATTCACACTATGTGTGAGTTATCTGTCTGTTAGAATAATCTCAAGATTCTGAATGCGCCATATGTGAAAAAGTCAACAGTCCAGCAAGTATATTGCCTCTGTACTTGAATCGTCTATTCTTCAACGATTCAGTGCAGCTTCACTTGGATTTATATATGTCTTTACTCACTGTGTCCTATGGAGGTTCGCTAAATAGAATGTGCGGAAGGATCACTGCCGCGGCGTTCCACACTTCCGCCTTTCCCCGCTTCGTTTGTATCAAGTGAGGTCTTGGCTTAGGTCCCGTCTCTATTCTCGCGAGAAGCTTGTATCGGGTATTTCACTTTCGTGAGTCCTACAGCCAAGCTTAATCTTACGTGAGTTGGAAGTGGATAAATCTTTCGTCCTTTAGTACATGGCCATGCACCGCTGAGATGGTAGCTTCACAGGTAGTACGACCAGACGCGTTTCGAGATATCTTATCTCTTCCTCAGTGGGTAACCTGTGAATTCTGGTCTCTCGTTTTTTATATTCTTATCTTAATTGGTTAATTATTTCCACCTGTTGTAATAGGGTGGAGCTCTTACTTTTCCTTAGTCTATTCTTTTCATATACTTCCATATTATTTCTACATTGGCGTCTTCTTTTAGTAATGCATTTATAATGGTGTTTCCACATATATTTACATATATAAACTATATAAACAGATATAATATAAATATTTAAAAAGTTAAGAAATGTCAAAGAAAAATATTTCTCTATTCATGATTTAAAATCTGGAGACAATGCTGTCGGATGTTCGCTATCCTATAATTAAGGGAAATGCTTCTATTCACCATATACTTATATAGTTTTATTCAAATTTTTCAAACATTTCAACAGAAATGTATAACCACCCATCTGTTCCGGTATAGGTACCCGATTCCTTATTTTGGGGTATTATTTATTAATTCCTTATTTTGAAGTATTATATATTAATCATCATCTCAAGAGCGATTTTTTATATATACATATCCCGACTCTGAGAGATATATATCAATCACACTCTTTCTAAGAACAGATTGGTTTGGTATTGGAATGATAAAAAAAATTTTGTATTTTTTTTTATTTTTATTTTTGTTTTTACAAAGTAAGTATTTCAAGAAGTTTTTGTTGTTTTTCATCCTTCTTTCTTATATACATTATTTCCTATGGGTGATCATTATTCCTCCATTTCGATGTTAATTATATCAACATCTAACCTGCGATTTATTTTTACTATTGCGTTATTTTTTCATTGCGGTTTTTTTCTTGCGTTTTTTTTATTGCGTTTTTTTCTTTTTTCTTTATTTACATTTTGCAAGAATATATATAGAGAGAATGGTCTTATCTGCCCATTATTTAATGGTTTTTTTTCGGTCTAATTCAATATATCATATTTAATCAGAAATGTTATATTCTTCATTTTTATATATAAATCAGTACTTTATAACAAATGTCTATATGTCCATATATACTACTGCAAATAAATTCATAATTCTAACCATAGATCATCTTTCTCTAGTTGTATCTTTTCTATATTTTTATTTCAAATGAAACCAAAAATTTCCAAATCTGAGTTTAGCCCTGCAGGAAGAAGACTACCAAAGTCATAAATTCTTCTAGATTCCGCCCGTGACATTCTCATAATGTGATTACCTCCCCTCCAGTGTATCTCCACCTTCTCCAGGGCCACAAAAGAGAAACCCCTCGGATCACTATTATGGAACATTTTGAAATGTTTGGATAGAGAGTGATTTTCATATCCTTTTCTGATGTTATTTAGATGTTCCGTGATTCTTACTCTCAGGGGTCTCTTGGTTCTGCCAATGTACTGTTTCTGGCAGGGGCACTGGAAAAGGTAGACAACACTGGAGGAGTCGCATGTCAAGCAACCCTTGATATCCAAAGCAAATTGATTTTGAGTAGATTGGACCCTACTTATCTCAGCCATTTTTGGAGTGTAGGTGTGTCTCCAAAAATGGCTGAATATGAATGGGTTTTACAGATGCGGGAGATGCTCGGGATGTAAAAATTCAACATTTCCTAAAAAGATAAGTAGGGTCCAATCTACTCAAAATCAATTTGCTTTGGATATCAAGGGTTGCTTGACATGCGACTCCTCCAGTGTTGTCTACCTTTTCCAGTGCCCCTGCCAGAAACAGTACATTGGCAGAACCAAGAGACCCCTGAGAGTAAGAATCACGGAACATCTAAATAACATCAGAAAAGGATATGAAAATCACTCTCTATCCAAACATTTCAAAATGTTCCATAATAGTGATCCGAGGGGTTTCTCTTTTGTGGCCCTGGAGAAGGTGGAGATACACTGGAGGGGAGGTAATCACATTATGAGAATGTCACGGGCGGAATCTAGAAGAATTTATGACTTTGGTAGTCTTCTTCCTGCAGGGCTAAACTCAGATTTGGAAATTTTTGGTTTCATTTGAAATAAAAATATAGAAAAGATACAACTAGAGAAAGATGATCTATGGTTAGAATTATGAATTTATTTGCAGTAGTATATATGGACATATAGACATTTGTTATAAAGTACTGATTTATACATAAAAATGAAGAATATAACATTTCTGATTAAATATGATATATTGAATTAGACCGAAAAAAAACCCATTAAATAATGGGCAGATAAGACCATTCTCTCTATATATATTCTTGCAAAATGTAAATAAAGAAAAAAGAAAAAAACGCAATGAAAAAAAACGCAAGAAAAAAACCGCAATGAAAAAATAACGCAATAGTAAAAATAAATCGCAGGTTAGATGTTGATATAATTAACATCGAAATGGAGGAATAATGATCACCCATAGGAAATAATGTATATAAGAAAGAAGGATGAAAAACAACAAAAACTTCTTGAAATACTTACTTTGTAAAAACAAAAATAAAAATAAAAAAAAATACAATTTTTTTTTTATCATTCCAATACCAAACCAATCTGTTCTTAGAAAGAGTGTGATTGATATAGATCTCTCAGAGTCGGGATATGTATATATAAAAAATCGCTCTTGAGATGATGATTAATATATAATACCTCAAAATAAGGAATTAATAAATAATACCCCAAAATAAGGAATCGGGTACCTATACCGGAACAGATGGGTGGTTATACATTTCTGTTGAAATGTTTGAAAAATTCGAATAAAACTATATAAGTATATGGTGAATAGAAGCATTTCCCTTGATTATAGGATAGCGAACATCCGACAGCATTGTCTCCAGATTTTAAATCATGAATAGAGAAATATTTTTCTTTGACATTTCTTAACTTTTTAAATATTTATATTATATCTGTTTATATAGTTTATATATGTATATATATGTGGAAACACCATTATAAATGCATTACTAAAAGAAGACGCCAATGTAGAAATAATATGGGAGTATATGAAAAGAAAAGACTAAGGAAAAGTAAGAGCTCCACCCTATTACAACAGGTGGAAATAATTAACCAATTAAGATAAGAATATAAAAAACGAGAGACCAGAATTCACAGGTTACCCACTGAGGAAGAGATAAGATATCTCGAAACGCGTCTGGGCGTACTACCTATTAAGCTACCATCTCAGCGGTGCATGGCCATGTACTAAAGGACGAAAGATTTATCCACTTCCAACTCACGTAAGATTAAGCTTGGCTGTAGGACTCACGAAAGTGAAATACCGGATACAAGCTTCTCGCGAGAATAGAGACGGGACCTAAGCCAAGACCTCACTTGATACAAACGAAGCGGAGAAAGGCGGAAGTGTGGAACGCCGCGGCAGTGATCCTTCCGCACATTCTATTTAGCGAACCTCCATAGGACACAGTGAGTAAAGACATATATAAATCCAAGTGAAGCTGCACTGAATCGTTGAAGAATAGACGATTCAAGTACGGAGGCAATATACTTGCTGGACTGTTGACTTTTTCACATATGGCGCATTCAGAATCTTGAGATTATTCTAACAGACAGATAACTCACACATAGTGTGAATTACGGACTATTTCTGAAAAGCTCTGAATATCTTATATCCTATACCCTATTAGGTGGCATAAGATTTTATTAGTATGCATTATTAAGTAGGTGAAATCTGTATGCAATTCCAAGCAACTGATTATATCTGAGGCACGCCTATATAGCTTACCCTGTTTGCTCTGCCACAGACGGCTGCGATCCAATAGCCCAACCCAATTGGGGGGACACGGATGCACCCCTCTGTGCCGATGTTCACAGGTGTTTGTGTTCCAGCTACAGATATTTGATTGACACACATGATTGTATATGCTTTTTATATGCTTCTTTTAGACCAATTTTAACCTGGTGCACACAGGCTATATTAATTACTGTTTAATAAATATTTTAAATAATATTTCAAGTTCCACGTGAATTCCTATTGTTTGAGTGCCGGTTCCATCCAATATACAATATGTAAAAAATACACCCCAAAACACATTGCCCTACTTCTCCTGAGTACGGCGATACCACATGTGTGACACTTTTTTGCAGCCTAGGTGCACAAAGGGGCCCAAATTCCAATGAGTATTTTTAGGATTTCACAGGGCATTTTTTACGCATTTGGATTCCAAACTATTTTTTTTTTTGCTTTTTTTTTTCTCTAAGGCTACTTTCACACTTGCGGCAGGACAGATCCGACAGGTTGTTCACCATGTCGGATCCGTCCTTCCGCTATTTCTCCGGACCGCCGCTCCGTCCCCATTGACTATAATGGGGAAGGGGCGGAGCTCCAGCGCAGCACGGCGGTGCACGGCGAAAGCCGCCAGACTAAAAAGTCCTGCATGTCCGACATTTTAGTCCAGCGGCTTTCACCGTGCACTGCCGTGCCGCGCCAGGGCTCCACCCCCATCCCCATTATAGTCAATGGGGACGGAGCGGCGGTCCGGCGGCACAGCGAAATAGCGGAAGGACGGATCCGACATGGTGAACAGCCTGTCGGATCCGTCCTGCTGCAAGTGTGGAAGTACCCTTACAAAGTCTCATATTCGACTAACTTGTGACAAAAAATAAAATTTTACATGAACTCGCCATGCTCTTCACGAAATACCTTAGGGGGTCTTCTTTCCAAAATGGTGTCACATGTGGGGTATTTATACTGCCCTGGCATTTTAGGGGCCCTAAAGCGTGAGAAGTCTGGAATATAAATGTAAAAAAAAAATTACGCATTTGGATTCCGTGAGGGGTATGGTGAGTTCATGTGAGATTTTATTTTTTGTCACAAGTTAGTGGAATATGAGACCTTGTAAGAAAAAAATAAAAAATTATAAAAATATATATATATTCCGCTAACTTGTGGCAAAAAAAAAAATCTTCTATGAACTCGCCATGCCCCTCAAAAGTGATCTTTACTGTGTTTTTGCAGTGATCAGAAAAAAAAAAATCTGTCACTGCGGTGGGGCGGACTGAACCCAAGTGTGCGCACAAGATCAGGCCTGATTGGGCGAACACTGCGTTTTTTGTAGAGCCTATAGAACATGTCCTATTCTTGTCCACAATTGCGGACAAGAAAAGGCATTTTCTATATAGTTCTGGCAATGTGCGGATCTGCAAAATGCGGAAAGCACTTTGCTGGTGTCCGTGTTTTGCGGATCCGCGGTGTTCGTGTTTTGCGGATCCGTGAATCCGCGGATCCGCAAAACACATACAGACGTCTGAATGGAGCCTTACAGGGGGGTGATCAATGACAGGGGGGTAATCAGGGAGTCTATATGGGGTGATCAGGGGTTAATAAGGGGTTAATAAGTGACAGGGGGGTGTAGTGTAGTGTGGTGCTTGGTGCTACTTACAGAGCTGCCTGTGTCCTCTGGTGGTCGATCCAAGCAAAAGGGACCACCAGAGGACCAGGTAGCAGGTATATCAGACGCTGTTAACAAAACAGCGTCAGATATACCTTTCAGGGGTTAAAAAAAATCACATCTACAGCCTGCCAGCGAATGATCGCCGCTGCCAGGCTGTAGATCAGCTCGTTTACCTTTTGATCCTGTGAACGCGCGCTCCTGTGTGCGCGCGTTCACAGGAAATCTCGCGAGATGACGCGCCGATGCGTCCAGGAGGAATAACCCAGCCGCCCGCAGGACGCATCCCTGCGTTAGGCGGTCGGGAGGTGGTATAGGTGTGCTATCGATATGTGTGATACACAGAGGGGGATATACTTATAATATACTTTTACAATGAGTCAAAAACACATAGATCTATATAGTGATCACCTGGAAGTCAGGGGCCTAGGGGCTTACTAGGGCCATTTTTATATAAGGTAAGGTTCCGGGCGGTCTTTTCTTATGTTTTGAGATATTATGGGTCCTCTCATCAATATTATTCTTTCTAAAGTCAGTTTACAGACCCTTTCAAAATATACTTTTTATTATTTATACTTAAAATAAATGCCCCATAGGGTTCCGGACAGGGTCGCTCTTATCAGGGTGGGTGCTCTGTGGTTAGGCTATCAGGGCCAGAATAGCACCCCCCTGTAGGGCAATATCAGGGACAGTTCTTTGCCCACCCTGTCTTTCAATACCACATCATCATCTAGCCCAGAGATGGATGTTTTTTTGCTTTCCCTCCTGGATTCATCGATGTGCACTGGAACCCCCCGGATTGTGGTAGGACATATGGTTTCTGATTTGGTGCCGCCGAGCACCAGGGCCGTACTGGCCCTGGTGAGAAGTGGGGGCGTCCGGCAGCAGGGCACAGCAGGAGATGAGCACTTCCATTGTGGAAGCGCTCATCTCCATAGTCATCTGTATCGCCGTCCTCAGGACGGCGATACAGATGTCTATGCTACGGCAGGGGAGGGAGAGGTGTGTCCCCTCCTGTTCCTCTGATAGGCTGCCAGCACTAGGCCGGCAGCCTATCAGAGGCCGGTGCAGGCGGCGCGATGACGTCATCACGCCGCCTGAGCTGTATAGCGAGGGACACAGGCCGGAAGAGGCATGCATCGCATCGCTGGAGGTAAGTATAAGTGTTTTTTTTTTTTATATATAGGTACAATACTAGATCATGATAAGTGGGGGCTACTGGCACATAAGGACGACTACTGGCACATGATGGGGGGGGCTACTGGCACATGATAAGGGGGCTACGGGCACATGATAAGGGGGCTACTGGCACATGATATGGGGGCTATTGGCACATGATATGGGGCTACTGGCACATAAGGGGGCTGCTGGCACATGATAAGGGGGGCTACTGGCACATGATAAAGGGGGCTACTGGCACATGATAAGGGGCTACTGGCACATGATATGGGGACTACTGGCACATGATATGGGGCTATTGGCACATGATATGGGGGCTACTGGCACAGAAGAGTGGCTACTGGGACATAAGGGGGGCTGATGGTACATGATAAGGGGTCTACTGGCACATAAGGTGGCTACTGGCAAATAAGGGGTGCTACTGGCACATGATAAGGGGGGCTACTGGCACATAAGGGGGCTACTGGAACATGATAAGGGGGGCTACTGCCACATAATAAGGGGGGGCTACTGACCCATGATAAGGGGGGCTACTGACCCATGATAAGTGGGGCTACTGGCACATGATAAGGGGGGCTACTGGCACACAAGAGGGGCTACTGGCACATAAGGGGAGCTACTGGCACATGATAAGGGGGGCTACTGGCACATGATAAGAGGGCTACTGGCACATGATATGGGGGCTATTGGCACATGATATGGGGGCTATTGGCACATGATATGGGGGCTACTGGAACATAAGGGGGGCTGCTGGCACATGGGGGGTCTATTGGCACATGATAAGGGGGCTACTGGCACATAAGGGGGCTACTGGCACATAAGGGGGGCTACTGGAACATGATGAGGGGCGGCTACTGGCACATAAGGATGACTACTGGCACATAAGGGGGGCTACTGGCACATAAGGGGGGCTACTGACCCAGGATAATGGGGGGCTACGGGCACATAAGGGGGCTACTGGCACATGATAAGGTTCGGCTACTGGCACATAAGGGGGACTACTGGCACATAATATGGGGGGCTACTGGCACATGATGGGGGGCACTCTGGCTACTGGCACATGATATAAGGGGGCTCTGGCTGCTGGCACATGATGGTGGGGGGCTCTTATTACTGGCACATGATTGGGGGGCATCTATGGGGGCAGATCTTACTGGCACATGATTGGGGGCATCTATTGGGGCACTTATTACTGGCAGATTATTGGGTGGCACTATAGGGGCATCTACTGAGGCTAAAAAGAAGGGGTATTTTATATGGGCGGCTCTGTATAGGGGCATTTTATACTGGGACACATTATGGTGGGTTCCATGGGGAAGGGGGGGGGGCACTATGGGGTCATCTACAGGGGCACTGAGAAGGGGTATTTTATATTGGCACATTATGGGAACATTAGCTCAACTGGGGGCATTACAAAAGAGTATGTTTTGCACATTATAAGGAGAATTATTACTACTGGGGGGGCATTATGGTGGGCTTTATTACTACCCCATGGTATGACCCCCTAGTAGCAGCACCAGCCTCTCCCTAGTCTGCTACCCCTCTGCCCCTTCTTCAAATCATTATTATGAAATCTTTCTCATTAGGATAAAACACAACATCAGCTCTGCCGAGCCCCCGGCCAAAGTGTTGAAGTGGTGTCCGAGATCCCCAAGGGCTAAGCCAAGTAATTGTAAGTTTTCATGTGAAATATGTTTGTTTGTAGTTGATCTTTATTATCGATTTTACATTGCAGATTTATTTATATATTTTTTGCAGCATATGGGTGAGATTTTATAAATATTTTTATTATTTGGTCGAAAGGCTCATTGGGGGGGAGGGGGGATTGTAACAGGACTGCCGTAGAATATCGAAAATAGCTGGTCAAGTAAAATGTTGCATGCAACAATCAATAAATACAAACCGGATTCCAAAAAAGTTGGGACACTATACAAATCGTGATAAAAAAACAAAATGCAATGATGTGGAGGTGCCAACTTCTAATATTTTATTCAGAATAGAACATAAATCACGGAACAAAAGTTTAAACTGAGAAAATGTACCTTTTTAAGGGAAAAATATGTTGAATCAGAATTTCATGGTGTCAACAAATCCCCAAAAAGTTGGGACAAGGCCATTTTCACCACTGTGTGGCATCTCCCCTTCTTCTTACAACACTCAACAGACGTCTGGGACCGGGGAAACCAGTTTCTAAAGTTTAGAAATAGGAATGCTCTCCCATTCTTGTCTAATACAGGCCTCTAACTGTTCAATTGTCTTGGGCCTTCTTTGTTGCACCTTCCTCTTTATGATGCGCCAAATGTTCTCTATAGGTGAAAGATCTGGACTGCAGACTGGCCATTTCAGTACCCGGATCCTTCTCCTATGCAGCCATGATGTTGTGATTGATGCAGAATGTGGTGAAAAATGCAGGGTCTTCCCTGAAAGAGATGACGTCTGGATGAGAGCATATGTTGTTCTAGAACCTGAATATATTTTTCTGCATTGATGGTGCCTTTCCAGACATGCAAGCTGCCCATGCCACACGCACTCATGCAACCCCATACCATCAGAGATGCAGGCTTCTGAACTGAGCGTTGATAACAACTTGGGTTGTCCTTGTCCTCTTTGGTCCGGATGACATGGCGTCCCAGATTTCGAAAAAGAACTTCGAATCGTGACTCGTCTGACCACAGAACAGTCTTCCATTTTGCCACACTCCATTTTAAATAATCCCTGGCCCAGTGAAAACGCCTGAGCTTGTGGATCTTGCTTAGAAATGGCTTCTTCTTTGCACTGTAGAGTTTCAGCTGGCAACGGCGGATGGCACGGTGGATTGTGTTCACTGACAATGGTTTCTGGAAGTATTCCTGAGCCCATTCTGTGATTTCCTTTACAGTAGCATTCCTGTTTGTGGTGCAGTGTCGTTTAAGGGCACGGAGATCACGGGCATCCAGTATGGTTTTACGGCCTTGACCCTTACGCACAGAGATTGTTCCAGATTCTCTGAATCTTCGGATGATGTTATGCACAGTTGATGATGATAGATGCAAAGTCTTTGCAATTTTTCGCTGGGTAACACCTTTCTGATATTGCTCCACTATCTTTCTGCGCAACCTTGTGGGAATTGGTGATCCTCTACCCATCTTGGCTTCTGAGAGACACTGCCACTCTGAGAAGCTCTTTTTATACCCAATCATGTTGCCAATTGGCCTAATTAGTGTTAATTGGTCTTCCAGCTCTTCGTTATGCTCAAATTTACTTTTTCCAGCATCTTATTGCTATTTGTCCCAACTTTTTGGGGATTTGTTGACACCGTGAAATTTTGAATCAACGTATTTTTCCTTTAAAATGATACATTTACTCGGATTAAACGTTTGATCTGTCATCTACGTTCTATTACAAATAAAATATTGACATTTGCCATCTCCACATCATTGCATTCAGTTTTTATTCACAATTTGTTTAGTGTCCCAACTTTTTTGGAATCCGGTTTGTAGGTGGCCAACAAAAATAGGGCGGGTCAAAGGGCGTGGTAAAACATTGTCTGAGCATGCTGAGAGTTGTAGTTTTGCAACAGTTGGAGGCATCCTGGTTGGGAAAACACTGTGATAATATGAACAATGGGGGTTCTACAAAAGAGCTATCATGGGGCAAAGTTCATATTCGTGTTTACACATGTGTTTTAAAATGAATGCTTTCTAAACAAGTAAATAATGACGCAATACTGTGGGGCTGGTATGCAACTTTTTCCAGGGCTGGTTTTTATACCCAGTCCAGCCCTGCCGAGCACTTGTTATTGCCTACCACATCTATGCTTTAATAATTTAATTTATTTTCATTTTGAGGGATATCTTTTCCATTCACACGTCTGCAAAATGAGTCCGCATCCGTTCCGCAATTTTGCGGAATGGGTGCAGACCCATTCATTTTCCCATGGGGACGGAATGTGCTGTCCGCATCCGCGGATCCGCACTTTCGCATCTGTGCTTCCGTTTCCACAAAAAAATAGAACGTGTCCTATTCTTGTCCGCAATTGCAGACAAGATTAGGAATTTTCTATTATAGTGCCGGCGATGTGTGGTCCACAAATTGCGGAATGCGCATTGCCGGTGTCCGTGTTTTGCGGATCCGCAAAACACTTATAGACGTGTGAATGGACCCTCATAGTAAAATTATTAAAGGTTACGTTTTATCTTCATGTATATTCTAATAGATTGCCTTCCTTGTACAATGTTATAATATACTCTATGTTAGAAAGTATATTATAGTGCATTTGTATTGTGCGGCAGTTGTGTGCGGTTCTGCTGCGATACTGCAGGTATATAGAGGGACAAGCATTATTGGAACAAATAATTTATACTGCTGTGATATACCAGTCGCCCCCCAAAAAAACAGAATGAAGTGGGGTGTTATATACCAATATACTTTCTTTATAGTGCATTTGGGTACTGTATAGTGCATTTGCGCATGCACGTTTGCGAAAATTATATTGCCGATATTTCGCATTGAAAACAAAAATGAATGGAGATCGCAAATTCGAATAATACATCTGGTATGTCACTGTCCATGTTGTGGGACTATTTGTGCACTTCTAGTAATTATTTCTTGGCTGCAAATATGAGCTGAAGGTTTTTCAGGTTCGCCTGCTATTAAAATGAATGGGACCCGGCTCGAACTTGCGGTTCGCGAACTTGCGGTTCGCGAACATTTGATCGCGTTCACGAACCGCCCCGGCAAATGTTCGTCCATCACTAATTACCAGTGTAATACACTGACAGCCTGCTTGCCTGTGAGACCCAAGGGGCTGGATCTCACAGGCTTCCGCGGTATCGCGGTCCCTGTCACTAGTGTTGATCACGAATATTCGAATTGCTAATTTTTATCGCGAATATAGGTACTTAGAAAATGTGCAAATATTTAGAATATAGTGATATTCGAATTTCAAATATTCAAGATTTTTTTATTGCAAATTTTCGTAATGCGAATTTTTATCGCAAATTTTTCAATTGCCAAGTAAAAACATGATTCCTCCCTGCTTCTTGCTTGTGGGCCAATGACTCATTGGCCCACAAGCAAGAAGCAGGGAGGAATCATGACTTTAAATGGGAAAAATGATGAATATTCTAAAAAACTAATATATAGCACTATATCGAATAATTTTTTTTTCGAATATTCATAATATTCTTGTCATGGCCTTTGGTTTGCGCTGTGACTCTGTTGCCACACATGCGGTGGCCCGCGGCAACGTGTTGCTGTGAGAGCATGCAGTGGCAGTGTCTCGGCCTTCTGGGTGATTGCTGTTATATGGTTGCCACGCATGCAGTTGCCGGTGGTAACGTGTGGTTTAGTATGCTTGTGTGTGCACTTCCCCTTTAAGTTGTAGCCTCCCTCTGTCTGGTGCTGTTAGGGTTAATTCCCTGACTGTGTGTGGTCACTTGGAATTTTATCTTCTGTGGTTTCCTGGCTGGAGGCAGTGGTACTTAAGCTGTCGTTGGTGCTGGAGCTCTGCTCCAGTCCAGGGTGTTCCATCTGTCCAGTGAGGGCCACCCCTTGTGGTCATACTGTTACGGTGGGGAGTGGGGGAAACTGCCCCACCGTGCGGTGTCAAAGGGTAAAAGGGGATCAGCCTGGCCAAAAGAAGTAATAAGGGAGCAGGTCACCTCCTACAACATCCCTAATCCACTCCCTGACTCCTCACCGTCTGAGCGGACCCCGATGGTAGGACGACTCATACTCAGGAAACCACAGAAGATAAAAGCCAAGTGACCACACCCAGTCAGGGAGTTAACCCTAACCCTAAGTTCACACTTGCGCGTTTTACAGCGCGTTCGAACGCGCTGTAAAACGCATAACCGCTGCAAACCAATGCTTCCCTATGGGACTGGTTCACATTTTTGCGTTTTACAGCGCGTTCGAACGCGCTGAAAAACGCCCGACGCATAAACAAGTTCTTGAGCTTCTTTGGGGCGTTTTGTCGCGTGTTTGCGGCCATAGGACACTGCTGTCAATCACACAAACGCGCGTAATACGCGCGTTGACTATGGACAAAAACGCGCACAAAAACGCACAACAAAAGCGCGCGTTAAACGCGCATGTCAAATACGCTCAGGTCTGAACCCAGTGTAACAGCACCAGACAGAGGGAGGCTACAACTTAAAGGGGACGTGCACACACAAGCATACTAAACCACATGTTACCACCGGCAACTGCATGCGTGGCAATCACCCAGAATGCCGAGACACTGCCACCGCATGCTCTCACAGCAACACGTTGCCGTGGGGAACCGCAAGTGTGGCAACAGAGTCACAGTGCAAACCAAAGGCCGTGACAATCCTAAAACAAGAATATATAGCAATATAGCGAATATTCGAAAAAAAAAACGAATATAGAGCAATTTAGCTAATATAGTGCTATAATCTTCTTTGTCTAATAGTTGTCATTTTTTTCTCATCTGGAGTTCAGATTGGAAAAAAAATTCAACTATTGAAATAAAAGATTATATGTTACTATATTAGCTAACACTATATTAGCTAAATTGTTCTATATTCGTTTTTTTTTCGAATATTCGCTATATTGCTATATATTCTTGTTTTAGAATATAACAAATATTGGAAAAAACTTATATATTCCTTTTTTCGACTATTCGTAATATTCTAAAACAAGAATATATAGCAATATAGCGAATATTCGGATAAAAAACTAATATAGAGCAATTTAGCTAATATAGTGCTATAATCTTCTTTGTCTAATAGTTGTAATTTTTTTCTCATCTGAAGTTTCAAAAAATTCCAACTATAAAAAAATGATTATAGCACTATATTAGCTAAATTGCTCTACATTTGTTTTTGTTTTTTCGAATATTCGCTGTATTGCTATATATTATTGTTTTAGAATATTACGAATATTTGAAAAAACAAATATATTCAATATAGTGCTATGACTCATTGGCTCACAAGCAAGAAGCAGGGATGAATCATGTTTTTGCTCGGCAATTGAAAAATTTGCATTACGAAAATTTGCATATTACGCAATCATTACCTTATTGATTTTTCGAGTAAAAAAAAAATCTTACAATATAACGAATATTCGAATGCACGAATATTCGCTGAATATTCTACAAAATATTCGTGAAATATTGCAAATTCGAATATGACCCCTGCTGCTCATCACTACCGATCACTGCATCACGGTGACCTGATTTGGGCCACGTACATGCAACGGTCAGTGCTGCCCGCGGAATTCAGAGGGTTAAAGCACTGGCATTGGTGTATTTACTGATGCCAGTGTATACAGAAAGGGCTTGGCTGTCAGGAACAGCCGGACCCCTGACACTGATAAGGCAGGCGCAGTTCCTGCACCTGCATGATCAGGGGGTTGTACCTGTATGGCGGATACCTGTATGGCGGCTGTCAGGAAGTCACTTCCTAATGCGCAATACATGTGTGGCAGATGTCGGGAAGGGGTTAACCAGCACATATTTATAAACTACTGCTATCTTTATAACTGTGCTCTTTTACTAATACAAAGCCTCTTAAACACCCATGCACATGATAGGAATTTTTATTTTTTCCCTTGTTAGGTATCTTGCTTTGATAAAATGAATAAATGGGGTTGACCTTTCCACAGCTTGACCTCTTAAAATTGCCACACCGGTAATTTATAAACATGTATCCATCCTTACCTTTTCTTGAATTTCAATACAGTATTTTTAAATTTCAACATAGTGATATTCAAGGAAACTTCCTGACAGGCTGCATTCCACATTGTTGCTACTGGGTGGCCAAACATTGACTTCTCACAAAAGTGAGTACATCCCTCACATTTTTGTAAATATTTTATTATATCTTTTCATAGGACAACAATGAAAATGTGACACTTTTATACAACGTACAGTAGTCAGTATACAGCTTGTATAACTGTGTCAATTTGGTGTGACCTCAAAATAACTTCCCACAGCCATAAATGTCTAAACCGCTGGAAACAAAATTGAGCACACCCCTAAGTAAAAATGGCCAAATTGTGCCCAATTAGCCAATTTCCCTCCCCGTTGTCATGTGACTCGTTAGTGTTACAAGGTCTTAGGTGTGAATGGGGAGCAGGTGTGTTAAATTTGCAGCATGGTGCCCAAGACCATACAGCGGTTTAACATAAATTACATCAATTTATTTAAGCATTTGATTACTACAAGACAAAATGTATAGCAGCAATCTACCTGTGTGTTAAGTTGATGAGCATCAAGCCTCAGTTGTCTGTTTACATAATTTCAGTTTCCACATGGGCACAATTTAATTGTTTTTTTGGGGGTCTTTCAATTTAATTAAGCAGCATATATATGCAAATACTGCAGCAATACCCATGGCATGTCAGCAATCTAGCTGTGTGTGTTAAGTTGAAATTGAGCATCAAGCCTCAGTCGTACGTTTACATATTTTCAGTTTCATTTTCAACGGTTGCAATTTAATTTTTTTTGGGGGAAGAGGGTCTATCCCCGGAAATGAGGCCAGGTCCTTTTGACCCACTCATGATTGTGTTGGCCTGACTTCCACTTACCCGCCTCTTCCTCCTGCTCCATGGACATGTTCCAATCCTCAACAGCAGCTGGGCACAGAGTCACTTGCACTAACCCTTCTTCCTATCATATGTTTTGTGTGAAGAGTTGCCATGCCATGTTGGAGCTGATCGGCCTGGGAGAGAGTAGCCGCCAAGCAGTTGTTGCAGTACATGAATCAACAAACATCCCGCTGGCTGTCAACCCGCCAACACCAACTGGACGAGGTGGTCAAAGACAATGGAAGTAGCATCCTGGCCGTTCTGTTCATGGGCAAAATAACACATGCTCACTGGTGGTACAACGCCTCCTAAATGAGTACACTGGCTTTGCACAATATTCAAATTTTTCGAGTTTCAGCTGTATGCGATTACTGTAACAATACTGACATTTTGTCAAAGTCCAAGCAATGGTGCGGCCTGCATCAAGTCACTGCCAATAATGCCTGACGGTCAGTTTCCGTGTACTAACTTTCCACACAGTTGAAATGTAATAATGTTTTGTGGAGGGGGGTTAAATTTCCTTAAGGCGCAGCATAAATGTATGTGATTACTGTATCAATACCGCCATTTTCTCAAAGAACAGGCAAAGCTGCAGCCTTCATCATGCCACTTGTGTTCAGATTGATCATGTTATATATAGGTGATTTGTTCAAAATGAATATGCATTGAGAAAGGCTTTGTGCCGAAACGCGTCATATTATACACTTTATGAAGTGATGCACAAAGTAGAAAAAAGCTCCAGGACCAAAATGGATGAAGTGAACAATCCCGGTCTTTATTCGTCACCAAAATACAAGTGAGTACAGCAAACAGTGACACTGGCTCCCACCGTATCCCCAAGATCTACGCGTTTCGAACGATGTTGTTCTTAGTCATGATCTGAGGTGTCTGGCATGTTCCGGGCTGAAATAAAGCTCACCTCCAATGTTCCCACCCACAGGGAGGGATCACAGAGGACAGGGTGTGCAAAAAATCAGTCCGGTCCACGCGAGACACCTGTGCAAACATATTCACCTGTGTTACATAAAAACATACCTCACAGTGCTACAGAATATAATACAAAGTATATAGGGTATAGAATATAAAACTGTGTAGTTATTCTCCTCCAAAAAATATAATATTGAAAACCTTACAAGATATTAATTGCATTCATAATGTCCATAAAAAATGAATAAGTTAAGCTGGGGAAATTAGGAATGTAAAATAAGATGGAATAAAATAAAACAGAATTAACAATTTCCTACCATTCTGTTTCAACGATACTTGACTGCATCGTATTCCCATAACCTTTCATTTTATTTATCTTCGTTTCTGTTATTATTTGGTATTGGGGATTTGATGCAATTTAAATATAGATCCAAAGTAGACTGGTAGTTCTGTCAGCACCATATTTGCGATTTACCGCAAGGTGTGGACAGACGCCAAGACTGCATAGAAAATAATCAGGAAAATCATGATGACTACAATGCATTCACAGAACGCTGACCATGCTGCCTTCTCCAGCTATAGTATATCAGCCCCTTATTCACATTCACTCCTAATTTCCCCAGCTTAATTTATTTTCTTTTTTATGGACATTATGAATGCAATTAATATCTTGTAAGGTTTTCAATATTATATTTTTTGGAGGAGAATAACTACACAGTTTTATATTCTATACCCTATATACTTTGTATTATATTCTGTAGCACTGTGAGGTATGTTTTTATGTAACACAGGTGAATATGTTTGCACAGGTGTCTCGCGTGGACCGGACTGATTTTTTGCACACCCTGTCCTCTGTGATCCCTCCCTGTGGGTGGGAACATTGGAGGTGAGCTTTATTTCAGCCCGGAACATGCCAGACACCTCAGATCATGATTAAGAACAACATCGTTCGAAACGCGTAGATCTTGGGGATACGGTGGGAGCCAGTGTCACTGTTTGCTGCACTCACTTGTATTTTGGTGATGAATAAAGACCGGGATTGTTCACTACGTCCATTTTGGTGCTGGAGCTTTTTTCTACTTTGTGCATTCCTTCTGAAGACTGGCTTGAGTCCGCCCCGCGCACCGTCATACAGGATAAGAAGGTGAGCTGGCTGTAACTTTTCTACTACGTATACACTTTATGACAATTAAATAAAAAGAATATATTTGGAAGCAAGATACGATTGCTGGGATTTTCTCATACAATCCACGTGGAGTTTGCGCCTTCGAAAGTGAACACCAGATCGAGTGCCGGCTGGACTTTGGTTTAGCTTTGCATCATGCCACTATCACTAATACCTGAGGGTCACTTCTTGTGCATTCACTTTCCACACGATTGAAATGTAAATATATTATTTTTTTTGGGGGGGATTTAGATTTCTTTAATTCACAGCATAAATATACTTGATTACTGCATCAGTACTGCCATTTTCTCACAGTCCAGGCAGGTGGAATGCGATCAATAGACTCTCTTTGCTGCCAGTGCTCCATCTTGCCACTCTTTATGTTTTGATTTTTTTCTCATAACACTGTGTGTGTTAACCCCTTCAGGTCATTTTTCACCTTAAAGGGATTGTGTCACTTCAGCAAATGGCATTTATTAGAAGTTTATGCAAGTCGCTTACTAATGTATTGTGATTGTCCATATTACTTCCTTTGCTGGCTGGATTAATTTTTCTATCCCTTTATACACTGCTCGTTTTCATGGTTACGATCATCCTGCAATCCATCAGTGGTGGCCATGCTTGCACACCATAGGAAAAAAAAATTGGCCTCTCTGGTGGCTGGGACCGTGGGAGCTCACAAAGGCTGGTGCTTTTTTTTATAATATGCAAGCACAGCCACCGCTGATGGATTGCAGGGTGGTCGTAACCATGGAAATGAGCAGTGCATAATGTGAGGGAGAAATTATTCAAGCCAGCAAATGAGGCAATATGGGCAACCACAATAGATTAGTAAGTGCCTTGTAATAACTTTCTCTCTATAATATATGCTATTTGCTGAAGTGACAAAACCCCTTTAAGGACTAGGACATATTTAGCAAATCTGCCATATGTCAATTTATGTGGTAATAACTTTGGAACACTTTTACTTATCCAATACATTCTGATGACACATTTTACTTCATAACAGTGGCAAATTTTAGTCAATATATTTCACCTTAATTTTTTTTTTAAATCCAAAATTTACAAAATATTTAGAAAATTTGCAATTTTTTTAATTAAAGTTTATCTGCTTTTAAAACAGATATTGATACCTCATAAAATAGCTATTACTACATTTACCATATGTCTACTTTATGTTGGCATCATTTTGTAAATGTTATTTCATCTTTTTTTTGGGATGTTAGAAGGAGTAGAATTTTATATGCAATTATTAAATTTTTTAAGAAAATTTCCAAAAGCCGGTTTTTAAAGACCAATTCAGTTATTAAGTCGCTTTGTGGGGCCTACATAATAAAAACCACCCATATATGACCACATTTTTGAAACTATACCCCCCCAAGTTATTCAAATATGATTTTATAAACTTTGTTAACCCTTTATTTGTACCAAAAGAATTAAAGGAAAATAGAGGAGAAATTTCAAAATTTCACTTCTTTTTACATATTTTCCATTTTCATTCTTTTTTTTCTATAAGGCAACAAGGGTTAACAGCAAAACAAATAGCATATTTATTACCCTGATTCTGCAGTTTACAGAAACACCCCATATGTAGTCATAAACTGTGGTATGGGCATATAGCAGGACTCAGAAGGAAAGGAACGCCATATGGTTTTTGCAGGGCAGATTTTGCTGCATTGGATTTTAGGCACAATGTGATGCACCCCTACAGTACAAACTCGCAAAAATTGACCACATTTTGGAAACTGCGGAATAAGGTGACAGTTTTATTGGTACTATTTTGGGATACATATAATTTTTGTTTGCTCCATATTGCACTTTTTTTAAGGCAAGGTAATCAAACTTTTTATAGCGCTCACCTGACAGGACAGATCATGTTTTATTTTTAAAGAGTAGGATTTTATAGACACGATGACACCACATATGTTAATTGCTTTTTTTGTTTGTTTTGTTTCGGTTTTACATAATAAAGTATGTTTGAAAGGAAAAAATCATGTTTTTGTGCTGGTGTAGGCTAGTGTGAACCTGCAACAGGCTCATGTCACTCATCAACAAGCTCATGAAATACAGCGACAAATGCATGAGTAATATACGAAGGTGCAGAGTAAGACCAGTCAGCTGTTGGTTAAAGCTCACCAGGACTCTGTAAAAGAACACCAGCAGGTGAACCAATCTCTGCAGCAGCAGCTACAAGCCTTGTCGGAGAGACATGAAGTGTTTCAAGGACCACAGCCCATACCCCGATAGTTGGTACAGAATGCCTTTAGGAAAATGGCTAAGGAGGATGACATAGAAGCTTACCTACGTACATTCGTAAGAATTGCGGAGAGAGAGGTTTCCTGAGGACCAGTGGGTGGAAGTGCTGGCCCTGTTCCTGACAGGGGAGCCTCAAAAAGCCTACTTGAACCTGAGGCTTCCTTTTGAAAATTAGACTTAATGTTATAAATTATTGCATTATTGTAACATAAATTATTGCATTATTTATGGAAAATGTTCTAAAAATTGAAAATTCTCCAATACACTATTGTTGAAATATAGAGAAAAATACAATAATAATAGAAATGATATCACTGTTTTAAACTGATATTTATTTATATAGATAAATAGTTTGGTAGTCACTGTGCATGTGGCTTCTTCATTCAGGAAGAATCCTCTTTCTCAGTAATATGATCTGCTTAGATGATGGATATCCATATGAGCAGCCTCTGTTTCATGTGTAGATTTTATATGAGGTTTTATTATGTTATAGCTTCAGTAACAGTATGCCTTTCACCGCATGATATGCCGAGGTAGCCTAGACACCTGAAGCTTCCCTACCTGCCTCTGTTTGCATCACATTTTTTATTACATATCAAGATGAAAATGTGAATTTTCATCAACAGGTCATTGCTGATACCTTTACCTTTTCATTTTCACATTATCAATTTCATGTATGATGATGTCCCTTAGGCTTTATCATACTGTTAAACTATGGCCATATTTTATCATAAGTATTTCAGCTGCCACATTCAAGACATGTGGTTAGATTAATCTGAACTTAAAGCATAACAGAACTAGAGATGAGTCAATTCTAAGCCAATCGGATTTGTCACAATTTTCATAAAAAAATTTTTTTCCAAATGAATCACACAAAAACAGTGACCGTCATTTTACTTTTAAAATTCATTACACTAGTGAAGGTAACAGGGCAGAAAAGATGAAGATAGAGGATCATATGACCCACATGGCATGCCCACAATGCTTTATTGTCAATCAGGTGGGAGGATATTGGCTGGTGTATCAGGCTTTGTGCTAGTTCTGATGCACAGAAGCCATTGTCAGCTCAGCCACTGATGTGACAGGAAGTCCCTGACAGACACCAATTATACACTCAAGACAGCCATTATAAGGCTTGCAGGGACAGTGTATGCAGTTAGGTAGACTGTATTACTAGGTGTAAAGTAAGGTTTTATATTAGGGACATAGAGGCAGTTAGTGGACTGTATGTCTTACAGTCAGGGCAGCTGGAGCTGTGAATAACTTCATGTGTTACACTGCACAAGACACATGAGGTTTTAATGAGACTGTACTGTTTTTTGTTTTGTTTTTTCTGTGCACAAACCAGTCTTTTTTGTCCAAAAACCTGTTGCAAATCTTCTACATTACACAAGTGTTCAATATGTATATTTCCCAGCATCACCAGCAGCATATATTTTGTGCATACACTGCACAATTCCACCTTTTTCTCTCTAAAATAAACTGTTGCACAGCTTCTACAGTTTATATTTGTCAAATTAGCATATTTAAGTGCATTAACAGCAACATAATAGCGTATATTTTTGTCATATCCAATTGTCTCAGTTTTTTTTCCCAAAAACCTGTTTCTACTATATATAATAATAATAATAATCTGCTTTTTTTCTAATTTGTATTGCCAATGGTCTTCCTAGAACAAAATTTGTATTGTAACTTGAGGGACTACTTTATAGTCAACTATAGGAAAATATTGCACAGAAAATGCCACAATATCTTGAAAAAGTATTTGATCACTTACTAACTATTGTCATCTTTTCAACCATAGTAAATGATACTTTTTCATTGAACACAATTGCTACCTACTGTACAAAACCCATGATTTTCAAATACATATGAAGCATAGGAAAAACATACAAAATATATTACCTTCTTTGTGACTACCAATATTTTGTTTTTTATGGCTGTTAATAAAAAAATAAAAAAATAAAATAAGTTGCTTAGTCACTAAGCACTAAATGTCATATTGGGGAAAAGAGTTAAATGAAGTAGCTTTTTCGGGTTTCATAACATTTATAGTAGGTTATTATATGTAGAATGAAAAATTATAGAATTTTCTAATACATTTTGGGGCACATTTTTATTAAGACCGGCGTATTAACGGCCCATAGCTGGCGGTGGATCCGATGAAGTTATGAAAAGGAGCATGCATCTCCATAACTTCGGCGCATCCAGAGCCAGTCTAAATATAAGCCAGCTTCCTAGCTGTCTTACATTTAGACCATTTTCTACTCCTACACCCACAATTTTAGACCTGGCGTCAGAGGGACAAAGTCACAGATAGTGGCGTAACCATTGCGCCTCTATCTGCACCTGAAATACGCCTAATTTAGGGGTATTTCAGAATAGTAAATGACCCTCTTTGTTAATAGATTCCACATGGCTTTCAAGACCTCTGCTTGAAGTAAGAGCCCTTTTACATGAGACAAGGCTCAGACCAATTATCCAGATAACTGACCACTATAATGCCTCGCGTGGTCATTGATTTCCATCAGTGATTTTGATCCAAAACCAGGTATGGCTCTAAACACAGAACAGGTGCAGATCTTTACCTTATACATTATGTCTATGAAGGCTCCAATCCTAGTTTTGGCTCGCAATCACTGATGGAAATTACTGACCAAAACACTGACATGTGAATGAG
This sequence comes from Bufo bufo, assembly GCF_905171765.1. Classification (NCBI taxonomy): domain Eukaryota; kingdom Metazoa; phylum Chordata; class Amphibia; order Anura; family Bufonidae; genus Bufo; species Bufo bufo. The sequence continues at coordinate 746,192,192 of NC_053390.1, read as the reverse complement.
GCTTAACTGTGAGGCCAATCACCTGACCAATAAACAAACCATCATTTGTCAGGGGATTGCATCTTTCATGATTCATCAAAAATCAATTTTTAATGGCAATTCATTGCCTAGTGTAAACAGGGATGCATTGTTGACAAGTATTAAAACTGCATGGGGATATAATGATCATAGTAGCATTTATTCATCCCCATACAGCACTGATCATTGCTATATGTGAAGGCAACAAGTGAAGGGGCAGTGATCAGGTATGAACAGCCCTCATATACTATAATTGTCTACTTTATTCATAGTGCTATTTCGGCAGAAACCTTTATTGCTTAGCGTACTTCCAGGAGGTAAGAATTTATTTTGCTTGCTACAATATAATTGGAGTGGCCCAGAGGGTCACTATCACTCCTACATTGCTGCCATTGTATTAGTTTGCACCATCAACTATACAACCACCAGCAAAGTGTAATTTTGTTATATGCAAATACTGTTATGTTCATGTAATGTGCATGGTTGTCCAGCAGGTGGCAGTGTATCTGCAGAGAGTACCTTTGGATAGAAAGGAACTTACCATTCCATTCTCTCCCATTTTGGGGTAAGCTGTAGGGAGAGAGTTAAGGAGGTAAGAGTTGAGAAGTGGAATTTAGAGTTGGAGCAAATGAAGCAGCATGGTGTGGTGGGGGAGCATTTTCCCCTCACTACTGCAGGAACTTTGTGAAAGTAGCTTAGAGAGCAGCCCATGCCTGATATATAAAAGGACGTAGTACCTCTTAGAGGGAAAACGGTCCCAAAGACGCCCTACTCAGCAAAACAGGTCACAGGATACCCCACTCTCATAAAAAACAGTAACTGAAGCTGATAGGAACCAGACTGAAGCCAGAGAATAGCACAGCAGAGAGAGAGATAAAGCAAATTATTCAAGTTCATCTGCCAGTTTACCTTTAGCCTGCCGAAGCCAAGAGAAAGATCAAGTATTGGATGACACAAGTATATTGAATTAAAAACTGTTAAACTTTACCATGTCTCGACTCTACTTACTCCACCACCTAGCAGCCTAACCGAGGGGAGGGACAGTATCCAGGTAGGAGCACCGTGACACAAACTATTAAGGCTGCATCACACATGGCTAACTTCTTCCTAGATGATGACAGTGGTTGGCTAATTGTTGTTAAACTCCACCTGATCAATTTTTGTTATGTTAATATTGCCCATTTTATCAACTGTAGTCTATTGTGTATGAGCGCCTTAAGAAAATCAATGTGCAAAACAAAACAAATTCTGACAACTAATTCTCAAAACAAAGTCAAAATATGCCTTGTATCCAGATTTATGAAGCAGATTAGTTTGTTGGATTCATTTCCAGCTGCGTACTTACAGTAGAACATGTGAACTCTAAGCCCTTTTGAGAATGATAATAAAACCTTTTCATTCATGGCTTCAAATTTTCTATTGTAACTGTCAAAGTTTATAAAGAAGCGCTAAGAAGTAGTGACAGAGAATGAACAACCGAGAAGAATGCAGGAGAGATACTTTCAAATTACTAATATTGTTAATTGTCAGGCACTATACATATTTGATGAGGCTTTGCATGTATCTTTCAGTTTCCCAGTCAGTTTGATCAAATTAAAATAGTATAATGTATTAATAATTTAGTTTGTTCTCTTGCACATCATTATTTCTAGGCAATATAATAATAATTTTTATTTTCTATGGCTCAAGAACACTTTTTATTACAGCACTTCCAATTATTTTTAGTCTGTCTTACATTTGTATGTACTGTTTCATACCTGGCAGCCATATTCCTAGCTATTAACAATGTCTTGCTATCTATTTTACATTAACAAATTAATACTTCATAGTCGGTAACTTATACCAGTGTTTCCCAACTAGTGTGCCTCCGGCTGTTGCAAAACTACAACTCCCAGCATGCCCGCACAGCCAAAGGCTGTCCGGGCATGCTGGGAGTTGTAGTTTTGCAACAGCTGGAACCACACTGGTTGGGAAACACTGACTTATACCATTGCTTCCAAATCCGTCATGTTTAAATTGTATCTTCTGAATAGATGGTGTCAATTGAAAATTTCAAAGCAGACACAAACTGCATGTAGCTGATTATTTTTTGTCTCATCTGTTCAAAAATCTTGCAACATGTAAATTTTTTTACTCCCTTTACTCTATAGAGTTTTGAAAAATCTTTGGAAAACTGGAATTGCCATTTGAGCCTTATCAACTGCAGCTATTTAAAAAAATGCTAAAATTATTTCACCCTTTTTGTGAAAGTGGACTAGAAAGTGGAGTAATGTATGAAGACAGAAGTGTTGGACATAAAGGTGTGCTAAATGAATCGTAAATTGTATAAAATCTGATACATTTGGCACAAATTATGACAGCACACAAAACTGACTTAAAAAATTCTTCTCATGATAAAACTCCCCATAAGTGCCCAAATAATAACATAGAGCCAACATAACACTGCCAAATAGTGACCTTGAAATACTAATATTAATTTGGAATGTTTTCTCACTTCACTTTCAGGTTGCACTAAGGGGATTACTTGATTGAGGGAAGAGGGGATATATTGTTTGTAATCCCCTGAAAGTGAGCTTTGTCAATTGTGCCAATGAGAATGAGTTTCTGATTGCACTTATATTGCATGCTCCCTGCATAGTCTGAATTATAGGGGTTATCCAAGACTGAACAACCTTCCAATGCAATGCCCAGACTGGCGACACTGAGTATATTTACACCTGATCCCCCGGTCAATAGATGTTGTTTTCTGCAGGCAGGGGAGATGCGAAGATGGCCGTGGAGTGATAAGGGAGGAAACTGGTGTCGGGACCAGGTACATAAGTATGCTCAATGTTGTCAGTTAGGGCATTGTAGGGGGGATTATTCAGTTATAAGTAACCCCTTTTACATAGCTGCTATTAATGCAAGACTGTGTGAGTCTGGTGCATGCGCCATTACTGCAAGGGGTGGCACATGCATGAATGTATTTCAGAACAAATCGAACCCGGATTTGTTCTGCCCACCGCAATCGTGAACTAATCCAGTAGCACGTGCCGCTACTTACAGTAATGGTGCATGCACCAGCAGACTCACATAGTCTCGTATTATTGGCGACTATGCAGAAACCATACAATATAAGTATATACAGTGATCGGAAACTAAATTCTCTTTTTTAAATGAATCTCAAGGATTTGGATTTGTAGGACAACACTACTGTAAATCACTGGAATTACAATGACCTTTCAGTCTTGAACTATTTTATATTTTCCAAGCTGTTTAGTAAATCTGGTTTACACAAAAATACCAAGAGCTGGATCAGAAAAAATAGCACTGTAATAAATTTGAGAATAAATGTAAATTTCAAAGCTTCTAATGACTCATGGATGTGGCTGTATCTCAGTATGCCTACAATTTCATTTTTGTTGGATTACATAGGGCATTCACAGGAAAAAAAATATGGCATGCTCCATTAGATAGTCTTTTAGAGATATTCTTCCCTGAAATTAATTTTGAGTATAGTTTTTCTGCAACACGTTGTCATTTAAAGACAGAAACATGCAATGTGACAATTAACTGCAATATAGAGTACAAAATTGCATAATAATAACAAGTGCTACACTATAAGTGCGAGATACTTGGCAAATCGTTTTGTAGAAAATTATTTGAGCCCATCTGCCGAGCGTCAAGGCGATCTCTGTTAGATGGGTTCCTACGCTAAATTCTACCTGTTAGGTGCCATGACGGCTACCATACATTTCAGAGAGTGAGGTTCCACATACCTACGATAATTTTACCTGTTAGGTGCCATGACGGCTACCATACACTTCAGGGAGTGTAGGTTACACAGCAGGCCCACTCTACGACATCACCGGCGCCAAATGGCTACCAAGGACTGCAGTGAGAGTCCACAAACTATCCCACTCCTGGTGCCATGGCTTCAGTGAGTGAAGGGGAGCAGGCCTGACTATGTACTAACACTAATTAAAATCAGCCTGTAGGGCAGACAGGGTGGTCAGGAGTGCATGACTGAGGAGGCAGCCACACCTCCAGTACAAACTGCAAAGAAAAACAAAAAAAGGGGGTCAGTCTGCACATACCAAACCGCAGAAGCACATTGCTATGGCAGGGAACAACATTGAAAGACAGAAACATGCAATGCGACAATTAACTGCAATATAGAGTACAAAATTGCATAATAATAACAAGTGCTACACTATAAGTGCGAGATACTTGGCAAATCGTTTTGTGCTCCCCTTCACTCACTGAAGCCATGGCACCAGGAGTGGGATAGTTTGTGGACTCTCACTGCAGTCCTTGGTAGCCATTTGGCGCCGGTGATGTCGTAGAGTGGGCCTGCTGTGTAACCTACACTCCCTGAAGTGTATGGTAGCCGTCATGGCACCTAACAGGTAAAATTATCGTAGGTATGTGGAACCTCACTCCCTGAAATGTATGGTAGACGTCATGGCACCTAACAGGTAGAATTTAGCGTAGGAACCCATCTAACAGAGATCGCCTTGACGCTCGGCAGACGGGCTCAAATAATTTTGTACAAAACGATTTGCCAAGTATCTCGCACTTATAGTGTAGCACTTGTTGTTATTATGCAATTTTGTACTCTATATTGCAGTTAATTGTCGCATTGCATGTTTCTGTCTTTCAATGTTGTTCCCTGCCATAGCAATGTGCTTCTGCGGTTTGGTATGTGCAGACTGACCCCCTTTTTTGGTTTTACGTTGTCATTTAGCAACACACCATAACTGCTTATCCGAGAAGCACATTGACAGGCTATAACAATTGTGTTGTATCAGTGTTGATCTAAGGTGCAATCAAAGATAGTCATATGGTGTTTTTCGGAAAAATAACTAACAGCTCTAGTACTGACAGTTTTGAACAGTGCTCAATAGTATCCATAACTGCCAACTATGGAGCCACACTAAAGAGCCACATGAAAAAGCCTAGGTACTAAAAGGCTAAAGAAACCTCTACTATGGAGGGGGGTCATGTTAAAACTTAAGTTTTAACCACTTGCCATCTGGGCCATTTGCCCCCTTCCTGACCAGGCCTAATTTTGCAAAACTGACATATCTCACTTTATGTGGTAATAACTTTGGAACGCCTTTACTTATCCAAGTCATTCAGAGATTGTTTTCTCGTGACACATTGTACTTCATGATAGTCATAAATTTGAGTCAATATATTTCACCTTTATTTATGAAAAAATCCCAAATTTACCAAATATTTAGAAGAATTCGCAATTTTCTAAATTTCAATTTCTCTGCTTTTAAAACAGAAAGTGATACCTCATAAAATATTTATTACTTAACATTTCCCATATGTCTACTTTATGTTGGCATCATTTTGGAAATGTCATTTTATTTTTTTAGGACGTTAGAAGGCTTAGAAGTTTAGAAGCAATTCTTAACATTTTTAAGAATATTGCCAAAACCCACTTTTTAAGGACCAGTTCAGGTCTGAAGTCCCTTTGTGGGCCTACATAGTGGATACCCCCATAAATGACCCCATTGTAGAAACTACACCCCTCGTTACTTAAAAACGATTTTACAAACTTTGTTAACCCTTTAGGCGTTCCACAAGAATTAAAGGAAAATGGAGATCAAATTTTTAAATTTCACTTTTTTGGCAGATTTTCCATTTTAATCCAATTTTTTCTTTAACACATCGATGGTTAACAGCCAAACAAAACTCAATATTTATTACCCAGATTCTGCGGTTTACAGAAACACCCCACATGTGGTCATAAACTGCTGTATGGGCACATGGCAGGGCGCAGAAGAAAAGGAACTCCACATGGTTTTTAGATGCCATGTCCCATTTGAAGCCCCCTGATGCACCCTTAGAGTAGAAACTCCCAAGAAGTGATCCCATTTTGGAAACTAGGGGATAAGGTGCCAGTTTAATTGCTACTGATTTTTTGATCATTCATTATAACACTTTATGGGGCAAGGTGACCAAAAAATTGGTTGTTTTAGCACAGTTTCTATTTATTTATTTTTACAGCATTCACCTGAGGGGTTCAGTCAAGTGACATTTTTATAGAGCAGATCGTTACGGATGTGGCAATACAGTTTTTTTGTTTGTTTATTTTTACGGTGTTCACCTGAGGGGTTAGGTCATGTGATATTTTTATAGAGCTGGTTTTTATGGACGCGGCAATATCAAATATGTCTATTTTATTTTATTATTTTTTAACATTTTTTTTTTTATTCCTTAATTGGGGAATTTTTTTTTTACATGTGAAACCTTTTTTTTATTTTATTTTTTCAACACTTTATTTTTTTAGTTTTTTATTTTACACTTTTCTTCCCCCATAAGGTTATACAAGACCTCTGGGGGACATTTACTTCACTTTTTCTTTTTTTTTTCACTGTTGATTTCTCCTGTAACTGGGGCTGACATAGTAGCCCCAGTTACAGGAGAAATGCACCCCCCAGAGAGGGTGTACAGCGCAATACTGTGCTGTACAGCCTCAGTGCAGGGCTGATCGAGGTCTCTGAAAGACCTCACACAGCTCCTGCACTCTCCGGTCCCGGCGATCACATGACCGCCGGGCTGGAACACGAAGCGCATAGCGCTTGCTGCTCTGCATACACAGTGTCCACTCAGAAATAGAGATCCACCTCCCCGACGTTTATATCCTATGGGTGGACGGGAGGTGGTTAATATGATCCCTCTCCATAGTAGAGGCTTTCTTTAGTTTGTGATTTTGTGATTACTGTTTGAGAGTAATACGATATATGTCAAGCCAGGTACATTCTATTAGGTGCCAAAAGGTGCAATTTTTTAAATAATTATTGACCGCAGATTAATAAATGATCTTGCAGTCAGTATCTCTAAGGTATGCATGCTGCAATTACAGTTATAGGAAAATAAGAGTGAGAACTCCAGACTTGAATTAAAGAGTACCGATGGCCATTCTAAACCAGCCTTTTAGTGGATAGGAATTCTTGCTCTCTCAATTTCAACCTTTAACTCATAGGAGCTATGATAACAAGACATACTGCCTAATGACAGGTGTAGACCCCATCTGGCAGTCCATAAGTCTGAACTGAAATCTAGATTTCAGTTTTCTTCTATGCCATAAAATTATAAATGTGGTGGGGCTACTGGCTACGCCCATCCCCACCGTCCCCATGCTCCCTATAAAAGGAAAGTGGTGAGGCCAATGGAGACATGGCACTTGCTCAAATCTATTTGTGCAAGTGCCATTGAAATAAATGCAAATGTGCAGTTTGCAACAATTTTACACCACAAAAGAAGGGGGTCTTTATCATAAATTTGCCCCATTGACGTTCCCCATCTATGTGGCCCAAAGTGATACAGGTAGAGTACATAACATTTTTGTGAAATGTAATGGATCCCTGAGAACAGCTTCTGATTAACCTTTGAAGACTGCAACAAATCCAACTCTTGAGGTATATTTTAGGAAAAATCGGAATTTGAGCTCACTATAAAGTATCTTTGTTTTACATTATACCATTGCATGGAATAGTGCAGTCTACTTTGTCATTCCCTACTACACATACCAGACTAATAGAGTCAAAGGGACACTTTTTGCCTATTTCAGATGAATGGAGCCTTATGGATATGTTTGACCATAAGCATAGAGCCATAATGTGAACAAGGCTTTACTATGAACAGTTCACAAGCTGCTGTTTCAAGATTATATAACTAATCCAGATTCTTCTAATTCTGTCTTTTTGCATCACTTTCTTAAGTGTACATTAAAAATTCAAGAACCCCCCCCAATAAAGTCAATTTATAAGATTGAAACCAATGCAACACATGATGGGTTAATATATGTGTTTATTGGTTATATTCAGAATTTCACTGGAAGAAATGTGTCTAAATTCACGCAGACTTTCTGAGCAGTGAATTTATCACATATTTTTACCCTGCAGATGTTTTTAATTAGTAGATAAGAGAAACAAATAATAAACTTTGCAAGCATTTCTCTACAGTGTATGAGTATTAATTGCTGTCATTGCTTATAACCTGAAGCTCATCACTATGAAAATAATATTAATTTAATTTAAGATTTTAAGTGAAATTTAAATATTTAACACTGGTAAATGTGCAGAGTCAGAGAGTAGACAAAAATAATCTGTTCTCATTTTATAATTACAATTTTTATTTGTCATAATTTAATATGCAAATAGCATGCACATTTCATGTTTTATTTTGTACTTGCCAAGAATGGGATAAAAAAAAAAAACTGGTTTAAAAAGTAGAAACTATATATCCAAACTATACATTGTCAATTGTATAATTGTAAGACAGAATGGTAGATTGGAAGGATTGTATAAGATCAAAGAATAGTTTAAATCGTTTTTTTATTGCAATTCACTTAAATTTTTTGTACTTTATATGAGGGTGGTCCACAAGGCTCAATCAACAAAATGATGGCACCAAGGCATTTAATACTGTAAACCAATGTCAACGCTTGGCCAACTGTCTAAACAAAAGAGTCTGACTTTGTCTGGAACTCATGAAGGACCCAACCCATCAACTCCCTTTGATATACTGTGATGTAATGTGTATGCATCTTTTACTTTGTAGTTACATTACCTGAATGCATGCTGTCTCCTCATTCTGAATGCAGTTTATCCCAGCAACTCCTGCTACCTCCTGTGATGTCATGTCCATTTGTTTCTAGCTTGGTCTTCCACTCTGAGCTGTGTCCTTTAATGTGAACGCCCATCTAGTTTGCATGGGTAGGGAGAAGAGGGGTCCTCATGATCTTACACATCCTCAGAAGCGAAAAGGCACATGCGCTTCACTAGAATACCTTATGGTGAAGAAGGGGACAGCCATACACAAAATATTTTGGTGCTAACAGGTCAACACCATAGGTGCTGGATGTTCTCTGCTACATTACAAGTAGAGATAAGTGAAGTTCTTAAAAATTCGACTTGACTGCTTCATCGAATAAAAAAAAAAAAATCTTTGTGATGAATTACTTTGTCACAAAGTAAGTAGAGGGCGCAATGATGGGGAACGGCAATTGCCCCCTCTCTCCGTCATTGCACCCCTCAGATGCTGCGTTCATTGCTGATTTGGACAACTGAGATGAATATTAAGACCTTTCAGGGGTTGATTAGTTACAAAAAAAAAATACAATTGTACTTGCCTTACCCATTTGGCCAACGTGGTGATGTCATATGTCACCATGCACAAGATTTCACGCAGGATCTTCAAGCAAGATTCAAGCAGGATCTTCGCACTCAGACAGATGAGAAGAGTATGCTTTTTTTTTTACTGCCACTTCAGCGAAAATCAATTTGTTACCAGAAAGAGCAAGGAAATTTGGCTTTGCGGCTAATCACATTTTCCCTGAAATTTCGATTGAAGTCCACTTCGGATACTTTGATTCGCTCAACACTAATTACAATGTCTGTAAGTGAAGCACATGTGTTCCTTTTCTACTGAAATTGTGGAGGATCATAGGGCACAGCGTTCTTCCCATCCATGCTAATTAGATGGGAAATATAGATAAATTAACACTGCCAGTCATCAGAATGTATTCCTGTACAGTATGACACCATCAACTATGATTAGAAAGGGTCAGTATGTAGACACATATCCCATTCACAAGAAGAAGAATTATATCAAGTTGTTGGTTCATACATTTCCAGGGGGTTTAGCAAAGACATGATGAATGCAGCGTTCTAAAGATAATGTACTCCAGAATTGGTATTTCACGAGCAATATAAATATCTAATAAAACAGTCAGGAGAGTTGACAGATCTTCCTTAAAGAGATATTTAAAAATAATTGATTGAATGATTATATAGTGAATTGTAGCTCTATAATAGAAAAATGAAGCTCCAACCTATTAATCAATACCCAATAGTGAACTTATAAATGACATTGTGTTAAAAGGTTGATTTTTCTCTTTAAAGTTATGAGAGAAATTTTAACTTGGATGGTTTCACAGATATATATTCTTTTAACTATCACTTTTTTTTCTGCATTTTTTTTCTTAACAAAAACCGTTGTCGCCAGATGTAAACGAGACAGTAGGAAATCATGAAATGATTTTTATTTGTAGTGGTGTTACTTTTAAGACAGTTTTCTTGTGTTTTACTCTCTTTGCTTTTATTTTAAGTCACAGGATGTTCTTGGTGTGGCATTTTTCATGTTTTTACATTGAACTCTCTGTAAAAAAAAAAAAAAACACCACACTAGGAAAAAAAGAAACTACAGCTTGTAAAAGCATGAATTTATAAAAAATTATGTTGTGTGGCTCCATCTTATCTGTGCCCTTTGTCAGATAATGAACTTTAGCACCTTGTTGTTGTTTTTTTGGTTAATTAGACCTGCAAGTTAATGATCAATAGCTTTTTGGAGTGCAAATGTAACATTTGATACCTTTCTGTCATTGAGCTTCTAATTTCTACTTTTTTGCCTCTTCTCACACATGAGAGTTTATTTAACCTTTTTCCATCTTAATAAAAATCTATTTTAATTAGGTTACTAATTACTGCATATGGTTAATAATTCTTTACTTCTTTAGTATGGGGCTGTAATAATGATGTGAAATTGAAATGGAATTTATACAAACATCTTATTTAAAGTCTGGAAAACCTGACCTTTAATTCTGTTTTGTCTGGTAGTCATCTGATTAGCCATTGTCTGTTTTAAAATGGAAATTTCTCATTAATTTCTTAGCAGATGAAAAAAACAATAATTGCAGTGTTCAGAGGAAACAATGTTAAAGAGATCTTTATGTGCAATTGCAGTTCTCCTAAAATGCATCACTAACTTAAAATATTATTGACAATGCACATTTTCTTTTTTTCAGTATTCCTACACCTTTCAATGTATGAATCTGAAATTTCTGAAACTTTTTCCTGTACTTTTATTTGAAAAAAGCACTCACATGAAAATTTATAACTCAAAAACATAATTTCTCATGTGAGAACATACAGATCATTTTAGCCAGATATATAGCAGAGTTATAATGGAGTATAACAGAATTCTGGGATGGAATGCAAAACGGAAGCCTTTTAAGAGGCATTCCATTTTGCATTGTCCTATTACATGTGTATGTGGCCAAATAAAGGTTCAGTTTTTTTCCATTATACATGACAGGACAATTCTTTTCCGTCATGTATAACGAAACCAAACTGAACCATTATGTGTCCCCATAGACCTGTATTAGGCCAATGTGAACCCACCCTAAGATGAAGAATATTGTGCCCTGTGCAGCAGAATGCATGTCACAGGCAATGTTTAAACCCTAACCCACTGCTGAAAATCAATATTGCCGATGTGAACTCACCCTTATGTGTATTTTCTTGTGCCTCATAATGACAAATTTTGACCTCTAGCATTCTGCTGGAAATTTGGAATAATCTATAGTTTTTTGTTTCTGATTGATGTTATCTGTCCAAATGTTTCTATATGATGTCAGAGGTTCTCACTACATATAATAGTTTCTACAGTCAAGACTAGAGTTGAGCGGACACCTGGATGTTCGGGTTCGACGAGTTCGGCCAAACTTGAAAAAAAAGTTCGGGTTCCGGACCCGAACTTGACCCCGAACACGAACCCCATTGACTTGGGGTCAATGGGAACCCAATGGGGTCAATGGGGACCCAAACTTTTGGCCACTAAAATGGCTTTAAAATAGTCCTGGAAAGGGCTAGAGGGCTGCAAAGGGCATCAAAATGTGCTTAAGAGCATGGCAACTGTTCTGCAATCAAATGTGGATAGGGAAATGACTTAAAATAACATTAAATACAGAAAAATAAAAAATAACAATCTGAATCTAGGAGTAGGAGGTTGAGGAGGCGGTGGATGGGTGGATGTGGTGGTGTAGGTTGACGTGGCGGTGTAGGTGGAAGCGGCGGTGAAGGAGGAATAGGTAGCAAACACTGATTTGTGTTATTTTTTATTTTTAAATTGGGGTATAGCCCAAAATATTGGGACATATAACAAAATAAAACTAAGAATAAGTGCACTTGAGTACAAGAATGGATGGTTGAGGCTGGTATAAATGTCTATTATGCCCAAGGTACGGACAAGTCCTGTGGGATCCATGCCTGGTTCATTTTATTAAACGTAAGCTTGTCCACATTGGCTGCGGCCTGTGATAATGATCTCTGCCGTGCTAAACACACGTTCACACTATAGACTGGCTGCGGGGCAGGTCAGCACCTCCAAGGCTGACAAAGCTTTTCCACATTTTGGCCATGCTAATCCTGCCTTCTCAGGTGCTGGCGGTCCACCAGCTGCGTTGGCGACCTCTTTCTCCTCCTCTGCCTTCACCTTGTGCTCCCACTGGGCCCCCGCTGTCAGGTGGGAATGCCATCATCTGCGTGCGCTTGTAGTCGCGCATATTCCGATCAGTAACAGATGTTTTCACTAAATTTAGTTCCCTGTCAGCAATGCAGAGCAGGGGTTCATTCAAGGGAAAAGGGGGTTCATGTCACCCAGCAATAGAACAGAGGATTTTGAGAGATTTAGGCCCTTGTCACCCAGGCACAGCACGGGTTAATTCACGGCAAAAGGGGGTTCTTGTCACCTAGCAATAGAACAGAGGATTTTGAGAGATTTAGGCCCATGTCACCCAGGCACAGCAGGAGTTCATTCACGGCAAAAGGGGGTTCATGTCACCCAGCGATAGAAAAGAGAATTTTGAGAGATTTAGGCCCATGTCACCCAGACACAGCAGGGGTTCATTCATGGCAAAAGGGGGTTCTTGTCACCCAGCAATAGAAAAGAGGATTTTGAGAGATTTAGGCCCTTGTCACCCAGGCACAGCAGGGGTTCATTCACGGCAAAAGGGGGTTCATGTCACCTAGCATCAGAACAGACGATTTTGAGAGATTTAGGCCCCTGTCACCCAGGCACAGCAGGGGTTCATTCACGGCAAAAGGGGGTTCATGTCACCCAGCAATAGAACAGAGGATTTTGAGAGATTTAGGCCCCTGTCACCCAGGCACAGCAGGGGTTCATTCACGGCAAAAATGGGTTCATGTCACCCAGCAATAGAACAGAGGATTTTGAGAGATTTAGGCCCATGTCACCTAGGCACAGCAGGGGTTCATTCCTGGCAAAAGGTGGTTCATGTCACCCAGCAATAGAACAGAGGATTTTGATAGATTTAGGCCCCTGTCACCCAGGGACAGCAGGGGTTCATTCACGGCAAAAGGGGGTTCTTGTCACCCAGCAATAGAACAGATGATTTTGAGAGATTTAGGCCCTTGTCACCCAGGCACAGCAGGGGTTCATTCACGGCAAAAGGGGGTTCATGTCACCTAGCATCAGAACAGAGGATTTTGAGAGATTTAGGCCCCTGTCACCCAGGCACAGCAGGGGTTCATTCACGGCAAAAGGGGGTTCATGTCACCCAGCAATAGAACAGAGGATTTTGAGAGATTTTGCCCCCTGTCACCCAGGCACAGCAGGGGTTCATTCACGGCAAAAGGTGGTCCATGTCATCCAGCAATAGAACAGAGGATTTTAAGAGATTTAGGTCCCTGTCACGCAACAACAGCAGGGGTTCATTCACTGCAAAAGGTGGTTCATGTCACCCAGCAATTGATTAGAGGATTTTGAGAGATTTAGGCCCCTGTCACCCAGGCACAGCAGGGGTTCATTCACAGCAAAAGGGGGTTCATGTCACCTAGCAATAGAACAGAGGATTTTGAGAGGTTTAGGCTAGAGTTGAGCGAACACCTGGATGTTCGGGTTCGAGAAGTTCGGCCGAACTTCCCGGAAATGTTCGGGTTCGGGATCCGAACCCGATCCGAACTTCGTCCCGAACCCGAACCCCATTGAAGTCAATGGGGACCCGAACTTTTCGGCACTAAAAAGGCTGTAAAACAGCCCAGGAAAGAGCTAGAGGGCTGCAAAAGGCAGCAACATGTATGTAAATCCCCTGCAAACAAATGTGGATAGGGAAATGAATTTAAAAAAAAATAAAAATAAATAAAAATGACCCAATATCAATTGGACAGAGGTCCCATAGCAGAGAATCTGGTTTCACGTCAGCAGAGAATCAGTCTCTTCATGCCATAGCAAAGAATCTGGCTTCATGTCAGCACAGAATCAGTCTCTTCATGCCATAGCAGAGAATCTGGCTTCATGTCAGCACAGAATCTGTCTTCATGTCATAGCAGAGAATCAGGCTTCACGTCACCCACCACTGGAACAGGCCACTGTCACACATTTAGGCCCCGGCACCCAGACAGAGGAGAGCGGTCCCGTAACAGAGAATCTGGCCTTATGTCAGCGCAGAATCTGTCTTCATGTCATAGCAGAGAATCAAGCTTCACGTCACCCACCACTGGAACAGGCCACTGTCACACATTTAGGCCCAGGCACCCAGTCAGAGGAGAGAGGTCCCGTAACAGAGAATCTGGCTTGATGTCAGCACAGAATCTGTCTTCATGTCATAGCAGAGAATCAGGCTTCATGTCAACCACCACTGGAACAGGCCACTGTCACACATTTAGGCCCAGGCACCCAGGCAGAGGAGAGAGGTCCCGTAACAGAGAATCTGGCCTTATGTCAGCGCAGAATCAGTCTTCATGTCATAGCAGAGAATCAGGCTTCACGTCACCCACCACTGGAACAGGCCACTGTCACACATTTAGGCCCCGGCACCCAGACAGAGGAGAGCGGTCCCGTAACAGAGAATCTGGCCTTATGTCAGCGCAGAATCTGTCTTCATGTCATAGCAGAGAATCAGGCTTCACGTCACCCACCACTGGAACAGGCCACTGTCACATATTTAGGCCCAGGCACCCAGGCAGAGGAGAGAGGTCCCATAACAGAGAATCTGGCCTGATGTCAGCACAGAATCTGTCTTCATGTCATAGCAGAGAATCAGGCTTCACGTCACCCACCACTGGAACAGGCCACTGTCACACATTTAGGCCCAGGCACCCAGTCAGAGGAGAGAGGTCCCGTAACAGAGAATCTGGCCTTATGTCAACACAGAATCTGTCTTCATGTCATAGCAGAGAATCAGGCTTCACGTCACCCACCACTGGAACAAGCCACTGTCACATATTTAGGCCCCGGCACCCAGACAGAGGAGAGAGGTCCCGTAACAGAGAATCTGGCCTTATGTCAGCGCAGAATCTGTATTCATGTCATAGCAGAGAATCAGGCTTCACGTCACCCACCACTGGAACAGGCCACTGTCACATATTTAGGCCCAGGCACCCAGGCAGAGGAGAGAGGTCCCGTAACAGAGAATCTGGCCTTATGTCAGCGCAGAATCTGTATTCATGTCATAGCAGAGAATCAGGCTTCACGTCACCCACCACTGGAACAAGCCACTGTCACATATTTAGGCCCCGGCACCCAGACAGAGGAGAGAGGTCCCATAACAGAGAATCTGGCCTTATGTCAGCGCAGAATCTGTATTCATGTCATAGCAGAGAATCAGGCTTCACGTCACCCACCACTGGAACAGGCCACTGTCACATATTTAGGCCCAGGCACCCAGGCAGAGGAGAGAGGTCCCGTAACAGAGAATCTGGCCTTATGTCAGCGCAGAATCTGTATTCATGTCATAGCAGAGAATCAGGCTTCACGTCACTCACCACTGGAACAGGCCACTGTCACACATTTAGGCCCAGGTACCCAGGCAGAGGAGAGAGGTCCCGTAACAGAGAATCTGGCCTTATGTCAGCGCAGAATCTGTCTTCATGTCATAGCAGAGAATCAGGCTTCACGTCACCCACCACTGGAACAGGCCACTGTCACACATTTAGGCCCTGGCACCCAGACATAGGAGAGCGGTCCCGTAACAGAGAATCTGGCCTTATGTCAGTGCAGAATCTGTATTGATGTCATAGCAGAGAATCAGGCTTCACGTCACCCACCACTGGAACAGGCCACTGTCACACATTTAGGCCCAGGTACCCAGGCAGAGGAGAGAGGTCCCGTAACAGAGAATCTGGCCTGATGTCAGCGCAGAATCTGTATTGATGTCATAGCAGAGAATCAGGCTTCACGTCACCCACCACTGGAACAGGCCACTGTCACACATTTAGGCCCAGGTACCCAGGCAGAGGAGAGAGGTCCCGTAGCAGAGAATCTGGCCTGATGTCAGCGCAGAATCTGTCTTCATGTCATAGCAGAGAATCAGGCTTCACGTCACCCACCACTGGAACAGGCCACTGTCACATATTTAGGCCCAGGCACCCAGGCAGAGGAGAGAGGTCGTGTAACAGAGAATCTGGCTTCATGTCAGCACAGAATAAGTCTTCATGTCATAGCAGAGAATCAGGCTTCACGTCACCCACCACTGGAACAAGCCACTGTCACATATTTAGGCCCCGGCACCCAGACAGAGGAGAGAGGTCCCGTAACAGAGAATCTGGCCTTATGTCAGCGCAGAATCTGTATTCATGTCATAGCAGAGAATCAGGCTTCACGTCACCCACCACTGGAACAAGCCACTGTCACATATTTAGGCCCCGGCACCCAGACAGAGGAGAGAGGTCCCGTAACAGAGAATCTGGCCTTATGTCAGCGCAGAATCTGTATTCATGTCATAGCAGAGAATCAGGCTTCACGTCACCCACCACTGGAACAGGCCACTGTCACATATTTAGGCCCAGGCACCCAGGCAGAGGAGAGAGGTCCCGTAACAGAGAATCTGGCCTTATGTCAGCGCAGAATCTGTATTCATGTCATAGCAGAGAATCAGGCTTCACGTCACCCACCACTGGAACAGGCCACTGTCACAAATTTAGGCCCTGGCACCCAGACATAGGAGAGCGGTCCCGTAACAGAGAATCTGGCCTTATGTCAGTGCAGAATCTGTATTGATGTCATAGCAGAGAATCAGGCTTCACGTCACCCACCACTGGAACAGGCCACTGTCACACATTTAGGCCCAGGTACCCAGGCAGAGGAGAGAGGTCCCGTAACAGAGAATCTGGCCTGATGTCAGCGCAGAATCTGTCTTCATGTCATAGCAGAGAATCAGGCTTCACGTCACCCACCACTGGAACAGGCCACTGTCACATATTTAGGCCCAGGCACCCAGGCAGAGGAGAGAGGTCGTGTAACAGAGAATCTGGCTTCATGTCAGCACAGAATAAGTCTTCATGTCATAGCAGAGAATCAGGCTTCACGTCACCCACCACTGGAACAGGCCACTGTCACACATTTAGGCCCCGGCACCCAGACAGAGGAGAGGTTCATTCAACTTTGGGTTGCCCCGCAATATAATGGTAAAATGAAATTAAAAATAGTATTGAATGATGAAGTGCCCTGGAGTAGAATAATATATTGTTAAGGGGAGGTAGTTAATATCTAATCTGCACAAGGGATGGACAGGTCCTGTGGGATCCATGCCTGGTTCATTTTCATGAACGTCAGCTTGTCCACATTGGCTGTAGACAGGCGGCTGCGTTTGTCTGTAATGACGCCCCCTGCCGTGCTGAATACACGTTCAGACAAAACGCTGGCCGCCGGGCAGGCCAGCATCTCCAAGGCATAAAAGGCTAGCTCTGGCCACGTGGACAATTTGGAGACCCAGAAGTTGAATGGGGCCGAACCATCAGTCAGTACGTGGAGGGGTGTGCACAGGTACTGTTCCACCATGCTAGTGAAATGTTGCCTCCTGCTAACACGTTCCGTATCAGGTGGTGGTGCACTTAGCTGTGGCGTGGTGACAAAACTTTTCCACATCTCTGCCATGCTAACCCTGCCCTCAGAGAAGCTGGCCGTGACACAGCTGCGTTGGCGACCTCTTGCTCCTCCTCTGCCTTCGCCTTGGGCTTCCACTTGTTCCCCTGTGACATTTGGGAATGCTCTCAGTAGCGCGTCTACCAACGTACTCGCGCATCTTCCTATTCCGCTCCAGTGTAGGAAGAAAGGTGGGCACATTGTCTTTGTACCGGGGATCCAGCAAGGTGGCAACCCAGTAGTCCGCACACGTTAAAATGTGGGCAACTCTGCTGTCGTTGCGCAGGCACTGCAGCATGTAGTCGCTCATGTGAGCCAGGCTGCCCAGAGGTAAGGACAAGCTGTCCTCTGTGGGAGGCGTATCGTCATCGTCCTGTGTTTCCCCCCAGCCATGCACCAGTGATGGGCCCGAGCTGCTTTGGGTGCCACCCCGCTGTGAACATGCTTCATCCTCATCCTCCTCCACCTCCTCCTCATCCTCGTCCTCCTCGTCCTCCAGTAGTGGGCCCTGTCTGGCCACATTTGTACCTGGCCTCTGGTGTTGCAAAAAACCTCCCTCTGAGTCACTTTGAAGAGACTGGCCTGAAAGTGCTAAAAATGACCCCTCTTCCTCCTCTTCCTCCTGGGCCACCTCCTCTTCCATCATCGCCCTAAGTGTTTTCTCAAGGAGACATAGAAGTGGTATTGTAACGCTGATAACGGCGTCATCGCCACTGGCCATGTTGGTGGAGTACTCGAAACAGCGCAACAGGGCACACAGGTCTCGCATGGAGGCCCTGTCATTGGTGGTGAAGTGTGTCTGATCCGCAGTGCGACTGACCCGTGCGTGCTGCAGCTGAAACTCCACTATGGCCTGCTACTGCTCGCACAGTCTGTCCAGCATATACAAGGTGGAGTTCCACCTGGTGAGTACGTCGCATATGAGGCGGTGAGCGGGAAGGCCGAAGTTACGCTGTAGCGCAGACAGGCGAGCAGCGGCAGGGTGTGAACGCCGGAAGCGCGAACAGACGGCCCGCACTTTATGCATCAGCTCTGACATGTCGGGGTAGTTGCGAATGAACTTCTGCACCACCAAATTTAGCACATGCGCCAGGCAAGGGATGTGCGTCAAACCGGCTAGTCCCAGAGCTGCATCGAGATTTCGCCCATTATCGCACACCACCAGGCCGGGCTTGAGGCTCACCGGCAGCAACCACTCATCGGTCTGTTGTTCTATACCCCGCCACAACTCCTGTGCGGTGTGGGGCCTGTCCCCCAAACATATGAGTTTCAGAATGGCCTGCTGACGTTTACCCCGGGCTGTGCTGAAGTTGGTGGTGAAGGTGTGTGGCTGACTGGATGAGCAGGTGGAAGAAGAGGAGGAGGAAGCTGAGTAGGAGGAAGAGGAGACAGGAGGCAAAGAATGTTGCCCTGCGATCCTTGGCGGCGGAAGGACGTGCGCCAAACAGCTCTCCGCCTGGGGCCCAGCCGCCACTACATTTACCCAGTGTGCAGTTAGGGAGATATAGCGTCCCTGGCCGTGCTTACTGGTCCACGTATCTGTGGTTAGGTGGACCTTGCCACAGATGGCGTTGCGCAGTGCACACTTGATTTTATCGGACACTTGGTTGTGCAGGGAAGGCACGGCTCTCTTGGAGAAGTAGTGGCGGCTGGGAACAACATACTGTGGGACAGCAAGTGACATGAGCTGTTTGAAGCTGTGTGTGTCCACCAGCCTAAATGACAGCATTTCATAGGCCAGTAGTTTAGAAATGCTGGCATTCAGGGCCAGGGATCGAGGGTGGCTAGGTGGGAATTTACGCTTAGTCTCAAATGTTTGTGAGATGGAGAGCTGAACGCTGCCGTGTGACATGGTTGAGATGCTTGGTGACGCAGGTGGTGGTGTTGATGGTACATCCCATGTTTGCTGGGCGGCAGGTGCCAACGTTCCTCCAGAGGCAGAGGAAGAGGCCGAGGCGGCGGCAGCAGCAGCAGAAGAGGCCAAGGCGGCAGCAGCAGAAGAGGCAGCAGGGGGAGCCTGAGTGACTTCCTTGTTTTTAAGGTGTTTACTCCACTGCAGTTCATGCTTTGCATGCAGGTGCCTGGTCATGCAGGTTGTGCTAAGGTTCAGAACGTTAATGCCTCGCTTCAGGCTCTGATGGCACAGCGTGCAAACCACTCGGGTCTTGTCGTCAGCACATTGTTTGAAGAAGTGCCATGCCAGGGAACTCCTTGAAGCTGCCTTTGGGGTGCTCGGTCCCAGATGGCGGCGGTCAGTAGCAGGCGAAGTCTCTTGGCGGCGGGTGTTCTGATTTTGCCCACTGCTCCCTCTTTTGCTACGCTGTTGGCTCGGTCTCACCACTGCCTCTTCCTCCGAACTGTGAAAGTCAGTGGCACGACCTTCATTCCATGTGGGGTCTAGGACCTCATCGTCCCCTGCATCGTCTTCCACCCAGTCTTGACCCCTGACCTCCTGTTCAGTCTGCACACTGCAGAAAGACGCAGCAGTTGGCACCTGTGTTTCGTCATCATCAGAGACGTGCTGAGGTGGTATTCCAATGTTCTCATCATCAGGAAAAATAAGTGGTTGTGCGTTAGTGCATTCTATCTCTTCCACCCCTGGGGAATGGCTAGGTGGATGCCCTTGGGAAACCCTGGCAGCAGAGTCTTCAAACAGCATAAGAGACTGCTGCATAACTTGAGGCTCAGACAGTTTCCCTGATATGCATGGGGGTGATGTGACAGACCGATGGGCTTGGTTTTCATGCGCCATCTGTGCGCTTTCTGCAGAAGACTGGGTGGGAGATAATGTGAACGTGCTGGATCCACTGTCGGCCACCCAATTGACTAATGCCTGCACCTGCTCAGGCCTTAAAATCCTTAGAACGGCATTGGGCCCCACCAAATATCGCTGTAAATTCTGCTGGCTACTGGGACCTGAGGTAGTTGGTTCACTAGGACGTGTGGCTGTGGCAGAACGGCCACGTCCTCTCCCAGCACCAGAGGGTACACTAACACCACCACGACCATGTCCACGTCCGCGTCCCTTATTAGATGTTTTCCTCATTGTTCCCGTTCACCACAATTTTGAGAATGGCAAATTTGGGAATGCTTTTTCAACCCAGAACAAAAAGTCTGCTTTTACCGTCACTACAAATAACTTGACCAGCTAAAACTGTGCAGATTTGGTTGAATAGAGATGTGAGACCTGTTTTTTTTTGCGCTGTGTGACAGTTATAGGTTTAATCACAGAATGACACTTCTATCAGCACGCTAGCGTGTGTCTTAGGTTTTTCAGAATCACACTATCAATACCTTCAATGTAAGATTTTCTTTTTGGGATAGATTTCAAGTAGGCCTCAAATACCACAAACTAGTTATTTTCAGAATGGCAAATTTGGGAATGCTTTTTCAACCCAGAACAAAAAGTCTACTTTTACGGTCACTACAAATAACTTGACCAGCTAAAACTGTGCAGATTTGGTTGAATAGAGATGTGAGACCTGTTTTTTTTTTGCGCTGTGTGACAGTTATAGGTTTAATCACAGAATGACACTTCTATCAGCACGCTAGCGTGTGTCTTAGGTTTTTCTGAATGACACTATCAATACCTTCAATGTAAGATTTTCTTTTTGGGATAGATTTCAAGTAGGCCTCAAAAACCAGAAACTAGTAATTTTGAGAATGGCAAATTTGGGAATGCTTTTTCAACCCAGAACAAAAAGTCTGCTTTTACGGTCACTACAAATAACTTGACCAGCTAAAACTGTGCAGATTTGGTTGAATAGAGATGTGAGACCTGTTTTTTTTTTGCGCAGTGTGACAGTTATAGGTTTAATCACAGAATGACACTTCTATCAGCACGCTAGCGTGTGTCTTAGGTTTTTCTGAATCACACTATCAATACCTTCAATGTAAGATTTTCTTTTTGGGATAGATTTCAAGTAGGCCTCAAATACCACAAACTAGTTATTTTCAGAATGGCAAATTTGGGAATGCTTTTTCAACCCAGAACAAAAAGTCTGCTTTTACGGTCACTACAAATAACTTGACCAGCTAAAACTGTGCAGATTTGGTTGAATAGAGATGTGAGACCTGTTTTTTTTTTTGCGCTGTGTGACAGTTATAGGTTTAATCACAGAATGACACTTCTATCAGCACGCTAGCATGTGTCTTAGGTTTTTCTGAATGACACTATCAATACCTTCAATGTAAGATTTTCTTTTTGGGATAGATTTCAAGTAGGCCTCAAAAACCAGAAACTAGTAATTTTGAGAATGGCAAATTTGGGAATGCTTTTTCAAACCAGAACAAAAAGTCTGCTTTTACCGTCACTACAAATAACTTGACCAGCTAAAACTGTGCAGATTTGGTTGAATAGAGATGTGAGACCTGTTTTTTTTTTGCGCTGTGTGACAGTTATAGGTTTAATCACAGAATGACACTTCTATCAGCACGCTAGCATGTGTCTTAGGTTTTTCTGAATCACACTATCAATACCTTCAATGTAAGATTTTCTTTTTGGGATAGATTTCAAGTAGGCCTCAAATACCACAAACTAGTTATTTTCAGAATGGCAAATTTGGGAATGCTTTTTCAACCCAGAACAAAAAGTCTGCTTTTACGGTCACTACAAATAACTTGACCAGCTAAAACTGTGCAGATTTGGTTGATTAGAGATGTGAGACCTGTTTTTTTTTTTGCGCTGTGTGACAGTTATAGGTTTAATCACAGAATGACACTTCTATCAGCACGCTAGCGTGTGTCTTAGGTTTTTCTGATTCACACTATCAATACCTTCAATGTAAGATTTTCTTTTTGGGATAGATTTCAAGTAGGCCTCAAATACCACAAACTAGTTATTTTCAGAATGGCAAATTTGGGAATGCTTTTTCAACCCAGAACAAAAAGTCTGCTTTTACGGTCACTACAAATAACTTGACCAGCTAAACTGTGCAGATTTGGTTGAATAGAAATGTCAGGTCTATTTTTTAGGCGCTGGGTGACAGGCTCAACTTGCCCCTGATTTAATATATGGCCAAAAAAAACCACACTGTTGATGGTTAAATGCACTTGGGTGACACAGGCTCAGCCTGCAGCTGATGTAGTATATGGCCAAAAAATAATCAGACTGTTGATGGTTAAATGCACTTGGGTGACACAGGCTCAGCCTGCAGCTGATGTAGGATATAGCACAAAATAACCACACTATCGATGGTTAAATACACTTGGTGATAGCTCGTGCTGGTGCACCACAAGTCACAAAATGGCCGCCGATCACCCCAGAAAAAAAGTGATCTAAAAACGCTCTGGGCAGCCTCAAAAAAGTGAGCAAGTCAATAATAGCACTTAAATGATCCACAGCTGCAGATCGATTACAGAATGAAGTCTTTTGGAGGAGTTAATCTGCCTAATCTCGCCCTAACGTCGCAGCTGCAACCTCTCCCTATACTGATCATAGCAGAGTGACGTGCGGCGCTACGTGACTCCAGCTTAAATAGAGGCTGGGTCACATGGTGCACTGGCCAATCACAGCCATGCCAATAGTAGGCATGGCTGTGATGGCCTCTTGGGCCAAGTAGTATGACGCTTGTTGATTGGCTGCTTTGCAGCCTTTCAAAAAGCGCCAAGAAAGCGCCGAACACCGAACCCGAACACGGACTTTTACGAAAATGTTCGGGTCCGTGTCACGGACACCCCAAAATTCGGTACGAACCCGAACTATACAGTTCGGGTACGCTCATCCCTAGTTTAGGTCTCTGTCACCCAGGCACAGCAGGGGTTCATTCACGGCAAAAGGGGGTTCATGTCACCCAGCAATTGATTAGAGGATTTTGAGAGATTTAGGCCCCTGTCACCCAGGCACAGCAGGGGTTCATTCACAGCAAAAGGGGGTTCATGTCACCCAGCAATAGAACAGAGGATTTTGAGAGATTTAGACCCTTCTCACCCAGGAACAGCAGGGGTTTATATACGCCAAAAATGGTAAAATGTCACCCGACAATTGAAAATAAGAATTTTTTTCAATTTAGGGCACTAAAATTGGCACTTTTCTGCATTAAAAGGGCTCTAAAATTGTCATTGAAAGGCTAGAGGGATGTAAAAGGCAGTAAAATGTGCTTAAGAGCATGGCAACTGCTCTGCAAACAAATGTGGATAGGGAAATAACTTAAAATAAAATAAAATAACAAAAAATTACAAATTATTAACCTGCAACTCATAAAAGGAGATGGATATGGAGTCGGAGGTTGAGAAGGCGGTGAATGTGCTGTTGTATGTGGAGGCAGCAATGGAGGAGAATGAGGTAGACAACAATGTTTTTTTATTTATTTTTTATTGGGGTAGGTAGCCCCCAAAATATTGGGACAAATAAAAAAACGGAAAACAAAGAATCATTGCACTTGACTTGAGTACAAGAATGTATGTTTGATGGTGGTATAAATGTCTATTCTGCACAAGGTACAGACAAGTCTTGTGGGATCCAAGCCTGGTTCATTTTAATGAACGTGAGCTTGTCCACGTTGGCTGTGGACAGGCGGCTGCGCTTGTCTGTGATGACGCCCCCTGCCGTGCTAAACACACGTTCAGATAATACACTGGCGGCAGGGCAGGCCAGCACCTCCAAGGCGTAAAGGGCAAGCTCAGGCCATGTGCCCAATTTGGAGACCCAGAAGTTGAAGGGGGCAGACCCGTCATTCAGTACGTGTAGGCGTGTGCACACATACTGCTCCACCATGTTGGTGAAATGCTGCCTCCTGCTAAGACGTTCCATATCAGCTGGTGGTGCTGGTTGTTGTGGCGTGCTGACAAAGCTTTTCCACATTTCGGTCATGCTAACCCTGCCTTCTGAGGTGCTGGCTGTGCCCGAGCTGAATGGCGACCTCTTCCTCGACCTCTGCCTTCGCCTTGTGCTTCCACTGTGCCCCCACTGTAAGGTGGGAATGCCACCAGCAGCTCGTCTACCAGTGTGCGCTTGTACTCGCGCATCTTATGATCACGCTCCAGGGATGGAATTTAGGACGGTACGTTGTACTTGTAACGGGGATCCAGCAGCGTGGCCACCCAGTAATCAGCACAAGTTAGAATGTAGGCAACTCGGCGGTCATTGCGGAGACACATGGTTCCTCCTCCTGCATTTCTTCCTCCTCATCCTCCACCTCCTCATCCTCCAGAACTGTTCCCTGGCTGGACAATTGAGTACCTTGGGCTTGTGGGTGCAGGAACCCACCCTCGGAGCCACTTGGGAATGACTGGCCGGAAACCCTATGAAATGATCCCTCTTCCTTCTCCTCCTCCTGTGCCACATCCTCTTCCATCATCGCCATAAACGTTTTTTCAAGGAGGCATAGAAGTGGGATAGTAACGCTGAGAATGGCGTTATCAGCACTGGCCATGTTGGTGGAGTACTCGAAACAGCGCAACAAGAAACACAGGTCTCGCATGGAGGCTCAGTCATTGGTGGTGAAGTGGTGCTGTTCCGCCGAGCGACTCACCCGTGCGTGCTGCAGCTGAAACTCCACTATCGCCTGCTGCTGCTCGCACAGTCTGGTCAGCATGTGCAAGGTATAGGGGGGGATCACACACGCCCTGAATCAGTTTAGGCCTGAAGTAAGTATATCTTTGCACAAAATGGCTGTATTTCAAATAGCTGTATTTCAAATGCCTGATTCAAACCCCTGTATGTAGGGGTGTATCTCACACGGTCTGAACCTGTGTAGGCCTGAAGTAAATATATCTTTGCAAAAAATGGCTGTATTTCAAATAGCTGTATTTCAAATGCCTAATTCAAACCCCTTTATGTATAGGGGGGATCTGTCACGGATGGTGTACAGGAAACAAGACAATACCATATAAACAATGTCTCTCTGGATCCACAACTAAGGAACAAAGGGAGACCCCTGCAATAGAGCTGCCACTCTCCCTCACTGCTCAGCCTATGCGAACACCCCAAAGGTGGATGGCCGCATATCCACGTTCCTCGGCTATCTATTACCTGAAGACCCTACAATAGTGAAGGGACACGACCACCGGCTCCCTACACTGACACGGAGAGAGTCAGGGTCACCTGGATCCAGAAAAGACAAAAACATAAATACATAAACAGCACTTATCTGCAGACGACTGACGACTGAGGACTGGGAACTGGGAACTGGGAACTGGGAACAGCATGCACACACACTCCAGGAAGTTGTATCAGCCGCACACTACTGCATTATGGGGAGGAACTTAAAGGGTAGCGATCAGTCTGACTGCATGACAGCTGAGATAGACTAACGAGATGAGAAACTAAACCAAAACAAAGAAATTCAAGGAGGAGGATCTGAGAAGCTCCTGTGAGCGCTTCTCAGCTGTCTGGCTGTGACAATACCCCTCCCTCTAGGAGTGGACTCCGGACACTCAGGGCCCACCTTCTCAGGATGGGACCTATGGAAAGCCTTGATGAGACGAGAGGCCTTAATGTCCGTCACTGGGATCCACATCCTCTCCTCAGGACCATAACCCTCCCAATGAACGAGGTACTGGAGGGAACCGCGGACAAGACGAGAATCCACAATCCTAGAGACCTGAAATTCAAGATTTCCATCAACCATAATCGAAGGAGGAGGCAAAGGCGAGGGTACAATAGGTTGAACATAAGGTTTCAATAAGGACTTATAAAAAACATTATGGATCTTCCAAGTCTGAGGAAGATCAAGACGGTAGGCAACAGGATTGATGACAGACAGGATCTTATAAGGCCCAATAAACCTAGGACCCAACTTCCAGGAGGGAACCTTCAATTTGATATTCTTGGTAGACAACCACACCAGATCACCAACATTCAGGTCCGGACCAGGCACACGTCTCTTATCCGCCACACGCTTATATCTCTCACTCATGCTCTTTAGATTATCCTGAATCTTTTGCTAAATAGATGACAAAGACGAGGAGAATCTGTCCTCATCAGGCAAACCAGAAGAGCCCTCTCCCGAGAAAGTCCCAAACTGCGGATGGAACCCATATGCACCAAAAAATGGTGACTTATCAGAGGACTCCTGACGACGGTTATTTAAAGCAAACTCAGCAAGGGACAAAAAAGAACACCAATCCTCCTGATTCTCCGCCACAAAACAGCGCAGATATGTCTCCAGATTCTGATTGACGCGCTCTGTCTGGCCATTCGACTGCGGATGGAAAGCAGAAGAGAATGGCAACCGAACCCCCAAGCGAGAACAGAAAGCCTTCCAGAATCTGGAAACAAACTGCGTGCCCCTATCAGAGACTATGTCTGAAGGAATCCCATGCAATTTGACAATGTGGTCAATAAATGCCTGCGCCAGCGTCTTAGCATTGGGCAAACCAGGGAAAGGGATAAAATGCACCATTTTGCTAAAACGGTCCACCACCACCAGAATCACAGACTTCCCCGAGGAACGAGGCAAGTCCGTTATGAAGTCCATGGACAGATGTGTCCAAGGACGGGAAGGAATGGGCAAAGGAAGGAGAGGACCTGATGGCCGTGAATGAGGGACCTTGGCACGAGCGCAAGTCTCGCAAGCTGCCACAAAACCCTCAACCGACTTACGAAGCGCAGGCCACCAGAATCTCCGAGCGATGAGATCCAGTGTGGCTCTTGCCCCCGGGTGCCCAGCAAGGACCGTGTCGTGGTGTTCTTTAAAAATCTTGTGTCTCAAAGCGAGAGGCACAAACAACCTCCCAGGAGGACAAAGATCAGGAGCTTCTGACTGGGCTGCCTGCACCTCTGCCTCCAATTCAGGAAAAAGAGCAGAGACCACCACACCTTCAGCCAAAATGGGACCCGGGTCTTCAAAATTCCCACCTCCTGGAAAACAACGTAACAGGGCATCTGCCTTCACATTCTTAACCCCAGGGCGGAACGTAACAACAAAATTAAACCTTGAAAAGAACAAAGACCATCTGGCCTGTCTCGGGTTCAGACGCTTGGCTGACTCCAAATAGGCCAGATTTTTATGGTCAGTAAACACGGTAATAGGGTGTCTGGCTCCCTCTAGCCAATGGCGCCATTCCTCAAAAGCCAACTTGATGGCCAACAATTCCCTATCTCCCACATCATAGTTTCTCTCTGCGGAGGAGAGTTTCTTTGAGAAAAAGGCACACGGTTGCCATTTGGCAGGAGAGGAACCCTGAAACAAGACCTCACCCACCCCTACCTCAGAAGCATCAACCTCAACTATGAAGGGTAACGAAATATCAGGTTGTACTAGGATGGGAGCGGAAGCAAAACTCTCCTTGATATTAGAAAAGGCCTTACGCGCCTCTACCGACCAGGAAGAAAAATCTACCCCCTTTCTGGTCATATCAGTGAGTGGTTTAACAACAGAGGAATAATTCAAAATAAATTTCCTGTAATAATTGGCAAAGCCCAAAAAACGCATCAGCGCCTTCTGGTTCTCAGGAAGCTCCCACTCAAGCACAGCGCGGACCTTCTCGGGGTCCATGCGAAAACCAGAAGCGGAGACAAGAAACCCCAGAAATTGGATTTCTGGAACCGCAAACACACATTTTTCCAGTTTCGCATATAATTTATTCTCCCGCAGAATGAGCAAGACCTGACATAAGTGTTCCTTATGAGTCTTGAAATCCGGAGAAAAAATCAAAATGTCATCCAAATACACTAATACAAATTTTCCCATTAAATGATAAAAAATGCTGTTGACGAAATGCTGAAAAACGGCTGGGGCATTCATCAAACCAAAAGGCATAACCAAATTCTCAAAATGGCCCTCAGGGGTATTGAAAGCCGTCTTCCATTCGTCTCCTTCTCTGACCCTAACCAGGTTGTATGCCCCTCTTAGGTCTAATTTGGAAAAGACTTTAGCCCCAACAACCTGGTTAAACAGGTCCGGGATCAGAGGAAGCGGATAAGGATCACGAATAGTGATACTGTTCAGCTCCCTGAAATCCAGACAAGGTCTTAAAGAACCATCTTTTTTCTTAACAAAGAAAAAACCAGCGGCAACAGGTGACTTCGAGGGTCGTATGTGTCCTTTTCTCAAACTCTCAGAGATATAAGCCCGCATAGCGACCCTCTCAGGTTGGGAGAGATTGTATAAACGAGATTTAGGCAGCTTGGCGCCTGGGATGAGATAATAGGGCAATCATACTCCCTGTGCGGAGGCAAACCCTGAACTCCACTCTCAGAGAAGACATCCAAAAATTCAGAGAGGAAAGGTGGTACAGTCTTAGTAGAAACCTCAGAAACAGATGTTATGAGGCAATTCTCTCTGCAAAAGTTACTCCAACCATTTATTTGCCTCGCTTGCCAATCAATGGTGGGGTTATGTTTAGTGAGCCAGGGTAGCCCCAACACTAGAGGAGTAGGCAAACCGCTAAGGACGAAATATGACACATCCTCAACATGAGCATCACTCACAATTAAACGGATATTGTGAACTATGCCCTTTAATGATTTCTGAGAAAGTGGAGCTGAATCAATAGCAAAAACAGGAATATCCCTTCCCAAAGTGCATACCTGGAAACCATGAGTTATTGCAAATTGATTATCAATGAGGTTGACAGCTGCTCCACTATCCACAAAAATCTCGCAAAAAATGCTCTTGCTCTCTAGCGCCACCCTAGCAGGCAGGACAAAACGGGAACTACAAGCAAACGGAAAACCTTCAATTTCCGCCTCAACCCTGCCAATAGTAACAGACGGAACATTTTTAAAAGATTTTTTCCTTTTTGTCTCTTTATTACTCCCAGAAAACTGCCTGAATCTCCTTGAGGGACAAACATTTGCCAAATGATTTATACCTCCACAACAAAAACAAACCCTCCCATGCGGGCTGAATCTTCTATTGTCAGAGGCAATCAACCCCAGCTGCATGGGCTCCTGCTCAGAAGGGGCTGACAGCGACTGAGACTCCTGCGCACAGAATGAGACCGCTGCACTGTTCCGAGACTGAGTAGGACAGGAAGGAGAGATCTCTCGTCTCTCTCTAAGACGCCTGTCAATACGAACGGCCTGAGACATAGCAGAGTCCAAGGAGATAGGCCTCTCATGAAAGGAAAATGCATCTTTCAATCCCTCTGAAAGACCATGGCAAAATTGACTTCGGAGTGCAGCATCATTCCAACCAGTATCAGCTGCCCATCTCCGAAATTCGAAGCAGTATATCTCTGCGGATTGTTTACCCTGGCATAACAGACGTAGTCTAGACTCAGCCAGAGCAATACGATCCGGATCATCATATATCTGACCCAGGGCTAAAAAGAATTCATCCACTGAGCGGAGGGGCCGTGCCCCCTCCGGTAGCGAAAAGGCCCAAGACTGAGCGTTACCCCTGAGCAGCGATACAATGATCCCCACCCTCCGTTCTTCATCACCAGAAGAATGGGGAAGAAGGCGAAAATGGAGTTTGCAAGCCTCTTTAAAACGCACAAAATTCTCACTACCCCCAGAGAACGTATCCGGGAGCGAGATCTTGGGCTCAGCACAAACTCCATGAACGCAAGCTGAACCGGTCACTTGAAACTGAGAAAAAATCTTACGGAGATCAGCTACCTCCAATGAAAGACCCTGGAGGCGTTCAGCCAAAAGTGAAACCGGATCCATGCTTGAGACGGTTTTGGCGGCTGATAATGTCACGGATGGTGTACAGGAAACAAGACAATACCATATAAACAATGTCTCTCTGGATCCACAACTAAGGAACAAAGGGAGACCCCTGCAATAGAGCTGCCGCTCTCCCTTACTGCTCAGCCTATGCGAACACCCCAAAGGTGGATGGCCACATATCCACGTTCCTCGGCTATCTATTACCTGAAGACCCTACAATAGTGAAGGGACACGACCACCGGCTCCCTACACTGACACGGAGGGAGTCAGGGTCACCTGGATCCAGAAAAGACAAAAACATAAATACATAAACAGCACTTATCTGCAGACGACTGACGACTGAGGACTGAGGACTGTGAACTGGGAACTGGGAACTGGGAACAGCATGCACACACACTCCAGGAAGTTGTATCAGCCGCACACTACTGCATTATGGGGAGGAACTTAAAGGGTAGCGATCAGTCTGACTGCATGACAGCTGAGATAGACTAACGAGATGAGAAACTAAACCAAAACAAAGAAATTCAAGGAGGAGGATCTGAGAAGCTCCTGTGAGCGCTTCTCAGCTGTCTGGCTGTGACAGGATCACACACGCCCTGAATCAGTGTAGGCCTGAACTAAATATATCTTTGCACAAAAAGGCTGTATTTCAATTGACTGTATTTCAAATGCCTAATTCAAACCCCTGTATGAAAAGGGGGTAACACACGCCCCGAAATCAGTGTAGGCCTGAAGTAAATATATCTTTGCACAAAATGGCTGTATTTCAAATGGCTGAATTTCAAATGGCTGTATTTCAAATGCCTAATTCAAACCCCTGTATGTAGAGGGGGTATCTCACAGGGCCTGAACCAGTGTAGGCCTGAATTCAATATTGGTGCACCAAATGGCGGTATTAAAAATCTCTGAATGTAACCCAAATGTATTAAGGGTGTATCTCACAATGACATCTGCATCAAAGGCTGCCAACAAAAAAATTTGTGCCGCGATGGTCCTCCCATGTACTCATCTTGAAAAATAAGTGGTTGGGCATCGGTGCACTCAATCACTTCCACTTCTGGGGCAGGGCTAGGTGGATGGCCCTGGGAAACCATGCTAACAGAGTCATCAAAAAGCATAAGAGTTTGCTGCATGACTTGGGGCTCAGACTGCTTGGCTGATTTGCAAGGGGGTGAGGTGAAAGACTGATGGAAATCGGCTGCAGGTGCCAACTGTGGTCTTTCAGCATGAGACTGGGTGGGAGACAATGTGTGAAGGAACTGGATCCACTGTCAACAACCCAATCTACTATCGCCTGTAATTGTTCAGGTCTCACCATTCGTAGAGCAGCATTAGGCCCGACCAAATACTGCTGCAGGTTTTGTCGCCTACTCGCACCTGAGGAAGGGGTTTCACTTGTGCGAGTAGCTGGCACAGATCGACCACGTCCTCTCCCTGCAACAGGAGCTCCACCAGCAGCACCACGACCTGGGCCACGTCCCTTATTTGACGCTCTCCTCATATTTTTTAAATTTAGGTTCTTGCCCTAAATGGGTGTTTAATAGTAGAATAGAACGACAGTATGTAAAGGGTGCATCTCACACGGCCTGAACCAGACTAGACCTCAATAAAAGATTTTCTTACCCAAAATGGCTGTATTTCAAATGCCTAATTCAAACCCCTGTATGTAGAAAAAGTATCTCACAGGCCTGAACCTCTGTAGGCCTGCAGTAAATATATCTTTGCACAAAATGGCTCTATTTCAAATGGCTGTATTTCAAATGCCTAATTCAAACCCCTGTATGTATAGGGGGGATCACACACGCCCTGAATCAGTGTAGGCCTGCAGTAAATATATCTTTGCACAAAATGGCTGTATTTCAAATGGCTGTATTTCAAATGCCAAATTCAAACCCCTGTATGTATTTGGGGAATCACACACGTCCTGAATCAGTGTAGTCCTGAAGTAAATATATCTTTGCACAAAAAGGCTGTATTTCAAATGGCTGATTCAAACCCCTGTATTTATAGGGGGGATCACACACGGTCTAAACCAGTGTAGGCCTGAAGTAAATATATCTTTGCACAAAAAGACTGTATTTCAAATGGCTGTATTTCAAATGCCTGATTCAAACCCCTGTATGTATAGGGGGATCACACACGCCCTAAATCAGTGTAGTCCTGAAGTAAATATATCTTTGCACAAAATGGCTGTATTTCAAATAGCTGTATTTCAAATGGCTGTATTTCAAATGCCTAATTCAAACCCCTGTATGTAGAGGGGGGATCACACACGCCCTGAATCAGTGTAGGCCTGAAGTAAATATATCTTTGAAAAAAAGGCTGTATTTCAAATGGCTGTATTTCAAATGCATGATTTAAACCCCTGTATGTATAGGGGGGGATCACACACGCCCTGAATCAGTGTAGGCCTGAAGTAAATATATCTTTGCACAAAATGGCTGTATTTCAAATAGCTGTATTTCAAATGTCTGATTCAAACCCCTGTATGTAGGGGTGTATCTCACACGGTCTGAACCCGTGTAGGCCTGAAGTAAATATATATTTTCAAAAAATGGCTGTATTTCAAATGGCTGTATTTCAAATGCCTAATTCAAACCCCTTTATGTATAGGGGGATCACACACGCCCTGAATCAGTGTAGGCCTGAACTAAATATATCTTTGCACAAAAAGGCTGTGTAACGGATCCGCTTCCGTTAATGGACGCTTCCTAGCTTGCGCCGAGGACCACAAGCACCGCACTGGACACCACAACCTCAGGACCGTGTGGGAAAGATCTCTCCTCCAGGGAATATGCAGAGCATAGCAATCCCCAGCGTGACACAGCAATTCCCTCCAATAACGAGACGAGGCTGCGTTTTGAAGGGTTAAAACAGGAACTCACTGTACTTCACGTACAGCCTCTTTTATTCACAAACCAAAAACATAGTACAGCCCACAGGGGTTTGAAATACAACCAATCAATATATTACAACACATCCCCACAAAATCCTCCCCTCTGTCCATGATAGAATTACCTCACACTGGGTTGATGCAATCATCACAGACAGACGAATACACAATATCCTCTGTCCTGGAGACAACCGAGAAGTAATTCAATTATCTCTCAGGACAAAGGACATCGCCAATACACACAGAGAGACAACAGGACAGGAATCCCCACCCAAACACACAAAATCCTCCCTTTCTGTCTGTGATATAATTATGGATTAACATAACTATCACAGACAGTAAAAATACAGTTTTTAAACATACACTGTAACTTTAAAACCATACATTCCATCTCCAAAAAAATTGCATATTTAAACTCTGCATACATCAAACATAAACACTTCCAAAAATCACACAAATCCCTCCAGCGGATCAAAAGTTATGTGAAGTCCTTTATGACCGACCGCAAGCACAATTTCCTGCCCAAAACAGTTCCATAGATTTGGGCTGTGCGGTCGGTCAATTTCATGCAGAAAAACGACTAAGTCTCATCTTCGAACGGGACTTAGTCTCTGGAGCTTGAAAGTTCAGTATGGAAGAAGGTAATATGTCCCGGGGCCATAGTCGTAGGGCAGGAGGCTAGCCATAAGTCCTCTACAATGCCCAGTGGCAAATGGCAGTTTGTCACACATCTCCCCTTTGGGGGGAAGACTAACCAGGCACCTGACCTTCTGTCGGTCAGTGCCTCCGTTAGTCGATCCACCAACCCACAGTAACCAGATGCCCGAGTAGCCCACCCACAACAAACAGGTACAAGGGTGACCCACCCACAAGAAACAGTTACTGCACCTGGGTATTTTGCTGTGGTGATGGGGCAACATGCTGTGGGGACTTGAGGGAGGGCAGAGGCCGACTGCACTCTGCCCCGCTGCCAGCTCTTCTGCTGGGGTGCTGAGACCATAGTCCGGCTCAGTAGCCAGAGGAACATGGGAGTCAGCAGGGGTTAACATCGCCTCTGTTAACCCTGAGGCCACGTTAGGAGTTAACTGGGGAGGGGAATTTGTACTTACCCCCTCCTCCTGTTGTCCTGGTGAGGGTAGTGGGGGATTTGGACAGGCTGTCCAGCATCCCGGTAGGTCAGGCGAGGAGACCACGGTCCCATCTGTGCCGTCTGGGCGATTGGTGTCTCCCCTTGTTAGGGTAAGCTTCCGCTGGGGAGAGAGGGTGCTGCGCTCCTCTCCCTAAAACACAGGCTGCTGCTGGGGAGGAAGGACGACACCTTCATCTACCTGGGGTACACACTGCCGCTGGGGGGGAAGGATGACACCTTCGGCCCCCTGGGGTACACACTGCCGCTGGAGAGGAAGGACGACACCTTCGGCCCCCTGGGGTACACACTGCCGCTTTGGGGGAAGGACGACACCTTCGGCCCCCTGGGGTACACACTGCCGCTGGGGGGGAAGGACGACACCTTCGGCCCCCTGGGGTTCACACTGCCGCTGGGGGGGAAGGACGACACCTTCGGGCCCCTGGGGTTCACACTGCCGCTGGGGAGGAAGGACGACACCTTCAGCTCCCTGGGGTACACACTGCCGCTGGGGGGGAGGACGACACCTTCGGCCCCCTAAGGTACACACTGCCGCTGGGGGGGATGGACGACACCTTCAGCTCCCTGGGGTTCACACTGCCGCTGGGGGGGAAGGACGACACCTTTGGCCCCCTGGGGTACACACTGCCGCTGGGGGGGAAGGACGACACCTTCGGCCCTCTGGGGTACACACTGCCGCTGGGGGGGAAGGACGACACCTTCGGGCCCCTGGGGTTCACACTGCCGCTGGAGGGGATGGACGACACCTTCGGCCCCCTGGGGTACACACTGCCGCTGGGTGGAAGGACGACACCTTCGGCCCCCTGGGGTACACACTGCCGCTGGGGGGAAGGACGACACCTTCGGTCCCCTGGGGTTCACACTGCCGCTGGGGGGGAAGGACGACACCTTCGGGCCCCTGGGGTTCACACTGCCGCTGGGGAGGAAGGACGACACCTTCAGCTCCCTGGGGTACACACTGCCGCTGGGGAGGAGGACGACACCTTCAGCCCCCTAAGGTACACACTGCCGCTGGGGGGGATGGACGACACCTTCAGCTCCCTGGGGTTCACACTGCCGCTGGGGGGGAAGGACGACACCTTTGGCCCCCTGGGGTACACACTGCCGCTGGGGGGGAAGGACGACACCTTCGGCCCTCTGGGGTACACACTGCAGCTGGGGGGGAAGGACGACACCTTCGGGCCCCTGGGGTTCACACTGCCGCTGGAGGGGATGGACGACACCTTCGGCCCCCTGGGGTACACACTGCCGCTGGGTGGAAGGACGACACCTTCGGCCCCCTGGGGTACACACTGCCGCTGGGGGGAAGGACGACACCTTTGGCCCCCTGGGGTACACACTGCCGCTGGGGGGGAAGGACGACACCTTCGGCCCCCTGTAACTCACCTTTTTGCTGGGGCGCAGGGACGGAATACTTTGCTATCTCTGCCCGATATTCTGCTTCCTGCTGCAGATACTCCGCCAGTTCTCTCCTCAATTCCAGTACAAGTTCCTCTGTTAGGAGGGGCCCGTAGATAGCCAACCGCCTCTTCAGCATAGCGTCAAACCGTACGTGACTATACCAATACTCCAGCTCTGCTTGGTATTCCCAGGATGCTGCTCCTCGCACTAGGGAAGCCATCCCACTGCTGCCACCAATGTAACGGATCCGCTTCCGTTAATGGACGCTTCCTAGCTTGCGCCGAGGACCACAAGCACCGCACTGGACACCACAACCTCCGCAGACTCCACAACCGCCGTAGCTTAACTGGAGCCGCGCCGTCTTCCTTCCACCCTGAACGAACCTCCAGCATTCAGGACCGTGTGGGAAAGATCTCTCCTCCAGGGAATATGCAGAGCATAGCAATCCCCAGCGTGACACAGCAATTCCCTCCAATAACGAGACGAGGCTGCGTTTTGAAGGGTTAAAACAGGAACTCACTGTACTTCACGTACAGCCTCTTTTATTCACAAACCAAAAACATAGTACTGCCCACAGGGGTTTGAAATACAACCAATCAATATATTACAACTAGAGTTGAGCGAACACCTGGATGTTCGGGTTCGAGAAGTTCGGCCGAACATCCCGGAAATGTTCGGGTTCGGGATCCGAACCCGAACCGAACTTCGTCCCGAACCCCATTGAAGGCAATGGGGACCCGAACTTTTGGGCACTAAAAAGGCTGTAAAACAGCCCAGGAAAGAGCAAGAGGGCTGCAACAGGCAGCAACATGTAGGTAAATCCCCTGCAAACAAATGTGGATAGGGAAAAGAATTTAAAAAAAAATAAAAAAAATAAAAATGACCCAATATCAATTGGACAGAGGTCCCATAGCAGAGAATCTGACTTCACGTCAGCAGAGAATCAGTCTCTTCATGCCATAGCAAAGAATCTGGCTTCATGTCAGCACAGAATCAGTCTCTTCATGCCATAGCAGAGAATCTGGCTTAATGTCAGCACAGAATCAGTCTTCATGTCATAGCAGAGAATCAGGCTTCACGTCACCCACCACTGGAACAGGCCACTGTCACACATTTAGGCCCAGGCACCCAGGCAGAGGAGAGAGGTCCCGTAACAGAGAATCTGGCCTGATGTCAGCGCAGAATCAGTCTTCATGTCATAGCAGAGAATCAGGCTTCATGTCACCCACCACTGGAACAGGCCACTGTCACACATTTAGGCCCAGGCAGAGGAGAGAGGTCCCGTAACAGAGAATCTGGCCTTATGTCAGCACAGAATCTGTCTTCATGTCATAGCAGAGAATCAGGCATCACGTCACCCACCACTGGAACAGGCCACTGTCACACATTTAGGCCCAGGCACCCAGGCAGAGGAGAGAGGTCCCGTAACAGAGAATCTGGCCTTATGTCAGGACAGAATCAGTCTTCATGTCATAGCAGAGAATCAGGCTTCACGTCACCCACCACTGGAACAGGCCACTGTCACACATTTAGGCCCAGGCAGAGGAGAGAGGTCCTGTAACAGAGAATCTGGCCTTATGTCAGCACAGAATCTGTCTTCATGTCATAGCAGAGAATCAGGCATCACGTCACCCACCACTGGAACAGGCCACTGTCACACATTTAGGCCCCGGCACCCAGACAGAGGAGAGAGGTCCGGTAACAGAGAATCTGGCCTTATGTCAGCACAGAATCTGTCTTCATGTCATAGCAGAGAATCAGGCATCACGTGACCCACCACTGGAACAGGCCACTGTCACACATTTAGGCCCAGGCACCCAGACAGAGGAGAGAGGTCCTGTAACAGAGAATCTGGCCTTATGTCAGCACAAAATCTGTCTTCATGTCATAGCAGAGAATTAGGCATCACGTCACCCACCACTGGAACAGGCCACTGTCACACATTTAGGCCCCGGCACCCAGCTGGAGGAGAGAGGTCCTGTAACAGAGAATCTGGCCTTATGTCAGCACAGAATCTGTCTTCATGTCATAGCAGAGAATCAGGCATCACGTCACCCACCACTGGAACAGGCCACTGTCACACATTTAGGCCCAGGCACCCAGGCAGAGGAGAGAGGTCCCGTAACAGAGAATCTGGCCTTATGTCAGCGCAGAATCAGTCTTCATGTCATAGCAGAGAATCAGGCTTCACGTCACCCACCAATGGAACAGGCCACTGTCACACATTTAGGCCCAGGCAGAGGAGAGAGGTCCCGTAACAGAGAATCTGGCCTTATGTCAGCACAGAATCTGTCTTCATGTCATAGCAGAGAATCAGGCATCACGTCACCCACCACTGGAACAGGCCACTGTCACACATTTAGACCCAGGCACCCAGGCAGAGGAGAGAGGTCCCGTAACAGAGAATCTGGCCTTATGTCAGCGCAGAATCAGTCTTCATGTCATAGCAGAGAATCAGGCTTCACGTCACCCACCACTGGAACAGGCCACTGTCGCACATTTAGGCCCAGGCACCCAGGCAGAGGAGAGAGGTCCCGTAACTGAGAATCTGGCCTTATGTCAGCACAGAATCTGTCTTCATGTCATAGCAGAGAATCATGCATCACGTCACCCACCACTGGAACAGGCCACTGTCACACATTTAGAGCCAGGCACCCAGGCAGAGAAGAGAGGTCCCGTAGCAGAGAATCTGGCCTTATGTCAGCGCAGAATCAGTCTTCATGTCATAGCAGAGAATCCGGCTTCACGTCACCCACCACTGGAACAGGCCACTGTCACACATTTAGGCCCAGGCAGAGGAGAGAGGTCCCGTAACAGAGAATCTGGCCTTATGTCAGCACAGAATCTGTCTTCATGTCATAGCAGAGAATCAGGCATCACGTCACCCACCACTGGAACAGGCCACTGTCACACATTTAGGCCCAGGCACCCAGGCACAGGAGAGAGGTCCCGTAACAGAGAATCTGGCCTCATGTCAGCGCAGAATCAGTCTTCATGTCATAGCAGAGAATCAGGCTTCACGTCACCCACCACTGGAACAGGCCACTGTCACACATTTAGGCCCAGGCACCCAGGCAGAGGAGAGAGGTCCCGTAACAGAGAATCTGGCCTTATGTCAGCACAGAATCTGTCTTCATGTCATAGCAGAGAATCAGGCTTCACGTCACCCACCACTGGAACAGGCCACTGTCACACATTTAGGCCCAGGCAGAGGAGAGAGGTCCCGTAACAGAGAATCTGGCCTTATGTCAGCACAGAATCTGTCTTCATGTCATAGCAGAGAATCAGGCATCACGTCACCCACCACTGGAACAGGCCACTGTCACACATTTAGGCCCCGGCACCCAGACAGAGGAGAGAGGTCCCGTAACAGAGAATCTGGCCTTATATCAGCACAGAATCTGTCTTCATGTCATAGCAGAGAATCAGGCATCAAGTCACCCACCACTGGAACAGGCCACTGTCACACATTTAGGCCCAGGCACCCAGGCAGAGGGGAGTGGTCCCGTAACAGAGAATCTGGCCTTATGTCAGCGCAGAATCAGTCTTCATGTCATAGCAGAGAATCAGGCTTCACGTCACCCACCACTGGAACAGGCCACTGTCACACATTTAGGCCCAGGCACCCAGGCAGAGGAGAGAGGTCCCGTAACAGAGAATCTGGCCTTATGTCAGCACAGAATCTGTCTTCATGTCATAGCAGAGAATCAGGCATCACGTCACCCACCACTGGAACAGGCCACTGTCACACATTTAGGCCCAGGCACCCAGGCACAGGAGAGAGGTCCCGTAACAGAGAATCTGGCCTTATGTCAGCGCAGAATCAGTCTTCATGTCATAGCAGAGAATCAGGCTTCACGTCACCCACCACTGGAACAGGCCACTGTCACACATTTAGGCCCAGGCAAAGGAGAGAGGTCCCGTAACAGAGAATCTGGCCTTATGTCAGCACAGAATCTGTCTTCATGTCATAGCAGAGAATCAGGCATCAAGTCACCCACCACTGGAACAGGCCACTGTCACACATTTAGGCCAGGCACCCAGGCAGAGGGGAGTGGTCCCGTCACAGAGAATCTGGCCTTATGTCAGCGCAGAATCAGTCTTCATGTCATAGCAGAGAATCAGGCTTCACGTCACCCACCACTGGAACAGGCCACTGTCACACATTTAGGCCCAGGCACCCAGGCAGAGGAGAGAGGTCCCGTAACAGAGAATCTGGCCTTATGTCAGCACAGAATCTGTCTTCATGTCATAGCAGAGAATCAGGCATCACGTCACCCACCACTGGAACAGGCCACTGTCACACATTTAGGCCCAGGCACCCAGGCACAGGAGAGAGGTCCCGTAACAGAGAATCTGGCCTTATGTCAGCGCAGAATCAGTCTTCATGTCATAGCAGAGAATCAGGCTTCACGTCACCCACCACTGGAACAGGCCACTGTCACACATTTAGGCCCAGGCAAAGGAGAGAGGTCCCGTAACAGAGAATCTCGCCTTATGTCAGCACAGAATCTGTCTTCATGTCATAGCAGAGAATCAGGCATCACGTCACCCACCACTGGAACAGGCCACTGTCACACATTTAGGCCCCGGCACCCAGGCAGAGGAGAGAGGTCCCGTAACAGAGAATCTGGCCTTATGTCAGCACAGAATCTGTCTTCATGTCATAGCAGAGAATCAGGCATCAAGTCACCCACCACTGGAACAGGCCACTGTCACACATTTAGGCCCAGGCACCCAGGCAGAGGGGAGTGGTCCCGTAACAGAGAATCTGGCCTTATGTCAGCGCAGAATCAGTCTTCATGTCATAGCAGAGAATCAGGCTTCACGTCACCCACCACTGGAACAGGCCACTGTCACACATTTAGGCCCAGGCACACAGGCAGAGGAGAGAGGTCCCGTAACAGAGAATCTGGCCTTATGTCAGCACAGAATCTGTCTTCATGTCATAGCAGAGAATCAGGCTTCACGTCACCCACCACTGGAACAGGCCACTGTCACACATTTAGGCCCAGGCACCCAGGCAGAGGAGAGAGGTCCCGTAACAGAGAATCTGGCCTTATGTCAGCGCAGAATCAGTCTTCATGTCATAGCAGAGAATCAGGCTTCACGTCACCCACCACTGGAACAGGCCACTGTCACACATTTAGGCCCAGGCACCCAGGCAGAGGAGAGAGGTCCCGTAACAGAGAATCTGGCCTTATGTCAGCACAGAATCTGTCTTCATGTCATAGCAGAGAATCAGGCATCACGTCACCCACCACTGGAACAGGCCACTGTCACATATTTAGGCCCAGGCACCAAGTCAGTGGTGTAGTACAGTTTCACCAAATATCCAGTCTGCAGGTTTGCAATAGGGTCATACCAATATACAGGAGCTGCAGCAATGATCACTTGTTAAATTTAGTTCCATATATTCATAAGCTGTTAGCAGAGAGTCAGGACATGCTAAATAAACCTCTTCAAATGTGCTATTAGATAACTGAGGAAAGTTTTAACACACAGAGTCTTTACAGTGGACTCTTCCAGAAAGCCCCCTGTGTATTCTGCTACTTGGTTTGGTCTCCTCAGTGCAGACATTTACTGTGAAGGAGGTAGGATCTCTGTCTAAGTTCTCTAAAGCTAAAGTTCATTTATCTATTGTAAAAAGTTATAATATATACCCATAATAGTTCTGTAGAATGTAAAGAGGTGACTGTATGTTTTTTAGCAGCCTTTAAACCCTGCAGCACATGCTAGGCTGAGTAGATGATGTACAGTTAGAGAGCCATGTGTTCTTCCTAAAATGGCTGCAAGACATGCTGTATTCCAGGTCACCCTGCTGCAATATCTTTGTAAATGATTTTCTCTTGTTCATTTTTCTGTATGCTTTGTTATATCCTGTAACATGTACTGTATGTGGGAATGTAATATAATGACTGCCTGTTATGATATAGGTGGGCTGGTGACCTGGCTGTATACCACATAGTGGCAGTGTTTCCCTGTTGTATTACAGGCTCCAGCCAAGTGCACTCCACCTCAATAAAGCTTTAAACCACAGAAGACCTGAGTGTCGTCCCTTAGAGTCCACTTAGAGTTTATGCCTGGAGGAGCTGGTGACCGAGTGAGTGTGAGAGCTGGAGGTGTCGCAGATGGTGCAAGGAAAAGAGGGTTACATTTGGTGCCGTGACTCGGATGTCATCATTCTGCTCAAAGTGACCAGTGAAGATACCTAAAGTCACCAGTGTGCGAGTTCTGAGGTGATTGAGCCACGGCGGAGCTGCTAGGCGGCAGATTAACCTTATTAGCGGTTTATATCCTCTCAGGAATAGAAGATGAGTGGACGAGCCAGAGCCCGCGGAAGAGCACGTGCCAGGGGGCAGCCCAGCTAAGGACAGCCTGGACAGGAGCAAGAGGCTCAAGAACCTAGACGCATTGAAAGACCCCAGCAGCCACCAGCCGAGCCTTTGCTTGTGGGAAGAGGGCGCCAGAGAGGCCCGCCAGTAGTGGAGAGACCTCCGACTGATGTTCTGCAGCTTTCAGCTGGATTTCAGGACATATCCCTCGGAGAACGGGGTGGCCGCAGGCGTGACTTCCATGACCTTGGAGTGAACACCCGGCAGACCATTGAATAGAAATGTGAGACCTGTTTTTTTTTGCACTGTGTGACAGGTTAAGGTTTAATCACAGAATCAGACTTCTATCTGCACGGTAGCGTGTGTCTTAGGTTTTTCTGAATGACACTATCAGTACCTTCAATGTAAGATATCCTTTTTGGGATAGATTTCAAGTAGGCCTCCAATACCAGAAACTAGTTATTTTGAGAATGGCAAATTTGGGAATAGTTTTTCAACCCAGAAAAAAAAGTGTGCTTTTACGGTCACTACAAATAACTTGACCAGCTAAAACAGTACAGATTTGCTTGAATAGAAATGTGAGACCTGTTTTTTTTTGCACTGTGTGACAGCTTAAGGTTTAATCTCAGAATCAGACTTCTATCTGCACGGTAGCGTGTGTCTTAGGTTTTTCTGAATGACACTATCAGTACCTTCAATGTAAGATATCCTTTTTGGGATAGATTTCAAGTAGGCCTCCAATACCAGAAACTAGTTATTTTGAGAATGGCAAATTTGGGAATAGTTTTTCAACCCAGAAAAAAAAGTGTGCTTTTACGGTCACTACAAATAACTTGACCAGCTAAAACAGTACAGATTTGCTTGAATAGAAATGTGAGACCTGTTTTTTTTTGCACTGTGGGACAGGTTAAGGTTTAATCTCAGAATCAGACTTCTATCTGCACGGTAGCGTGTGTCTTAGGTTTTTCTGAATGACACTATCAGTACCTTCAATGTAAGATATCCTTTTTGGGATAGATTTCAAGTAGGCCTCCAATACCAGAAACTAGTTATTTTGAGAATGGCAAATTTGGGAATAGTTTTTCAACCCAGAAAAAAAAGT
The DNA here is from genome assembly GCF_905171765.1 of Bufo bufo. Lineage (NCBI taxonomy): Eukaryota > Metazoa > Chordata > Amphibia > Anura > Bufonidae > Bufo > Bufo bufo. The sequence goes on along the minus strand of NC_053390.1, from coordinate 746,149,073 downwards.
GTGCTTTTACGGTCACTACAAATAACTTGACCAGCTAAAACAGTACAGATTTGCTTGAATAGAAATGTGAGACCTGTTTTTTTTTTGCACTGTGGGACAGGTTAAGGTTTAATCTCAGAATCAGACTTCTATCTGCACAGTAGCGTGTGTCTTAGGTTTTTCTGAATGACACTATCAGTACCTTCAATGTAAGATATCCTTTTTGGGATAGATTTCAAGTAGGCCTCCAATACCAGAAACTAGTTATTTTGAGAATGGCAAATTTGGGAATAGTTTTTCAACCCAGAAAAAAAAGTGTGCTTTTACGGTCACTACAAATAACTTGACCAGCTAAAACAGTACAGATTTGCTTGAATAGAAATGTGAGACCTGTTTTTTTTTGCACTGTGGGACAGGTTAAGGTTTAATCTCAGAATTAGACTTCTATCTGCACGGTAGCGTGTGTCTTAGGTTTTTCTGAATGACACTATCAGTACCTTCAATGTAAGATATCCTTTTTGGGATAGATTTCAAGTAGGCCTCCAATACCAGAAACTAGTTATTTTGAGAATGGCAAATTTGGGAATAGTTTTTCAACCCAGAAAAAAAAGTGTGCTTTTACGGTCACTACAAATAACTTGACCAGCTAAAACATTACAGATTTGCTTGAATAGAAATGTGAGACCTGTTTTTTTTTTTGCACTGTGTGACAGGTTAAGGTTTAATCTCAGAATCAGACTTCTATCTGCACGGTAGCGTGTGTCTTAGGTTTTTCTGAATGACACTATCAGTACCTTCAATGTAAGATATCCTTTTTGGGATAGATTTCAAGTAGGCCTCCAATACCAGAAACTAGTTATTTTGAGAATGGCAAATTTGGGAATAGTTTTTTAACCCAGAAAAAAAAGTGTGCTTTTACGGTCACTACAAATAACTTGACCAGCTAAAACAGTACAGATTTGCTTGAATAGAAATGTGAGACCTGTTTTTTTTTGCACTGTGTGACAGGTTAAGGTTTAATCTCAGAATCAGACTTCTATCTGCACGGTAGCGTGTGTCTTAGGTTTTTCTGAATGACACTATCAGTACCTTCAATGTAAGATATCCTTTTTGGGATAGATTTCAAGTAGGCCTCCAATACCAGAAACTAGTTATTTTGAGAATGGCAAATTTGGGAATAGTTTTTCAACCCAGAAAAAAAAGTGTGCTTTTACGGTCACTACAAATAACTTGACCAGCTAAAACAGTACAGATTTGCTTGAATAGAAATGTGAGACCTGTTTTTTTTTGCACTGTGGGACAGGTTAAGGTTTAATCTCAGAATCAGACTTCTATCTGCACGGTAGCGTGTGTCTTAGGTTTTTCTGAATGACACTATCAGTACCTTCAATGTAAGATATCCTTTTTGGGATAGATTTCAAGTAGGCCTCCAATACCAGAAACTAGTTATTTTGAGAATGGCAAATTTGGGAATAGTTTTTCAACCCAGAAAAAAAAGTGTGCTTTTACGGTCACTACAAATAACTTGACCAGCTAAAACAGTACAGATTTGCTTGAAAAGAAATGTGAGACCTGTTTTTTTTTTGCACTGTGTGACAGGTTAAGGTTTAATCTCAGAATCAGACTTCTATCTGCACGGTAGCGTGTGTCTTAGGTTTTTCTGAATGACACTATCAGTACCTTCAATGTAAGATATCCTTTTTGGGATAGATTTCAAGTAGGCCTCCAATACCAGAAACTAGTTATTTTGAGAATGGCAAATTTGGGAATAGTTTTTCAACCCAGAAAAAAAAAAGGGCTTTTACGGTCGCTACAAATAACTTGACCAGCTAAAACAGTACAGATTTGGTTGAATAGAAATGTCAGGTCTATTTTTTAGGCGCTGGGTGACAGGCTCAACTTGCCCCTGATGTAGTATATGGCCAAAAAATAACCACACTGTTGATGGTTAAATGCACTTGGGTGACACAGGCTCAGCCTGCACCAGATGTAGTATATGGCCAAAAAATAATCAGACTGTTGATGGTTAAATGCACTTCGGTTACACAGGCTCAGCCTGCAGCTGATGTAGTATATGGCCAAAAAATAACCAGACTGTTGATGGTTAAATGCACTTGGGTGACACAGGCTAAGCCTGCACCAGATGTAGTATATGGCCAAAAAATAATCAGACTGATGATGGTTAAATGCACTTCGGTGACACAGGCTCAGCCTGCAGCTGATGTAGGATATAGCACAAAATAACCACACTATTGATGGTTAAATACACTTGGTGATAGCTTGTGCTGGCGCACCACAAGTCACAAAATGGCCGCCGATCACCCTAGAAAAAAAGTGATCTAAAAACGCTCTGGGCAGCCTCAAAAAAGTGAGCAAGTCAATACTAGCACTTCAATGATCCACAGCTGCAGATCGATCACAGAATGAAGTCTTTTGGAGGAGTTAATCACTGCCTAATCTCGCCCTAACGTCGCAGCTGCAACCTCTCCCTATGCTTGAATCAGCAAGGTGACGTGCAGCGCAACGTGACCCAAGTTTATATAGAGCCTGGGTCACATGCTGCTCAGGTCAATCAAAGCCATGCCATTAGTAGGCATGGCTGTGATGGCCACTTGGGGCAAGTAGTATGACGCTTGTTGATTGGCTGCTGTGCAGCCTTTCAAAAAGCGCCAAGAAAGCGGCGAACACCGAACCCGAACACAGACTTTTACGAAAATGTTCGGGTTCGGGTCCGTGTCATGGACACCCCAAAATTCGGTACGAACCCGAACTATACAGTTCGTGTTCGCTCATCCCTAATTACAACACATCCCCACAAAATCCTCCCCTCTGTCCGTGATAGAATTACCTCACACTGGGTTGATACAATCATCACAGACAGACGAATACACAATATCCTCTGTCCTGGAGACAACCGAGAAGTAATTCAATTATCTCTCAGGACAAAGGACATCGCCAATACACACAGAGAGACAACAGGACAGGAATCCCCACCCAAACACACAAAATCCTCCCTTTCTGTCTGTGATATAATTATGGATTAACATAACTATCACAGACAGTAAAAATACAGTTTTTAAACATACACTGTAACTTTAAAACCATACATTCCATCTCCAAAAAAATTGCATATTTAAACTCTGCATACATCAAACATAAACACTTCCAAAAATCACACAAATCCCTCCAGCGGATCAAAAGTTATGTGAAGTCCTTTATGACCGACCGCAAGCACAATTTCCTGCCCAAAACAGTTCCATAGATTTGGGCTGTGCGGTCGGTCAATTTCATGCAGAAAAACGACTAAGTCCCATCTTCGAACGGGACTTAGTCTCTGGAGCTTGAAAGTTCAGTATGGAAGAAAGTAATATGTCCCGGGGCCATAGTCGTAGGGCAGGAGGCTAGCCATAAGTCCTCTACAATGCCCAGTGGCAAATGGCAGTTTGTCACAGGCTGTATTTCAATTGACTGTATTTCAAATGCCTAGTTTAAACCCCTGTATGAAAAGGGGGTAACACACGCCCTGAACCAGTGTAGGCCTGAAGTTAATATATCTTTGCACAAAATGGCTGTATTTCAAATGGCTGAATTTCAAATGGCTGTATTTCAAATGCCTAATTCAAACCCCTGTATGTAGAGGGTGTATCTCACAGGGTCTGAACCAGTGTAGGCCTGAATTCAATATTGGTGCACCAAATGGCGGTATTAAAAATCTCTGAATGTAACCCAAATGTATTAAGTGTGTATCTCACAATGACATCTGCATCAAAGGCTGCCAACAAAAAAAATTGTGCCCAAATGAGTGTTTGTTTAAAAACTGAATTTGACAGCAGTATATAAGCCTGTAATTTCACACGTGTTGATGCTGCAAGTCCTGAAAATAGTGTTTTTTGTCAAAAGAGTGTGTTTTTTAAACCCCAGAAAATGATGGGTGTATTTCTACCTTAAATTGCACACTGACTAGTGACTAATACAGATGTTGTAGATTGCCCAAAAAAAGTCTTTTTTTTGCTAACAGAATATGAAAGCTGTAGATATTAAACTTGAATTTAACACTTGCAGATCTGGAAAATACAGTGTTTTTCAAACCCCAGAAAATGATGGGTGTATTTCTACCTTAAATTGCACACTGACTAATACAGATGTTGTAGATTGCCAAAAAAGAATTTTTTTGCTAACAAAATATGAAAGCTGTAGATATTAAACTTGAATTTAACACTTGCAGATCTGGAAAATACAGTTTTTTGAAGAAAAAAAAATAGTGTTTTTCAAACCCTGGAAAATGATGGGTGTATTTCTACCTTAAATTGCACACTGACTAATACAGATGTTGTAGTTTGCCCCAAAAAAAAATTGATTTGCAAGGTCCCATTAGCTCAGATGCAGTGCATAAAATGGCCGCCGCCGCCACCCTCCTAACTAACAGAATTCTAAAAGTTTGTATTTTTTGGTCAATGAGCTCAGGGCAGGGTAAAACGATAGTGCCCTGCACCCACACAACTATTTGTCTGTAGATCGCTGAGTTAGATTCTCTCCTATGCTCTCCCTGAAATCACAAGTCCAGCAGCATCCTCTCCCTACACTTGTAACAGCAGAGTGACGTGCAGCGCTACGTGACTCAAGTTTATATAGAGCCTGGGTCACATGCTGCTCTGGCCAATCAAAGCCATGCCATTAGTAGGCATGGCTGTGATGGCCACTTGGGGCAAGTAGTATGACGCTTGTTGATTGGCTGCTGTGCAGCCTTTCAAAAAGCGCCAAGAAAGCGGCGAACACCGAACCCGAACATTTACGGAAATGTTCGGGTTCGGGGTCCCAAAATCCTAAAGTTCGGTACGAACCCGAACTTTACAGTTCGCGTTCGCTCAACCCTAGTCAAGATGGATTAGTCTCTTCTAAAAATAAAGTTGTTTCTAGAAGACAGTAGAACCTTTTTTAATGGTTTCTATGAATTAATTTTACTTTTGTAGTTTATATTTATGGATGATTTTACAAATGATTATAATCTTTATTGCAATGCAGTGACCCCCCTGAAAACCCCAATGAACACCTATAAAAAATGATTTATTAAGACTAATAGTGCATATACCTCTATTCATATAAGCTCCACTGTGAAAACTAGAGACTGCAGATATTTTGCCAGTAAGTATGAAGAATTCAAACCATCCTTCATGACAATTAGTGGCATGGGGTCATTTGCAGCACACATAAGTGTCTGGATCAACTGTTCTCAAATCATAAAAAATTTCTACCACTTTAGAAATATGTGTGCCTCATTTTAGCTAAATGTATAGACAAATATGTGTCACAATGAGTTAATTCAGTTATACAACATTCCCCAGTGTATCACAAGTAAAGCTCTGAAAAATGTTAGTAAACAGGGGCGGACTAGGAACTTAAAATGGCCCTGGAAAAATAATAAAAGTGGCCCAGTTTTGTAGTTGGGTCCAAATTGATGGAAGGCAGGGCCAAGAATACCATATTGTGGTACGTTATAACACATCAACAGAGAAAAATACCACTGTCCATCACAAAATATTGCCGCCAGCAGCACAAAATATATCCCAAAAAAATAAAATTCCAGTGGCCAGCCATGAGAAGGGCTCAGGCCTCGGCCCACCCGGAAATTTCACTGTAAGGTCTATGGCCAATCCGCCCCTGTTAGTAAATCTGGAGTAAAATCTATATTATAAAAATTAATGTTTCTTTGTCTAGCCTCTAAAGGCATCCAAACGACTGAACAGTTGAACACCAAATTTGGCCCATGAGTACATTGGTTGTCTGGGAAGGTTTTTATAACGGTCTCAGTTATGTAGAGTTTACCATTCTTCAGATGTTCCCAAAAAATTCAAATATGGCACCATCACATGACCTTTATTAGCCAATAGAAGCTTGCATGTTCTTCAGTCTTTGCCTCACTAATAGAGTTAAGCGGACACCTGGATGTTGGAGTTCTACAAGTTCGGCCGAACTTCACAAAAAAGTTTGAGTTCGGGACCCGAACTTGACCCTGAACCCTATTGAAGTCAATGGGGACTCAAACTTTTGAGCACTAAAATGGCTCTAAAAATGTCATGGAAAGGGCTAGAGGGCTGCAAATGCCAACAAAATGTGGTTTAGACATAAAATACGTGAAAAAAACAAAAATAAAATCTTGATCAAGGAGGAGGAGGTCTATATCGAGTAGGAGGTTGAGGAGACAGTGGATGTGGTGGTGTAGGTGGAAGCTGTGGTGGAGGAGAAGGAGGTAGCCTACACTGCTTTTTGGTTTTAAATTAATTTTTATTTTTTAAAATTAGGGTACACCCCAAAACATTGGGAAATATAACCTGTGATAACCCCCTCCAGTCGTGCTAAACACACGTTCAGACAATACACTGGCTGCAGGGGAGGCCAGCACCACCAAGGCATAAAGGGCAAGCTCAGACCATGTGCCCAATTTGGAGACCAAGAAGTTGCAGGGGGCAGACTCATCAGTCAGTTCGTGTAGGCGTGTGCAAACATACTGCCCCACCATGTCGCACGTCCCCGTGATGTTCACGATCCAATTGGATATCTGCTCTATCAACTTTCGATGTTCTTTTCTGCGCCTACCATGTTGATCACGGTTAGCAGTGAATCAGGGTTCCATGCCGGAGAAGGAGCGTGAGAAAGAGAGACCAAATCGAAGGGAGATCAATGGATGAAATTTAAATGTGATCGAGCGGAAATGTGGGAGAAGCTATTAAAACTGAAGAATTGAAGGAAAGGAGGGGGCGCGTGGAAATTACCCACTCCCAACTCGGGGAGGTAGTGACGATAAATAACAATACAGGATTCTTAAGATGCTCTGTTATTGGAATGATTAATAAAAAAATTATAGAGAATGTCACTGGGGTATTTAGCATTTGGAAACGTTAGCCAAGAGAGGCCCTACTGCCGCTTTGTTGACTCTAGATAACTTGTGCCTGATCACACGTCCCTGTGAGGATATCTGCTCTAGCAGCTTTCGATGTTCTTTTCTGAGCCTACCATGTTGATCACGGTTATGGGCGAATCAGGGTTCCACGCCAGAGAGGGAGCGTGAGAAAGGGAGACTACCTCTTGAAGCTCATCAAGAGAATGCCAAGAGTGTGCAAAGCAGTAATCAAAGCAAAAGGTGGCTACTTTGAAGAATCTAGAATATGACATATTTTTAGTTGTTTCACACTTGTTTGTTATGTATATAATTCCACATGTGTTAATTCATAGTTTTGATGCCTTTAGTGGGAATCTACAATTTTCATAGTCATGAAAATAAAGAAAACTCTTTGAATGAGAAGGTGTGTCCAAACTTTTGGTCTGTACTGTATATATATATATTTTTTTATTAGGATACACTCCAAAAGAGTGTGAAATATCCAAAATACAAGAATGAGCAATTGCGCTATAGTATAACAATGGCTGGTTAAGGCCGGTATACATGTCTATTCTGCCCAAGGTACGGACAAGTCCTGTGGGATCCATACCTGGTTCATTTTAATGAACGTGAGCTTATCCACATTGGCCAGGCGGCTGCGCTTGTTTGTGATAACGCCCCCTACCGTGCTAAACACACGTTCAGATATTACGCTGGCTGCAGGGCAGGCCAGCACCTCAAAGGCGTAAAGGGTAAGCTCAGGCCATGTGCCCAATTTGGAGACACAGAAGTTGAAGGGGCAGACCCGTCATTCAGTACGTGTAGGCGTGTGAAGACATACTGCTCCACCATGTTGGTGAAATGCTGCCTCCTGCTAAGACGTTCCATATCAGCTGGTGGTGCTGGTTGTTGTGGCGTGCTGACAAAGCCTTTCCACATTTCGGCCATGCTAACCCTGCCTTCTGAGGTGCTGGCGGTGCCCCAGCTGCGTTGGCGACCTCTTCCTCTGCCTTAGCCTTGTGCTTCTACTGTGCCCCCGCTGTCAGGTGGGAATGCCACCAGCAGCGCGTCTACCAGCGTGCGCTTGTACTCGTGCATCTTACGATCATGCTCCAGTGAGGGAATTGAGGACGGTTCGTTGTCCTTGTAACGGGGATCCAGTAGCGTGGCCACCCAGTAATCAGCACAAGTTAGAATGTGGGCAACTCAGCGGTCGTTGCGGAGACACTGCAGCATGTAATTGCTTATGCGTGCCAGGCTGCCCAGAGGCAACGAAAAGCTGTCCTCTGTGGGAGGTGTATCGTCTGTGTCCTCTGTATCCCCCCAGCCACGCCCCAGTGATGGCAATGAGCTGGTCTGGGTGCCATCCTGCTGTGAACATGGTTCCTCCTCTTCCATCTCCTCTTCCTCATCCTCCACCTCCTCATCCTCCAGAACTGTGCCCTGGCTGGACAATTGTGTACCTGACGTTGGTGGGTGCAGGAACCCACCCTCGGAGCCACTTGAGAATGACTGGCCGGAAACCCTACAAAATGATCCCTCTTCCTCCTCCTCCTGTGCCACATCCTCTTCCATCATCGCCAGAAGTGTTTTTTCAAGGAGGCATAGAAGTGGGATAGTAACGCTGAGAACGGCGTTATCGGCACTGGTCATGTTGGTGGAGTACTCGAAACAGCGCAACAAGGAACACAGGTCTCATATGGAGGCCCAGTCATTGATGGTGAAGTGGTGCTGTTCCGCCGAGCGACTCGCCCGTGCGTGCTGCAGCTGAAACTTAACTATTGCCTGCTGCTGCTCGCACAGTCTGGCCAGCATGTGTAAGGTGGTGTTCTACCTTGTGGGCACGTCGCATATGAGGCAGTGAGTGGAAGGCCGAAGTTTTGCTGCAGCGCTGACAGGCGAGCAGCAGCAGGGTGAGAACGCCGAAAGCGTGCGCAGATGGCACTTTATGCAGCAGCTCTGACATATCGGGGTCATTTTTAAGGAATCTCTGCACCACCAAATTCAGCACATGCGCCAGGAAAGGGATGTGCGTCAAACCGGCTAGTCCCAGAGCTGATATGAGATTTTGCCCATTATCACACACCACCAGGCCAGGCTTGAGGCTGACTGGCACAAACCACTCATTGGTCTGTTGTTCAAGGCCCGTCCGCAGCCTCACCATTCGTAGAGCCGCATTAGGCCCGACCAAATACCGCTGCAGGTTCTGTCGCCTACTCGCACCTGAGGAAGGGTTTTCACTTGTGTGTGTAGCTGGCACAGATCGACCACGTCCTCTCCCTGCAGCACGAGCTCCACCAGCAGCACCACAACCTAGGCCTTGTCCCTTATTTGACGCTATCCTCATATTTCTCGAATTTACGATCTTGCACTAAATGGGTGTTTAATTAATAGTAGAATAGAACCACAGTATGTACAGGGTGTATCTCACATGCCCTGAACCAGACTAAGCCTCAATTAAATTTGTTTGCCAATGACATATGCAGCAAAGGCTGCCAAATAGACTTTTTTTTGCCCAAATTGGTGTTAGTTTAATCATGCAGTAAGTAGAATAAATAACGATATCGGCACTCACCCAAATGTTGCAAGATGTATCTTTATTCGTGTACAATCGAATACAAAGTTCAGCGGGCTGGGGCGGACAAATGCGTGTGTTTGCTGAGTGATCAGCTGACGACGGCCGTTTCGCGCTCCTTGCTCTTCCTCTGGCCTCTGGTGTTAGTTTAATAACTGAATATGACAGCAGTATATAACCCTGGAATTTCAAACGTGCTGATGCTGCAAGGCGTGAAAAATGGTGTATTTTGTTCCAAAAAGGGTGTTTTATTAATAGAAGAAAAAAAGCCCTGTATATACAGGGTGTATCTCACACGGCCTGACCCACACTAGGCCTCAATTAGTTTTGTGCACCAAATAACGGTATTTCAAATATCTGAATATAACCCAAATATATAAACGGTGTATCTCACAGCAAAGGCTGCAAAATAAACTTTTTTCGCCCAAACGGGTGTTTGTTTAATGAATCTGGCAGCAGTATATAACCCTGGAATTTCACACGTGCTGATGCTGCAAGGCCAGAAAAATAGTGGAATCTGACAAAAAAGTGTGTTTTGAAAAACCCAAAAAAAGATGGATTATTTCTAGCTTAAATTGCACACTGACTAATCCAGATACTGTATATTGCCAAAAAAGTGCTTTTTTGGCAACAGAATATGAAAGCTGTATATATTAAACTTGAATTTAACACTTGCAGATCTGGAAAATAGTGGTTTTTGGCAAAAAAGTGTGTTTTTAAAAACCCAGAAAATGATGGCTGTATTTCTAGCTTAAATTGCACACTGACTAATCCAGATGTTGTATATTGCCAAAAAAGATTTTTTTTGGTAACAGAATATGAAAGCTGTATATATTAAACTTGAATTTAACACTTGCAGATCTGGAAAATAGTGTTTTTTGGCAAAAAAATGTCTGTTTTTAAAAACCCAGAAAATGATGGCTGTATTTCTAGATTAACTTGCACACTGACTAAGCCTGCAAATGTACCAGATGTGCACCAGAACAGATTTATTTGTGCTGTTTAAAGCTTGGTTTCTATGTTCCAAAAGCTCAGATGCAGTGCTGGTGCACTGAGCTTGCATAAAATGGCCGCCCACCTAACTGACTTATAAAAGTTATTTTCTTTCCGTCACTGGGCTCAGGGCAGGATAAAAAAATTGTGCCCTGCACCCACACAACACAATGTATGTAGATTGCTGAGTTAGATTTAAGTTCTGATCACAGATTCTGTCCTATTCTCTCCCTGAAATCACCAGCAGCATCCTCTCCCTACACTAGTAACAGCAGAGTGACGTGCAGCGCTACATGACACAAGCTTATATAGAGGCTGGGTCACATACTGCTCTGGCCAATCACAGCCATGCCATTAGTAGGCATGGCTGTGATGGCTTCTAAGGGCACAGAGTTAAACGCTTGTTGATTGGCTGCTCTGCAGCCTTTCAAAAAGCACTGAGAAATTGCCGATCAGCGAACCCGAACTTTTACTGGAATGTTCGGGTTCGGGGCCGGGTTCCAAAAATCCTAAAGTTCGGTACGAACCCGAACTTTACAGTTCGGGTTCGCTCAACCCTATTCAGAAGTAATGAAATTTCTTGTTGAAGTTTTGCAAATTCATCTTATCAAATTCATCAAAACTTCACTTATCTCTAGCCTTGGTACCCAAGTTTGTGATTGAATGCAGATGGCTTATTTTAATCCTGCTAATCCTGCACACGACTTTGGTTTTATGTGCCGGCCTATACAATAAATACTCGCACAAAGCTAACAGAAGACAAGCTTGGCCTAGGTCTGTCTTGTTTTGAGCCTATGCTCACAGTATCAGCGGCTATAGATGGCCTTGCGATTCGCCCGGCAGTCGTTTCGCAGCGAACTTTGCGCGTTTGCGATTCAGTCTTTTGCCAGTGTAGGGAGAGGTTGTGGAGCAGGGACACGCTGTTAGGGACACAAAACGCTAGCTAATAGGGCCACAAAAGTCCTTTTAAGGACTGGTATAGGTGTGCTATCGATAGGTGTGACTTACTGAGGGGTGTGATATACTTATAATATACTTTCTAACATAGAAAGTATATCATAGTGCAATTGTATTTTGCAGCAGTTGTGTGCGTTTTTTTCTGCTGTAATACTGCAGCCACACAGAGTGACAAACGCTATTGAAACAAATAATTTCAACTGGTGTGATTTACCAGTTGCCCCCGCAAAAAACTGATTGAAGCAGGGGTGTTATATACCAATACTATATGTTCTATATAGTGCATTTAGGTAGTGCAGCATTTGTTTGTGGTTTTGCTGCATTACCGCATCTGCACAGAGTGAAAAACACTATTGAAACAAATAATTTCTACTGGTGTGATTTACCAGTTGCCCCCCCAAAAAACTGAATGAAGCAGGGGTGTTATATACCAATAATATACTTTCCATATAGTGCATTTAGGTAGTGCAGCATTTGTTTGCAGTTTTGCTGCGTTACCGCATCTACACAGAGTGACAAATGCTATTGGAAATAAACATTTCTACTGGTGCCATTTACCAGTTGCCCCCCCCCCCCCACAAAAATTGATTGAAGCAGGGGTGTTATATACCAAATATATACTTTCTATATAGTGCATTTGGGTAGTACAACATTTGTTTGCGGTTTAGCTGCATTACCTCAGCTACAGATAGTGACAAACGCCATTGGAACAAATATTTTCTACTGGTGTGATATACCTGTGATTGAAGCAGGGGTGTGATATAACTTCTTCCACAAATACTGCTCTTCTATAGGGACTTTTGTCACAGGGTCATTTTGAAAATGACAGGCATAGGAAGAGGCAGGCTATTCCGCAGGGGTGGTAGGGGTCGGGTAGTTTCACCAGGCCGCAGCCTAAGTGGGAAGTTGCAGAAGGTGCCATTACATCAAAGGATGCACCAGACTTGGTTAAGTGGCTCACTCAGCCTTCCGCTTCTGCACCCTCCTCATCCTCTCTATCTGCACCCTCTTCAATCTCTGCTCTGTGCACCCCCGAAGACACCATCACCATAGCCCCTGCACTCGAGTAGCAACGGTCGCCACCCAGCAGTCTGACGACAGTACCCAGATCAGCCCAAGGAGGATGGTCTCCGCTGTTGCTGACTACTCCGAGATCTCTAATATCAGTGGTGGTGAAGGGGACAATGATGACGTGTCTATGGACGTCACGTGGGTGCCCACAAGAGAGGAAGAGGAGGGGAGTTCAGAGGGAGAGACGAAGCAGCAGATAGGGAGGAAAAGGAGAAAAAGCAAGCAGAACTTACAGTGCACAGGAGGCAAAATTCAGACTGCTAATATATCTGGAACGAGCCATCCACCATGCACAGTCACATCTGGTGCTCCCAGGATGCCGGCACATGGCTCTGCAGTGTGGGCTTTTTTTTTAACGTGTCCTCTGCAGACAATAATGTTGCCATCTGCAGCCTGTGCTGTCAACGCCGCGGTATGTTCGAGCAAAAAAAGATGATGATGCCGGATAACTCTCTTGCCCAATGGCTGTGAGAGCTGGCTTGGAACTGCTAGCCCGCCAACTACTGCCATATAAACTGGTGGACTCGGAGGCCTTAAGAAAATTTGTGGCCATTGGCACATCGCAATGGAAGGTCCCCGGAAGAAAATTTTTCTCCCAGAAGGGCATTCCGGAGCTATATTGCCATGTTCAGCGGCAATTGAATGTATCTCTGGCACACAGTGTCGTGTCAAGATGCATCTGACCACAGATACGTGGTCTAGCAAACACGGGCAGGGAAGGTACATCATTTTTACTGCCCACTGGGTGAACCTTCTGACGGCCATCAAGCATGCAACCCATGGCACCCGTGTGGATTTGGTGTTACTGCAACGGATTGCATGCAGGCTTGCCTCTTCTTCTCCTCCTCCTACGCCATACTCCGTCTCCTCCTCGGCTGACTCCTCCTTTTCCACTGATACTGACTCTTCCGCTGCACCCCCCAAGCTCCCCAGAACCTATTCGATGTGCCAGGTGAGACGTTGCCATGCTGTGCTGTGGCTGTTGTGCCTGGAAGCCAAGAGCCACACTGGTCCTGCACTCCTTTCAGCTTTGCGGTCACAGACAGATAAGTGTTGTGATACAACGGTGCAAATCTGTGACTGCCCGACGTGCTGGAAATCCACCTTGTATATGCTTGATAGGCTGTTCCAGTAGAAACGTGCAGTTAACTACTCGTACCTGTACGAACACTGCGGCAGGACAGTTTCTGGGAAGCTTGTTTTTTTTTTTCACCATGCCAGTGGCTGCTCATGCACGACACATGCAGACTTCTGCAGCCATTTAATGAGATCACCAAACTGGTCAGTCGCAGCCAGAGCACCATCCGTGACATCGTACCTTACGCATTCTTTCTGAAGCGTGCATTGCGTCATGTACAGTCAGGTCCATAAATATTGGGACATCGACACAATTCTAACATTTTTGGCTCTATACACCACCACAATGGATTTGAAATAAAAAGAACATGATGAACTTTAACTGCAGACTGTCAGCTTTAATTTGAGGGTATTTACATCCAAATCAGGAGAACGGTGTAGGAATAACAACAGTTTTCATATGTGCCTCCCACTTGTTAAGGAACCAAAAGTAATGGGACATAATTAGAGTTGAGCGTACACCTGAATGTTCGGGTTCGAGAAGTTCGGCCGAACTTCCCGGAAATGTTCGGGTTCGGGATCCGAACCCGATCCGAACTTCGTCCCGAACCCGAACCCCATTGAAGTCAATGGGGACCCAAACTTTTGGGCACTAAAAAGGCTGTAAAACAGCCCAGGAAAGAGCTAGAGGGCTGCAAAAGGCAGCAACATGTAGGTAAATCCCCTGCAAACAAATGTGGATAGGGAAATGAATTAAAATTAAAATAAAAAAAATAAAAATGAACCAATATTAATTAGACAGAGGTCCCATAGCAGAGAATCTGGCTTCACGTCAGCAGAGAATCAGTCTCTTCATGCCATAGCAAAGAATCTGGCTTCATGTCAGCAGAGAATCAGTCTCTTCATGCCATAGCAGAGAATCTGGCTTCATGTCAGCGCAGAATCAGTCTTCATGTCATAGCAGAGAATCAGGCTTCACGTCACCCACCACTGGAACAGGCCACTGTCACACATTTAGGCCCAGGCACCCAGGCAGAGGAGAGGTCCCGTAACAGAGAATCTGGCCTGATGTCAGCGCAGAATCTGTCTTCATGTCATAGCAGAGAATCAGGCTTCACGTCACCCACCACTGGAACAGGCCACTGTCACACATTTAGGCCCAGGCACCCAGGCACAGGAGAGAGGTCCCGTAACAGAGAATCTGGCCTTATGTCAGCGCAGAATCTGTATTCATGTCATAGCAGAGAATCAGGCTTCACGTCACCCACCACTGGAACAGGCCACTGTCACACATTTAGGCCAAGGCACCCAGGCAGAGGAGAGAGGTCCCGTAACAGAGAATCTGGCCTTATGTCAGCGCAGAATCTGTCTTCATGTCATAGCAGAGAATCAGGCTTCACGTCACCCACCACTGGAACAGGTTACTGTCACACATTTAGGCCTAGGCACCCAGGCAGAGGAGAGAGGTCCCGTAACAGAGAATCTGGCCTTATGTCAGCGCAGAATCTGTCTTCATGTCATAGCAGAGAATCAGGCTTCACGTCACCCACCACTGGAACAGGCCACTGTCACACATTTAGGCCCAGGTACCCAGGCAGAGGAGAGAGGTCCCGTAACAAAGAATCTGGCCTTATGTCAGCGCAGAATCTGTATTCATGTCATAGCAGAGAATCAGGCTTCACGTCACCCACCACTGGAACAGGCCACTGTCACACATTTAGGCCCAGGCACCCAGACAGAAGAGAGAGGTCCTGTAACAGAGAATCTGGCCTTATGTCAGCACAGAATCTGTCTTCATGTCATAGCAGAGAATCAGGCTTCACGTCACCCACCACTGGAACAGGCCACTGTCACATATTTAGGCCCAGGCAGAGGAGAGAGGTCCCGTAACAGAGAATCTGGCATTATGTCAGCGCAGAATCTGTATTCATGTCATAGCAGAGAATCAGGCTTCACGTCACCCACCACTGGAACAGGCCACTGTCACACATTTAGGCCCAGGCACCCAGGCAGAGGAGAGAGGTCCCGTAACAGAGAATCTGGCCTTATGTCAGCGCAGAATCTGTCTTCATGTCATAGCAGAGAATCAGGCTTCACGTCACCCACCACTGGAACAGGCCACTGTCACACATTTAGGCCCAGGCACCCAGGCAGAGGAGAGAGGTCCTGTAACAGAGAATCTGGCCTAATGTCAGCGCAGAATCTGTCTTCATGTCATAGCAGAGAATCAGGCTTCACGTCACCCACCACTGGAACAGGCAACTGTCACACATTTAGGCCCAGGCACCCAGGCAGAGGAGAGAGGTCCCGTAACAGAGAATCTGGCCTGATGTCAGCAAAGAATCTGTCTTCATGTCATAGCAGAGAATCAGGCTTCACGTCACCCACCACTGGAACAGGCCACTGTCACACATTTAGGCCCAGGCACCCAGGCAGAGGAGAGAGGTCCCGTAACAGAGAATCTGGCCTGATGTCAGCACAGAATCTGTCTTCATGTCATAGCAGAGAATCAGGCTTCACGTCACCGACCACTGGAACAGGCCACTGTCACACATTTAGGCCCAGGCACCCAGGCAGAGGAGAGAGGTCCCGTAACAGAGAATCTGGCCTTATGTCAGCGCAGAATCTGTCTTCATGTCATAGCAGAGAATCAGGCTTCACGTCACCCACCACTGGAACAGGCCACTGTCACACATTTAGGCCCAGGCACCCAGGCAGAGGAGAGAGGTCCCGTAACAGAGAATCTGGCCTGATGTCAGCGCAGAATCTGTCTTCATGTCATAGCAGAGAATCAGGCTTCACGTCACCCACCACTGAAACAGGCCACTGTCACACATTTAGGCCCAGGCACCCAGGCAGAGGAGAGAGGTCCCGTAACAGAGAATCTGGCCTGATGTCAGCACAGAATCTGTCTTCATGTCATAGCAGAGAATCAGGCTTCACGTCACCCACCACTGGAACAGGCCACTGTCACACATTTAGGCCCAGGCACCCAGGCAGAGGAGAGAGGTCCTGTAACAGAGAATCTGGCCTAATGTCAGCGCAGAATCTGTCTTCATGTCATAGCAGAGAATCAGGCTTCACGTCACCCACCACTGGAACAGGCAACTGTCACACATTTAGGCCCAGGCACCCAGGCAGAGGAGAGAGGTCCCGTAACAGAGAATCTGGCCTGATGTCAGCAAAGAATCTGTCTTCATGTCATAGCAGAGAATCAGGCTTCACGTCACCCACCACTGGAACAGGCCACTGTCACACATTTAGGCCCAGGCACCCAGGCAGAGGAGAGAGGTCCCGTAACAGAGAATCTGGCCTGATGTCAGCACAGAATCTGTCTTCATGTCATAGCAGAGAATCAGGCTTCACGTCACCCACCACTGGAACAGGCCACTGTCACACATTTAGGCCCAGGCACCCAGGCAGAGGAGAGAGGTCCCGTAACAGAGAATCTGGCCTTATGTCAGCGCAGAATCTGTCTTCATGTCATAGCAGAGAATCAGGCTTCACGTCACCCACCACTGGAACAGGCCACTGTCACACATTTAGGCCCAGGCACCCAGGCAGAGGAGAGAGGTCCCGTAACAGAGAATCTGGCCTGATGTCAGCGCAGAATCTGTCTTCATGTCATAGCAGAGAATCAGGCTTCACGTCACCCACCACTGAAACAGGCCACTGTCACACATTTAGGCCCAGGCACCCAGGCAGAGGAGAGAGGTCCCGTAACAGAGAATCTGGCCTTATGTCAGCGCAGAATCTGTCTTCATGTCATAGCAGAGAATCAGGCTTCACGTCACCCACCACTGGAACAGGCCACTGTCACACATTTAGGCCCAGGCACCCAGGCAGAGGAGAGAGGTCCAGTAACAGAGAATCTGGCCTGATGTCAGCACAGAATCTGTCTTCATGTCATAGCAGAGAATCAGGCTTCACGTCACCCACCACTGGAACAGGCCACTGTCACACATTTAGGCCCAGGCACCCAGGTAGAGGAGAGAGGTCCCGTAACAGAGAATCTGGCCTTATGTCAGCGCAGAATCTGTCTTCATGTCATAGCAGAGAATCAGGCTTCACGTCACCCACCACTGGAACAGGCCACTGTCACACATTTAGGCCCAGGCACCCAGGCAGAGGAGAGAGGTCCCGTAACAGAGAATCTGGCCTTATGTCAGCGCAGAATCTGTCTTCATGTCATAGCAGAGAATCAGGCTTCACGTCACCCACCACTGGAACAGGCCACTGTCACACATTTAGGCCCAGGCACCCAGGCAGAGGAGAGAGGTCCAGTAACAGAGAATCTGGCCTGATGTCAGCACAGAATCTGTCTTCATGTCATAGCAGAGAATCAGGCTTCACGTCACCCACCACTGGAACAGGCCACTGTCACACATTTAGGCCCAGGCACCCAGACAGAGGAGAGAGGTCCCGTAACAGAGAATCTGGCCTGATGTCAGCACAGAATCTGTCTTCATGTCATAGCAGAGAATCAGGCTTCACGTCACCCACCACTGGAACAGGCCACTGTCACACATTTAGGCCCAGGCACCCAGGCAGAGGAGAGAGGTCCCGTAACAGAGAATCTGGCCTTATGTCAGCGCAGAATCTGTCTTCATGTCATAGCAGATAATCAGGCTTCACGTCACCCACCACTGGAACAGGCCACTGTCACACATTTAGGCCCAGGCACCCAGGCAGAGGAGAGAGGTCCCGTAACAGAGAATCTGGCCTTATGTCAGCGCAGAATCTGTCTTCATGTCATAGCAGAGAATCAGGCTTCACGTCACCCACCACTGGAACAGGCCACTGTCACACATTTAGGCCCAGGCACCCAGGCAAAGGAGAGAGGTCCCGTAACAGAGAATCTGGCCTGATGTCAGCACAGAATCTGTCTTCATGTCATAGCAGAGAATCAGGCTTCACGTCACCCACCACTGGAACAGGCCACTGTCACACATTTAGGCCCAGGCACCCAGGCAGAGGAGAGAGGTCCCGTAACAGAGAATCTGGCCTTATGTCAGCGCAGAATCTGTCTTCATGTCATAGCAGAGAATCAGGCTTCACGTCACCCACCACTGGAACAGGCCACTGTCACACATTTAGGCCCAGGCACCCAGGCAGAGGAGAGAGGTCCCGTAACAGAGAATCTGGCCTGATGTTAGCACAGAATCTGTCTTCATGTCATAGCAGAGAATCAGGCTTCACGTCACCCACCACTGGAACAGGCCACTGTCACACATTTAGGCCCAGGCACCCAGGCAGAGGAGAGAGGTCCCGTAACAGAGAATCTGGCCTGATGTCAGCGCAGAATCTGTCTTCATGTCATAGCAGAGAATCAGGCTTCACGTCACCCACCACTGGAACAGGCCACTGTCACACATTTAGGCCCAGGCACGCAGGCAGAGGAGAGAGGTCCCGTAACAGAGAATCTGGCCTGATGTCAGCGCAGAATCAGTCTTCATGTCATAGCAGAGAATCAGGCTTCACGTCACCCACCACTGGAACAGGCCACTGTCACACATTTAGGCCCCGCCACCCAAACAGAGGAGAGAGGTCCTGTAACAGAGAATCTGGCCTTATGTCAGCACAGAATCTGTCTTCATGTCATAGCAGAGAATCAGGCTTCACGTCACCCACCACTGGAACAGGCCACTATCACATATTTAGGCCCAGGCAGAGGAGAGAGGTCGCGTAACAGAGAATCTGGCTTCATGTCAGCACAGAATAAGTCTTTATTTCCTAGCAGAGAATCAGGCTTCACGTCTCCCACCACTGGAACAGGCCACTGTCACACATTTAGGCCCCGGCACCCAGACAGAGGAGAGGTTCATTCAACTTTGGGTTGCCCCGCAATATAATGGTAAAATGAAATTAAAAATAGTATTGAATGAGGAAGTGCCCTGGAGTAGAATAATATATTGTTAAGTGGAAGTAGTTAATATCTAATCTGCACAAGGGATGGACAGGTCCTGTGGGATCCATGCCTGGTTCATTTTTATGAACGTCAGCTTGTCCACATTGGCTGTAGACAGGCGGCTGCGTTTGTCTGTAATGACGCCCCCTGCCGTGCTGAATACACGTTCAGACAAAACGCTGGCCGCCGGGCAGGCCAGCACCTCCAAGGCATAAAAGGCTAGCTCTGGCCACGTGGACAATTTGGAGACCCAGAAGTTGAATGGGGCCGAACCATCAGTCAGTACATGGAGGGGTGTGCACAGGTACTGTTCCACCATGTTAGTGAAATGCTGCCTCCTGCTAACACGTTCCGTATCAGGTGGTGGTGCACTTAGCTGTGGCGTGTTGACAAAACTTTTCCACATCTCTGCCATGCTAACCCTGCCCTCAGAGGAGCTGGGCGTGACACAGCTGCGTTGGCGACCTCTTGCTCCTCCTCTGCCTTCGCCTTGGGCTTCCACTTGTTCCCCTGTGACATTTGGGAATGCTCTCAGTAGCGCGTCTACCAACGTGCGCTTGTACTCGCGCATCTTCCTATCACGCTCCAGTGTAGGAAGTAAGGTGGGCACATTGTCTTTGTACCGGAGATCCAGCAGGGTGATAACCCAGTAGTCCGCACACGTTAAAATGTGGGCAACTCTGCTGTCGTTGCGCAGGCACTGCAGCATGTAGTCGCTCATGTGTGCCAGGCTGCCCAGAGGTAAGGACAAGCTGTCCTCTGTGGGAGGCGTATTATCATCATCCTGTGTTTCCCCCCAGCCACGCACCAGTGATGGGCCCGAGCTGCTTTGGGTGCCACCCCGCTGTGAACATGCTTCATCCTCATCCTCCTCCACCTCCTCCTCATCCTCGTCCTCCTCGTCCTCCAGTAGTGGGCCCTGTCTGGCCACATTTGTACCTGGCATCTGGTGTTGCAAAAAACCTCCCTCTGAGTCACTTCGAAGAGACTGGCCTGAAAGTGCTAAAAATGACCCCTCTTCCTCCTCTTCCTCCTGGGCCACCTCCTCTTCCATCATCTCCCTAAGTGTTTTCTCAAGGAGACATAGAAGTGGTATTGTAACGCTCATAACGGCGTCATCGCCACTGGCCATGTTGGTGGAGTACTCGAAACAGCGCAACAGGGCACACAGGTCTCGCATGGAGGCCCAGTCTTTGGTGGTGAAGTGGGTCTGATCCACAGTGCGACTGACCCGTGCGTGCTGCAGCTGGAACTCCACTATGGCCTGCTGCTGCTCGCACAGTCTGTCCAGCATATGCAAGGTGGAGTTCCACCTGGTGGGCACGTCGCATATGAGGCGGTGAGCGGGAAGGCCGAAGTTACGCTGTAGCGCAGACAGGCGAGCAGCGGCAGGGTGTGAACGCCGGAAGCGCGAACAGACGGCCCGCACTTTATGCAGCAGCTCTGACATGTCGGGGTAGTTGCGAATGAACTTCTGCACCACCAAATTCAGCACATGCGCCAGGCAAGGGATGTGCGTCAAACCGGCTAGTCCCAGAGCTGCAACGAGATCTCGCCCATTATCGCACACCACCAGGCCGGGCTTGAGGCTCACCGGCAGCAACCACTCGTCGTTCTGTTGTTCTATACCCCGCCGCAACTCCTGTGCGGTGTGGGGCCTGTCCCCCAAACATATGAGTTTCAGAATGGCCTGCTGACGTTTACCCCGGGCTGTGCTGAAGTTGGTGGTGAAGGTGTGTGGCTGACAGGATGAGCAGGTGGAAGAAGAGGAGGAGGAAGCTGAGTAGGAGGAGGAGGAGACAGGAGGCAAAGAATGTTGCCCTGCGATCCTTGGCGGCGGAAGGACGTGCGCCAAACAGCTCTCCGCCTGGGGCCCAGCCGCCACTACATTTACCCAGTGTGCAGTTAGGGAGATATAGCGTCCCTGGCCGTGCTTACTGGTCCACGTATCTGTGGTTAGGTGGACCTTGCCACAGATGGCGTTGCGCAGTGCACACTTGATTTTATCAGACACTTGTTTGTGCAGGGAAGGCACGGCTCTCTTGGAGAAGTAGTGGCGGCTGGGAACAACATTCTGTGGGACAGCAAGTGACATGAGTTGTTTGAAGCTGTGTGTGTCCACCAACCTAAATGACAGCATTTCATAGGCCAGTAGTTTAGAAATGCTGGCATTCAGGGCCAGGGATCGAGGGTGGCTAGGTGAGAATTTACGCTTTCTCTCAAATGTTTGTGAGATGGAGAGCTGAACGCTGCCGTGTGACATGGTTGAGATGCTTGGTGACGCAGGTGGTGGTGTTGGTGGTACATCCCATGTTTGCTGGGCGGCAGGTGCCAACGTTCCTCCAGAGGCGGAGGAAGAGGCCGAGGCGGCGGCAGCAGCAGCAGAAGAGGCCGAGGCGGCAGCAGCAGAAGAGGTAGCAGGGGGAGCCTGAGTGACTTCCTTGTTTTTAATGTGTTTACTCCACTGCAGTTCATGCTTTGCATGCAGGTGCCTGGTCATGCAGGTTGTGCTAAGGTTCAGAACGTTAATGCCTCGCTTTCGGCTCTGATGGCACAGCGTGCAAACCACTCGGGTCTTGTCGTCAGCACATTGTTTGAAGAAGTGCCATGCCAGGGAACTCCTTGAAGCTGCCTTTGGGGTGCTCGGTCCCAGATGGCGGCGGTCAGTAGCAGGCGGAGTCTCTTGGCGGCGGGTGTTCTGATTTTGCCCACTGCTCCCTCTTTTGCTACGCTGTTGGCTCGGTCTCACCACTGCCTCTTCCTCCGAACTGTGAAAGTCAGTGGCACGACCTTCATTCCATGTGGGGTCTAGGACATCATCGTCCCCTGCATTGTCTTCCACCCAGTCTTGATCCCTGACCTCCTGTTCAGTCTGCACACTGCAGAAAGACGCAGCAGTTGGCACCTGTGTTTCGTCATCATCAGAGACGTGCTGAGGTGGTATTCCCATGTCCTCATCATCAGGAAAAATAAGTGGTTGTGCGTTAGTGCATTCTATCTCTTCCACCCCTGGGGAAGGGCTAGGTGGATGCCCTTGGGAAACCCTGGCAGCAGAGTCTTCAAACAGCATAAGAGACTGCTGCATAACTTGAGGCTCAGACAGTTTCCCTGATATGCATGGGGGTGATGTGACAGACCGATGGGCTTGGTTTTCATGCGCCATCTGTGCGCTTTCTGCAGAAGACTGGGTGGGAGATAATGTGAACGTGCTGGATCCACTGTCGGCCACCCAATTGACTAATGCCTGTACCTGCTCAGGCCTTACCATCCTTAGAACGGCATTGGGCCCCACCAAATATCGCTGTAAGTTCTGCTGGCTACTGGGACCTGAGGTAGTTGGTTAACTAGGACGTGTGGCTGTGGCAGAACGGCCACGTCCTCTCCCAGCACCAGAGGGTCCACTAACACCACCACGACCATGTCCACGTCCGCGTCCGCGTCCCTTATTAGATGTTTTCCTCATTGTTCCCGTTCACCACAATTTTGAGAATGGCAAATTTGGGAATGCTTTTTCAACCCTGAACAAAAAGTCTGCTTTTACGGTCACTACAAATAACTTGACCAGCTAAAACACTGCAGATTTGGTTGAATAGAGATGTGAGACCTGTTTTTTTTTGCGCTGTGTGACAGGTATAGGGTTAATCACAGAATCACACTTCTATCAGCACGCTAGCGTGTGTCTTAGGTTTTTCTGAATGACACTATCAATACCTTCAATGTAAGATTTTCTTTTTGGGATAGATTTCAAGTAGGCCTCAAATACCAGAAACTAGTTATTTTGAGAATGGCAAATTTGGGAATGCTTTTTCAACCCAGAGCAAAAAGTCTGCTTTTACGGTCACTACAAATAACTTGACCAGATAAAACACTGCAGATTTGGTTGAATAGAGATGTGAGACCTGTTTTTTTTTGCGCTGTGTGACAGGTATAGGTTTAATCACAGAATCACACTTCTATCAGCACGCTAGCGTGTGTCTTAGGTTTTTCTGAATGACACTATCAATACCTTCAATGTAAGATTTTCTTTTTGGGATAGATTTCAAGTAGGCCTCAAATACCAGAAACTAGTTATTTTGAGAATGGCAAATTTGGGAATGCTTTTTCAACCCAGAACAAAAAGTCTGCTTTTACGGTCACTACAAATAACTTGACCAGATAAAACACTGCAGATTTGGTTGAATAGAGATGTGAGACCTGTTTTTTTTTGCGCTGTGTGACAGGTATAGGTGTAATCACAGAATCACACTTCTATCAGCACGCTAGCGTGTGTCTTAGGTTTTTCTGAATGACACTATCAATACCTTCAATGTAAGATTTTCTTTTTGGGATAGATTTCAAGTAGGCCTCAAATACCAGAAACTAGTTATTTTGAGAATGGCAAATTTGGGAATGCTTTTTCAACCCAGAACAAAAAGTCTGCTTTTACGGTCACTACAAATAACTTGACCAGATAAAACACTGCAGATTTGGTTGAATAGAGATGTGAGACCTGTTTTTTTTTGCGCTGTGTGACAGGTATAGGTTTAATCACAGAATCACACTTCTATCAGCACGCTAGCGTGTGTCTTAGGTTTTTCTGAATGACACTATCAATACCTTCAATGTAAGATTTTCTTTTTGGGATAGATTTCAAGTAGGCCTCAAATACCAGAAACTAGTTATTTTGAGAATGGCAAATTTGGGAATGCTTTTTCAACCCAGAACAAAAAGTCTGCTTTTACGGTCACTACAAATAACTTGACCAGATAAAACACTGCAGATTTGGTTGAATAGAGATGTGAGACCTGTTTTTTTTTTGCGCTGTGTGACAGGTATAGGTTTAATCACAGAATCACACTTCTATCAGCACGCTAGCGTTTTGTCTTAGGTTTTTCTGAATGACACTATCAATACCTTCAATGTAAGATTTTCTTTTTGGGATAGATTTCAAGTAGGTCTCAAATACCAGAAACTAGTTATTTTGAGAATGGCAAATTTGGGAATGCTTTTTCAACCCAGAACAAAAAGTCTGCTTTTACGGTCACTACAAATAACTTGACCAGATAAAACACTGCAGATTTGGTTGAATAGAGATGTGAGACCTGTTTTTTTTTTGCGCTGTGTGACAGGTATAGGTTTAATCACAGAATCACGCTTCTATCAGCACGCTAGCGTGTGTCTTAGGTTTTTCTGAATGACACTATCAATACCTTCAATGTAAGATTTTCTTTTTGGGATAGATTTCAAGTAGGCCTCAAATACCAGAAACTAGTTATTTTGAGAATGGCAAATTTGGGAATGCTTTTTCATCCCAGAAAAAAAAGTGTGCTTTTACGGTCAATACAAATAACTTGACCAGCTAAAACAGTACAGATTTGGTTGAATAGAAATGTCAGGTCTATTTTTTAGGCGCTGGGTGACAGGCTCAACTTGCCCCTGATGTAGTATCTGGCCAAAAAATAACCACACTGTTGATGGTCAAATGCACTTGGGTGACACAGGCTCAGCCTGCACCAGATGTAGTATATGGCCAAAAAATAATCAGACTGTTGATGGTTAAATGCACTTCGGTGACACAGGCTCAGCCTGCAGCTGATGTAGGATATAGCACAAAATAACCACACTATCGATGGTTAAATACACTTGGGTGACACAGGCTCAGCCTGCAGCTGATGTAGTATATGGCCAAAAAATAATCAGACTGTTGATGGTTAAATGCACTTGGGTGACACAGGTTCAGCCTGCAGCTGATGTAGTATATGGCCAAAAAATAACCAGACTGTTGATGGTTAAATGCACTTCGGTGACACAGGCTCAGCCTGCAGCTGATGTAGGATATAGCACAAAATAACCACACTATCGATGGTTAAATACACTTGGTGATAGCTCGTGCTGGCGCACCACAAGTCACAAAATGGCCGCCGATCACCCCAGAAAAAAAGTGATCTAAAAACGCTCTGGGCAGCCTCAAAAAAGTGAGCAAGTCAATAATAGCACTTCAATGATCCACAGCTGCAGATCGATCACAGAATGAAGTCTTTTGGAGGAGTTAATCTGCCTAATCTCGCCCTAACGTCGCAGCTGCAACCTCTCCCTATACTGATCATAGCAGAGTGACGTGCGGCGCTACGTGACTCCAGCTTAAATAGAGGCTGGGTCACATGGTGCACTGGCCAATCACAGCCATGCGAATAGTAGGCATGGCTGTGATGGCCTCTTGGGCCAAGTAGTATGACGCTTGTTGATTGGCTGCTTTGCAGCCTTTCAAAAAGCGCCAAGAAAGCGCCGAACACCGAACCCGAACCCGGACTTTTACAAAAATGTTCGGGTTCGGGTCCGTGTCACGGACACCCCAAAATTCGGTATGAACCCGAACTATACAGTTCGGGTTCGCTCATCCCTAGACATAATATTAATCATAAATCAAACTTTCACTTTTTAATACTTGGTTGCAAATCCTTTGCAGTCAATTACAGCCTGAAGTCTGGAATGCATAGACATCACCAGAAGCTGGGTTTTATGGAGATGTTCTT
This sequence comes from Bufo bufo, assembly GCF_905171765.1. Lineage (NCBI taxonomy): Eukaryota > Metazoa > Chordata > Amphibia > Anura > Bufonidae > Bufo > Bufo bufo. Next base: position 746,123,124 of record NC_053390.1, on the reverse strand, counting down.
CCAGGCCTCTACTGCAACTGTCTAGTCCCTTCTTGTTCTTGGGGCATTTTCCCTTCAGTTTTGTCTTCAGCAAGTGAAATGCATGCTCAATCGGATTCAGGTCAGGTGATTGATTTGGCCATTGCATAACATTCCACTTCTTTCCCTTAAAAAAACTCTTTGGTTGCTTTTGCAGTATGCTTTGGGTCATTGTTCATCTGCACTGTGAAGCGCCGTCCAATGAGTTCTGAAGCATTTGGCTGAATATGAGCAGATAATATTGCCCAAAACACTTTAGAATTCATCATGCTGCTTTTGTCAGCAGTCACATCATCAATAAATACAAGAGAACCAGTTCCATTGGCAGCCATACATGCCCATGCCATGACACTACCACCACCATGCTTCACTAATGAGGTGGTATGCTTAGGATCATGAGCAGTTCCTTTTTTTCTCCATACTCTTCTTTTCCCATCACTCTGGTACAATTCGATCTTGGTCTCATCTGTCCATAGAATGTTGTTCCAGAACTGTGAAGGCTTTTTTAGATGTTGTTTGGCAAACTCTAATATGGCCTTCCTATTTTTGAGGCTTACCAATGGTTTACATCTTGTGGTGAACCCTCTGTATTCACTCTGGTGAAGTCTTCTCTTGATTGTTGACTTTGACACACATACACCTACCTCCTGGAGAGTGTTCTTGATCTGGCCAACTGTTGTCAAGGGTGTTTTCTTCACCAGGGAAATAATTCTTCAGTCATTCACCACAGTTTTTTTCCGTGGTCGTCCGGGTCTTTTGGTGTTGCTGAGCTCCCCGGTGCGTTCCTTCTTTTTAAGAATGGTCCAAACAGTTGTTTTGACCATGCCTAATGTTTTTGCTATCTCTCTGATGTTTTTTTTTTTTCCAGTCTAATGATGGCTTTCTTCACTGATAGCGACAGCTCTTTGGATCTCATCTTGATTGTTGACAGCAACAGATTCCAAATGCAAATAGCACACTTGAAATGAACTCTGGACCTTTTATCTGCTCATTGTAATTGGGATAATGAGGGAATAACACACACCTGGCCATTGAACAGCTGAGAAGCCAATTGTCCCATTACTTTTGGTCCCTTAACAAGTGGGAGGCACATATGCAAACTGTTGTAATTCCTACACTGTTCACCTGATTTGGATGTAAATACCCTCAAATTAAAGCTGACAGTCTGCAGTTAAAGTACATCTTGTTCGTTTCATTTCAAATCCATTGTGGTGGTGTATAGAGCCAATAATGTTAGAATTACATCGATGTCTCAATATTTATGGACCTGACTGTAATTCATTAAGCTGTCGAGGAGCAGGAGCAGGAAGATGAGGAAGTCGCAATGCTGGATGAATTCCCAGGGGTGGCTACTCCATCTGAGACAAGTCAACAGGAGTCTGTAGATGAGGCAGAGTAGGATGGTGCTGGGGCAGAGGAGGAGCAGTTAGAGCATTCTTTCAATGTTTCTGGGATCCCTGGTGTTGTCCGTGGCTGAGGGGAGGAGACCGAGGACGACATTCTCCTGGACGATGAGCAGGAGCCAGGCCACTTTCAGTTTAGTGCAAATGGGGGCCTTTATGCTCCAGTGTTTGAAGAGGGACCCCCTGTATAAAAAGCATAAAGGGCAAGGATCAGTACTGGGTGGCAACGTACATAGACCCCCGGTACAAACACAAAATGGCAGAAATGTTACCACCATCACAGAGGGCTGTCAGAATGCAGCCCTTCAAGGCCTTGCTTCGAGAAATTCTGCATTCTGCTTTTGCGGGCACTGGCAGAGGAATTTCCACTCACAGAGAAACAGGTGCGGGTACCCATCCAACAGCGCATATGAGATCATTCTTGCAGCCAACCCATAGAGTGCCGCGCTCCGGATCTAGCCTGAGGGAACGCCTAGACCGACAAGTGTCCGACTACATCAGGTTAACGGCCGATGTGGACCCTCTGAGCAGCGAGGAACCCCTGGACTTCTGGGTGTGCAGGCTTTACCTGTGGCCAGAGCTGGCACAATTTGCCATGGAACTGTTGGCTTGCCCCTCGTCGAGTGTCCTGTCCAAAAGGACGTTCAGCGCAGCAGGGGGAAGCACACTTGCCTAGCTCATGTTTGTGTGGACTACCTCACATTTCTAAAAATGAATGAGGAATGGATCTCGGAGGAATTAACACCTATGTGACGACCACGTTTATTAAATTTCCTCATGCCAGCCCACAAATATCCGCCATGACCCAGAACAAATTTTGTTCCCTATCTTAGGTAAATACAGCAGCATAAAAAGCCTTTTCTGTCCGTTGAATGCCTAATGTTTTGGGCCTCCGAAGAATTCAACACCTGTGACGACCACGTGGTTCAACTATTATTATTAGTTTTTTTTTCAAGAGGCAGAATTTTGTTAGCCATGTTTTTAATCCAATTTTTTATTTTTAGTTCTTTTAAACATATGTATTTGACCTATATTTGTACTGGCCTTTAGTAAAATTGATATACATTGACCGTCTAATAGACCTCCAGCCACATACTTACTTGTTCTTTTATGTAGGCTTAATGCATAATTTTTGGGGCCTGTAGTACACTGGCCTGCTGGAAAATTGATATTCAATGACCGTGTAATCTACCTCCAGCCACATACTTACTTGTTATTTTATGTAAGCTGAATGCATAATTTTTGGGACCTGTAGCACACTGGCCTGCAGGAAAATTCATATCCAATGACTGTGTAATCTATCTCCAGCCATATACTTACTTGTTATTTTATGTAGGCTGAATGAATAATTGTGGCGGCCTCGGAAGAATTTAACACCAGTGACTACCACGTGTTATCGAATTTCAACTATTATCATTAGTGTTTATTTCAAGAGGGGGGATTTCGTTAGCCATGTTTTTAACCCAATTTTATATTTTTAGTTCTTTTAAACATATGTATTTGACCTGTACTTGTAATGACCTGCATTAAAATTGATATCCATTGACCGTGTAATATACCTCCGGCCACATAATCATTTGATCTTTTCTGTCTGGTGAATGCCTAATGTTTGGGGCCTGTAGTCCAGTGGCCTACAGTAAAATTATTATCCATTGACCACATAATGTACCTCAAGCCACATAATCAGAATTTTTTTTGTCAGGTGAATGCCTAATTTTTAAGGCCCGTACTCCCGTGGCACATTTCAGAGAATTTACCTTTAAGACGCATAACAATGTCCCCTGATTAAGATACATATTTTTGTTGGAATTTTTGTCATTGATCCCCTTCTAGTATGTCACTGTCCACGTTGTGGGACTTCTACTACGTATTTAGTGGCTGCAAATATGAGCGGAAATTTTTTCAGGTTCGCCTGCCATTAAAGTGAATAGGGCCCGTTCGCGAACCGTCCCGGACGATGTTTGTCCATCACTATCAGCGGCACCACCAGTTCCCAAGCTGACCACAATGGAAGCATATCTGGCCCTGCTAGTTCATTTGGAGGTTTTGACCATTAGTTGCCTCTCCTTTATTGGCACCATCTTTCTTTTCTGATGGCTCCTCATCAGCACCCCAATCTGGCTTCCAGGTCCTATTCAACACACAAACATCATCATAGTCCTCATACTCCCTGCCACATTCATCAGACTGCAATGTATCATCATTCGCTCCTTGGCTCCCTTCCAAATTCCCTTCTCTGTGTTTGTCCTGACTGCCACTGTCACTACCACTGCCCCTATTGCCACCGTCGTGGCTTCAAGTCCCATTACTACCACCTACACAGCCTCACTGCAGTCCAAATGTTGTAGTTTCTCAACAACAGGAAATTTTCTCATGAGTATCTTCCATAGGTTTTGTCGACTCATCTTAATGAAATAGAAGTTGCACCACTTGGAGGGGCAGTGAAGACAGAGATAATAAAACTAAAAGGCTTCTTTGGGGCTGAAAGAAGGAAGAGCAGGAGAAATTCCAGATTCAGAGGTGACAATGACATTTTCCTGCTGTGACTGAGAGGAGGAAAGATCCATCCAGTCCACAATTTTGTCCTCAATAATAATGTGGCACCTATCTCAAGCCAGGGAAAACTGTGGTCTATTACTAGTCAAATAGCTGGTGCTGCCTCTGCTGCTACTACTCACATTCTGACTCTCAGGTGATAAGGCATGGGTCTTTTATTTTCCACTCTTCCATTTTCCAGAAATTTTTTGAGGCTTATAAATGAAAATCACAGACTTCATATAAATGAAAAGTCATGGGTTAGTACACCGATTATCAAACAGTACTAGCAAAATGCAAGTTTTTTTCCCCCTGTAATTTGAAGATAGAGGCCCAATTAAATGTTCCTCTCCTTCTATAAACACACTGAACACTGGTAATGATAATGTACTTTGATAATAATGCAGTTTTTGCAGTAAAATGTGTTTGAACTACATAGTATATTGCAGTAAGAGAATGTCTTCAGTTGTTGCAGTACATGTGTGTGAGCTACACTGTATTTTGCAGTAAGGCCTCTTTCACATGGGCGTCATGTTTTTGGCCCGGATAAGATGCGGGTGCGTTGCAGGAAAATGCACAATTTTTCTGCACGAGTGCAAAACATTGTAATACGTTTTGCACGCGCGTAAGAAAACTCGGCATGTTTGGTACCCAGACCCGAACCCGGACTTCTTCACAGAAGTTCGAGTTTGGGTTAGGTGTTGTGTAGATTTTATTATTTTCCCTTATAACATGGTTATAAGGGAAAATAATAGCATTCTTAATACAGAATGCATAGTACAATAGGGCTGGAGGGGTTAAAAAAATAAAATAAAAATTTAACTCACCTTAATCCACTTGCTCGCGCAGCCCGGCTTCTCTTCTGTCTTCATCTTTGCTGTGCACAGGAAAAGGACCTTTGATGATGTCACTGCGCTCATCACATGGTCCATCACATGATCCATCACTGTGGTGATGGATCATGTGACAGACCATGTGATGACCACAGTGACGTCACCACAGGTCCTTTTCCTGTGCACAGCAAAGATGAAGACAGAAGAGAAGCTGGGCTGCGCGAGCAAGTGGATTAAGGTGAGTTCAATTATTATTATTTTTTTTTAACCCCTCCAGCCCTATTGTACTATGCATTATGTATTAAGAATGCTATTATTTTCCCTTATAACCATGTTATAAGGGAAAATAATAAAGATCGGGTCTCCATCCCGATCGTCTCCTAGCAACCGTGCGTGAAAATCGCACCACATCCGCACTTGCTTGCGGATGCTTGCGATTTTCACGCAGCCCCATTCAATTCTATGGGGCCTGCGTTGCATGGAAAACGCACAAAGAGGAGCATGCTGTGATTTTCACGCAACGCACAAGTGATGCGTGAAAATCACTGCTCATGTGCACAGCCCCATAGAAATGAATGGGTCCGGATTCAGTGCGGGCGCAATGCGTTCACCTCACGCATTGCACCCGCGCGGAAATATCGCCCGTGTGAAAGGGGCCTAAGAGAATATACTCTAGTTATAGTGTCCCTATCACACTATATTAGTGGCCTGTGCTATAATAGATTTTTGGCAGACACTACCAAAATACATCATTTTAGATTGCCTTTTGAACACAGAATGGTGTTTCTTCCTTCTGAGCAAAAGGGCCTACCTGCAAACTACCCCTCGACTGGCTGATCGGGCTGTCTGTCATCCTCTGAGCCAATATAACACCAAAAAGCCAAAGACACACATGTATTAAAATAACATATTTTATTGAATTACATCAAATATATAAATAAATGAATAAGTATGTAGCAGCAATGCGGTCAGCGCTGCAAAAAAGCAGCTACCCAACAGGTACAAAAGATTAATGGATCCCCCCTGGAAGTAACCTATATGTCCATCAGCATGAAGCATAGAAGGACATAAAGGACTCCCCCAAAAGGAACTACACTCCAAGTAATAATAAAGGTAAAAAAGCCACAATTACATAAACCCAATAGGCAAGAAGTGTAACAAAAAGGAGAACCACTTGCAAATAATCTAACCTAAGTAAAGCCTAATGGCAGTGAATACCTGGTATAGTGATGTAAGTAGGGAGATCGAGCCCGGACCTGCAGGGAGCGCACCCCGAGGCGCGTTTTGCTCCACTTTCTCAAGGAGCCAATCAAGACCCAACCTTCCCCCCCACTTCCTCTCATTGTCATGAATGTGATCCTCCATCTTATTCCTCCCTCCTGATTTTCCTCACCAATAAAATGTCTTTGAGCCCCACTTTTACATGATTCATCCAAAACAAATCAACAAAGCTTCGGATTTGTTTAGCGAATTACATTTTGTGAAATTCATAGCAAATCTGATTTGTTTAGAATGGTTCTCTCGTCTCTTGTCTACAACTCTTTCCTAGACCTATATGTAGCCATAGGTATGCCTACAAGAGGCACTGAAGCAATTAAATTGGTTTTAAAATTTTGCATAGTCCAATGTTTTCTCATGACTTACAGGAAAACATACATTTTAGTCACTTCTGATTGTCTACTTGCAAAGTTTCTGTTTGAGTTCAAAAGGTGTTAAAGACCATGAACCTGGCACATTTTTATGGGCATGCTTGTATATGCACTGTTGTGGCAGTAACTCATTGGTGAACACTGCTATGGACATTGATAAATGGCTGGCACAATATAGGCGATTCTGTGTGGCTATTTGGTATACTGTACTGGTGTACTATATGATCTTAATAGGCAGAGGACAGCTGCAAGGAGGCATCATTATGTAGATAATATGTGGCTCTAGTGTGGCGACTGAATACTTTTGGAACAATTCACATCCCCTATCTTATATGATGCCAATTATTGTAAAAAAAAATGTTTACTCAGTCATCATTAATCCCTACTATCCCTACTCAGTTATCCCTATTTCATAGCAGTATCATCTTGAGTTTATATGATTTTATCGGTAAATCCAGTAAAATAACTGATAGAGTTTTCGTAGAGTATACATACAATATTTACTGTGGTATGTTCTTGTATGCTTCCATACCTTCTAGAGAGTAGCTTGTAAAAAATAGATAGCCACCCTTAATATACTATAGAGCATTGAAAGGCTTCAAATCAGAACACAATTAATAGACTGATAATAGTTTTTAAGGAGGATCTGTAATATTGAATACACATAATTAACCCTTAATTTCCGTACTGTGCTGGGAGGGTCTTTAAACATGATGCCTGCTCGTCTGTGCATTGGGCTCAATAGTCGGCAGATTTCTGCTGTTTCATACACTAGAGGCCCATGGCTCATGTCTACGACTGGCAATAATAATAAGTTAAGCCTTTAGATGCCATGGTAAAGCGCGACCACAGCATCTAAATGGTGAAAAACCCGGAAGCACACGCTGCAGTGATCGAGGAAGCTGGTTATTGATTATAATACACTGAGTCTCTCTAAAGAAACCCAGCGGGGTAGAGCTGCAGTTCCTATGTTGGCTTGTGAAACCACCTATATTAATAAAGTATCAAAATATTTATTCCATACAGTGAATGGCGTAATGGAAATAAAATAAAAAAATTCAAATTCGACATTTTTTCATTGCTTTTCGTACAGAAAAAAATCAATGAAATGCGATCAAAAAGTCACACACACTCCATTATGGTATCAAGAAAAACTACAGATTGTCCTGCAAAAAATTTGCCCTCCACAGCTCAGTAGACATAAGTATAATAAAGTTATGGGGGTCAGAATATGTCAATGTAAAAAAAAATCAAAGTTTTTATTTATTTTTTGTAGTAAAACACAAAAAAGCCTACAAATATTAGTATTCTTGTAACCATACTGACCCACTACATTGTATGCCATATTAAATGGTGGTATTAGAAAGTACAACTTGTCCTGCAAAGAAAACAAGCCCTCATATAGCTACAGTGGAAATAAAAAGTCTACACACCCCTGTTAAAATGTCAGGTTTCTGTGATGTAAAAAAAATAGACAAAGATAAATCATTTCAGAACTTTTTCCACCTTTAATTGTACAACTCAATTGAAAAACAAACTGAAATCTTTTAGGTGGAGGGAAGAAAACCAAAAAACGAAAATATTGTGGTTGCATAAGTGTGCACACCCTCTTATAACTGGGGATGTAGCTGTATTCAGAATTAAACAATCACATTCAAAATCATGTTAAATAGGAGTCAGCATACATCTTAAACATAAAAGTACGGTGTCAGCGCTGGAAAAAGGACATGGGGCACAATCAAATAATGAGTACCTGTTCAGATGGATGTAAGTTCGGCAATGCTTGTAGTACGAGTGGAGTCTTCAGAGCACTAACAGTGTGAGACTTGTAGCAGTTCTTCTTGCTCTACTTCAAAAAAAGGCAAGCGTCTTTAGTGTGAAAGAGTGTGATTTGTCGTTCTTGATAGTAATATTTTATTCCCTCCTGAACAGGATAGAGAATAGATACGTCCTATACAGGTAATAAGAAAAGATAGGGAGGGGGAAAGTGATAAGCTGCAAGATACAGTTGGCAACTTTAAGATAATGAGTATAAAATTTAATAATGGTATCACAATATGTCCTTTCTCTGTGCACAGCCGTGCACAAAGCCGCTGCTGAGTACCTAAAGGATAACGGTTGCCTCGATCCACAAAGTATATATATATCTTAAACATAAAAGTACGGTGTCAGCGCTGGAAAAAGGACATGGGGCACAATCGAATAATGAGTACCTGTTCAGATGGATGTAGGTTCGGCAATGCTTGTAGTACGAGTGGAGTCTTCAGAGCACTAACAGTGCGAGACGGGTAGCAGTTCTTCCTGCTCTACTTCAAAAAAAGGCGCGCGTCGCTCCGGCCGGCAGCTGGCGCCCGCACGAAGGAGCGTGATGGTAAAGGAATCCGGGAGCGTAGCGTGTGACGTCACACCTGTCGTACGGATACTTCCGAGGACCAAAAAGCCAATCCTATGCGTTTCGAAACCTACGGGCTTCTTCGTCAGGGATGGTTGCTGTAGTGTTGGTGTTTATAAGTATTGGTTGGATCAAAATCCAATTTTTTATAAGTTTTTTTTTCACTTAGGAGTCGGATAGATTCCCTATGGTAGGACCCCTCGTCCAAAATAACTATTCCCCCCCCCTTTGTCCGCAGATCTAATCACTATATCATTATTGGTTTGAAGTGAGCGGATAGCCTTTATTTCCCCTGGTGATAAATTTTGCGTGCGCGTGTGTTTCTTATTTGGATTGATCTTACGTAGGTCGCGTAGTACTAAGGTCTGAAATGCTGTGAAGGCATTAGAATATTCACTCAAGGGGAGTCAGCATACACCTGCCATGATTTAAAGTGCCTCTGATTAACCCCAAATAAAGTTCAGCTGCTCTAGTTGGTCTTTCCTGACATTTTCTTAGTCGCATCCCACAGCAAAAGCCATGGTCCACAGAGAGCTTCCAAAGCATCAGAGGGATCTCATTGTTAAAAGTAGAGTTGAGCGAACACCTGGATGTTCGGGTTCGAGAAGTTCGGCCGAACTTCCCGGAAATGTTCGGGTTCGGGATCCGAACCCGACCCGAACTTCGTCCCGAACCCCATGGAAGTCAATGGGGACCCGAACTTTTGGGCACTAAAAAGGCTGTAAAACAGCCCAGGAAAGAGCTAGAGGGCTGCAAAAGGCAGCAACATGTAGGTAAATCCCCTGCAAACAAATGTGGATAGGGAAATGAATTAAAATAAAAATTAAAAAAATTAAAATTAACCAATAGCAGAGAATCTGGCTTCACGTCAGCAGAGAATCAGTCTCTTCATGCCATAGCAGAGAATCTGGCTTCATGTCAGCAGAGAATCAGTCTCTTCATGCGAATAGCAGAGAATCTGGCTTCATGTCAGCAGAGAATCAGTCTTCATGTCACCCACCACTGGAACAGGCCACTGTCACATATTTAGGCCCCGGCACCCAGACAGAGGAGAGAGGTCCCGTAACAGAGAATCTGGCTTCATGTCAGCACAGAATCAGTCTTCATGTGATAGCAGAGAATCAGGCTTCACGTCACCCACCACTGGAAGAGGCCACTGTCACACATTTAGGCCCTGGCACCCAGACAGAGGAGAGAGGTCCCGTAACAGAGAATCTGGCTTCATGTCAGCACAGAATCAGTCTTCATGTCATAGCAGAGAAGCAGGATTCACGTCAGCCACCACTGGAACAGGCCACTGTCACACATTTAGGCCCTGGCACCCAGACAGAGGAGAGAGGTCCCGTAACAGAGAATCTGGCTTCATGTCAGCACAGAATCAGTCTTCATGTTATAGCAGAGAATCAGGCTTCACGTCACCCACCACTGGAACAGGCCACTGTCACATATTTAGGCCCCGGCACCCAGACAGAGGAGAGGTTCATTCAACTTTGGGTTGCCCCGCAATATAATGGTAAAATGAAAAAAAAAATAGGATTGAATGAGGAAGTGCCCTGGAGTACAATAATATATGGTTAAGGGGAGATAGTTAATGTCTAATCTGCACAAGGGATGGACAGGTCCTGTGGGATCCATGCCTGGTTCATTTTTATGAACGTCAGCTTGTTCACATTGGCTGTAGACAGGCGGCTGCGTTTGTCTGTAATGACGCCCCCTGCCGTGCTGAATACACGTTCAGACAAAACGCTGGCCGCCGGGCAGGCCAGCACCTCCAAGGCATAAAAGGCTAGCTCTGGCCACATGGACAATTTGGAGACCCAGAAGTTAAATGGGGCCGAACCATCAGTCAGTACGTGGAGGGGTGGGCACAGGTACTGTTCCACCATGTTAGTGAAATGTTGCCTCCTGCTAACACGTTCCGTATCAGGTGGTGGTGCAGTTAGCTGTGGCGTGGTGACAAAACTTTTCCACATCTCTGCCATGCTAACCCTGCCCTCAGAGGAGCTGGCTGTGACACAGCTGCGTTGGCGACCTCTTGCTCCTCCTCTGCCTTCGCCTTCCACTGGTTCCCCTGTGACATTTGGGAATGCTCTCAGTAGCGCATCTACCAATGTGCGCTTGTACTCGCGCATCTTCCTATCACGCTCCAGTGTAGGAAGTAAGGTGGGCACTTTGTCTTTGTACCGGGGATCCAGCAGGGTGGCAACCCAGTAGTCCGCACACGTTAAAATGTGGGCAACTCTGCTGTCATTGCGCAGGCACTGCAGCATGTAGTCGCTCATGTGTGCCAGGCTGCCCAGAGGTAAGGACAAGCTGTCCTCTGTGGGAGGCGTATCGTCATCGTCCTGTGTTTCCCCCCAGCCACGCACCAGTGATGGGCCCGAGCTGCTTTGGGTGCCACCCCGCTGTGAACATGCTTCATCCTCATCCTTCTCCACCTCCTCCTCATCCTCGTCCTCCAGTAGTGGGACCTGTCTGGCCACATTTGTACCTGGCCTCTGCTGTTGCAAAAAACCTCCCTCTGAGTCACTTCGAAGAGACTGGCCTGAAAGTGCTAAAAATGACCCCTCTTCCTCCTCTTCCTCCTCTTCCTACCGGGCCAACTCCTCTTCCATCATCTAAGTGTTTTCTCAAGAAGACATAGAAGTGGTATTGTAACGCTGATAACGGCGTCATCGCCACTGGCCATGTTGGTGGAGTACTCGAAACAGCGCAACAGGGCAAACAGGTATCGCATGGAGGCCCAGTCATTGGTGGTGAAGTGGTGCTGTTCCGCAGTGCGACTGACCCGTGCGTGCTGCAGCTGAAACTCCACTATGGCCTGCTGCTGCTCGCACAGTCTGTCCAGCATGTGCAAGGTGGAGTTCCACCTGGTGGGCACGTCGCATATGAGGCGGTGAGCGGGAAGGCCGAAGTTACGCTGTAGCGCAGACAGGCGAGCAGCGGCAGGGTGTGAACGCCGGAAGCGCGAACAGACGGCCCGCACTTTATGCAGCAGCTCTGACATGTCGGGGTAGTTGCGAATGAACTTCTGCACCACCAAATTCAGCACATGCGCCAGGCAAGGGATGTGCGTCAAACCGGCTAGTCCCAGAGCTGCAACGAGATTTCGCCCATTATCGCACACCACCAGGCCGGGCTTGAGGCTCACTGGCAGCAACCACTCGTCGGTCTGTTGTTCTATACCCCGCCACAACTCCTGTGCGGTGTGGGGCCTGTCCCCCAAACATATGAGTTTCAGAACGGCCTGCTGACGTTTACCCTGGGCTGTGCTGAAGTTGGTGGTGAAGGTGTGTGGCTGACTGGATGAGCAGGTGGAAGAAGAGGAGGAGGAAGCTGAGTAGGAGGAGGAGGAGACAGGAGGCAAAGAATGTTGCCCTGCGATCCTTGGCGGCGGAAGGACGTGCGCCAAACAGCTCTCCGCCTGGGGCCCAGCCGCCACTACATTTACCCAGTGTGCAGTTAGGGAGATATAGCGTCCCTGGCCGTGCTTACTGGTCCACGTATCTGTGGTTAGGTGGACCTTGCCACAGATGGCGTTGCGCAGTGCACACTTGATTTTATCGGACACTTGGTTGTGCAGGGAAGGCACGGCTCTCTTGGAGAAGTAGTGGCGGCTGGGAACAACATACTGTGGGACAGCAAGCGACATGAGCTGTTTGAAGCTGTCTGTGTCCACCAGCCTAAATGACAGCATTTCATATGCCAGTAGTTTAGAAATGCTGGCATTCAGGGCCAGGGATCGAGGGTGGCTAGGGGGGAATTTACGCTTTCTCTCAAATGTTTGTGAGATGGAGAGCTGAACGCTGCCGTGTGACATGGTTGAGATGCTTGGTGACGCAGGTGGTGGTGTTGGTGGTACATCCCATGTTTGCTGGGCGGCAGGTGCCAACGTTCCTCCAGAGGCGGAGGAAGAGGCCGAGGCGGCAGCAGCAGAGGAGGCCGAGGAGGCAGCAGCAGAAGAGGTAGCAGGGGGAGCCTGAGTGACTTCCTTGTTTTTAAGGTGTTTACTCCACTGCAGTTCATGCTTTGCATGCAGGTGCCTGGTCATGCAGGTTGTGCTAAGGTTCATAACGTTAATGCCTCGCTTCAGGCTCTGATGGCACAGCGTGCAAACCACTCGGGTCTTGTCGTCAGCCCATTGTTTGAAGAAGTGCCATGCCAGGGAACTCCTTGAAGCTGCCTTTGGGGTGCTCGGTCCCAGATGGCGGCGGTCAGTAGCAGGCGGAGTCTCTTGGCGGCGGGTGTTCTGATTTTGCCCACTGCTCCCTCTTTGTCTTTTGCTACGCTGTTGGCTCGGTCTCACCACTGCCTCTTCCTCCGAACTGTGAAAGTCAGTGGCACGACCTTCATTCCATGTGGGGTCTAGGACCTCATCGTCCCCTGCATCGTCTTCCACCCAGTCTTGATCCCTGACCTCCTGTTCAGTCTGCACACTGCAGAAAGACGCAGCAGTTGGCACCTGTGTTTCGTCATCATCAGAGACGTGCTGAGGTGGTATTCTCATGTCCTCATCATTAGGAAACATAAGTGGTTGTGCGTTAGTGCATTCTATCTCTTCCACCCCTGGGGAAGGGCTACGTGGATGCCCTTGGGAAACCCTGGCAGCAGAGTCTTCAAACAGCATAAGAGACTGCTGCATAACTTGAGGCTCAGACAGTTTCCCTGATATGCATGGGGGTGATGTGACAGACTGATGGGCTTGGTTTTCATGTACCATCTGTGCGCTTTCTGCAGAAGACTGGGTGGGAGATAATGTGAACGTGCTGGAAGCACTGTCGGCCACCCAATTGACTAATGCCTGTACCTGCTCAGGCCTTACCATCCTTAGAACGGCATTGGGCCCCACCAAATATCCCTGTAAATTCTGGCGGCTACTGGGACCTGAGGTAGTTGGTACACAAGGACGTGTGGCTGTGGCAGAACGGCCACGTCCTCTCCCGGCACCAGAGGGTCCACTAACACCACCACGACCATGTCCACGTCCGCGTCCGCTACTAGATGTTTTCCTCATTGTTACCGTTCACCACAATAAGAAAAATATTATTCGGGCCAATGTATTGAATTAAAATTCAGTCTATTTAGGTACCGTATTACACTAATACAGGCACACCAGTAATGACAGATTTAGCTGAATATAAATGTCAGGCCTATTTTTTAGGCGCTGTGTGACAGGTATACCTTTAATCACAGAATTAGACTTGTATCTGCACGGTAGCGTGTGTGTTAAGTTTTTCAGAATGACACTATCAGCACCTTGAATCTAATATACCCTTTTTGGGATAGATTTAAATACCTCAGCCCCTATGGCTTAAACACCCTGAAAGACCAGGCCACTTTTTACACTTCTGCACTACACTACTTTCACCGTTTATTGCTCGGTCATGCAACTTACCACCCAAATGAATTTTACCTCCTTTTCTTCTCACTAATAGAGCTTTCATTTGGTGGTATTTCATTGCTGCTGACATTTTTACTTTTTTTGTTATTAATCGAAATTTAACGATTTTTTGCAAAAAAATGACATTTTTCACTTTCAGTTGTAAAATTTTGCTAAAAAAACGAGATCCATATATAAATTTTGCTCTAAATTTATTGTTCTACATGTCTTTGATAAAAAAAAAATGTTTGGGTAAAAAAAAAAAATGGTTTGGGTAAAAGTTATAGCGTTTACAAACTATGGTACAAAAATGTGAATTTCCGCTTTTTGAAGCAGCTCTGACTTTCTGAGAACCTGTCATGTTTCCTGAGGTTCTACAATGCCCAGACAGTACAAACACCCCACAAATGACCCCATTTCGGAAAGTAGACACCCTAAGGTATTCGCTGATGGGCATAGTGAGTTCATAGAACTTTTTATTTTTTGTCACAAGTTAGCGGAAAATGATGATTTTTTTTCTTTTATTTATTTTTCTTACAAAGTCTCATATTCCTCTAACTTGTGACAAAAAATAAAAACTTCCATGAACTCACTATGCCCATCAGCGAATACCTTGGGGTGTCTTCTTTCCAAAATGGGGTCACTTGTGGGGTAGTTATACTGCCCTGGTATTCTAGGGGCCCAAATGTGTGGTAAGGAGTTTGAAATCAAATTCTGTAATAAATGGCCTGTGAAATCCGAAAGGTGCTCTTTGGAATGTGGGCCCCTTTGCCCACCTAGGCTGCAAAAAAGTGTCACACATGTGGTATCTCCGTATTCAGGAGAAGTTGGGGAATGTGTTTTGGGGTGTCATTTTACATATACCCATGCTGGGTGAGATAAATATCTTGGTCAAATGCCAACTTTGTATAAAAAAATGGGAAAAGTTGTCTTTTGCCAAGATTTTTCTCTCACCCAGCATGGGTATATGTAAAATGACACCCCAAAACACATTCCCCAACTTCTCCTGAATACGGAGATACCACATGTCTGACACTTTTTTGCAGCCTAGGTGGGCAAAGGGGCCCATATTCCAAAGAGCACCTTTCGGATTTCACGGTCATTTTTTACAGAATTTGATTTCAAACTCCTTACCACACATTTGGGCCCCTAGAATGCCAGGGCAGTATAACTACCCCACAAGTGACCCCATTTTGGAAAGAAGACACCCCAAGGTATTCGCTGATGGGCATAGTGAGTTCATGGAAGTTTTTATTTTTTGTCACAAGTTAGTGGAATATGAGACTTTGTAAGAAAAAAAAAAATCATCATTTTCCACTAACTTGTGACAAAAAATAAAAAATTCTAGGAACTCGCCATGCCCCTCACGGAATACCTTGGGGTGTCTTCTTTCCAAAATGTGGTCACTTGTGGGGTAATTATACTGCCCTGGCATTTTCCAGGGGCCCTAATGTGTGGTAAGTAGGTAAATGACCTGTGAAATCCTAAAGATGCTCTTTGGAATATGGGCCCCTTTGCCCACCTAGGCTGCAAATAAGTGTCACACATGTGGTATCGCCGTATTCAGGAGAAGTTGGGGAATGTGTTTTGGGGTGTCTTTTTACATATACCCATGCTGGGTGAGAGAAATATCTTGGCAAAAGACAACTTTTCCCATTTTTTTATACAAAGTTGGCATTTGACCAAGATATTTATCTCACCCAGCATGGGTATATGTAAAATGACACCCCAAAACACATTTCCCAACTTCTCCTGAATACGGCGATACCACATGTGTGGCACTTTTTTGCAGCCTAGCTGTGCAAAGGGGCCCACATTCCTTTTAGGAGGGCATTTTTAGACATTTGGATCACAGACTTCTTCTCACGCTTTGGGGCCCCTAAAATGCCAGGGCAGTATAAATACCCCACATGTGACCCCATTTTGGAAAGAAGACACCCCAAGGTATTCAATGAGGGGCATGGCGAGTTCATAGAAATTTTTTTTTTTTGGCACAAGTTAGCGGAAATTGATTTTATTTATTTTTTTCTCACAAAGTCTCCCTTTCCGCTAACTTGGGACAAAAATTTCAATCTTTCATGGACTCAATATGCCCCTCACGGAATACCTGGGGGTGTCTTCTTTCCGAAATGGCGTCACATGTGGGGTATTTATACTGCCCTGGCATTCTAGGGGCCCTAAAGCGTGAGAAGAAGTCTGGAATATAAATTTGGATTCCGTGAGGGGTATGGGGAGTTCATGTGAGATTTTATTTTTTGACACAAGTTAGTGGAATATGAGACTTTGTAAGAAAAAAATAATAATTTCCGCTAACTTGGGCCAAAAAAATGTCTGAATGGAGCCTTACAGAGGGGTGATCAATGACAGGGGGGTGATCAATGACAGGGGGGTGATCAGGGAGTCTATATGGGGTGATCACCCCCCTGTAATTGATCACCCCCCTATAAGGCTCCATTCAGATGTCCGTATGTGTTTTGCGGATCCGATCCATGTATCCGTGTATCCGTAAATATCATACGGACATCTGAATGCAGCCTGACAGGGGGGGTGATCAATGACAGGGGGGGTGATCAATGACAGGGGGGTGATCAGGGAGTCTATATGGGGTGATCACCCCCCCGGAAGGCTCCAGGGAGACGCCTGTATGTGTTTTGCGGATCCGATCCATCTATCAGTGGATCCGTAAAAATCATGCGGACATCTGAATGGAGCTTTACAGGGGGGTGATCAATGACAGGGGGGTAATCAATGACAGGGGGGTGATCAGGGAGTCTATATGGGGTGATCACCACAGTCATTGATCACGCCCCTGTAAGGCTCCATTCAGACGTCCGTATGCGTTTTGCGGATCCGATCCATCTATCAGTGGATCCATAAAAATCATGCGGACGTCTGAATGGAGCTTTACAGGGGGGTAATCAATGACAGGGGGGTGATCAGGGAGTCTATATGGGGTGATCACCACAGTCATTGATCACGATTTGGAGGAATAGAAATGTCAGGCCTATTTTTTAGGCGCTGGGTGACAGGCTCAACTTGCCCCTGATGTAGTATATGGCCAAAAAATAACCACACTATTGATGGTTAAATGCACTTGGGTGACACAGGCTCAGCCTGCACCAGATGTAGTATATGGCCAAAAAATAACCACACTATTGATGGTTAAATGCACTTGATGAAAGCTTGACCCTGATGTAGGATATAGCAAAAAATAACCACACTATTGATGGTTAAATGCACTTGGGTGACACAGGCTCAGCCTGCACCTGATGTAGGATATAGCAAAAAATAACCACACTATTGATGGTTAAATGCACTTGGTGGTAGCTTGTGCTGGCGCACCACAAGCCACAAAATGGCCGCCGATCACCCCAGAAAAAAGTGATATAAAAACGCTCTGGGCAGCCTAAAAAAAGTGAGCAATTCAATATCAGCACTTTAATGATCCACAGCTGGAGATCGATCACTGAATTAAGTCTTTTGGAGGAGTTAATCTGCCTAATCTCGCCCTAACGTCGCAGCAGCAACCTCTCCCTACGCTTGTATCAGCAGAGTGACGTGCAGCGCTACGTGACCCAAGCTTATATAGAGGCTGGGTCACATGCTGCACTGGCCAATCACAGTCATGCCAATAGTAGGCAAGGCTGTGATGGCCTCTTGGGGCAAGTAGTATGACTCTTGTTGATTGGCTGCTTTGCAGCCTTTCAAAAAGCGCCAAGAAAGCACCGAACCCGAACCCGGACTTTTACGAAAATGTTCGGGTTCGGGTCCGTGTCACGGACACCCCAAAATTACAGTTCGGGTTCGCTCATCCCTAGTTAAAAGGTATCAGTCAGGAGAAGGGTAAAAAATAATTTCCAAGGCATTAGATATTCTATGGAACACAGTGAAGACAGTCGTTATCAAGTTGAGAAAATATGGCACAACAGTGACATTACCAAGAACTGGACATCCCTCCAAAATTGATGAAAAGACGAGGTAAAAACTGGTCTGGGAGGCTACCAAGAGGCCTACAGCAACATTAAAGGAGCTGCAGGAATATCTGGCAAGTACTGGCTGGGTGGTACATGTGACAACAATCTCCCGTATTCTTCATATATGTGGGCTAAGGGGTAGAGTGGCAAGACAAAAGCCTTTTCTTACGAAAAAAAACATCCAAACCAGGCTCCATTTTGCAAAAACACATCTGAAGTTTCCCAAAAGCATGTGGGAAAAGGTGTTATGGTCTGATAAAACCAAGGTTGAACCTTTTGGCCATGATTCTAAAAGAGAAGTTTGGCGCAAAAATGTCACTGCACATCACCAAAAGAACACCATACCCACAGTGAAGCATGGTGGTGGCAGCATCATGCTTTGGGGAAGTTTTTCTTCAGCTGGAACTGGGGCCTTAGTTAAGCTAGTGGGAATTATGAACAGTTCCAAATACCAGTCAATATTGCCCCAAAACCTTCAGGCTTCTGCCAGAAAGCTAAACATGAAGAGGAACTTCATCTTTCAGCATGACAATGATCCAAAGCATACATCCAAATCAACAAAGGAATGGATTCACCATAAGATTAAAGTTTTGGAATGGCCCAGCCATAGCCCAGACCTGAATCTGATTGAAAATCTGTGGGGTGATCTGAAGTGGGCTGTGCACAGGAGATGACCTCACAATCTTACAGATTTAGAGTGTTTTTGCAAAGAAGAGTGCCAAAAATGTGCCATGCTGATAGACTCATACCCAAAAAGACTGAGTGCTGTAATAAAATCAAAAGGTGCTTCAACAAAGTATTAGTTTAAGGGCGTGCACACTTATGCAACCATATTATTTTATTTTTATATTTTTTCTTCCCTCTACCTAAAAAATTTCAGTTTGTTTTTCAACTGAGTTGTACAGTTTATAGGTCACATTAAAGGTGGAAAAAGTTCTGAAATAATTTATCTTTGTCTTATTTTTTACGTCACAGAAACCTGACATTTTAACAGGAGTGTGTAGACTTTTTATATCAACTGTATGTGAACAGAAAAAAAAAAGAAAAGTTATGATTCTCGGAAGACAGAGAAGAAAAATGAAAATGCAAAACTGAAATAACCTCCGGTATCCAAAGGGTTAACTCAAGAATGTTAAGCCATTCAGTATGTACGTGTAATAATGCCAAACACATTCCTATAAGCATTGTTCACATCTTTCATGGATTTGAGCCATAACTTTTTTTCTTCGGTTCAATAGTTCCTATCAGTTGAAAAAAGAATTTTGTATGTACTAAAATATGTAAAAATGTAATAATAGTATGTTTAAACTTTTATGCATTTCTGTAAGCAGAATTGGCAGGGAACATTGTTATGCAAAGCAAGGGGAAAATGTTTATAGTTTTTTGCTTGCAGTCACAATGAAATAAAGCCATTGTTTGATGCTATCTTTTTATGTAGCTTGGCTTGTAGAATAAAACGTAGTGAAATTTGTATCATTTTAAGCACAGATGACAGACAAACAAGATAGATGGAATTTTTGCAGATTATCCGTTCATGTAAACAAAAACTATGCAAATGCTAAAGAACTTTTCCTATCTCTTCTTTAAGTAAATTGGAAATGTACAATGCATAGATAAGAAACCAAACTAAGCAGTTTTAGAGGTCAATCATTAGTCTCTCTATAAATATTTAATACTCTTTCAGCTCCACTGGATATATACACAGTTCTTTGGAGATGAGAATATTGTAATAAGATATTAAAATTTTATACAATGCCACAGCTGAGCTGATTGTCAGAATGAATGTGTGATTTTTTTTATTTTTTTTCCAAGCACTTTAAAAGTTTGCAGGATTTAAAAAAATCACCTATTGTAGTGTGTGGATAGATGAGTAAAATTGAGAGGAGGCAAGTGTCAATGGAATCCACCATACATATGTGTCCTTCTTTATCATTCTTCTTGCACCAGCACATCCTGACTGAGTTGTGTGGGTAGAGGTGTTTTTTATTTTATTTTGCCATACTTTGTCACCAGATGTCTATCGTATTTGTGTCTGTGTGGCCACTCAGTGGTTGAGTTATGAATTGTAGCCTGTCAAGGATTTTCCAATTGTCATTATATTATATTGAATTGGTTTGAGAAATTAGATTCCTTAAAGGGGTTGTGCAGGGGTTTTATATTGATGATATTTCCTAAGGATAGGTCATCAATATTTGATCAGTGACAGTCTGATATCCTGGACCCCTGCGGATCAGCTGATTGAAGAGGAGGTGGCGTTTGTGAGGAATGTGGAGTTATGATTTCATTCCTGCCATTTTCTCCAGGAGTGGGCAGAGGGAATGAAACTCCACAGGGGGGGCCTTCTTCAAAGGGCGGCCACGTGTTTATCTTTCACACCCCACTCTGGCAACTGAACTTCTCTGGCAATATGAATGCCGGTGGGGAATGCTAAGTTGGTCAACACAACAAAAGAATCCATCAGACATCATGGAACTGGGAGTTCATAAGGGATTATTAATTGTCCATCCATAACAGAAATAAACAGGTTACATATCTGTGACCCTGGGACCAAGACGGACTTTCCCCTGGTTGTCGTTTGTGGGTCGGGTGCCAGGAAGGGGAGATACAGAAATCTCCTAGTAGGAACCTAATAACAGTGCCATGTTTGGTCTCCCCTTATAGCTGGAACCCAGCTGGATACATTGCTTCCAGAACCATCTCCCTGTGATTTGCCAGAGAAGAGCTATGATCCTTAATGGGTTTTTGGATTCTGAGCTGCCTCACCGGACAAACGGGAAATTGAGTCCTCCCAGGAGGAGGGAGGGGAGTGGCCAACTACAGGTGAAAAGGCCGATTCAGACCAGAGACCAGCGTCTTTCTCTAAAGGGGGTCACATCTAGTGATGAGCGGGAGGTGCCATATTCGGTTTCGCTATATTTCACGAATATTCGATTGAATATTCATCTTATATTCACCGAAATCGAACATTCGTCATTATTCTATTTATTGCGAATAATATGCAATTGAATTATTCGCGTATTGCGATTTTCTTTTAACTGTATAAGGCAACTTTCCTATTGGTTGGCTATGGCTATGGCTAATATGTCTATTTTACGAATATTCGCTATTTTGCTATATATTCTTGTTTTAGAATTTACGAATATTCTAAAAAACGAAGTTATAGCAATATAGCGAATATTCGTAAAATACACATATAGACTGCAATTTAGCTAATATAGTGCTATAGTATTTTTTTTATAGTCAAATTTTTTTTGTCTCTTCTGAAGTTCAGATTTGGAAAAAAGTTACACTATAAAATAAATACTATAGCACTATATCAGCTAAATTGCAGTCTATATGTGTATTTCATGAATATTTGCTATATTGCTATAACTTCGTGTTTTAGAATATGACGAATATGACGAATATTCTAAAAAACGAAGTTATAGCAATATAGCAAATATATTCGTTATTTTGAATATTCTTTCTTCAATCTGTACGGTCGTTCGCATACTCCTCCCCAACAAGCGTCCCCGTCACCATGGGAACGCCTATGGGTTAGAATATACTATCGGATCTGAGTTTTCACGATCACAGGGAAAACTCAGATCCGATAGTATTTTCTAACCCACAGGCATTCCCCTGGTTACAAGGACGCTTGTCGGGGAGGAGTATGCGAACGACCGTACAGATTGGGGAAAAAAAATTGAATATTCTAAATAACGAATATATTTCCTATATTGCTATATATTTGTTTTTTAGAATATTCATCATTTTATTTTCCATATGAAAACATGATTCCTTCATGCTTAAGTTGCTTGTGGGCCTATATATGTAATATTCGCAAATTAGCGAAGTTGCGATATTCGCGATTAATATTCGCTATTCGAATATTCGCGCTCAACACTAGTCACATCGTGTAACGTGTTTGGAGGGACCTGGGGACTCGCTGTCCTCACTGACTCCCTGTGCCTCCCTGTACCCGTGTGGACAGGAGGTGTTTGTGTAAACTGTGCGAAGCTGACCTTACTCACTCCCAGGAG
Source organism: Bufo bufo (assembly GCF_905171765.1). Lineage (NCBI taxonomy): Eukaryota > Metazoa > Chordata > Amphibia > Anura > Bufonidae > Bufo > Bufo bufo. The sequence goes on along the minus strand of NC_053390.1, from coordinate 746,100,918 downwards.
AGCGTAATGTCACACCTTGGTAACCAGTGACGAAACCGCATCGCGTGAGCACGACATAGTAACATCAGGCGGGTCTGCGAGGTGTAGTATTTGTCTCAGCGCTCTATGCGAGCACTGCTTCCTCTTCCTTACACTATGTGTCATCTCCCTAGTAGCAGCGCCCTAGTATAATTAAAAGTAATCATTCCATTAAAGTGAATGGAGCAAATACTATTACTAATTACACTGCACCGCCGAGACTTCCAAGACAACGGGCAGTGTAATGAAGAGGAAGAAGTGCTCACATGGAGTGCCGCCTTCACTTCAAACATCTGATCGGATAGGCAGGGGTTTCGGGTGTCAGACCCTCACCGATCAGATATTGATGACCTAGCCTGAAGTTATCTGCTGCCCAGAAAGAATTGTTCTCTACAGGGACAAGTGATTGCCGTAGTGAGCACTAGTGAAGGACGAACATCAGCTGGGACCCCATTCACTTTAATGGCAGGCGAACCTGGAAAACCTTCAGGTCATATTTGCAGCCACCATACTTACTAGAAGTGCACAAATAGTCCCACAACATAGACAGTAACATACCAGAGGGGGGTCAATGGCAAAAATTCCCACAAAAAAATATGTATTTTAATCAGGCCATTTTTATGCGTCTTAAAGGCAAATTGTCAAAAAATCTGCCCTGCTGGAGCCTAGAAGAATTTTATTTTAGGCTATGGGAATATGGACCCTAAAAATTAGGCATTCATCTGACATAAAAGAACAAGTGATTATGTGGCTAGAGGTACATTATGCGGTCAATGGATAACAATTTAACTGTTGGTCACTGGATTACAATGTAACGTGCGGTCAGAAGACCAAAAAATCCCTTTAGGGGTCTCTAACTAATATTAAAATATATCTTTATTCGTTCAATACTAAAATAATGAATTCTATAAGGAAGATCTAGTGTTAAAACTATCAGAATACAGTTGAGAGGTTAAATATATGTTATTATCTTCTCATATATTAAACTATCCACTGTTGCTTTAGGCTGGCAACAATTCAGGGGTATAGTTACATTGAGTGTATGTTCATATGGATTCCTATCTTGGTATTGCAACCATGAAGGTACTTAATGCAGGGAATCAGTTTAATGTACTCATGTGTATACTAGTTCGACCAGAGAAGCATATGGCTATCACTGACTAGTCATATCCCTCAAATATGAGAGTTGGTTGATTCTGATTTTGTGTGATTTTTTCTGTATCACTCAGTACACCGTGTTCCTATACCGTAGCCACTTGTCCAATGGAACGTTTGTCTCAACTGTTCAGGCACATCCAGTGTTACTGCCACTTGTTATCTTAGAGGAGATTATACCTTGTTGCAACAACTGGCAATGTTTTACACAAGTTGGCAACACTTCTCTCTCTTATATCAGTGATCCTGTGTGCTGACAGTTGATTGGTATCACAGTGACTGCGTTTGAGACTCACTCTTATATTGAATTCACTCTAAGCTGTGCCTCATATTGCTATTCAGCTGTGCTGTAGCTTGCTGGGTAATGACAAGGTGCCTATGCACAATCTCTATCTGGAACAAGGTTGGGCGCCACTCAATATCGGGCATCAAATAGACAGGGACAGAAAATGGTGTCTGAAAATGTTATTTATATCACACTTGCAACATGTTGTATAAAATTTACAAATAAAATGGCATAAATACTCTAAAAACACACATGTAACCTCCTAGAAATCACTATACTGAACCGCTATATTAAGTCTCCAGAGTCCATATTATTTCAATGTCCTTAGTAGTTCATAAAGTGGTCATCAAGGTGGAGCCAAAAAGTTCATATTAGTTTTATGGTTCACAAAAGTACGTTAGTTGTAAAGGTACTTTACCACTCCTATGGGCCGCTTGTCCTTCGAAAATGCGACTGCTCTACTGTGAGCTGCAAGGACCTGTGGATCCGGTCTTTTCTATCGGAAGTTCCCCGTATTACTGGATGTTGCTTTGCAATGTTCTTTGTAGCTCTGACCTTCCAGGACCTGTTTGTGGCGTCCCACGTGGTTTCGCTGGATGGTCAGGTGACTTTCAATTCCAGGCGGGGTTTTCGAACTTGTACAGCGTCCGATCGTAGTTATAGAAATCTTCCTTATGTCGTACCACACTGTCTATTAACCATACGCGTTTCGGGGTACAGCAGCCCCTTCCTCATTGGTACAGACAGTGGGATTAAGATGTCCTTTTTATATTATCTTTAATTGGTGAAATGCATGCTGGGACAGTGAGGGACTTGAAAGACCAGGATGTAGATTTTTAGTTCGTAGCAGTCCATTTGTAATCATTCAAATATATACTCATACAAGGACAAAATTGTGGTTTCCAATCTCCAGTATCATGTAAATATGTATGATTTCAATACATCCTTCTAAAACGTAATCCTATATAAGTGATCTGTTATCACATAAAACAGTTAAAATCTATAAGTTTAATAAATATGGAAATAAAAATAAAGATAAAAAGCCACATGGGTATAATCTCAGAAAAAACACACAAACGCACCTGCGGTTTTAATGCGTTTTCAGTGCGTTTTCACTAAGAATGTTATAATAAAAACAATGGTAGACTGCTAGTATTATTCTTAACTGGGATTCATATGTTTATCCCTGTTTTTTTGTTTTTGTTCATTTTTCCATCAGAACTATTCATTTTGTACATACAGAAATTGATATATGAAAAACTTTTGGATTTTAATCCAATATTGAATTATAATCCAATTAAAGATAATATAAAAAGGACATCTTAATCCCACTGTCTGTACCACTGAGGAAGGAGCTGCTGTACCCCGAAACGCGTATGGTTAAAAGACAGTGTGGGACGACATAAGGAAGATTTCTATAACTACGATCGGACGCTGTACAAGTTCGAAAACCCCGCCTGGAATTGAAAGTCACCTGACCATCCAGCGAAACCACGTGGGACGCCACAAACAGGTCCTGGAAGGTCAGAGCTACAAAGAACATTGCAAAGCAACATCCAGTAATACGGGGAACTTCCGATAGAAAAGACCGGATCCACAGGTCCTTGCAGCTCACAGTAGAGCAGTCGCATTTTCGAAGGACAAGCGGCCCATAGGATTGGTAAAGTACCTTTACAACTAACGTACTTTTGTGAACCATAAAACTAATACAAACTTTTTGGCTCCACCTTGATGAACACTATATGAACTACTAAGGACATTGAAATAATATGGACTCTGGAGACTTAATATAGCGGTTCAGTATAGTGATTTCTAGGAGGTTACATGTGTGTTTTTAGAGTATTTTATGCCATTTTATTTGTAAATTTTATACAACATGTTGCAAGTGTGATATAAATAACATTTTCAGACACCATTTTCTGTCCCTGTCTATTTGATGCCCGATATTGAGTGATGCCCAACCTTGTTCCAAATTTTGTATTCTATCAGCAACAAGGAGTGCTGTGCGGCAGTGCACCTATTTCATTAGTAATCAGTGAGTGAGCCACCAAACCTTGATACAATCTCTATCTGGTCTGTAACTGGTCCTGTATTCTCCTGCTGATTCACTCTCTGTATTCTGTCTAAAACTAAACGCTACATTATGGCACCCCTCCCGACATGTTTCGCCACTGGTGTGGCTTCGTCAGGGGAAGTGGGGTCCTAAGCGTGCACGCGCTCATAATGACCACTATTTATACATTGCAAGTATCCGCCCTACCGCTACTTACAGCCAATCATCAACCTACTAGTTACAATGGGAGGTGCGTCTACCTATCAGTTGCCAGTGCGTCACGTTGCTGACATACCGTGCGCTCACTTCTCCTGGAAACGTCACCAACTCTGTGACGCTGGCGTCTCCTCCCCTCCACTCACATTGGCCGTCCACCACACCGAGCAGACCTCAGACTCCTCCTCCTGAAGTTGGTATCTCCTGCCCACCACTTGTATCCGCCGTCCATCGCACTGAGCAGACCTCAGACTCCTCCTCCCAACACATTTATCTGTCATCCTAGGTAGGATTGACAGCAACCCATATTAGTTCTAAATCCGTAGCACTAGACTAACATAACAAAGCTGCCTCCTATATGAAAGCTGACAAGCTCTTTTTATAGTTGTATCGTATATTACTAATCATTCTGTACTCTATGCTTGACACTCTGCATGCTGATATACCTGCTTGATGCTTGTAGTCGGACACCTGACGGTCTAGGCGTTCCCTGATGCTGGATACGGAGGGTGGCTGTCGATGGATTGGTTGCAAGAATGATCTCATATCCGAAGTGACCAACACATCTTCAAACCGCCATCTTCTTGCATGCACAGTAGGGTTGGTACCCGAACCTGTTTCTCTGTGAGTGGAAATTCCTCTGCCAGCGCCCGCACCAGCAGAATGCAGCATCTCTCACAGCAAGGCCTGGAAATGCTGCATTCTGAAAGCCCCCTGTGATGCTGGTAACATGTCCACCATTTTGTGTTTGTACCGGGGGTCTAAGTACGTTCAGTGAAAAGGAAATGTTCCAGCACACAGGTAAATCCACACGGTTGTTTGTCTTTATTGGTCTTCAAAATAAAATCACGTACAGCATGTATCTACACCCACCACCGTGGACGGTTAACATGTTTCGGACCTTACATGACCCATAATCATAACCAGGTCAAGCCTGCTCACCCAGTTGTCCAGTGGTTCCTTGCTTCTCAGAGCGTCCACATCGGCCTTTAACCCGATGTAGTCGGACACCTGACGGTCCAGGCGTTCCATGATGCTGGATACGGAGGGCGGCTGTTGATGGATTGGCTGCAAGAATGATCTCATATCCGAAGTGACAAACACATCTTCAGACCGTCCTCTTTTTGCAGGCTCGGCAGGATTGGTGCATGCACATGTTTAATTGTGGGTGGAAATTCCTCTGCCAGTGCTCGCAACAGCAGAATGCAGCATCTCTCACAGCAAGGCCTGGATATAATGCATTCTGACAGCCTTCTGTGATGCTGGTAACATGTCTGCCATTTTGTGTTTGTACCAGGGGTCTAAGTACAATGCCACCCAGTACAGGTCCTGGACCTTTATGCTTTTTATACGGGGGGGGGGTCCCTCTTCAAAAGCTGGAGCATGAAGGCCCCCATTTGGACTAAATTTAAAGCGGTGAAGCGGCCTGGCTCCTGCTCATCGCCCAGGAAAATGTTGTCCTCAGTCTCCTACCACCAGCCAAGGGCAACACCAGGGATCCCTGAAAAGTTTAAAGCCTGCTCTTCATGCTCCTCCTCCTCGTCCTCCCCCCAGGCACCATCCTCCTCTGACTCCTCTTCAGACTCCTGCTGACTTGTCACAGATGGAGTAGCCTCCCCTGGGAATTCATTCAGAATTGAAACTTCCTCATCTTCCAGCTCCTGCTCCTCGACGGCTTGATTAATGACACAATGCAATGCATGCTCCAAAAAGAATGTGTAATGGTGCCCTGGCTGCGACTGACCAGTTTGGTGATCTCATCAAATGGCTGCAGAAGTCTGTATGCATCGCGCATGAGCAGCCACTGGCGCGGTGAAAATAGACGTATGACGGGCAGCCATGGCCGTGTAAGATATTCTAAAATGGCCAGAGATTTTTCAGGCCTGCCGCAAGACATCCTGGACCCCGGTGTATTTGGAAACGATTCGCTGCACGACTAAGTTCAGGACGTGTGCCATGCACGGCACGTGTGTCATTTTGCCCTGTTTCAGTGCGCTCAGCAGATTGGCACCATTGTCGCACACCACTTTACCAACTGTCAAATTGAACGGGGTTAGACACTGATCGGCCTGTGACCGCAAGTCTGCTTTTTGCCTCCTATGCACTGCAAATTCTGCCTGCTTCTCCTCCTTCTACCACCTATCTGCCACTCTGTCTCTCCGTCTGAAATACTCTCCTCTTCCATCCATTGACACCTCAACATCGTCGTGTTCACTACCGCTGCAGAGCAGCCAGTCAACAAGCGTTTAACTGTGTGACCTTAGAAGCCATCACAGCCATGCCTACTAATGGAATGGCTGTGATTGGCCAGTGCAGCATGTGACCCAGCCTGTGTAAAAGTTGGAGTCACGTAGCGCTGCATGTCACTCTGCTGTGCTTAGTGTAGGGATAGGATGCTGCTACTGTGAGTTAGAGAATAGGACAGCAGCCACTGGCGCGGTGAAAATAGATGTATGACGGGCAGGTGGTGTCGCCGCTGAAAGTCAGCAAGGCGAGCCATGGCCGTGTAAGATATTCTAAAATGGCCAGAGATTTTCCTGGGGTGCCGCAAGACATCCTGGACCCCGGGGTATTTGGAAACGATTCGCTGCACGTGCAGATGCAGCAAGGGCTGTAAAATTGTGTATTTTGCTCTACCTAGTAGACACGTTATTAAATTCTTGGGTTGACATTTTACAATTTTTGACGTGAATAAACCCCTGCTCTGCATAGGTGACAGGGACTGAAATTTTTAAAAATAATCAGTTCCATTGGTGGGTGACATTAACCCATTTCTGGCAATGAAAAACCCCTACTATGCATAAGTGACAGGGAATTAAATTTCAAAAATTTGTCTTTAATTGTCCCTTTCCTTCAAAATTAAATGTCATCCATTTATCTCCCTTGGATGTGGTCTCTCTTTCTCACGCTCCCTCTCCGGTGTGGAACCCTGATTCGCCGATAACTATGATCAACATGGTAGGCTCAGAAAAGAACATCGAAAGTTTATAGAGAAGATATCCAAATGGATGGTGGACGTCACAGGGACGTGTGATCAGGCAGAAGTTATCTAGAGTCAACAAAGCGGCAGCAGGGCCTCTACTGTCTAACGTTTCCTAATCCTAAATACAGCAGTGACATTCCCTGTAATATCTAAATAATCATTCAAATAACAGGGCATCTTAAGTGTCCTGTATAGAGATGTCCCAAACTATTCGCCGGCGAACATCGCTTGTCCGCGTTCGCCGCGGCAGGCGAACATATTCGATGTTCGGTCCGCCCCTATTTGTCATCATTGTGTAAACTTTGACCCTGTACCTCACAGCAGACACATTCCAGCCAATCAGCACCATACCCTCCCTCCCAGACCCTCCCACCTCCTGGACAGCATCCATTTTAGATTCATTCGGAAGCTGCAGTGTCACAAATTTGACTAAGTTGTAATCGCAATGCCATTAATACAGGTTATATTAATCGCATTGCGAATTCAACTTAGAGCTTTAGAGCTGGGTTCCTAATGGTTGGCGTTGCTATGGCTGGTGTCACCCGGTGCGGTAGAAAATGGTGTCACCCCCCCGAAGCCATAATAAAGTGATAAAGAGAAAAAAAAGAAGTCACTAAGTCAGCTCCAATCAGATATCTGCATAGACCCAGAGTCTTGGTCTATGTGCAGATATCTGATTGGAGCTGACTTCTTATTTTCTCTTTTGCACATAAACGTTTAAACTATATTCCTTAGTAAAAATGACCAGTCCACACCATGTGGGTCTATATTTATGAGGGCCCCCCTGAGCAAAGATTAGTAAATGTGGCCGGGTGACCCCAGCCCACAGTTCAACCCAACCCCTTATGTCTCCTGGCCTCGGGCCGTCTCTATAATAATCCACCAGTAATTTATGAATGGGGTTAGGTTATTAACTTATTATTATTGGGGTATTATTAAAATAATTTGGTCTATAAAGTCAGAGCCGCTCTACCTACCTCCTTCTCCCGGCTCCAGAGACTCCTGCATGGCAGCTGCCGAGGCGCCCCACCACTCACCAGGCTGCAGTGAGTCACACCCCCGTCCCCCTTTACCACGTGACGGCGCGACGTGCTTGCTTGCTTGCGAAGTTTAGAAGTTGAACTTGTGAGTGAGAACTCCTGCGCTGGCGGGCCACGGGTGACACCCCATCAGACTGGTGTCACCCGGTGCAGCCCATACCCACCGCACCCCCCTCACAACGCCACTGAATCTAAGTTAGTAACATAGTAACATAGTAACATAGTACATAAGGCCGAAAAAAGACATTTGTCCATCCAGTTCGGCCTGTTATCCTGCAAGTTGATCCAGAGGAAGGCAAAAAAACCCTGTGAGGTAGAAGCCAATTTTCCTCACTTTAGGGGATTAAAAATTCCTTCCCGACTCCAATCAGGCAATCAGAATAACTCCCTGGATCAATGACCCCTCTCTAGTAGCTATAGCCTGTAATATTATTACACTCCAGAAATACATCCAGGCGCCTCTTGAATTCCTTTATTGTACTCACCATCACCACCTCCTCAGGCAGAGAGTTCCATAGTCTCACTGCTCTTACCGTAAAGAATCCTTTTCTATGTTTGTGTACAAACCTTCTTTCCTCCAGACGCAGAGGATGTCCCCTCGTCACAGTTACAGTCCTGGGGATAAATAGATGATGGGATAGATCTCTGTACTGACCCCTGATATATTTATACATAGTAATTAGATCTCCCCTCAGTCGTCTTTTTTCTAACGTGAATAACCCTAATTTTGATAATCTTTCAGGGTACTGTAGTTGCCCCATTCCAGTTATTACTTTAGTTGCCCTCCTCTGGACCCTCTCCAGCTCTGCTATGTCTGCCTTGTTCACTGGAGCCCAGAACTGTACACAGTACTCCATGTGTGGTCTGACTAATGATTTGTAAAGTAGTAGGAATATGTTCTCATCACGGGCATCTATGCCCCTTCTAATGCAACCCATTATCTTATTGGCCTTGGCAGCAGCTGCCTGACACTGTTTTTTGCAGCTTAGTTTGCTGTTTATTAAAATTCCTAGATCCTTTTCCATGTCAGTATTACCGAGTGTTTTACCATTTAGTATGTACGGGTGACTTGCATTATTTCTTCCCATGTGCATAACCTTACATTTGTCAGTGTTAAACCTCATCTGCCACGTATCTGCCCAAGCCTCCAATCTATCCAGATCCCTCTGTAGTAGTATACTGTCCTCTTCAGTGTTAATTACTTTACACAGTTTAGTGTCATCTGCGAAAATTTATATTTTACTATGCAAGCCTTCTACAAGATCATTAATAAATATATTGAAGAGAATAGGGCCCAATACTGACCCCTGAGGTACTCCACTAGTGACAGTGACCCAATCTGAGTATGTACCGTTAATAACCACCCTCTGTTTTCTATCATTGAGCCAGTTACTTACCCACTTACAGACGTTTTCTCCCAGTCCGAGCATTCTCATTTTATATACTAACTTTTATGTGGTACAGTGTCAAATGCTTTGGAGAAGTCCAGATATACGACATCCATTGATTCGCCGCTGTCAAGTCTAGAACTTACCTCCTCATAGAAACTGATTAAATTAGTTTGACATGACCCGATCCCTCACGAAGCCATGCTGATATGGCGTTATTTGCTTATTTCCGTTAAGATGTTCTAAGATAGCATCTCTCAGAAAACCTTCAAACAGTTTACCCACAACAGATGTTAAACTTACCGGCCTATAGTTTCCAGGCTCTGTTTTTGGACCCTTTTTGAATATTGGCACCACATTTGCTATGCGCCAATCCTGTGGAACATTCCCTGTCAGTATAGAGTCCGCAAATATCAGAAATAAGGGTCTGGCTATGACATTACTTAATTCCCTTAGGATACGGGGGTGTATGCCATCCGGTCCTGGCGATTTGTCTATTTTGATCTTTTTAAGTCGCTGTTGTACTTCTTCCTGGGTCAGACAGGACACTTTTAATGGGGAATTTATTTCAACATTCAGCATTTTATCTGACAGTTTATATTCCTCAGTGAATACACTTGAGAAAAAAATATTTAACAGCTTTGCTTTCTCCTCGTCGCTCTCTGCGACTCCCCCCTCCTTACTCTTTAAAGGGCCGACACCTTCAGATTTATACTTTTTAACATTTATATAATTGAAGAACATTTTAGGGTTAGTTTTACTCTCTCTGGCAATTAATCTCTCGGTCTCTAGTTTGGCCGCTTTTATTTGTTTTTTACATGTTCTGTTTTTTTCCTTATAGTTTTTCAGTGCTTCCGTGCCACCCTCCTGTTTTAGTGTTTTATATGCTTTCTTTTTGTCATTTATTGCTTTCTTTACAGTTCTGTTTATCCACATTGGTTTCTTTTTGTTCCTTAACCTTTTATTCCCGTACGGTATGTACCTCTCACAATGAGATTTTAGGATGTTTTTAAAGATATCCCATTTTGTGGCTGTATTTTTATTTTTGAGGACTTTGTCCCAGTTAGTTAGGCCTATGGCCTCTCTTAGTTGGCTAAATTTAGCTTTTTTGAAGTTTGGTATATTTGTTCCTCCCTGTAGAAACGCTCTTTTGAATGATAATTGGAAGGTTATTACTTTATGGTCACTATTTCCCAGGTGTCCCCCAACCTTCACGTCTGTTGTTCTGTCAGGTCTATTTGTTAATACTAAGTCCAGTATGGCCGTCCCTCTAGTCGGGTCCTGAACCAGTTGGGAGAGGTAATTGTCTTTAGTTATTGCCAAGAATCTGTTTCCTTTATGAGATATACAAGTTTCCGTTTCCCAGTCTATATCTGGGTAGTTGAAGTCCCCCATAATAAGCACCTCATTATGATTTGCCGCCTTGTCTATCTCATTTAGTAGTAGATTTTCTGTGGACTCTGGTATATTAGGTGGTTTATAGTAAACTCCTATTAGTAATTTATTGTTGTTTTTAGCTCCATGTATCTCTACCCACAGTGACTCCACATGTTCATGTCCCTCACTTTTATCTTCACGGAGTGTGGGCTTTAGACAAGACTTTACATAAAGGCAGACCCCTCCCCCTCTCCGGTTTTGACGATCCTTTCTAAACAGACTGTAACCTTGTACATTAACCGCCCAGTCATAGCTATCATCCAGCCATGTCTCAGTTATTCCCACTATGTCATAGTCCTCCTCACACATCACTAATCGCAATGCGATTAATACAGGTTACATTAATCGCATTGCGATTACAACTTCGCATTGAAAATTTAACTTACCACACTCTGCGTCAACTACGTAATTTTCCATGGGAGTTTTGCCATGGATCCCCCTCCGGCATGCCACAGTCCAGGTGTTAGTCGCCTTGAAACAACTTTTCCATCACTATTGTGGCCAGAAAGAGTCCCTGTAGGTTTTAAAATTCGCCTGTCTATTGAAGTCTATGGCGGCTCGCCCAGTTCGCCCGTTCGCGAACATTTGCAGAAATACGCGTTTGCGACATCTCTAGTCCTGTATTGTTATTTATCGTCACTACCTCCCCGAGAGTGGGTAATTGCCGCGCGCCCCCTCCTTTACTTGGAAGCTTATGCTTCAATACTTTGACCCACATTTCCGCTCGATTACATTTAATTTCATCCATTGACCTCTCTTGGATGTGGTATCCCTTTCTCAGGCTCCCTCTCCGGCCTGAAACCCTGATTCCCCGCTACCCTTGATCACTATGGTAGGCGCATAAAAGAACATCGAGAGTTGATAGAGAAGATCATTGAGAGTTGATAGAGCGCTCTCCTCCTCCGGCTGGCCCTGTCAGCATTTAAAATCCTGCGCCTGTCTTCATTCGGCGCAGGCGCTCTGAGAGAAGGACGCTCGCCTCCTCAGCACTCCCTCAGTGCGCCTGCGCCGATGACGTCTTCTCTTTCGGTGACGTCATCGGCGTAGGCGCACTAAGGGAGTGCTGAGGAGGCGAGCGTCCTCCTCTCAGAGCGCCTGCGCCAAATGAGGACAGGCGCGGGATTTAAAATGCTGACAGGGCCAGCCGGAGGAGGAGAGCGCTCGCTGGCTCTGTCAATCAACAGGTGGAGGGGGCGTTTTTTTAAAAGGAGGATGTGGCGGCTACCAGCAAGTAGACGCCCTACTTGCTGGTAGTGAAGTCATTTGCATATTTTAAAAGATCGATTTTTAATGAAACAAAGCCACAGACCAAGGTAAGAGCCCTATATAGGGAATAGTCGTTCAATAAGGATTTTAACAAGCCCAAAAATAAAAAATGTGTTTTGGGGGGGGGGTGACAGAAGCCCTATAATCAATATTTGGTGGAAGCCGGTGTATCACACCCCTCAATCAATATTTTGTGGAAACTGGTGTATCACACCCCTCAATCAGTATTTTGTGGAAGCAGGTACATTCCACCCGTTAATCAGTTTTTTTGGGGGCAACATATAATATGCTTTCTATGTTAGAAGGTAAATTATAGGTATATCATACCCCTCAATCAGTTTTTTTGGGGGGGAGGCAACAGGTATATCACATTAGTTGCAATTTATTATTCCAATAGCGTTTGTCCCTCTATCTAGCTGCGGTATCTCAGCAGAAACGCACACAACTGCTGAAAAATACAAATGCACTATAATATGCTTACTATGTTAGAAGGTATATTATAGGTATATCACACCCCTCAATCATTTTATTTTTGGTGGGGAAACAGGTATATCACACTAGTTGCAATTAGTTATTCCAATAGCATTTGTCCCTCTATCTAGCTGCAGTATCGCAGCAGAACAGTACACAACTGCTGCATGTTAGAAAGTATATTATAAGTATATCACACCCCTCAGTATGTCACACCTATCGATAGCACACCTAGGCCATTCCTTAAAGGACTTTTTTGGCCCTATTAGCTAGCATTTGGAGTCCCTAACAGTCTGTCCCTGCTCCACACAGCAACCTCTTCCTACACTGGAAAAAAAACAGAATGTAAAATGGCTGCCAGATCGGGTTTATTTATAGGGTAGGAGGTGTGTTTACGTGCTTAAATGTCTCAATTTGCTGTCCTGTCCAACCTGATGGATGTGTCATGGGTCAAAGTTCGGCACAATGCATAAGAATTTGGCACCGGTGGACATCGCCATATGTTCGCAGGTTTGGCGAACCGCGAACAAACAAAGTTCGCCACGAAACAACCACTGGGCGAACAGCAAGGCCATCTCTAGTAATCGCTCGTCCCCCATATAAAGTAGATGATTGCTACATGTAAAAGCAGCTCTTACTTCCGCTGACGAGCAGGCTTCCTCTGATTTCATCTTTCTCAGATAATTTCAGAACACTTTTCGCAATTTTACGAAGGTCATCCTACTAAAAGAGCACAACCGTTAAGGAATTCAGTTTCCATTAAGGATGTATTTGGTCTACAACAATTTTAAGTTAGGTGGTACATAATAAAGTAACAGCTACATAAACACCAGGACCTAAAATTTGAATGTGTGATACAGGAGCTCTTCAATAGTATTTGACCAGATTAGCTAGGCTTTATTCCCCATATGTATCAATCATCCATGAGGACTTATGCCCCTCTCACTGGTTCCTATGTTGTCTTTCACTGGACTGCTTTTGGTAGGTACTAATCACTGCATACCGAAAACACTTTCTTCACAAGACTTGTCATTTTGGAGATGCCTCAACCTTGTCCTCTAATCACAATCACAACTTCATGAACTGATTGCTCATTAGTTGATGAACACATCCTACCACTTGGCAAGGGTTATTGTCATTATAAAATAAATGCTTGACCTATTGCTGATTTTTACTGTTATGTCTCATTTCCTGGTGTGATAGAAGATATGTGTTGTAAGATAACCATATGTCTCTCCTCTGCTGTTTCCCTACTTCGTTCCCCCACTTGCTGCATCCCTCTCTTTATATTCTTCCTTGTCTTCTGTTTAATATGTTACACTAGATATATTTTTGGGGTCTTACAAGTTTCAGTAATTTTAATAATGTGCACAGTACCTAATCATAGGCCTATTGCATGTAACTTCTCCCTATAGTATTAGTATGTCAATAGACAAGTTGACCTTTTACCTGTATCATGGCACCAGAAAATTGCCATACACAGTACAGCCATCCATCACCTAAGCACCACTACCATACGATGCCTACACAATACCTCTATACAGTAACCCTGTGTTTATATTTATTTAATCCTACCATACATTTCCCAAAGTATACTAATTTCTATATTCTAAATCAGCATTATGTCTACTGAGTATGACATTGGAGCAGTATGTCTTTACGACTCCTAAGGGACCACTATCTCTGAATACAGTGGTTTTGGGCATTGCTCAGTTTACCACAACCCAAACCTAGTTGTGGACAGACATGGACAAGCCCATTACCCCGTGTGTGTAGGTTTATTTATTTAGCTATTTAACAAGATTGTTTATTCTCCAGTGTAAGCCTTTATGTATAATGTAGTAATGTCAAGTACTGAGAATTAGAAACGTTAACGTTAATAGATTGGAATGTTAACACTGCATCTTATTAAAAGCAAAGTATATCCTACCCTACAGAAACCCTTTTGGCTTTTGTTCCAAGCTAGCCATAAAAGAGTAAGCTTTATATTAAACTATTTTAATTAAGTGCCTACATAGACTCATTTTGTTTTCCTATCATTGCATTCTACTGAATCATCGAGAACAGTTCTCTTTATTTGCAATGTGCACTCTTAATCTCTTCTAGTTTTGGCAGGCTAAACTTTAGAATCTTTAAAAAAGTGCAGAGAATTGTTATCTAATGTGCTGCTCAGAAATTCCTCCTCCTTTATTGATCATATGACATCGAAAGGTCTATAAATTAGGCTGTTCTCCTGGGGAAGACTGTAACACATTTTACATGATGAAGGAGCTTTGTGCCTGGTGAGCACTATGCCTTACAGGAAATACTATTTAATACTGGCTTAGCTACAGAGTGGCAATGAAAGTGAATTTTCTTATTCTAATTAGAACAGTTTTAATTAGTCTTAACAATGGAAATTGGGACAATTAATTATTAAATTTAAAAAAAAAACTATTTAAGTAGACTTTTTAAGACGGTACAAGTGAAAAAATATTGTGAACTAAGAGCCTATGAAATGTAGAAACTCAACTATTTATTACTCATATGCCAATCTACAATCAGGTCCATAAATATTGGGACATCGGCACAATTCTAACATTTTTGGCTCTATACACCACCACAATGGATTTGAAATGAAATGAACAAGATGTGCTTTAACTGCAGACTGTCAGCTTTAATTTGAGGGTAACTACATCCAAATTAGGTGAACGGTGTAGGAATTACAACAGTTTGCATATGTGCCTCCCACTTGTTAAGGGACCAAAAGTAATGGGACAATTGACTTCTCAGCTGTTCCAAGGCCAGGTGTGTGTTATTCCCTCATTATCCCAATTACAATGAGGAGATAAAAGGTCCAGAGTTAATTTCAAGTGTGCTATTTGCATTTGGAATCTGTTGCTGTCAACTCTCAAGATGAGATCCAAAGATCTGTCACTATCAGTGAAGCAAGTCATCAGGCTGACAACAAATCCATCAGAGAGAAAGCAAAAACATTAGGCGTGGCCAAAACAACTGTTTGGAACATTCTTAAAAAGAAGGAACGCAACGGTGAGCTCAGCAACACCAAAAGACACGGAAGGCCACGGAAAACAACTGTGGTGGATGACCGAAGAATTCTTTCCCTGGTGAAGAAAACACCCTTTACAACAGTTGGCCAGATCAATAACACTCTCCAGGAGGTAGGTGTATGTGTGTCAAAGTCAACAATCAAGAGAAGACTTCACCAGAGTGAATACAGAGGGTTCACCACAAGATGTAAACCATTGGTGAGCTTCAAAAACAGGAAGGCCAGATTAGAGTTTGCCAAATGACATCTAAAAAGCCTTCACAGTTCTGGAACAACATCCTATGGACAGATGAGACCAAGATCAACTTGTACCAGAGTGATGGGAAGAGAAGAGTATGGAGAAGGAAAGGAACTGATCATGATCCTAAGCATACCACCTCCTCAGTGAAGCATTGTAGTGGTAGTGTCATGGTGTGGGCATGTATGGCTGCCAATGGAACTGGTTCTCTTGTATTTATTGATGATGTGATTGCTGACAAAAGCAGCAGCATGAATTCTGAAGTGTTTCGGGCAATATTATCTTCTCATATTTAGCCAAATGCTTCAGAACTCATTGGACGGCGCTTCACAGTGCAGATGGACAATGACCCAAAGCATACTGCAATAGCAACCAAAGAGTTTTTTAAGGGAAAGAAGTGGAATGTTATGCAATGGCCAAGTCAATCACCTGACCTGAATCTGATTGAGCATGCATTTCACTTGCTGAAGACAACAATGAAGGGAAAATGCCCCAAGAACAAGCAGGTACTGAAGACAGTTGCAGTAGAGGCCTAGCAGAGCATCACCAGGGATGAAACCCAGTGTCTGGTGATGTCTATGCGTTCCAGACTTCAGGCTGTAATTGACTGCAAAGGATTTGCAACCAAGTATTAAAAAGTTAAAGCTTGATTTATGATTATTATTCTGTCCCATTACTTTTGGACCCTTAACCAGTGGGAGGTACATAGGAAACATTTCTTGCCAATGTTCTTTTTATAAAAAAATCAGTGAACAGAGTACAGTGAGATGTAACAGCAACGGCTCAGGTTACATAACAAGGAAGCTCTACAGACAGGAAGCGGCATGAAGCACATCTCTTATAAAAACATAAAGGCACTAAATTGAAGTATATATCCTTGTGAAATAAGGCAAATCAACTAACATTCGCCCATACTGATATAACAATGTTATAGTAAACACATTCAGACACAGACAAGGGAAGACGAGAGACAGAAGGGAGTCGGGGGGTGGAGGTATCTAGAGGTCGTTTAGAGATCAGAGAAAGTTATGAAACTGTTTCCAAAGATGCCAAATCTCAATTAATTTCTGGCGAGTGCCAGTTTCCCAAGCCGCTAATTCCTCCAATCTAGACAACTGGTCAGATTTCTCTATCCAAGTATCCAGAGATGGAGGGGTATCAGATTTCCACAACAGGGGAATTAACAGCCTAGCCACGGTAATGAGCATCGTGGGGAGGTTCGCTTTTCAGGGGGTAAGAGATTGGTTACGGCACCACAGCAAATGCAGCTTAGGATCCAGCTTAATTTGCGTCTGTGGAGCACAAACCTGGTTTATAGTGGATTCGATTTGGCGCGAGAAGCCATGGGAGTTGGCTAATACAGCCACTTTTTCTGGTGCAGAAAGTGTAGCGAGAGTTCTATCTCCCAGGCAACTAGGTGTGACATGGTCGGAGGTGCAGAAGAGAGCAACAACTTATACATGGTGGATAGAGCTTTGTGATCCGGGAATTTAGAACCTAGGCGTCCTTCAAGCCACGTCGGAGGGTCATTGGGAGGGGGGGCAGCTTCAATTTCTTGATATCACTGTGGAAATGTAACAGCTGAAGAAACGAGGCCTTCCTTGCTTGAGGCAGGTCTAGTATAGAAGCCCAGTCTAGATCCCCATTCAGGCCTCTAATACTCCACAGAGAGTGGCCTTGGAGGGTGGTCCAAATACCTGAGGGGGCTAGCAAGTCTTTGTGGAGGTAAGGTTGTAGAAGTGGTAATGGAAGGTTAGCGAGAGGTAACCTCAGTTCTTTTTTAGTAAACAGTTTAGACCATTTCACCATCACCACCTGGCACATGTAGGCGATATGAGCAGAGTTGGGCAGACAAGTGCGGACACCCCATAAGGTGAGCTTTTACCTATAGGTAAGTAGAGTGGCTTCTAGTTGACAGCAGCTGATCCGCCAGTAGGTCGAGTCCTCTGATTAATTGGGACGCCTTATAATAGAGGCGAATATCTGGGAGTCCGAAACCACCAAATCTTTTTTCCCTAATAGGAGTCGGGTAGGCAATTCTGGCCTTCCTGCCTTTCTGCCTTTCCAAATAAAAGAGGAGAGAGCTCTCTTTATGTCAGTGAAGTAAGAGTTAGGTAACCAAATTGGGAGTGTTTGTATAAGATAAATGAACTTGGGGACAATGAAAGTCTTCAAATAATTCTTTCTCCCCATCCATGATATGAACAGTAGTTTCACCAACTGTAGGTGTTGCCTAATTTCTTTCAGTAGTGGGAGGTAGTTTAGGATGAATAGTTCGCTCAAGTCAGCCGATATGTGGATGCCTAAGTATTGCATGGAGTGTGGGGCCCAAGAGAATGGGGTGGAGCGTTTTAACTCCCTAACAGTGTCTTGGGGACAGGTGATATTAATGGCTTGAGATTTACTGTAATTGATTTTTAAATTGGAAAGGGATCCGAACTCTTCAAAAATAGACACAAGCTTGGGGAAGGAGGTCACGGGGTTGGAAGTCATGATTAACAGGTCATCTGCGAAGGCCGCAGTGACGTGGGTTTGATTACCTATACTGAGGCCATGTATATCGGGTCTTGGTGAATCCTACATAGTAGAGTTTCCATCAGGATAATGAACAATGCTGGGGACAAGGGACAGCCCTGCTTAGTGCCATTGGATATTAGAAAGGGCGGGAGAGGAAGCCGTTGACCTTGACCCTGGCAGAAGGGGCAAAGTATAGAGTCAGAACAGCGTTGATAAACTGGGAGGTTAAGCCAAATTTCGACATGGCTATAGACATAAACTGCTAATTCACTCTGTCAAAACCTTTTTCTGCATCTGTGCTTAAGAGAGCTAGAGGATGAGCCTTGGATCTAGCCCAGCCAAGGAGATGTAAAAGGCACTTCGTATTCTCGCTCCCCTGTCTGCCATGGACAAAGCCAACCTGCTCCCTATTTATGATATCCGGGAGGACTTTTTGAAGATGAAGAGCTAGAATCTTTGCCCACCACTTAATGTCAATGTTTAAAAGAGAGATCGGGCGGTAGTTCCCACACGATGTAGGGTCCTTATTTGTTTTTTGGATAATAGTAATATGGGCTTCTAAAGCTTGCGGGGGGAGAGCTCCTCCTATAAGGAGATGATTACATAAGACCCTGAAATATGGTACTAATATGTCTTTAAAAGTTTTGTAATAAAGGATGAGGGAGCCGTCAGGACGGGGGTTTTTACCAGAGGGGATGGAGGCAAGGACTTTAAGTACTTCTGCATCAGTTACCGGTGCTGTCAAGGTCGAGGCTTTGTCGATAAAAGTGTTAGGGTCTGAATAAGCCATGGGATCTGGCCTCTATTCAGGGCATAGAGGTTGGCAAAGGTCACCAACTTGTCCGCCAGCATGCCTTTTACAAATATGTAATGCCCATCGGGGTCTGCTACTGTTGATAAGTGTTTGAATGGGAGCTGTTTGTGAATAGCAACACTAACTCCTCTGCTAGCAGCAGTGTAAGTACTATGGAACCAGTGTGGATATCGTGTGAAGTATAGTGTAGGTATCTTACCAGATTTGAAGTGTGTTTCCTGTAGGTAGAGGATAGAGGCTTTGTCCTTTTGGAGGAGGGAGAGAACTTGAGCCCCCTTACAGGGCTCATTCAGTCCTTTCACATTGCATGAGGCTACTACAACTAAAGCCATGGCGAGAATATACGTAAGTAAAAGATGTCCAATACAGAGGACTGCGGCCTTCTGGGGGGGAAGGGTTGGAGAAAAACAAAAGGAGAGACAATGTACACTCAGAGGACAGGACACTGAAACAGACAATACAATAGGGATGGGCAAGTGTGACGTATAACTGAAGTAGCTGAGAAAAACAACAGTATAAGCCTGCAATAAAGTACCAACAAAACGAGTGAAGAAGACCCGAAAAAGGGTAGTAACTGAACTAACGTGCTTCCTTCCCTGCAAAGGACACACTAAGGGGAAGGGGAAGTTCCCCTCCAAGTATGCGGAAGGGGGGGGGGAGGTGTGGTAACAAACTGCCTAGAGATGACAAGCACCTCGACACCACCTATACACAGGAATCAGGAATTACGTAATGCGATATAAGAACAGAGCTAACAGGCACTCTACCCAAATACATATAGCTCGGTGGAAAAGCAAAGATGCGTTAAAGGAGGGGAGGAGGGGGGGAGTGAGGCATAGGGGGGGGGACATGGGAGATAGTAAAGTGAAGTATGGCATTCAAACTTTTCTGAGGCTGGCCACTCGTAAGAAGTGCAAATGTGGAGGGGACAGCACAATATCCCCAACACAGCCGCACCTGGGAGGTTATGACCAGTGGCAACCGCCTCGAGTACAAGGGGCACCACCACTCCAGATACTCTCCAGTGGACCAGTGCACCTATTTTCCGACCTCAGACGAGCACATAAGTGGTACCTTCACATGAGTTATAAAACTATGCACAAGCATCGTATCACGATGGTCACCAATAAACAGGGTACACTAGACAACACTAAAACATTGGCGTCTCAGGACATTATGGGGGACATTACACTGCGTGCAGAATTATTAGGCAAATTAGTATTTTGACCACATCATCCTCTTTATGCATGTTGTCTTACTCCAAGCTGTATAGGCTCAAAAGCCTACTACCAATTAAGCATATTAGGTGATGTGCATCTCTGTAATGAGAAGGGGTGTGGTCTAATGACATCAACACCCTATATTAGGTGTGCATAATTATTAGGCAACTTTGGCAAAATGGGTCAAAAGAAGGACTTGACAGGCTCAGAAAAGTCAAAAATAGTGAGATATCTTGCAGAGGGATGCAGCACTCTTAAAATTGCAAAGCTTCTGAAGCGTGATCATCGAACAATCAAGCGTTTCATTCAAAATAGTCAACAGGGTCGCAAGAAGCGTGTGGAAAAACCAAGGCGCAAAATAACTGCCCATGAACTGAGAAAAGTCAAGCGTGCAGCTGCCAAGATGCCACTTGCCACCAGTTTGGCCATATTTCAGAGCTGCAACATCACTGGAGTGCCCAAAAGCACAAGGTGTGCAATACTCAGAGACATGGCCAAGGTAAGAAAGGCTGAAAGACGACCACCACTGAACAAGACACACAAGCTGAAACGTCAAGACTGGGCCAAGAAATATCTCAAGACTGATTTTTCTAAGGTTTTATGGACTGATGAAATGAGAGTGAGTCTTGATGGGCCAGATGGATGGGCCCGTGGCTGGATTGGTAAAGGGCAGAGAGCTCCAGTCCGACTCAGACGCCAGC
Source organism: Bufo bufo (assembly GCF_905171765.1). NCBI lineage: Eukaryota > Metazoa > Chordata > Amphibia > Anura > Bufonidae > Bufo > Bufo bufo. Next base: position 746,080,066 of record NC_053390.1, on the reverse strand, counting down.
AAGGTGGAGGTGGAGTACTGGTTTGGGCTGGTATCATCAAAGATGAGCTTGTGGGGCCTTTTCGGGTTGAGGATGGAGTCAAGCTCAACTCCCAGTCCTACTGACAGTTTCTGGAAGACACCTTCTTCAAGCAGTGGTACAGGAAGAAGTCTGCATCTTTCAAGAAAAACATGATTTTCATGCAGGACAATGCTCCATCACACGCGTCCAAGTACTCCACAGCGTGGCTGGCAAGAAAGGGTATAAAAGAAGAAAATCTAATGACATGGCCTCCTTGTACACCTGATCTGAACCCCATTGAGAACCTGTGGTCCATCATCAAATGTGAGATTTACAAGGAGGGAAAACAGTACACCTCTCTGAACAGTGTCTGGGAGGCTGTGGTTGCTGCTGCACGCAATGTTGATGGTGAACAGATCAAAACACTGACAGAATCCATGGATGGCAGGCTTTTGAGTGTCCTTGCAAAGAAAGGTGGCTATATTGGTCACTGATTTGTTTTTGTTTTGTTTTTGAATGTCAGAAATGTATATTTGTGAATGTTGAGATGTTATATTGGTTTCACTGGTAAAAATAAATAATTGAAATGGGTATATATTTGTTTTTTTGTTAAGTTGCCTAATAATTATGCACAGTAATAGTCACCTGCACACACAGATATCCCCCTAAAATAGCTAAAACTAAAAACAAACTAAAAACTACTTCCAAAAATATTCAGCTTTGATATTAATGAGTTTTTTGGGTTCATTGAGAACATGGTTGTTGTTCAATAATAAAATTAATCCTCAAAAATACAACTTGCCTAATAATTCTGCACTCCCTGTATAATGGGCTGTGGGGGGGAAAATAAGAAGGGGTATTGGGAGTAAGGGAGTATATTCCAGCTTACACTGGAGGGACAGCGCAGTGGATGTAACCGAGCATACAGGAGGGAACTTACATGAGAAGAACAGTTTCACAGAGCGATCAGCTATCCGCTGGTCACAGTGCCATAAAGGGGAAGCATTCTGGGTTGCAGCGCGGTGTTGGACTGTTTTGACTACTACTCTGCGCAGTGACGATGGTGGATCCACATCTTCTAACACAGGCATCCATGACGGGATCTGAATGGGTTCCGTGTCCAGTGCCGACCAGACTTTGTCAAGATCTTCAGGTGAGTGGACTGTGAGCCTTAGGCCATTTATCCAGAAGGCCAGGCCAAACTGGAACAGCCATGTATATTGCAGGTTTTTCACTCTGAGAGTTTCCAAGAGCGGCTTCAGGATGCACCGCTTTGTCAGGGTCGATGTTGCGATGTCCTGATAGAAGTGAACCACCTCTCCTGCATAGCTGACAGGCTGTTTTTTTCTTGCTGCCTGTAAAATTTGCGAGGTGTCCACATATGACAAGAGGTCGCATATGATGTCACGCGGCGGGTCCCCCGGCTTAGGCTTAGGTCATAGTGCCCGGTGTATACGTTCAATGGTGACCCCGGCAGCTCTGTCATGGCCCAGTAAGTTGCTGAACATCTCCATTGCGACTTTCCTCAGGGCCATTGGGGCATATTGCGCAGTGAGCCCTTTAATGAGTATGTTCCTTCTCCTGCTCCTGTTTTCCTGATCCTCAATGAGGAGGAGCGCTTTATTGATGTGATCGGAGTGCAGCGAGGAGTGCACTATCATGGACTCAGAGAGGGACACCATGTCCGCCTGCTTGGATTCCAAGCACTCTACTCAATTATTCATCTGACGGAGGTCAGCCTTGATGTCGGCCAGTTCTTACATGACTGGCCTGAAGGCCTGGAGAATCGTCTTCTTCAGAAATGCCTTGGTGATTAGAGATAATGAAGACTCACTCTGGTCACTGCCCGTTAAACTGTCTAAGTCAGAGGCCGGGTCTCCTGTGTTTCCCGCTCTCGGCCTCATGGTGGAGTCTTCCCCAGCAGCATGATCGAGGTTCGGCTTCCAATATTTCTGTAAGTCCATTTGGCTCCCCACCGATCTAGGGGTGCAGGTGGAGTCCCCTGGGCGATCCTTTTTCCTCAAATTTGGAGGTTTTCTGTTCGCTAAGAAGGTGGATTAGAGGTGCGTTGTGGAGGAGCTGCAGGTTCACATGTCCATCTCTGTCGGTAGCTAGGCTCCGCCCCCCAGAGGTCCCATTTTCTGATACCCTATTATATAATCTAATGATTGCTAGGGTCTATGAAGTTCCCAACATAGACCTCTCCATGGAAAAATTGCATTTAGCAACCTGTTCTAGAATGTGACCACAATGAGTTGCCTCTACTTGTAGAGCTGCTTAGATGTGAAGAGAGGTACTGGGGCATCAATACACTAAACTCTGGTTCCAGCACCTGGCTTCACTTTACATTATGGAGATTTGCTGTCAGGCTGCTCTGCCTGGAAGCATATCTTAGGCATGATCTCTCCCTTACTATCTACTGTAGTAGAGGACCTCTGTTCTACAATACATAGTGATGATGCAATCCTGTATACAATAAGCTGTTAGTAGCTGAGCAGTCTGATAGAAACAGGAAGGCAGATCAGCCATAACAGCATATCACACACATCATCATATTGTAGAGTTCCTATTGTAGAATAGATAGTAATGGAGCAATAATGCAAAAGATATCCCATCAGACTGAACAGCCTCACACCAAATCTCAGTAATTTAAATTAAAGCCCGGTGTCAGGGCACAGAGTAGAGGCCTGATCATCCTTCACCCTCATAAGCAGCTCTTCTATTGTAGGCAATCTGTCCTAGTCACATTCTAGGATTGATTAATAAAGGATATTTTTATATAATTCCAGAAGAACCCAATTAACAGTCCATTCACCTTAAATTCGCTTATAAAATAAATCTCCAGAGAACATATGGTTGCTAAACTTTACTGTGAGATCAGGTTACAGATGCCCATAGAAGTCTATGGGGGTGGAGGGCAGGAACATGAGACTAGAAGCTATAATGACAGGTAAAGAAGACAGGTAAAGAATAGAGCTCATCCAGCTCTACTATCTCTCTCTAGCACAACCTCAGAAGCAGCTGGGCATGATGGACATAGGGCAGCAATACTGAGCAGTGTAGCTGTTAAACCAGCATTGTGTTAACTTAAGATATAACACTCGCTATAGCCTTCAGCAGCTTCTCTGGCTGTCTCTCTGTTTTTCTTTCACTATGAATCTGCTTCCTACTTTATCTTCTCATAGTGAATTCAGAGTGAATGAATAGCTATGGAGGTGTGGGGGGATTGGGCCTGATAAGTGTAGAAAGAGGCAATATTGATTTGATTTAGATTTCTCTTTTCTTCATTCACTTTTCATTTTGTTAATTGATTTTTATCAATTAAAACTTCCATTTTTGAAAGCATTCTTACTTTAGATCCCCGGGCAGAAGCCCCTGAGACAATCAGCCTATAGGGATGAGAGCAGAGATTAGGGAGATGCTCGAGTTAGGGGTGATCGAGCCATCAGCAAGCCCCTGGGCTTCCCCTGTAGAATTAGTCCAAAAACGAGATGGCATGACCCTGTTTTGTGTGGACTATAGACTGAACGACTGTACTGTGACAGACGCCTACCCTATGCCCCGAGTGGATGAGATGTTGGACAAAATAGCTCAGGGACACTATCTGATGACTATTGACTTGTGTAAGGTCTACTGCCAGATTCTCTAGGAAGCGGAATTCCAAAGTCGGCTATTATTAACCCGTTTGGCCTTTACCAGTTTCGGGTAATGCTATTTGGGATGAAGAATGCCCCGGCTACCTTCCAGCAGATGATAGATCAACTCCTCAATGGTTTTCAAGATTTTGCATGCGCATATCTTGTCGACATTGCAATCTATAGCCAGACATGGGAGGAGCATCTCACACACCTGGGCATAGTGCTAGATAGGATCCGAGCCGCAAACCTGACCCTGAAGCCAGACAAATGTAATATTGGGATGTCTGAGGTGCAATATCTAGGACATAGAGTGGGATGTGGGAAACAGAGGCCGGAACCTGCAAAAATTTAGGCCGTTCTAAACTGGCCGGTTGCCAGAATCAAGACCCAGGTACTTGCGTTTTTAGGGACAGCACGGTACTACAGGAAGTTTGTACCCCATTATAGTGACATAGCCAAACCGCTGTCGGACCTGACTAAAAAGACTCTCCCTAGACAGGTCCTGTGGTCCCCAGAGTGCGAGACAGCGTTTCATCAGTTAAAATCCGCCCTAACGCTAGCTCTCATACTGGCGGCCCCCAATCCTAACAAACGCTTTTTCGTACATACAGACGCCTCCATGTTCGGACTGGGAGCCTTACTAAGTCAAGTTGGCGACAACGGGTAAGAGCACCCGGTGGTGTATCTCAGCCGCAAGTTGTTAGCCCGTGAAGTTGGATATGCTGCCATGGAAAAATAATGTTTGGCCTTAGTCTGGGCTTTTAAGAAATTGCAACCCTACGTGTATGGATGCTCTTTTACCATCATGACGGACCACAATCCCTTGATATGGCTAAACCAGGGGGCAGGAGAGAACGGCAGATTACTAAGGTGGTGCCTGGCTTTGCAACTATACAATTTCACTATACAATATCAGCCAGGGCCTAAAAACGAGAATGTGTATGGATTATCCTGACAGACGAACCTGGAACCTTAATACTACTTTTCCAACATCCTCGAGTTGACCCGTTTGGGGTTCCACTGTGTCTGTTGGACTGTTTCCCGGGGTATTGTCATGGTCCTTGGAATACTGAACCATGTTTACTTGATTATATTACACAGTGGTGGGTCCTCCGCCCTGTCTTTGGTTTAAATCACTCTGTGGTTGTTTGATTGTTCACCATTGTCTTTAGGATAATTCCCTCCAAACGGCTCCGTGTTCTGGAAGGAAGGCATTGTTCTGTTTGTTTGCTTAAGTAATTTAATTATCTCCTGGGACTTCTCTGCATGGCCACACATATCCGCCCGCCAAGTCAAGCTATCGGACCAATCCCTGCTGACTCTGTTTCAAGCACATATTTGTATGGCCAAGAGGACCTGAGTGAGGACTAGAGGGGACTTTACAATTGACCATTATGAAGTGGTTGTTTGGGCAGGGTGTTTAAACTGTTGTGTATAAAAGTGGGTTGTGTGCATTCAGTAAATTAGAGATTCCTGTTTGAACTTACACACATCCCGCCTGGTGTTTGTACTGAGCTATTACCACTGGATTTGACTGGCACATAGCTGTAGTTCGAATCCCGGATTATCGAATCACTGAACAATCAGACATTGCGGTCTGAAGTCTCGGGAGTGACGGGAGAGCGGAACAGAGCGAGCAAAGGTGCTCGTTACAGTTTATATTGTCATGTCCAAGTCAGGAAAATATTTTTACATGGATACATTCTGATATTTGACCATCTACTTTTATTGGGCAAATTACACAAATATCATATGCGTCTTCTCTTTATTTTTACAACTGCCTGTAAGGACTCATGCACAGGACCATATGTTTCATTAATATTTTCATCTCCCTAAATTGCTACTATGATCCATAATTAACCCTTAACATGTTACCAGTACAATCTACATCAAATATCTGAGATGAGAAATGCATGTTATTTTGTTAGTCACATTAAATATGCAAAGACTTTATTATAATTTCAAGACATTTCACACATGTTTTAACAATGAAGATTTTAAAAATGACTTACTCAACTGATTAACATAATGAATCTGACACAACATGGGATTTGTACATTATCATTTATTAATGTTACATTTGTAACAAAATTTATTATTTTTAAAAGATATTTTGAAGTATCAGTGTCTATAATGCTTTTACATATTATTTTTAGTGTTGATCGCAAATATTCTAATTGCTAATTTTTACCGCGAATATCGGCACTTAGAGGATTCATGAAGATGTAGAATATAGTGCTATATATTCATAATTGCGAATGTTCTAGATTTTTTTTTTTTCAGTAACCTCCCTTCTTGCTTGTGGGCCAATGAGAAGGCTGCAATATCTTTGTCACAGCTTAGCAACATCCCTGGCGACCAATAGGAAAGTTGCCTACCCCTTTTCTATATAAGAAACTCTCCAGCAGCCATTTTCTGCATTTTTTTTTTTTTGCAGTACAGAGAGAGAGAGAGAGCAGTGACATTGCTGTGCTCTGTGCTTTCATCTAGATCCTATCCCTTATCCAATTACATTAGATAGTTAGTTAGCTCATATATATAATACAGATATTTAGTGGGAGATGTCAGTGTAGGTTAGATAGTGATATAGTGTAGCTGATAGGTTCCAGTGCAGGGTGTTAGGTAGTGTGATAGGAATTACTGTTTCTCTGCTGTCCATACATACACGCTACAGAGACAGTGCAGTGATGTCACAACAATTCTTAGTGCAACAATCAGTAATATCTACTCAGACCTGATAAAATGTGAAGTTGCATGTATTACGCAAAAAATATGTGCATCATTAGTGCCGATATGTGCAATTGCGAAAATAATGACTGGAGATCACGAATTCTAAAATTCACAAATTTATTGCGAATATTATGCGAAAAATTTGCGAAATATCGCAAAAACGAATATTGCCTATGCAATATTTGCAAACTCCTGTATGACTTACCACTTTGATAATCTATTATGTATAATTTTATCATCATTTATGAAAAAATTAATTGCATAGGAAAGTCATTACCTAAATAAAATAAAAAAATCCAGGTTCAGATTTTTTGTGCTCAAAAACAACCAGAGAATTTTCTTAATGCGAATTAGAGGCAATTTTTCTCTGATAAATACAATATGTAGGTAACTTTAGAAGCATATACATCAGAGGTGTCCCCCATTTAAATAATTCCTGTTAAGTCCCGCTTTCCATACAGTTTAATGTTAATTTTGCTTGCTTGACACTTTCAGTAACTCCCATGGACGTCAATGCACATGGAACAATTTCTACCGCTCCATTGCACTGTACGTAAAGGGGGAATGGGAACCTCCATTCTCCTAAAAAATACACTGTGGGATCTGCATTATCAGATTTATGACTAGAGTTGAGCGAACACCTAGATGTTCGGGTTCGGGGAGTTCGGCCGAACTTTTAAAAAAAGTTCGGATTCGGGACCCGAACTTGATCCGAACTTGGACCCGAACCCATTGAAGTCAATAGGGACCCGAACTTCACTTTATTATTTTCCGTTATAACATGGTTATAACGGAAAGTAATAGTATTAGCTTTTTCAGATCAGAGTTTTCACAATCGTGAAAACTCAGATCCGACAGTATATTCTAACACAGTGGCATTCCCATGGTGATGGGGACGCTTCAAGTTAGAATATACTAAGAACTGTGTACATAACTGCCCCCTGCTGCCTGGCAGCACCCAATCTCTTACAGGGGGCTGTGATCCGCACAATTAACCCTCAGGTGCCGCACCTGAGGGGTTAATTGTGCGGATCACAGCCCCCTGTAAGAGATCAGGTGCTGCCACACAGCAGGGGCCAGACCCCCCTCCCTCCCCAGTATTAAAATCATTGGTGGTCAGTGCAGCCCCCCCTCCCTCCCCAGTATTAAAATCATTGGTGGCCAGTGCGGCCCCCCCCTATTAAAATCATTGGTGTCCAGTGCGGCCTCCCCTCTCCCCCCCTAATTAAAATCATTGGTGGCAGTGGCCACAGGTTAACAACCCCCCCCCCATCATTGGTGGCAGCGGAGCGGCAGTTCTGATCAGAGTCCCAGTTTAATCGCTGGGGCTCCGATCGGTTACCATGGCAGCCAGAACGCTACTGCAGTCCTGGCTGCCATGGTTACTTAGCACTTTTAGCAGCATTATACTTACGTGCGCTGTCTGTGGCCGGCCGGCGCTCCTCCTACTGGTAAGTGACAGGTTTGTGCTATAAGCAATGCGCCGCACAGACGGCCACAGACAGCGCATGTAAGTATAATGCTGCTAAAAGTGCTAAGTAACCATGGCAGCCAGGACTGCAGTAGCGTCCTGGCTGCCATGGTAACCGATCGGAGCCCCAGCGATTAAACTTGGACTCTGCTTGGAACTGCCGCTCCGCTGCCACCAATGATGGGGGGGGGTGAGGGGAGGCCGCACTGTACACCAATGATTTTAATAGGGAGGGGGGGGCGCACTGGCCACCAATGATTTTAATACTGGGGAGGGAGGGGGGTCTGGCCCCCTGCTTCCTGGCAGCACCTGATCTCTTACCGGGGGCTGTGCGGCACCTGACGGGTTAATTGTGCGGATCCCAGCCCCCTGTAAGAGATCAGGTGCTGCCAGGCAGCAGGGGGCAGTTATGTCCACAGTTCTCAGTATATTCTAACTTGAAGCGTCCCCATCACTATGGGAACGCCTCTGTGTTAGAATATACTGTCGGATCTGAGTTTGCACGATCTAACTCAAATCCGATGGTATATTCTAACATAGAGGAGTTCCCATGGTGATGGGGACGCTTCAAGTTAAAATATACGGGTGCCGAACACCGTAAAGTTCGGTACGAACCCGAACTTTACAGTTCGGTACGAACCCGAACTTTACAGTTCGGGTTCGCTCAACCCTATTTGAGACATATCATGTGTAGAAATGAGCAAAGTTTTGAAATTTTTGATTCAGACAATTCACCGTAGTTCATCAAGAAATTTAATTTGTTTTGAATTAATTCATCTTGAATAGCGATAAATCTGGTATACCCAGGCCCCTCTGCCTAATCATATTTATCCCATTTGATGGCCCAAACTCAGTGTGAAGGCTTGGAACTTAAACTTCAGGGAGGGTGCAAGAAGACTGCAGTTAGAGTGCAGGGGGAGTGTATTGACATGTGCATTACATTCTAGTGCACCCATATTCATAGTTAAACTGTTCTGAAGGTACAGTGCCATAGGGCTCATGCAAGTGAACGCATTTTCTTTTCATGTCCATTCTGTTTTTTATTTTTGCGGACAGTATGCAAAAAAAAACGGAAGTTACTCCTTGTGCATTCCATTTCTGTATGTCCGTATTTCCATTCCGCAAAAAAAAAAAAAAACATGTCCTATTTTTTTCTGCATTACGGACAAGGATAGTACTGTTCTATTAGGGCCCAGCTGTTCCGTTCCACAAAATACGGAAAGCACAGGGACTTCATCCGTATTTTTTGCGGATCCGTTTTTTACTGGCCATAAAATACATATGGTTTTGTGCATGAGTCCTTACAGGCAGTTGTAATTTATCTCTATCTACATCACTGTGCAGGGCACTAAGATTCATAGCTAATCCATTCAGTATTCGGTCAAGAAACGTGCCAGGCCTACTTTATTGCCTTGCACTTAACTGTGCTGTGCACCAAGATTCAAGTCGTCAGCAGCAGCAAAAAAAAAAATATGTGCACGCTCCTGCAGAAGTTGTGTCTGTTGAAATAGTTCGTTTTACAGGTACAAAGCAATTAAGTCAGCCTACTCATAGACACAGACAATGCGGTATCTATGGAGATCTGATTAGACCACCCAAAAATCTTTATTCTTATACCTTTTTGATAATGGGAGTAACTGGGTGTTTCTGGGCAGTTACAATACTTAATAATTAATGTGGAGTATTACATAATTGCACGTGATAACAGATTGTCAATAATTTGTACTTTCAGAACTAGGTGAACGGTTATTTGACAGATTCTGGGACATATTTGCCACATTGTCACTGGGCATCAAAGGCGCACTCGGTCTCCCATCAGCTGCAGACCTGCTGCTTAGCTTCGAGAACGAGGATCTGTGTTTGGCCTCGTTCCCAGGGTGGCTTTGCTAGCTGGGAGGCTCCCTGCTCCTAGGTCTGCCTTGGTCGCCGAGCTGATCACTCGGTGCTCGACTTGTCTGTCTGTCGGTCATGTGACGCTGGCCACGTCACATGACCCTCAGACCCCACTATAAATACAGGCAGCCTGCTGGCCACAGGTTGCCTGTTAATTCTAGGTTCCTGGCTATTTGTTGGACTACTGATTACTCACCTGATCCTGTTCCCTGACGATCCTTTGCCTGCTCCTCCTGTACTGCGCATCCCTCCTGGTATTGTGACCTCGGCTCCCACCTGACTACTCTTTGCGGACTCCCCTGGTTCTTCTCTACTCTCCTGGTATTTGACCCCGGCTTCTCCTGACCATTCTTTTCTTAACCCTTTGTACTGCGTAGCTCTCTTAGTTCTGACCCGGTCCGTTCACATTCCGTTATTTGTCTTGTCTCTCTTCCCAGCACGTATCCTAAGTTAGGGACTGCCGTCTAGTTGTCCCCTGTCATTAGGACTTGCGAGGCAAGTAGGCAGGGCCAGAGGTGAGGGTGGAGCTCAGTGGTCACTATCCTCCCCCCTGTGTGTAGTGTATGTGACTGTCACAGATTAACAGGTCGTAACCTAACCACTGTATCATGAATCCTCTGGTGATCCTGACTGACCATGTCTCTAACCTGATGCAGATGGTGCAGGAGCTAGGGGAGAAACTACTTCCATCCCTCAGGCCTCCAGTCCTTTAGATTTAGATTAGTTAATTTAGAGCCCCAGATTAAGCTTCCTGAGCACTTTTCTGGAGATCGGAAGAAGTTTATTTCATTTAAAGAAAATTGTAAACTTTTTTTCCGTTTGCGCCCCGTATCCTCTGGCTCCGAGAGTCAACGTGTGGGCATTGTCATTTCCCGGTTACAGGGTGATCCCCAGGACTGGACATTTTCGTTACCTGCTGACGCCAGTTGTTTAACATCAGTGGAGGGTTTTTTTCAGGCCCTGGGTACCCTGTATGATCAACCAGACAGGACACTGGTAGCCGAGACTGCTCTAAAGGTTCTGGTTCAGGGCAATCTACCTGCGGAGGAGTATTGAACCCAATTCAGAAGGTGGTGTGTTCCCTCAGGATGGAATGAACCAGAACTTAAGAGTCAGTTCAGGTCAGGTCTGTCTGATAACTTAAAGGATCTTCTAGTGAGTTATCAGCTTTCAGAGACTGTAGAGGAGATGATGACCCTTGTAGTCCGACTTGACCGACGGGTTAGAGAGAGACGACAGGAACGAGAGTTCTCTTCTCAGATGGTGGTCCAGCCTGAGTTCTACCCCAGAAACAACGCTGAGGTCTCTACCGAGGAACCCATGCAGGTCGACATGACTCAAGGGAATCTGCGCCGCAGACGTGGAGTGTGTTTTTACTGCGGAGATCCTGACCATTGGATCAACCAGTGTCCTAAGAAGGCCCTCTCTGTTAAGTCTCCCAAGGCAAGGCAACCTGAAGACCAGGTACACCCTGATATTACGAAATGTAAGCTTTTGGTACCTATAACAATATCTCTGGGGGTTAATAAATGGCCGGGTAAGGCCTTTATTGACTCTGGTTCAGTGGCCAGCTTTATTGACTCTGAGTACGCCATTAGACTGGGTATTCCAATTTTTTCTCTTCCTACACCTATCCATCTCATGGCTATTGACGCCACTCCCCTGGTAGGTGGTATGGTGAGGTCATGTACCTCAGAAATTTCTTTAACCGTGGGGGTGTGCCACTCTGAGAAATGTTCCCTCTTAGTCCTGGAGAACTTACCAGTCGAGGTGGTACTAGGGTTGCCTTGGCTCCGATTACACAACCCCACTATTGATTGGTCCAGAGGGGACTTGGTGAAATGGGGACCTAAGTGTGACTCGTGCTTGTCTGTGGTACAAGCTGGTGTCTCAGCTGATATATTACCCACGGTCATTAGGGAATATTCTGATGTGTTCTCATCACCTACCCCGGAGGTTCTACCACCCCATAGACATTATGTTTGCACCACAGAGTTAGTAGAAGGTGCCAGGTTTCCTAAGGGGCGTATTTATAATCTCTTTAAGCCCGAACGCAAGGCCATGGAGGAAAGCCTCGGTAAGGGGCACATTAGAACTTCTGTCTCTCCTATGGGAGCAGGGTTTTTCTTTGTTAAGAAGAAGGATGGTGGTCTTAGGCCTTGTATCGATTACCAGAAATTGAATAAGATCACTATCCAGAATAGATACTCTCTCCCATTGATTCCGGATTTATTTAACCAGGTTCTGGGGGCAACCTGGTTTTCCAAGATTGATCTGAAAGGGGCATATAATCTAATCCGAATCAAGGAGGGAGACGAATGGAAAACGGCGTTTAAAACTCCGGCAGGACACTTTGAATATCAGGTTATGCCTTTTGGACTCCGCAATGCCCCAGCTGTGTTCCAAAACTTTATGAATGACATTCTTAGACAGTTTTTAGGTTAATTTGTCATTGTCTATCTTGACGACATTTTGATATTTTCCCCTGATTTCAAATCTCATGTGTCTCATGTTAGACAAGTATTAGAGGTGTTGAGGGAGAATCAGTTGTCCGCTAAACAAGAGAAATGTGTCTTTGGTGTACAGGAGATACTGTTTCTTGGGCATGTCCTGACCCCTCACGCCTTCAAGATGGATACTGGTAAGGTACCAGTGTCGTTGCTAGGGCTGGTGTCACCCGGTGCTGTAGAAAATGGTGTCACCCCCCCCCCCTTTCCCGAAGCAATAATTTTTTAGCCATATATGGGGGCTATGGTGGTGCTACTGCCATAGGGGGCATCCTTTAGCTCAGCAGACCCCCCCTAGCAGTCAGAGTCTGGTCTCGGGAGCGGCACTTCCAGATTATTTTCTGTCCGCCGCCACAAAATAATGGTGCTTATAGAACAGACTACATAGTGTAGCGGTATACTGTATATTGTGTGGCACAGTGTATGTTATATGTGTATAACATAAACATATTTCACATGAAAACTTATAATTACTTGGCTTGGCCCTTGGGGATCTCGGACACCACTTCAACACTTTGGCCGGGGGCTCGGTGGAGCTGATGTTGTGTTTTTTCCTAATGAGAGAGATTTCATAATAAGGATTTGGAGAAGGGGCAGAGGGATAGCAGAACAGGGAGAGGCTGTGCTGCTACTAGGGGGTCATACCATAGGGGAGTAATAAAGCCCACCATAATCCCCCCCCCTAGTAGAAATAATTCTCCTTTTAATGTGACAATGCAAAAAATACCCCCTTGTAATGCCCCCAGTTGAGCTAATGTCCCCATAGTGCCCCCAAAATGTCCCAGTATAAAATACCCCTATATAGTGCCCCCAATAAATTCCCCCATAGTGCTCCTCTTCCCCTTTCCTGCTAGTGCCCCCCATAATGTACCAGTATAAAATGCCCCATATATAGTGCCCCAGTAGATGCCCTCAGTGTCCGGCCTCTGATGCCGGCCTAGTGTCCCCCATAATGCCCCCCAATAATGTGCCAGTAAGTGTCCCCATAGATGCCCCCATCATGTGCCAGTATCAAGTGCCTCTCTCCCCCCCCCCACATGTCCCAGTATCATAGTGCCATCTCCCCCCAATGTGCCAGTATCCAGTGCCTCTCTCCTTCCCACCCCCATATGCCAGTATCATAGTGCCAAACCCCCCCATGTGCCAGTATCAAGTGCCTCTCTCCCCCTCATGTTCCAGTATTATAGTGCCATCTCCCCCCCCCAAAAAAAAGTGCCAGTATCAAGTGCCTTTCTCCCCCCATGTGCCAGTATCATAGTGCCATCTCCCCCCCAATGTGCCAGTATTAAGTGCCTCTCTCCTCCCCCCCATGTGCCAGTATCATAGTGCCATCTCCCCCCCCAAAAGTGCCAGTATCAAGTGCCTCCCTCCTTCCCACCCCCATGTGCCAGTATCATAGTGCCATCTCCCCCCAATGTGCCAGTATTAAGTGCCTCTCTCCTTCCCACCACCCATGTGCCAGTATCATAGTGCCAACCCCCCCCCCATGTGCCAGTATCATAGTGCCAAACCCCCCATGTGCCAGTATCAAGTGCCACCCCCCCATGTGCCAGTATCAAGTGCCTCTCTCCTTCCCCCCATGTCCCAGTATCATAGTGCCATCTCCCCCCCAAAAAAAGTGCCAGTATCAAGTGCCTCTCCCCCCATGTGCAAGTATCAAGTGCCTCTCTCCTTCCCACCCCCCATGTGCCAGTATCGTAGTGCCAACCCCCCCCCCATGTGCCAGTATCAGGTGCCAACCCCTCTCCCTCTATGTTCCAGTATCAAGTGCCTCCTGCTCCCCCCATGGCAGTAACAGTCGATATATGTCCATATATGGAGTCAGTACTTGTGTAGTCTGTATTTCAGAAGAATTTCTGCTGGGATTAGAACCCACGACCTTCTGTATCAGTGGCAAAGCACTTACCCACACAGCCATAAGAGCTGCATTGCTACTGACTGAAAAAATATGAGACTTCTACGTAAGTATATTATAACATTGTACAAGGAAGGCAATCCATTAGAATATACATAAAAATAAAACGTAACCTTTAATAATGTTACTATGAGGGTCCATTCACACGTCCAGCAATGTGCACGGACACCGGCAATGTGCATTCCGCAATTTGCGGACCGCACATCGCCGGCACTATAATAGAAAATGCGTAATCTTGTCTGCAATTGCGGACAAGAATAGGACATGTTTTATTTTTTTGCGGAAACGGAAGCACGGATGCAGAAGTGCGGATCCGCAAATGCGGATGCGGATCAGCAAATGCGGATGCGGACAGCACATTCCGGCACCATTCAAAAATGAATGGGTCTGCACCCATTCCACAAAATTGCGGAATGGATGCGGACCCATTTTGCGGACGTGTAAATGGAAAAGATATCCCACAAAATGAAAATAAATTTAATTATTAAAGTTAAGCAAAAAGGATATAACCTGTAGATATAAAATAGAAAATTCGGATGTATGCTGGAGATGCTGTAAAGATAAGGGTTCATACTTTCACATCTGGTGGTCTTGTCCCCAAATTAAAACATAGCGGTCAGAAATATTTGAAGAATGTAACAAGATATTTCACTCAAATATCCCAATGACACCACAATTAGCACTCTTAGGTATTTACACTCCCAGCACCTTGGAACCTATCCCTCCATTATTCAATAACCTTTTAGACGCAGCACGCCTCTTGATCCCCCATTACTGGTTATCTGAAGATAATCCACCCATTCCCTAATGGATAGCTAAAATAGATCAACTCTATAGATTTGAAGAGTTAGCCTCATGGGAAAACAATAGAAACATCACATTTAAGAAATGTTGGCTACCCTGGACTTCTTTCAGGAACTATTAACAATGTAGCAATTATACTGTATACTCTTCTTTGTGTAGATCATTTCTGAAATGAATCACTTGTCTTTCACTTAGATCCTTGCAAGATTGTCCTTATACCATGATTTGTAAAACCATTTTAGTAATGTACCTGAAAAAAGTAGTTTTTTCATACTTTGTTTAATGTCTCTTAACAGTCTTTTCTGTAATACCACAATTTTCTACAATAAAGAATTGAAAAAAATAAAATAAAGAAAGTTAAGCAAAAAGCATAGTAGGCAATAACATGTGCTCGGCGGCACCAAATCAGAAACCATATGTCTTACCACAATCCGAGGGGTTCCAGTGCACATCCATGGATCTTGGAGGGAAAGCAAAAAACATCTATCCCTGGGCTAGATGATGATGTGGTATTAAAGGACAGGTTGGGCAAAGAACTGTCCCTGATATTGCCCTACAGGGGGGTGATATTCTGGCCCTGTTAGCCTAACCACAGACCACCCGCCCTGGTAAGAGCGACCCCGTCCGGAACCTTACCCTATATAAAAATGGCCCTAGTAAGCCCCTAGCCCCTAGGCCCCTGACTTCTAGGTGATCACTATATAGATCTATGTGTTTTTGACTCATTATAAAAGTATATTATAAGTATATCGCACCCCCCTGTGTATCTCACCTATCGATAGCACACCTATACCAGTCCTTAAAAGGACTTTTGTGGCCCTATTAGCTAGTGTTTGGTGTCCCCAACAGCCTGTCCCTGCTCCACATAGCAACCTCTCCCTACACTGGCAAAACACTAAATGTAAATTGGTGGCCAGATCAGGTTTATTTATAAGGTAGGGGGTATGTCCATGTGCTGAAACGTCTCAATTGGCTGTCCTGTACCACTTGATGGATGTGTCATGGGTCAAAGTTGTTCACAATGTAAAAGAATATGGCGGTGGAGAATATTTCCATATGTTCACATGTTCGGCGAATCAAGAACACCCAAAGTTTGCCGCGAAACGACCGCCGGGCGAACCGCAAGGCCATCTCTAGTGGTGAAATTTTTTATGTGAAACAGGCTTTTTCGGGAAAATTGATGGGTGATAGTAGACTTTCTTCTGTATGAACAGAATTCCATTATTCTTTCTTTGGTGGAAATTTTTATTTCAGCCAATTTTTATTGTGAAAATTGTTGGGTGATTGTACACCTCCTTTTGTGGTATGGCTTGAATTATGTTGTTGTGGGTCCTGCAGTAAAGATAATGAAAACGCTGATGACAACACACCAGCAGAATTTCCCTTTACTATCTATTCACAATTAAATCAAGCAGATTCCCTAAGTTGAAAACATTCATGTGTTTTTATCTGCTCCGTCTGCATTCGATCTCCACAGCACACAAGACATGACAGGAGAGCCTCTGCCTTGGAGTCCAAGTCCAGTTTCTAGAGATCAGGAGTTCCATCAGAATTGTGCGTAACAATCTTGCTCCCTGTGCAAAGCCATAACAAAAGGACTCCATAGGCATACACATGGGAGGAAGCTGAAGCTGGTTGCCCCAATTTTAATTCAGGAGCAGTAAAAAGCAGGAAGCAAATAGAGGTGGCTGAACTCCGCTGCTCTGTATCTCTTGTGAAGTCAATGTCTCCAGCAATGCCCCTCTCGCGATTTACAGCAAATTCATTATTTTCATGTAGATATCCAAAAATTATGTTAGAAGCATGTATTGTATGCAAGCCATGTGCGAGCCCTCTCAATTAAGGGCCTACTTGCCATTCAGTGGTGCCGTTATATGTGTTAAACCCCTTTTTGTGGTGAAATTTGTTATGTGACACTGGCTATTTTTTGGAAAATGTATGGGTAAATGTACACCTCCTTTTGTGCTATGGACCAATGTACTTAGTAGTGAAATTCTTTCTGCGACACTGGCTCTTTTTCGGAAAATGTATGGGTGAATGTACAACTCCTTTTGTGGTATGAAACTACTTAGCGGTGAAATTCTTTTTGTGACACTAGCTCTTTTTCGGAAAATGTATGGGTGAGTGTACACCTACTTTTGCGGCATGGACCGACGTACTTAGTGGTGAAATTCTTTCGGTGACACTGGCTTTTTTCAGAAAATATATGGGTGAATGTACACCTCCTTTTGCGGTATGGCACTACGTAGTGGTGAAATTTTTTCTGTGACACTAGCTATTTTTCAGAAAACATATGGGTGAATGTATACCTCTTTTTGCGGTATGGAACGACTTACTTAGTAGTGAAATTATTTTGTGACACTGGCTCTTTTTCGGAAAATGTATGGGTGAATGTATACCTCCTTTTGCGGTATGGAACAAATTACGTAGTGGTGAAATGTGTTATGTGAAATGGGCTTGAAAAATTATGTTGACTACACACCTCCTTTTGCAACATGGGCTTAATTACGCAGTGTTGAAATTTTTAATTTCAAAGTAAACTACGCTGCTCTGTATCTCTTGTTAAATCAATGTCTCTAGCAATGCCCCTCTCGCGATTTAAACCAAATACATTATTTTTATGTAGAGATCCAATAATTATGTTGGAGGCATGTAGTGTATGCAAGCCATGTGCAACCCTGGTTTTGCCTGGGAGAATGGAGTCACACAGGGGAGGATCTGCTCTGTGTCCTTCAGCAAGAAATCGAATCCTGCCTTTCTCTACGACAACTCAAAATCGGAACCATAATGACCGTCAACGGGAAGAACATGGTGTCGGTGCTGCGTCAAGGATGGCTAAGCCATGTGCCCTGCATGGCACACGTGTTCAATCTGGTTGTCAAGCGGTTCCTGAAGTCTTTCACTCATCTGCAAGACATCCTAAAAATGGCCAGGAAACTTTGCATGCACTACAGTCACTCGTACACTGCAAAGCACACCCTCCTTGAGCTGCAGGCAGAACTGCATCCCCAACATGGGCTGATATGCAATGTTTCCAACCTTTGGAATTCTACCCTCCATATATTAGACCGACTGTATGAACAGAGAAAGGCCATAAACGATTTCCTGATGATCCAAGCGGATAAGAGTAGTCCCTTGTGTAACGTTGATGTCAGCCAGTGGCAGCTCATGAGTGACACCTGCCGTTTGCTCAGGCCCCTTTGACGATGCCACATTATTTGTCAGTCGCCAGGACTACAGGATGAACGATGTCATTCCACTGCTTCATGTCCTGGAACAGATGCTGGTAAATCTGGCTGGTCAAGGGTCAGGAGATGTGGCGCCTAGAAAGATGGCATCAGAGTTTGATACGTTTGTCTGTCAATATCTCTGTTTACAGTCAGTGAACAGGATCATCATTTATCGCTAGGATATGCAAACACCAACCGATGAGGTGTTAACCGCCAGAAGTAGGTCATCGGCACGAAGGAGCAGTCAATTTCACAGCTCGAGGTATCCTCCTCAAAGCTTGACCTCTGCACGTCGACAGTCTGCTTTGCGAAGCTTGTCTAAAAGAAAAATCCTGCAGTGCACTTTCTTGTAGGAAACTCTTGATCCGGCATAGGCTGCTTTGCTCCTTCAAAAACAATGGACTCTATACAGCGTGACACCGATGTATAATTTCTCATACACCAGACTGAAAGAGTATTCCAAGCACCTGTATGCCCACATAGCTGATGAGAAGCTGAAGGGTCTTGCCACTGAAGTTGGCTCAGAGCTAAACCTAAAAGACAATTTTTTTTCTGTTTACCCGGACTCAAAGGAAAGGACAGAGATGCACTGGCTGTGCTCATACAGATTTCATTCAAGCCTCCACTCACCAAGGCAAGCACAGAGGACCGGATTGTGTGGACAGGTTGGTTCTGCAGGACGTACAAAGAGGACGATCTATTGGAGGTGTTACCTAAGATATTTACTTGCCTCTCGCTCTTGCTGCATAACGACTCTAAGGCGCTTACAGCTATTATAGGGACTTGGTTCCAAAGAAACTTTGACTGTTGTTTCGGTAATCTGGTGATCAGTTCTCAGGATCTTACGTGGCTAGCAGCGATGTGGACCGGGTATGACGTGTCTGAATCAGTGTCGGCCACAGAGCTTGTTTTCTCTGTGCCCGTCGAACTTCACATGGACATTTATTAGGCCATACACGCAGAGGACTTCAAGACTTTATGGAATGAGTCATAAATTAAAGGACGAGGTCACGTTGGAAGAAGTGGACAATTTATTCCTATGTCTTTACTCGCATTTCTTCAGACACTTTAGAATCCACTTATCAGCAACCCAGCTCGTCACGGAATGGGTTGGATTCAGCTTGTTTGCTGGACTGTCCTCCAGTTATCAGCCATAACCCCATACATTTCCTGATCCGTATGCATCACCCTCGTGGTCACCCCGACACTGGTCGTCAATCTGTTCTTGATGAAGCACTTTGTTTTTCTAGTTTTGTCTTTTAAATCTTGTAGTTTTGCCCCTTCTGTGTTGTATTTTGTGTGTGTTAATATCCTGTTTGTTAAATAAACGTTGTTTTTTCTCCCCCATTAAAAAAATATGTGTTTGTCATTTGGTAGCCCAAAGCAGGAGTGGGTAAAAAACACAGAAGACATGCAACTATTCCATTCACGTGTCATCTCTGTTTTGGATCCACTCCTGTTTTTTTTTGGCATTAGCAATACTGATGGATTATTGACCAAATGCTGACCATGTGAAGGTGGATTCTCAAAAGACAGGGTTGTTCTTATGACGGATCAGACAAAGGGCAAAATAATCGGTGGCATCAACACAAACTTACTCCTGACACCCTCTCCACTCTGTCATGGGGGCATTACTTGTATCAGCTAGTAAAAGAACAAGTTCTTTAGACATCTATGTGGAATCAGCTGATGACAGTGTAAAAGGAGTGCATTTTTTCTTGGCGCTAACATCGACCTGTAAGGCTGAGTTCATACTAGAGTTATTTGGTCAGTTTTGGCACCGTGACTGTCCAAATAAGTGAAGTGTGCAGTGATTCTAAGTGTGACGACTGTCATCTGCATGTCATACGGACTCACAGTATTATTTTACTACCATAGCAGACTCCCTATGCATGTTACTGCAAGGCACAGTGTTCTACACCACTATAAAGGCTCTGTACACCAGGAAATAGATGTTTTTTTCACGTAATTTGCTGAGAATTTTTTCTTATCAAACCAAATTTTTCCAAAAAAATTCGGCGAAGCGGTGAATCGAATTTTTGAAAAATTTGCTCATCTCTAATGATCACACGGTCAAAAATACAAAATATCACAAAATATTGCAAAAGCTTAATTTTGTGACTTTTTGAAGTCAGAATTATGGAATGCAGGGCTTGATAAATTGGCCAGTGTTTTATTTTTGTGTGAGTCTACTTTAGTGTGTGTATATTTGTATTTTTGAAAGTGTACATCTGTTCTAAAAATTTTCCATCTCTAATTTCCAACTTTATCCTAATGGGTGTAAGCTAATTTTGCAGTGAATGTTATTTCAAGCAATTTTGTTTAGTTTACTGCTTCATTTGATGTGTTTAGAACTACTAGTGGGGAAGGCAGCTTCCTAAAATTCAATAAATTATAGTTGCACATGTGCTGTAAAACATGCAAAATGCACCCATGATAAGAATTATCAAGATTTATTCTTCTGAATTCTGCTTGCGTTATTCAATTAGAATAATTTGAACGTAATTATGTTGCAAATAAAGTGTTCTTTTCGAAAGTTTCATTTAAATAGTCACTATAGACTTATTAACACATTACTTCAACCATCCTTGAAAAAGTGAAGCACTCTTCTAAAACAATCGATCATCTTAATGTTGTGTGACAGGATATCACTAATATTAAGTAATAATCTAGCCATAGTGCGTCAAGATACCAGTAGAACTTTCAGAGAGAATCATTGTTACAAATGATATACACTTACATTTGGAATGTGCACAAAACTGTGTTTTTGGTGCACATCTGATTTGCATTTTTGCGGATCGGATGCGGGCCAATTCATTTCAATGGGTATGCAAAAAATGCTGACAGCACAACATGTGCTGTCTGCATCCTTATGTCCATCGTGCCGTCCTGTAAAAGAAAAAAATAAAGTCTTATTGTTGCGGACAAGAACATGCATTTTATACAATAGATAAGGACATGTGGAATAGGAAAGTGCGGATAAACAAGGCCGTAACAGCAAAACAGATACGGTCATATGCAGGAGGCCCTAAAGGTAATATGAAATTTCCTGACAAAAGTTAACATGTGAGTCCAGGCTTTTTCTCTTCTTTTAGGATACTGAAAAATCCATAGCATATTTCAAAATTAGATTATTTCTGCAGCATGACCTTGGACCTGCATGTCCCATTCATATGAACAGGATTATTACAGAAATTTTTGCAACAAATCTGCCACATATGAGTGTCCCCTTACTCATTCAACAAAGACCCAACATATAAACACTTAAAAGGATTATCCATTAATAAATATTGATGACCTATCACCTGCATTGGCCCGTCATATAGGAAGATCACACAGCTCATTTATGTCAATATGACTACAATGTAACACCAGTCACAATTCAAGCATAATAGAGGTGCTGTGTTAGAAAATAAGCTTCCTACAAGTTCCCACAAAATGCTCACTTCACTCCTCCATAAATAACTTCAGGGGTGTAGTTTACAAAAATTTGGTCACTTATTGGGGGTTTCCATTGTATGGGTACCTCAGGGTCTCTGCAAATGTGATGTGGTGCCCAAAAAACATTTCAGTAAAATATGTGCTCCAAAAGTCGATTGGCCCAAATGGCACTCCTTCCCAATTGAGCCCTGCCATGTCCCCATGCAGCAGCTTGTATCCACCTTCATGGCATTTCCGTACCCGGTATTACCTGCCTATAAGTTGAAGTTGTGTGGTGTGTCTCTCAGATGGAATGAGCTGGGCACAAAATATTGTGCACTGAAATTTTATATCTGTGGAAAAGGTGCCAAATACAGTACTTGTGGCATCAAAATGCTCACTCCACTCCTTGAGGTTGAAGTTTCCAAAATGGGGTCACTGATCGGGGGTTCCATTTATTAGTTCACCCCAGAGGGATTACTTTTCACACTGGCATATGCTGGGCACAAAATATCAGGCAATGAAATGATGTATCTGCGAAAAATTGTAATTACTGTACCATCTTCTATAAATTATTTTTTACAAAACACCTGTGGGGTCAAAGTGCTCTTGATAAATGATTTAATGGGTGTGGTTTTTAAAATGTGGTAACTTTTGTAGGGTCCCTTTATTATTTAACCTTAAAACATCTGCCCTTGTCAGTATAATTGTCATGGTCTTACCTGCTTGCTGCTCTCCTTCGTTTGACATGTGCTGGCGGCCATCTTGGGTCCTGGGTTTCTTGTAGCCTTCCACCCTGCGGCTCCTCCTTCCCCTGGGAGGAGCTGGATGCCTAGCTCATATATATAGGAGGTCTGTGGCTTCAGTTCCTTGCTTGGTCCTCTTGTGTTCACATGCTTCTAAGACTGCTGCTGCTTCTGGTTCCTGATCCTGGCCTCGTCTGACTACCC
The DNA here is from genome assembly GCF_905171765.1 of Bufo bufo. NCBI lineage: Eukaryota > Metazoa > Chordata > Amphibia > Anura > Bufonidae > Bufo > Bufo bufo. The sequence goes on along the minus strand of NC_053390.1, from coordinate 746,057,508 downwards.
TGCTGGTTCCTGCTCCTGGCTTCGTCTGACTACCCTTCTGGTTCCTGACCTCTGGCTTCGCAAAGACTCTGCTCGGTTTCACCATCCGTTTGGACTTTTGCTTTACAGCTTTATTTTCAATAAAGCCTTCTTATTTTCACTTATCTCTTGTTGTACGTCTGGTTCATGGTTCCGTGACATTAGGACCAAGCCATGAATTCTGACGGTACAGGGCCATCCTCGCTACCCACGCTGGTTGCCAGACTTGATCAGCAGGATCACCTGTTGGGTCGGTTCGCTGTGGCGTTGCAAACCCTGCTTGAACGCACGGCTCATTTCGCTCCCGTTGCCGATGGGTCGGTTGTCGCTCCTGGGCTCGCTCCTACTGCCGCTCCGGTTGTTGCGCCAGAGTCTACCCCGACACCTGTTGTTGCGCCTGCGGTGTTTCGGGGTATGACCGGTTCTGCCCCTCTTCCACAGCGCTTTGGGGGAGAGCCAACTCAGTGCCGAGGTTTCCTTAACCAGGTGGGCATTTATTTCGAGTTGCTGCCACATGCCTTTCCTACTGAGAGATCAAAGGTGGGCTTCTTGATCTCGCTGCTCTCGGACAAGGCCTTGGCCTGGGCCAGCCCTTTATGGGAGAACAACAATCCGGTGGTTGCCGAGTTTTCCGGTTTTGTTGCTTCTCTTCGGAAGGTATTCGATGTGCCGGCTCGTGCTGCCTCTGCTGCGAAGCTCCTTATGTCCATCAGACAGGGTTCACGATCCGTAGCTGAATACGCCATTGAGTTTCGTACCCTGGCAGCAGAGGTGGGCTGGAATAATGAGGCTCTGGTCGCTGCTTTCTCTCATGGTCTCTCGGATGCCTTGAAGGATGAGGTTGCAGCTAAGGACCTACCAGTTGAGCTCGAGTCTCTTATTTCTTTCCTGATTTTGATTGACACCAGACTCAGGGAGAGACCTTCCTTTAAGGAGAACCTGCGGAGGTCTTCTAACAGATTGGTGCCTACGTTTGCTGTCCCACCCGTGCCTCCCTCTCCTCCCACGCCTCCTGGGGATGACTTGTCTGGGGGTGAACCCATGCAGCTGGGGTTTGCTCGCCTGTCCGAGGGGGAGAGGGCACTCCGGAGACGCGAGGGCCGATGCATGTACTGTGGTCTCGGTGGGCATTTTCGGTTGGCATGTCCGAACCGTCCGGGAAACGCTCGTACCCTGAGATCCTGTCGGGGGCAGATCTTGGGTGGAGTCTCCTCGTCCCCGGTTTCCCGTGTTGACAAACCACTGATCACTGTTGTCCTCTCCTGGGTCGGGGGCTCGGTGACGACCCAGGCGTTGGTGGACTCTGGTGCTGGTGGTTTGTTCATTGATAGTGTGTTCGCTGCCGCCAATTCCATTCCTCTGCAGGCTCGAGGTTCCCCACTGGCTCTTGAGGCGATAGACGGCAGACCCCTTCTGCCGCCACACGTGACTCATGAGACGCTTCCAGTGGGAATAGCCATTGGTGCCGTTCACAGAGAGTCGGTCTGCCTCCAGGTTATTTCGTCTCCACACTACTCGGTGGTCTTGGGGTACCCCTGGCTCCAGAAGCATAATCCGACTTTCGATTGGAGATCGGTCGAGATCCTCTCGTGGTCACCGCAGTGTGGGGCTAGTTGCATCCATGGGTCTGTCAAGTTGCTGTGTACTTCCTCGGACTCTCTGTTGCCTCCTGAATACGAGGAGTACCGGGATGTATTCGATAAGGTGCACGCGGTTGCCCTACCTCCGCACCGCCCATACGATTGTGCCATAGAGTTACAATCTGGTGCCGTTCCTCCTCGTGGCAAAGTCTATCCACTGTCGGTAGCGGAGAATGAGGCCATGGAGGAGTACGTGAGGGAGGCGCTTTCACGCGGACACATTCGCAAATCTTCGTCCCCGGCAGGGGCTGGATTTTTCTTTGTGAAAAAGAAGGGCGGTGAGTTGAGGCCTTGCATCGATTACAGGGGTCTCAATCGCATCACGATCAAGAACGCTTACCCGATACCCTTGATTTCCGAGCTGTTCGATCGCCTTAAAGGGGCCACGGTCTTTACCAAACTCGACCTGAGGGCGGCATATAACCTGGTAAGGATCAAGGCGGGCGATGAGTGGAAGACCGCGTTTAACACCAGGACCGGTCATTACGAATCCTTGGTTATGCCCTTTGGGTTGTGCAATGCGCCCGCAGTCTTTCAGGAATTCATCAACGATGTTTTCCGTGACCTGTTGCAGCAGTGTGTGGTAGTCTATTTGGATGACATCTTGGTATATTCTGAATCCATGGAGGCCCACATTCTGGATGTCAGACGAGTGTTGCAACGGTTACGAGAGAACAAGCTGTTCGGTAAGCTTGAGAAATGCGAATTTCACCGATCCCAGGTAACCTTCTTAGGTTACATCATTTCCGCTGAGGGGTTCTCCATGGATCCTGAGAAGGTTTCGGCTGTCTTACAGTGGCAACAGCCCAGTGGTCTTCGTTCCCTGCAGCGCTTTTTGGGCTTCGCCAATTATTATCGGAAGTTCATCAGGGACTTTTCCATGCTGGCCAAGCCTCTCACGGATCTGACCAGGAAGGGCAGTAATTCCCAGGTCTGGCCGCTCGAGGCCATCCGAGCTTTTGAGGCCCTAAAGTCCGCCTTTGTGTCGGCTCCGATTCTGTCGCATCCCAACCCTGGGTTGCCCTTTGTCCTCGAGGTGGACGCGTCTGAGACGGGAGTAGGCGCCCTTCTGTCTCAGCGTAGAACACCAGAGGGTCCTCTGCTTCCTTGTGGGTTTTACTCCCGGAAACTGTCTTCCGCGGAGTGCAACTATCAGATTGGTGACAGGGAGTTATTGGCCATCGTGCAGGCCCTTAAAGAATGGAGGCACTTGCTCGAGGGTTCGGTGGTTCCGGTTCTCATCCTGACGGACCACAAGAATCTGACCTACCTTTCTGAGGCCAAGAGATTGACACCACGTCAGGCCAGATGGGCTCTGTTCTTGTCACGTTTTAATTACGTGGTCTCCTACCTACCCGGTTCCAAGAACATCAGGGCGGATGCCTTATCACGGCAGTACTCCGAGCTGTCCAGGGAGGAGTCGATTCCGACTTCGGTCATACCTCCGAATCAGATCCTGGCCGCCATTCGCACCAGCCTGACCTCTCCCCTGGGTGAGCAGATTTTGGCGGCTCAATCTGGTGCTCCCTCTGGGAGACCCAACGGCAGATGTTTTGTGCCTGAGGAGTTGCGCACTCGGTTGTTGCGAACCTACCATAACTCCAAGACCGCGGGGCATCCTGGAAAGAATCAGCTGTCCTGGGCTGTTTCACGTCTGTTCTGGTGGCCTTCCCTACGTTCCGACATCGCCGCATATGTAGCGGCATGCTCCGTTTGTGCCCAGAGTAAGTCCCCTCGGCACCTTCCGTTGGGCCTTCTGCAACCCATAGCCACCGGGGAGCGCCCATGGTCACACCTGGGGATGGATTTCATTGTGGACCTCCCTGCATCCCGAGGCCATACGGTCATTCTCATGATTGTGGATCGGTTTTCCAAAATGTGCCACTGTGTTCCTCTCAAGAAGTTACCCTCTGCACAAGAGTTGGCCACGATTTTTGCCAGGGAGGTCTTCCGGTTGCACGGTTTGCCTAAGGAGATTGTGTCGGATCGGGGGAGTCAGTTTGTGTCCAGGTTCTGGCGCGCCTTTTGCTCCCAGTTGGGGATTCATCTCTCCTTCTCCTCGGCCTACCACCCTCAGTCCAATGGGGCCGCAGAACGATCCAATCAGGCCTTGGAGCAATTCCTTCGTTGCTATGTCTCCGATCACCAAGACAATTGGGTTGACCTCCTGCCTTGGGCTGAGTTTGCCAGGAACACGGCGGTGAACTCTTCCTCTGGGACGTCTCCCTTCATGGCCAATTATGGGTTCCAACCTGCCGTGTTACCGGAGGTATTCTCTCCCCAGGATATTCCGGCTGTGGAGGATCACCTTTCCGTCCTACGTGCTTCTTGGGTACAGATCCAGAAGTCCCTTGAGGTCTCTGCGCAGCGCCAGAGATTCCAGGCTGATCGCAGACGAGCGCCTGCTCCTTCCTACCAGGTCGGAGACCGTGTATGGTTGTCCACCCGCAACCTCAACCTTCGAGTGCCCACTCCCAAGCTGGCGCCTCGCTTTGTTGGTCCCTTCCGAGTGCTTCGCAGGGTAAACCCGGTAGCCTATGCCCTTGCGCTTCCTCCTGGCATGCGGATCTCCAACGTGTTTCATGTATCCCTGTTGAAGCCACTGGTGTGTAATCGTTTCACTTCCTCGGTTCCTCGGCCTCGTCCGGTCCAAGTGGGCAATCGTGAGGAATATGAGGTGAGCAATATCCTGGACTCACGCCTGGTCCGCGGTCGGTTGCAGTTTTTGGTCCATTGGCGTGGTTATGGTCCAGAGGAGCGTTCCTGGGTTCCCTCCGCAGATGTCCATGCTCCTGCCTTGCTCCGAGCCTTCCACGCACGCTTCCCTCAGAAACCGTTTTGTGCTCCGCGGAGGAGGGGCCCTTGAGGGGGAGGTACTGTCATGGTCTTACCTGCTTGCTGCTCTCCTTCGTTTGACATGTGCTGGCGGCCATCTTGGGTCCTGGGTTTCTTGTAGCCTTCCACCCTGCGGCTCCTCCTTCCCCTGGGAGGAGCTGGATGCCTAGCTCATATATATAGGAGGTCTGTGGCTTCAGTTCCTTGCTTGGTCCTCTTGTGTTCACATGCTTCTAAGACTGCTGCTGCTTCTGGTTCCTGATCCTGGCCTCGTCTGACTACCCTGCTGGTTCCTGCTCCTGGCTTCGTCTGACTACCCTTCTGGTTCCTGACCTCTGGCTTCGCAAAGACTCTGCTCGGTTTCACCATCCGTTTGGACTTTTGCTTTACAGCTTTATTTTCAATAAAGCCTTCTTATTTTCACTTATCTCTTGTTGTACGTCTGGTTCATGGTTCCGTGACAATAATACACCAAAATAAGCCTCAAATGCACATTTTGCTCATTTTTTTATGAACCCTGTAGTGTGCCCAAACAGCAGTTTATGACCATATAGGTGTCATTGTTGTACTTTGTTACTAATGTTACAAAATATAGGATACTCTTTAATTTTTCATGTTAGGGCTCTTTCACACTTGCGTTGTTGTGTTCCGGCATAGAGTTCCGTCGTCGGGGCTCTATGCAGGAAGAATCCTGATCAGGATTATCCCCATGCATTCTCAATGGAGAGAAATCCGTTCAGGATGCATCAGGATGTCTTCAGTTCCGGAACGGAACGTTTTTTGGCCGGAGAAAATACCGCAGCATGCTGCGCTTTTTGCTCCGGTCAAAAATCCTGAACACTTGCCGCAAGGCCGGATCCGGAATTAATGCCCATTGAAAGGCATTAATCCGGATCCGGCCTTAAGCTAAACGTCGTTTCGCGCATTGCCGGATCCGACGTTTAGCTTTTTCTGAATGGTTACCATGGCTGCCGGGACGCCAAAGTCCTGGTTGCCATGGTAAAGTGTAGTGGGGAGCGGGGGAGCAGTATACTTACTGTCCGTGCGGCTCCCGGGGCTCTTCAGAGTGACGTCAGGGCACCCCACGCGCATGGATGACGTGTCGCATGGATCACCTCATTCATGCGCATGGGGCGCTCTGACGTCATTCTGGAGCGCCCCGGGAGCCGCACGGTCTGTATGTATACCGCTCCCCCGCTCCCCACTACTACTATGGCAGCCAGGACTTTAATAGCGTCCTGGCTGCCATAGTAACACTGAACGCATTTTGAAGACGGATCCGTCTTCAAATGCTTTCAGTTCACTTGCGGTGTTATGGATCCGGCGGGCACTTCCGGCAAATGGAGTGCACGACGGATCCGGACAACGCAAGTGTGAAAGAGGCCTTACTCCTTGTGAAAATCTGTGGGTAAAGCAACATTTTATTGGAAAAAAAAAAAACATTTTGCATTTTCATAGCCAAATGTATGTAACTTCTAATAAACACATGTGAGGTCAAAGCACTCACTAGACCCCACAATAAATTCTGTGAGGATTGTAGTTTCCAAAAGGGGTAACTTTTTGGGAATTTTTACTGTAGGAGTACCTCTTGAAATGCAACATGGCACCCAAAAATCATTCCAGCAAAATCTGTCCTCCAAAAGCAAGATGGCATTAACCATACAGCAGTTTACGACTACATGAATAATTTAGTACTGTAGTTTCTAAACTGGGGTAATGTATGGGTGATTTCTGTCATATAAACACCTCAAATTCATTTCAGAACTTCATTGATGCTTTAAAAAGTCTGTTGCAGGAATTTTATTGAAAATATGAAAATTGGCTTTTAACCTCTTGCGGACACAGGGCGTACAGGTACGCCATGATGTCCGAGTCCTCAAGGACACAGGGTGTACCTGTACGCCCTGTGTATTTTCGATCACCGCTGCGCGGTGGGCGGTGGTCGGGACAGAGTGCTTGCTGAAATCATTCAGCGGGCACCCTGTGACAATACCGAGGGGGGTCCTGTAACCCCCCCAAATCAGCGACCACTGCAAACCGCAGGTCAATTCAGACATGCAATTTACAGGTCATTCCGACGGCATTGGGGAAGCCATTGGGTCCCCGTGCTGCTGTAATGGGGACCCGATGGCATGGAAGGCAGCGCGATGCCTTCCTTAGGCATTGTGGCTGTCTTCTGGTGGAGAGCCCGTGAGATCCAGTCCCCTGGATCTCACAGGTAGGAAGCTGTATGAGTAATACACACTGTATTACTCATACAGCCAAAGCATTCCAATACAGAAGGCCTCATGCACACGGCAGTATTTTTTTGCGTCCGCAAAAATTGTGTGTCCGCAAAAAAAAAAACGGATGCGGCATCCGTTTTTTTTGGAGGATCCGTTTTTTTCCACAGATCCCTTGTAATAAATGCCTATCCTTGTCCGCAAATGTAAAAAAAGTAGGATATGCACTATTTTTTTTGCTGAAAGGAAACACGGACAACGGACGCAGAACACAAACGGATGAACTATCAGCATTTTTTTGCTGACCCATTGAAATGAATGGGTCCCCATCCTATCCGCAAAAAAAAAACGGAGGCCGAGAAAAACAACTGTCGTGTGCATGAGGCCTAAAGGGGATCAGACCCCAAAAGTTGAAGTCCCAGAGTGTAAAAAAAGTTAAATAAAGTTTTACAAAAAAAATGTAAAGTTTCAAGTAAATAACAAAAAGCGTCCTTTTCCCAAAATAAAGTAGAAAAAAAATAAATAAAATTAAAAATAGGGGGAAAAAAGCAGACATATTATGTATTGGCACGTCCATATCGACCGGCTCTATAAACATATCACATGACCTAACCCCTCAGATGAACACCGTCAAAAAAATAAAAACTGATAAAAAAAAAAAAAATTTTTGTCACCGTACATCACTAAAAGTGCAACACCAAGTGATCAAAAAGGCGTATGCCCCACAAAATAGTTTCAATCTAACAGTCACCTCATCACACAGAAAATGAGCCCCTACCTAAGACAATCGCCCAAAAAAGAAAAAAAATATGGCTCTAAAACATGATTTTTTTTGTTTCAAAAATTCTTTTTTATGTTAAACGTATTAGGTATCGCCGTGTCCGTAGGAACCTACTCTATAAAAATACCACATGACCTAACCCCTCAGGTGAACACCGTCCAAAAAAAAAAAACTGAAAAAAAAAACATTTTTTTGTCACCGTACATCACTAAAAGTGCAACACCAAGTGATCAAAAAGGCGTATGCCCCACAAAATAGTTCCAATCTAACAGTCACCTCATCACACAGAAAATGAGCCCCTACCTAAGACAATCGCCCAAAAAATAAAAAACTATGGCTCTAAAACATGATTTTTTTTGTTTCAAAAATGCTTTTTTATGTTAAACGTATTAGGTATCGCCGTGTCCGTAAGAACCTACTCTATAAAAATACCACATGACCTAACCCCTCAGGCTAACACTGTTTAAAATTAAATAAAAACGGTGTCAAAAAAGCCATTTTTTGTCACCTTACATCACAAAAAGTGTAATAGCAAGCGATCAAAAAGGCGTATGCACCCTAAAATGCTACCAATCTAACCATCATCTCATCCCGCAAATAATGAGCCCCTACCTAAGACAATCGCCCAAAAAAAAAAAAAATATGGCTCTCAGATTATGGAGACACTAAAATGATTTGTTTTGTTTAAAAAATATTAATGTGTAAAACTTAATTTAAAAAAATAAACATATTAGGTATCCCAGCGTCAGTAAAAACCTGCTCTATAAAAATAGCACATGATCTAACCTGTAAATAATAAAAAATAAAAACGGTGCCAAAACAGCTATTTTTTGGCAAATTTTCCATTTTAATCCATTTTTTCCAGTAACAAAGCCAGGGTTAACAGCCAAACAAAACTCTATATTTATTGCCCTGATTCTGTAGTTTACATAAACGCCCCATATTTGGTTGTAAACTGCTGTTTGGCCACACGGCAGGGCGCAGAAGGTAAGGAACGCCATGTGGTTTTTGGAAGGCAGTTTTTGTTGGACTGTTTTTTTTACACCATGTCCCATTTGAAGCCCCCTCTGATGCACCCCTAGAGTAGAAACTCCCAAAAAGTGACCCTATTTAAGAAACTACACCACTCAAGGTATTCAAAACTGATTTTACAAATTTTGTTAACCCTTTAGGTGTTCCACAAGAGTTAATGGCAAATGGAGATGAAATTTCAGAATTTAAATTTTTTGTTACTTTGCCTCACAATTAGTGTAATATAGAGCAACCAAAAATCATATGTACCCTAAAATAGTACCAACAAAACTGCCATTTTCAAAAATGGGGTCACATTTTGGAGTTTCTACTATAGGAGTGCAACAGGGGGTCTTCAAATGGGACATCTGCCTTCCAAAAACCATATGGGGTCCTTTCCTTCTGCGCCCTGCCGTGTTCCCGTACAGCAGTTTTTGACCACATTTGGGGTGTTTCTGTAAACTACAGAATCAGGGCAATAAATATAACGTTTTGTTTGGCTGTTAACCCTTGCTTTCTTAGCAGAAAAAAAAATTATTAAAATGGAAAATCTGCCAAAAAAGTGAAATTCTGAAATGTCATCTCCATTTTCTATTAATTCTTGTGGAACACCTAAAGGGTTAAAAATGTTTGTAAAATCAGTTTTGAATACCTTAAGGGGTGTAGTTTCTAAAATGTGGTCATTTTTGGGTGGTTTCTATTATGTAAGCCTCACAAAGTGACTTTAGACCTGAACTGCTCCTTAAAACGTGGGTTTGGGAAATTTTCAGAAAAATTTTAAGATTTGCTTCTAAACTTCTAAGCCTTCCTACGTCCCCAAAAAATTAAATGTCGTTTACAAAATGATCCAAACATGAAGTAGACATATGGGGAATGTAAAGTAATAACTATTTTGGAGGTATTACTGTATTATCTATTATAAAAGTAGAGAAATTGAAATATTTTTTATTTATTTTTTACTCCATTTTACCACTGTCATGAAGTACAATATGTGACGAAAAAACAATCTCATAATGGCCTGGATAAGTAAAAGCGTTTTAAAGCTATTCACACATAAAGTGAAACTGGTCAGATTTGCAAAAAATGGCCTAGTCCTTAAGGTGAAAATGGGCCCGATCATTAAGGGGTTAAAATTCTAAGCCTACTCATATCCTAAAAAGGTAAAATGATAATTAGAAAAAGATGCCATCATAAAGTAGATATATGAAAAATGTTAATTTAGAACTACTTTATAAGGTATCACTATTTGCCTTAAAAGCAGAGACATTAAAATTTAGAAAATTGTGAACTTTTCCAAATTTTCTGTAAAATTCTGTTGAATATAAAAAAGTAAGAGTGAAACTTGTCTACTAGAGATCAGCAAACCTCTTGACGTTTGTTTCATCTTCGATTTGATAAATTTTTTAAAAGACTCAATTTAGGTCCAAATCAATTATGCTCCAATAGCCCTGAAAATTGGTAAATAATAGGGTAAGGCAAGCATGATCGGCTCGAGCATCGCGGTGTTTGGCCGAATATCGTGTGTGCTGGAGTCAGTGTATTTAAATCTAATTTAACCTCTATTTCTGAAAAGTTTCTGGTGGGATTTGAACTCACAATCTTCTACATTACAGCCAAGAACCTTAACCACTACACTAAATAGTTACATGGCCAGTTAAATAATAATTATAATAATTATAATAATTATAATTTATATTATTATTATTATTATTATTATTTCTGCAGCAGAAATTATATACAGCAGAAGTCTCTTTTTTTTATTTATTTTTAAAGTAACTGTCCATGCAGCTCTATAGTGTAGTGGTTAAGATTCTTGGCTGTAATATAGAATGTTGTGAGTTCAAACCCCACCAGAAACATTTTAGAAATAGAGGCTAAATTAAATTTATATATTTTATATTTTTTCGAGTGATTGTAAAAAATGTGTAATTACAAAAATATATATATATATATATATATATATATATATATATATATATATAAAAAAATATATATATATAATCATACTTCCGATATACAGTACAGACCAAAAGTTTGGACACACCTTCTCATTCAAAGAGTTTTCTTTATTTTCATGACTATGAAGGCATCAAAACTATGAATTAACACATGTGGAATTATATACATAACAAACAAGTGTGAAACAACTGAAAATATGTCATATTCTAGGTTGTTCAAAAGTAGCCACCTTTTGCTTTGATTACTGCTTTGCACACTCTTGGCATTCTCTTGATGAGCTTCAAGAGGTAGTCCCCTGAAATGGTCTTCCAACAGTCTTGAAGGAGTTCCCAGAGATGCTTAGCACTTTTTGGCCATTTTGCCTTCACTCTGCAGTCCAGCTCACCCCAAACCATCTCGATTGGGTTCAGGTCCGGTGACTGTGGAGGCCAGGTCATCTGGCGCAGCACCCCATCACTCTCCTTCATGGTCAAATAGCCCTTACTTTCAAAGTTTTCCCAATTTTTTGGCTGACTGACTGACCTTCATTTCTTAAAGTAATGATGGCCACTCGTTTTTCTTTACTTAGCTGCTTTTTTCTTGCCATAATACAAATTCTAACAGTCTATTCAGTAGGACTATCAGCTGTGTATCCACCTGACTTCACCTCAACGCAACTGATGGTCCCAACCCCATTTATAAGGCAAGAAATCCCACTTATTAAACCTGACAGGGCACACCTGTAAAGTGAAAACTATTTCAGGGGACTACCTCTTGAAGCTCATCAAGAGATTGCCAAGAGTGTGCAAAGCAGTAATCAAAGCAAAAGGTGGCTACTTTGAAGAACCTAGAATATGACATATTTTCAGTTGTTTCACACTTGTTTGTTATGTATATAATTCCACATGTGTGAAATCATAGTTTTGATGCCTTCAGTGTGAATCTACAATTTTCATAGTCATGAAAATAAAGAAAACTCTTTGAATGAGAAGGTGTGTCCAAACTTTTGGTCTGTACTGTATATGAATGCATAATATGTGGGAAACTACTACTGATGTTTTAGCCATAATATATTTACATATATTATAATATATTATATATTCTAAATATATAATAATATATGTAAATATATTATGGCTAAAAACTTTATATGTTTAAATTAATTGTAGCCTCTGACGGGATTCAAACTCACAACCTTTTACATTACAACCAAGAATCTTAACTACTATACTATAAAGCTGCATGACCAATTACTAAACAAAAATAAACATGAGACTTCTGCTATATAGGAATACTTACTACTAGTAAGTATTCCTATACAGAATAAGTCTCATATTATTATTTTTTTTAGTTACTGCCCATGCAGCCAGCTCTATAGTGTAGTGGATAGGGATGAGCGAACCCGAACTGTATAGTTCGGGTTCGTACCGAATTTTGGGGTGTCCGTGACACGGACCCGAACATTTTCGTAAAAGTCCGTGTTCGGGTTCGGTGTTCGGCGCTTTCTTGGAGCTTTTTGAAAGGCTGCAAAGCAGCCAATCAACAAGCGTCATACTACTTGCCCCAAGAGGCCATCACAGCCTTGCCTACTATTGGCATGGCTGTGATTGGCCAGTGCAGCATGTGACCCAGCCTCTATATAAGCTTGGGTCACGTTGCGCTGCACGTCACTCTGCTGATTGAAGCATAGGGAGAGGTTGCAGCTGCGACGTTAGGGCGAGATTAGGCAGATTAACTCCTCCAAAAGACTTCATTCTGTGATCGATCTGCAGCTGTGGATCATTGAAGTGCTAATATTGACTTGCTCACTTTTTTGAGGCTGCCCATAGCGTTTTTAGATCTTTTTTTCTGGGGTGATCGGCGGCCATTTTGTGACTTGTGGTGCGCCAGCACAAGCTATCACCAAGTGTATTTAACCATCAATAGTGTGGTTATTTTGTGCTATATCCTACATCAGCTGCAGGCTGAGCCTGTGTCACCGAAGTGCATTTAACCATCAACAGTCTGGTTATTTTTTGGCCATATACTACATCAGTTGCAGGCTGAGCCTGTGTCACCGAAGTGCATTTAACCATCAACAGTGTGGTTATTTTTTGGCCATATACTACATCAGGGGCAAGTTGAGCCTGTCACCCAGCGCCTAAAAAATAGACCTGACATTTCTATTCAACCAAATCTGTACTGTTTTAGCTGGTCAAGTTATTTGCAGTGACCGTAAAAGCACACTTTGTGTTCTGGGTTGAAAAACTATTCCCAAATTTGCCATTCTCAAAATAACTAGTTTCTGGTATATGAGGCCTACTTGAAATCTATCCCAAAAAGGATATCTTACATTGAAGGTGCTGATAGTGTCATTCAGAAAAACCTAAGACACACGCTACCGTGCAGATAGAAGTCTGATTCTGTGATTAAACCTATACCTGTCACACAGCGCAAAAAAAAACAGGCCTCACATTTCTATTCAACTAAATCTGTACTGTTTTAGCTGGTCAAGTTATTTCTAGTGACCGTAAAAGCACATTTTTTTTTCTGGGTTGAAAAACTATTCCTAAATTTGCCATTCTCAAAATAACTAGTTTCTGGTATTTGAGGCCTACTTGAAATCTATCCCAAAAAGGATATCTTACTTGAAGGTGCTGATAGTGCCATTTAGAAAAACCTAAGACACACGCTACCGTGCTGATAGAAGTCTGATTCTGTGATTAAACCTATACCTGTCACACAGCGCAAAAGAAAACAGGCCTCACATTTCTATTCAACCAAATCTGTACTGTTTTAGCTGGTCAAGTTATTTCTAGTGACCGTAAAAGCACTTTTTTTTTTCTGGGTTGAAAAACTATTCCCAAATTTGCCATTCTCAAAATAACTAGTTTCTGGTATTTGAGGCCTACTTAAAATCTATCCCAAAAAGGATATCTTACATTGAAGGTACTGATAGTGTCATTCAGAAAAACCTGAGACACACGCTACCGTGCAGATAGAAGTCTGATTCTGTGATTAAACCTATACCTGTCACACAGCGCAAAAAAAAAACAGGCCTCACATTTCTATTCAACCAAATCTGTACTGTTTTAGCTGGTCAAGTTATTTGTAGTGACCGTAAAAGCACACTTTTTGTTCTGGGTTGAAAAACTATTCCCAAATTTGCCATTCTCAAAATAACTAGTTTCTGGTATTTGAGGCCTACTTGAAATCTATCCCAAAAAGGATATCTTACATTGAAGGTACTGATAGTGTCATTCAGAAAAGCCTAAAACACACGCTACCGTGCAGATAGAAGTCTGATTCTGTGATTAAACCTATACCTGTCACACAGCGCAAAAAAAAAAGGCCTCGCATTTCTATTCAACCAAATCTGTACTGTTTTATCTGGTCAAGTTATTTCTATTGACCGTAATAGCACTTTTTTTTTTCTGGGTTGAAAAACTATTCCCAAATTTGCCATTCTCAAAATAACTAGTTTCTGGTATTTGAGGCCTACTTGAAATCTATCCCAAAATGGATATCTTACATTGAAGGTACTGATAGTGTCATTCAGAAAAACCTAAGACACACGCTACAGTGCAGATAGAAGTCTGAATCTGTGATTAAACCTACACCTGTCACACAGCGCAAAAAAAAACAGGCCTCACATTTCTATTCAACTAAATCTGTACTGTTTTAGCTGGTCAAGTTATTTCTAGTGACCGTAAAAGCACACTTTTTCTTCTGGGTTGAAAAACTATTCCTAAATTTGCCATTCTCAAAATAACTAGTTTCTGGTATTTGAGGCCTACTTGAAATCTATCCCAAAAAGGACATCTTACATTGAAGGTGCTGATAGTGCCATTTAGAAAAACCTAAGACACACGCTACCGTGCAGATAGAAGTCTGATTCTGTGATTAAACCTATACCTGTCACACAGCGCAAAAAAAAAAGGCCTCACATTTCTATTCAACCAAATCTGTACTGTTTTAGCTGGTCAAGTTATTTCTAGTGACCGTAAAAGCACTTTTTTTTTTCTGGGTTGAAAAACTATTCCCAAATTTGCCATTCTCAAAATAACTAGTTTCTGGTATTTGAGGCCTACTTGAAATCTATCCCAAAAAGGATATCTTACATTGAAGGTGCTGATAGTGCCATTCAGAAAAACCTAAGACACACGCTACCGTGCTGATAGAAGTCTGATTCTGTGATTAAACCTATACCTGTCACACAGCGCAAAAAAAACCAGGCCTCACATTTCTATTCAACCAAATCTGTACTGTTTTAGCTGGTCAAGTTATTTCTAGTGACCGTAAAAGCACTTTTTTTTTTCTGGGTTGAAAAACTATTCCCAAATTTGCCATTCTCAAAATAACTAGTTTCTGGTATTTGAGGCCTACTTGAAATCTATCCCAAAAAGGATATCTTACATTAAAGGTGCTGATAGTGTCATTCAGAAAAACCTAAGACACACGCTACCGTGCAGATAGAAGTCTGATTCTGTGATTAAACCTATACCTGTCACACAGCGCAAAAAAAAAAAAAACAGGCCTCACATTTCTATTCAACCAAATCTGTACTGTTTTAGCTAGTCAAGTTATTTGTAGTGATCGTAAAAGCACACTTTTTGTTCTGGGTTGAAAAACTATTCCCAAATTTGCCATTCTCAAAATTGTGGTGAACGGGAACAATGAGAAAAACATCTAATAAGGGACGCGGACGTGGACATGGTCGTGGTGGTGTTAGTGGACCCTCTGGTGCTGGGAGAGGACGTGGCCGTTCTGCCACAGCCACACGTCCTAGTGAACCAACTACCTCAGGTCCCAGTAGCCAGCAGAATTTACAGCGATATTTTGTGGGGCCCAATGCCGTTCTAAGGATGGTAAGGCCTGAGCAGGTACAGGCATTAGTAAATTGGGTGGCCGACAGTGGATCCAGCACGTTCACATTATCTCCCACCCAGTCTTCTGCAGAAAGCGCACAGATGGCGCATGAAAACCAAGCCCATCAGTCTGTCACATCACCCCCATGCATATCAGGGAAACATTTTGAGCCTCAAGTTATGCAGCAGTCTCTTATGCTGTTTGAAGACTCTGCTGCCAAGGTTTCCCAAGGGCATCCACCTAGCCCTTCCCCAGGGGTGGAAGAGATAGAATGCACTAACGCACAACCACTTATTTTTCCTGATGATGAGGACATGGGAATACCACCTCAGCACGTCTCTGATGATGACGAAACACAGGTGCCAACTGCCGCGTCTTTCTGCAGTGTGCAGACTGAACAGGAGGTCAGGGATCAAGACTGGGTGGAAGACGATGCAGGGGACGATGAGGTCCTAGACCCCACTTGGAATGAAGGTCGTGCCACTGACTTTCAGAGTTCGGAGGAAGAGGCAGTTATGAGACCAAGCCAACAGCGTAGCAAAAGAGGGAGCAGTGGGCAAAATCAGAACACCCGCCGCCAAGAGACTCCGCCTGCTACCGACCGCCGCCATCTGGGACCGAGCACCCCAAAGGCAGCTTCAAGGAGTTCCCTGGCATGGCACTTCTTCAAACAATGTGCTGACGACAAGACCCGAGTGGTTTGCACGCTGTGCCATCAGAGCCTGAAGCGAGGCATTAACGTTCTGAACCTTAGCACAACCTGCAAAGCATGAACTGCAGTGGAGTAAACACCTTAAAAACAAGGAAGTCACTCAGGCTCCCCCTGCTACCTCTTCTGCTGCTGCCGCCTCGGCCTCTTCTGCTGCTGCCGCCGCCTCGGCCTCTTCTGCTGCTGCTGCCGCCGCCTCTGTCTCTTCCTCTGCCTCTGGAGGAACGTTGGCACCTGCCGCCTAGCAAACATGGGATGTACCACCAACACCACCACCTGCGTCACCAAGCATCTCAACCATGTCACACGGCAGCGTTTAGCTCTCCATCTCACAAACATTTGAGAGAAAGCGTAAATTCCCACCTAGCCACCCTCGATCCCTGGCCCTGAATGCCAGCATTTCTAAACTACTGGCCTATGAAATGCTGTAATTTAGGCTGGTGGACACACACAGCTTCAAACAGCTCATGTCACTTGCTGTCCCACAGTATGTTGTTCCCAGCCGCCACTACTTCTCCAAGAGAGCCGTGCCTTCCCTGCACAACCAAGTGTCCGATAAAATCAAGTTGCACTGCGCAACGCCATCTGTGGCAAGGTCCACCTAACCACAGATACGTGGACCAGTAAGCACGGCCAGGGACGCTATATCTCCCTAACTGCACACTGGGTAAATGTAGTGGCGGCTGGGCCCCAGGCGGAGAGCTGTTTGGCGCACGTCCTTCCGCCGCCAAGGATTGCAGGGCAACATTCTTTGCCTCCTGTCTCCTCCTCCTCCTACTCAGCTTCCTCCTCCTCTTCTTCCACCTGCTCATCCAGTCAGCCACACACCTTCACCACCAACTTCAGCACAGCCCGGGGTAAACGTCAGCAGGCCATTCTGAAACTCATATGTTTGGGGGACAGGCCCCACACCGCACAGGAGTTGTGGCGGGGTATAGAACAACAGACCGACGAGTGGTTGCTGCCGGTGAGCCTCAAGCCCGGCCTGGTGGTGTGCGATAATGGGCGAAATCTCGTTGCAGCTCTGGGACTAGCCGGTTTGACGCACATCCCTTGCTTGGCGCATGTGCTGAATTTGGTGGTGCAAAAGTTCATTCGCAACTACCCCGACATGTCAGAGCTGCTGCATAAAGTGCGGGCCGTCTGTTCGCGCTTCCGGCGTTCACACCCTGCCGCTGCTCGCCTGTCTGCGCTACAGCGTAACTTCGGCCTTCCCGCTCACCGCCTCATATGCGACGTACCCACCAGGTGGAACTCCACCTTGCATATGCTGGACAGACTGTGCGAGCAGCAGCAGGCCATAGTGGAGTTTCAGCTGCAGCACGCACTGGTCAGTCGCACTGTGGATCAGACACACTTCACCACCAATGACTGGGCCTCCATGCGAGACCTGTGTGCCCTGTTGCGTTGTTTCAAGTACTCCACCAACATGGCCAGTGGCGATGACGCCGTTATCAGCGTTACAATACCACTTCTATGTCTGCTTGAGAAAACACTTAGGGCGATGATGGAAGAGGAGGTGGCCCAGGAGGAAGAGGAGGAAGAGGGGTCATTTTTAGCACTTTCAGGCCAGTCTCTTCGAAGTGACTCAGAGGGAGGTTTTTTGCAACACCAGAGGCCAGGTACAAATGTGGCCAGACAGGGCCCACTACTGGAGGACGAGGAGGACGAGGATGAGGAGGAGGTGGAGGAGGATGAGGATGAAGCATGTTCACAGCGGGGTGGCACCCAAAGCAGCTCGGGCCCATCACTGGTGCGTGGCTGGGGGGAAACACAGGACGATGACGATACGCCTCCCACAGAGGACAGCTTGTCCTTACCTCTGGGCAGCCTGGCACACATGAGCGACTACATGCTGCAGTGCCTGCGCAACGACAGCAGAGTTACCCACATTTTAACGTGGGCGGACTACTGGGTTGCCACCCTGCTGGATCCCCGGAACAAAGACAATGTGCCCACCTTACTTCCTACACTGGAGCGTGATAGGAAGATGCGCGAGTACAAGCGCACGTTGGTAGACGCGCTACTGAGAGCATTCCCAAATGTCACAGGGGAACCAGTGGAAGCCCAAGGCAAAGGCAGAGGAGGAGCAAGAGGTCGCCAACGCAGCTGTGTCACGGCCAGCTCCTCTGAGGGCAGGGTTAACATGGCAGAGATGTGGAAAAGTTTTGTCAACACGCCACAGCTAACTGCACCACCACCTGATACGGAACGTGTTAGCAGGAGGCAACATTTCACTAACATGGTGGAACAGTACCTGTGCACACCCCTCCACGTACTGACTGATGGTTCGGCCCCATTCAACTTCTGGGTCTCCAAATTGTCCACGTGGCCAGAGCTAGCCTTTTATGCCTTGGAGGTGCTGGCCTGCCCAGCGGCCAGCGTTTTGTCTGAACGTGTATTCAGCACGGCAGGGGGCGTCATTACAGACAAACGCAGCCGCCTGTATACAGCCAATGTGGACAAGCTGACGTTCATAAAAATGAACCAGGCATGGATCCCACAGGACCTGTCCATCCCTTGTGCAGATTAGATATTAACTACCTCCCCTTAACAATATATTATTCTACTCCAGGGCACTTCCTCATTCAATACTATTTTTTATTTCATTTTACCATTATATTGCGGGGCAACCCAAAGTTGAATGAACCTCTCCTCTGTCTGGGTGCCGGGGCCTAAATGTGTGACAGTGGCCTGTTCCAGTGGTGGGTGACGTGAAGCCTGATTCTCTGCTATGACATGAAGACTTATTCTGTGCTGACATGAAGCCAGATTCTCTGTTACTCGACCTCTCTCCTCTGCCTGGGTGCCTGGGCCTAAATGTGTGACAGTGGCCTGTTCCAGTGGTGGGTGACGTGAAGCCTGATTCTCTGCTATGACATGAAGACAGATTCTGTGCTGATATCAGGCCAGATTCTCTGTTACGGGTCCTCTCTCCTCTGCCTGGGTGCCTGGGCCTAAATGTGTGACAGTGGCCTGTTCCAGTGGTGGGTGACGTGAAGCCTGATTCTCTGCTATGACATGAAGACTTATTCTGTGCTGACATGAAGCCAGATTCTCTGTTACGCGACCTCTCTCCTCTGCCTGGGTGCCTGGGCCTAAATATGTGACAGTGGCCTGTTCCAGTGGTGGGTGACGTGAAGCCTGATTCTCTGCTATGACATGAAGACTTATTCTGTGCTGACATGAAGCCAGATTCTCTGTTACGCGACCTCTCTCCTCTGCCTGGGTGCCTGGGCCTAAATATGTGACAGTGGCCTGTTCCAGTGGTGGGTGACGTGAAGCCTGATTCTCTGCTATGACATGAAGACAGATTCTGTGCTGACATCAGGCCAGATTCTCTGTTACGGGACCTCTCTCCTCTGCCTGGGTGCCTGGGCCTAAATGTGTGACAGTGGCCTGTTCCAGTGGTGGGTGACGTGATGCCTGATTCTCTGCTATGACATGAAGTCAGATTCTGTGCTGACATAAGGCCAGATTCTCTGTTACGCGACCTCTCTCCTCTGCCTGTGTGCCTGGGCCTAAATGTGTGACAGTGGCCTGTTCCAGTGGTGGGTGACGTGAAGCCTGATTCTCTGCTATGACATGAAGACAGATTCTGCGCTGACATAAGGCCAGATTCTCTGTTACGGGACCGCTCTCCTCTGTCTGGGTGCCGGGGCCTAAATATGTGACAGTGGCCTCTTCCAGTGGTGGGTGACATGAAGCCAGATTCTCTGCTATGACATGAAGAGACTGATTCTCTGCTGACATGAAGCCAGATTCTTTGCTATGGCATGAAGAGACTGATTCTCTGCTGACGTGAAGCCAGATTCTCTGCTATGGGACCTCTGTCCAATTGATATTGGGTCATTTTTATTTTTTTTATTTTTATTTTAATTCATTTCCCTATCCACATTTGTTTGCAGGGGATTTACCTACATGTTGCTGCCTTTTGCAGCCCTCTAGCTCTTTCCTGGGCTGTTTTACAGCCTTTTTAGTGCCCAAAAGTTCGGGTCCCCATTGACTTCAATGGGGTTCGGGTTCGGGACGAAGTTCGGTTCGGGTTCGGATCCCGAACCCGAACATTTCCGGGAAGTTCGGCCGAACTTCTCTAACCTGAACATCCAGGTGTTCGCTCAACTCTAGTAGTGGATAAGATTCCTAGCTATAATGTAGAAGGTTGTGAGTTTGAATCCCACCAGCAACTTTTCAGAAATAGAGGCTAAATTAGAATTAGATACACTGGGTGTCCCCAAGCACAGACTCCATATATGGACATAGCTATATATGGAGTCAGAGCAGTGACTCCGAAGGCTACTGTTACACTAGCATTTGGTATGGATCTGCACAAACGCTTTCATTAAAAAATACAACCGCATGCATCCATTCAGAACAGATCCTTTCATATTATCTGTAACATAACCAAAATGGATCCATATTAAACACCATTGAAAGTCAATGGGGGACGGATCAGTTTTCTATTGTGTCAGTCAAAACGGATCCGTCCCCATTGACTTACATTGTGTGTCAGGACAGATCCGTTTGCCTCTGCATCGTCAGGCGGACACCAAAACACTGCAAGCAGCGCTTTGGTGTCCGCCTCCAGAGCAGAATGGAGGCGGAACGAATGCATTCTGAATTGTGAGCCCTGAAACTGATCTCACAAACGGAAACCAAAACGCCAGTGTGAAAGTAGCCTAAGCCAAACTAGACTCCCGACACCTTCCCCTCTTCAGAACAGGGGGTGCCTGGTTTAATGCTTGGGTTCTCCCATTGACTTCCATTGTGCTCGGGTGCTCTGTAGAGCACCCGCGCATCGGGAAGTGTTCTACTCGAGCACACAAACACTTTGGTGCTCGACCAACACTAGCAAATAACAATTTAAGATCTCCTAGAACTCATTTTACTTTCAAATGCCAGATAAAAATACAATTTCTAGAAGATCAAAGAGAGACCAATGAATAATACTTCTCTGAGTAAGATGTACAAGCCAGTTATTCTTCCAAAAGCAGAAGAGTACTGAGTATCTCAAGAGAAAAGTACCCTGGTTAGCTGAGTGGCTTGGGGTGCTCTTGGAAGTACTATTTCTATGGAGACTACCTAGTATGCATGAGGAGTATTGTATTCCAGCCAACGTTGCTCTGTGCTTCTGGAAAACATGTGCAAATTAGCATATTTTACATCTCCAGTCTTAGTGTTTTTTTTTTATATCTTTTTTTTAAGGCTTATTTGCATACCTTTTGGTTTCTGGAAAATGTCTATAAGTGTTTTGCGGATCGGCAATTTGCCGATCCGCAAAACAATGACACCGGCCATGTGCACATGGCTGGCACTAAAATAGAAAATATACAAAGAAAAAAAAATATATATATATATTGAGGCTCACACAGCCTAAATAATGCAGTGGTGCTACAAGAACTAAATTGACCCGCCTAGTCAACAAGGGATAAAAATACTCAAATGTGATATAGTCCGAGCACTCACATACGGGCATATGGAACAAATATCATTGATGTAAATAAAAACATTCAATAAACACCAGAATACGGTACAGTACAATATAAAAGCTGAAAATAAAACTCAGATAATGAAACTCCAATTAGGGGGTGTGGTTGGAGATATACTCTATATAGAGTGCTTGTGCTTGAAAGTATATTTCCTAGAAGAATAATAGTAAAATGTTCTGGAGACGATGGATGAAGTCCATACAATTTCAAACAGGCTAATGCATATAAAACACCATGGATGTGCACAAATTAACTCTGAAGAAACCTGCCAGTCAGAAGGACCCACAGCAATAGTTAAATCCAAACAAAGTTCGGTAAATGTGGTGCGTATTTGTAACCCACACGCCGAGGTGTCCCATGGCTGTGTGAGACCGACACCACTTGTTACCTGTCCCGAGATCTTCAGGTGGGAATACCGTCCTCACAGTAAGTAATGCGTCCTGCTGTTGCTTTGTGGAAAACCAAACTTTAGCTAATAGAGCCACAAAAGTCCTTTTAAGGACTGGTATAGGTGTGCTATCGATAGGTGTAATATACTGAGGGGTGTGATATACTTATAATATACTTTCTAACATAGAAAGTATATTATAGTGCATTTGTATTGTGCAGCAGTTGTGTGCGGTTCTGCTGCGATACCGCAGCTATACAGAGGGACAAACCCTATTGGAATAACTAATTGCAACGGGTGTGATATACCTATTGCCCCAAAAAAACTGATTAAGGTGTGTGATATATCTGCTGACACAAAATATTGATTGAGGGCTACAATATACCTGTTGCACCAAATAAACAGTGCGGTGTGATATCACTGTTGTGGCAAAAAAAATTATTGAGGGGTGTGATATACGTACTTCCACAAAATACTGAATAAGGGGTTTGATATACCTGCTTCCACCAAATATTGATTGAGGGCTACGATATACCTGCTTCCACAAAATACTGATTAAGGGGTTCAATATACCTGTTACCACCAAGTATTGATTGAGACCTACGATATACCTGCTTCCACAAAATACTGTTTAAGGGGTTTGATAAATCTGCCTCCACAAAATACTGTTGAGGGCTACGATATACCTGCTTCCACAAAATACTGATTAAGGGGTTTGACATACCTGCTTCCACCAAATATTGATTGAGGCCTGCGATATACCTACTTCCACAAAATACTGATTAATGGGTTTGATATACCTGTTTCCACCAAATATTGATTGAGGCCTGCGATATACCTGCTTCCACAAAATACTGATTAAGGAGTTTGATATACCTGTTTCCACAAAATACAGATTGAGTGATACGATATACCTGTTTCTACAAAATACTGATTAACGGGTTCGATATACTTGTTTCCACCAAATATTGATTGAGGCCTGCGATATACCTACTTCCACAAAATTCTAAATAAAGGGGTGTGATATACCTGCTTCCACAAAATACTGATTGAGGGCTGCAATATACCTGCTTCCACAAAATACTGATTAAGTGGTTCAATATACCTGTTTCTACCAAATATTTATTGAGGCCTGCGATATACCTGCTTTCACAAAAAACTGATTAAAAGGTTTGATATACCTGCTTCCACAAAATACTGATTGAGGGCTACGATATACCTGCTTCCACAAAATACTGATTAAGGGATCGATATACCTGCTTCCACAAAATATTTATTGAGAACTACGATATACCTGCTTCCACAAAATACTGATTAAGGGGTTCGATATACCTGCTTCCACAAAATATTTATTGAGGCCTGCGATATACCTCCTTACACAAAATACAGATTAAGGGGTTCGATATACCTGTTTCCACAAAATATTGATTGAGGGCTATGATATACCTGCTTCCACAAAATAACGATTAAGGGGTTCGATATACCTGTTTTCACCAAATATTGATTGAGGCCTACGATATACCTGCTTCCACAAAATACTGATTAAGGGTTTGATAAACCTGCTTCCACCAAATCTTGATAGAGGCCTGCGATATACCTGCTTCCAAAAAATTTTGATTAAGGGATTCGATATACCGGTTTCTAGTGATGGACGAACATCTGACGGGACGGTTTGCTAATGCGATCACACAAACGCAATCAAATGTTCACGAACCGCAAGTTTGCAGCGGGTCCCATTAATTTTAATGGCAGGCGAACCTGAAAAATCTTCAACTCATATTTGCAGCCATGAAATAATTACTAGAAGTGCACAAATAGTCCCACAACATGCACAGTGACATACCAGATGTATTATTCGAATTTGCAATCTCCATTCTGCCAATATTTACAATGCAAAATATTGGCAATATAATTTTTCACGTACGCGCATGTGCAAAATAGGTGCGACCTACTACAGCAACTGTTTCCACCAGATGGAAGTTGGATGTGATTAGAAAAGATGGTTGCCAACAATTTTTGCGACGTTGAGGAAGAGATGAGTGGCAGGGGTAATATTCGAATTCGTGATAATCCTCGAATATTTGATAGAATATTCTACATATATTCGTTAAATATTCTCGAATTTGCGTATTCGCTATCACTATCATGATATTCGCGTTATGCTAATTTTCGTGCGTATTATGGATGGGGCCTGTACTCCCGTGGCCTAAAAATGCAAAATTTTTGGGGCCTGTACTTCCGTGGCCTAAAATAAAAAAAATCTAGGCTCCAGCAGGGCAGAGATTTACCTTTAAGACGCATAAAAATGGCCCCTGATTAAAATACATATTTTTTGTGGGAATTTTTGCCAATGATCCTTCTCTGGTATGTCAATGTCCATGTTGTGGGACAATTTGTGCACCTATAGTAAGTATTTGGTGGCTTCAAATATGACCTGAAGGTTTTTCAGGTTCGCCTGCCATTAAAGTCAATGGGGCCCATTGCAAGTGCGCAGTATTACTAGTGATGGACTAACATCAGCCGGGACGGTTCGCGAACGCGATCAAATGTTTGCGAACCGCAAGTTTGGGCCCCATTCACTTTAATGGCAGGCGAACCTGAAAAATCTACAGCTCATATTTGCGGCCACAAAATACTTACAAGAAATGCACAAATCATCCCACAACATGGAAAGTGACATACTCTTAAGTGACACATCTTAAATTGAAACTCTCAAAAATATGCCATGCTGGAGCCTAGAAAATGTTTATTTTAGGCCATGGGAGTACAGGCCCCAAACATTAGGCATTCACCGGACAGAAAACATCAAGTGATTATGTGGCTGGAGGTATATTAGACGGTCATTAGATGTCAATTTTACTGCAGGCCAGTCAAGTACAGGCCCCAAAAATTATTCATTCAATGTACAGAAAAGAACAAGCTTTGTCTTCTTCTCATTGTCTGTCGCTAGTAGAGGCCTAAGCATGGCAAGCAGGTTCCCCCAGAAGTATCTTGCTGGATGAGCAGCCAATACCGCACTTGCATCAATCTTGAAAGGATTAGGCTCCAGGTGTAGAGGAATATTTTTTTTGGAATGCTTTCTCCATCGCAACATCCTCTACGTCGTTAAATAAACTGAAGACTGGCCGATTATCTACTAAGAAAAAAAATTATGTTATTATTAAATTTATTAAACATTTTATTATGAAATTTTTCCCATATATATTATAAAATTTGGTGTCTCCATAATCAATCTGCAGGGTGGGGGTCCCACACGTGTTCTACACACTTCCAGAATAAAGTGGGGCGAATAGATGATGGATGATCCATGATCTTCCCAGGAGCTTCTTTTGGAAGCTGAGCTTCATTTCCGAGATGTCTGTGTGGGAATCCGAAGACCATCTCCATCTCCGTGCACCACAGGATGGCCTCCTTCTCCTGTGTTAGGAAACATTTAATTTTTATAATAAAATGTATTAAAAATGTTATTATTAAATTTATTAAATATAATAAGGATGCCCTCTTTTCCATTCCATGATGACTGGGAACACCTGACAAAGAGACTGGGCCCTGGTTGGTTTGAATCGTGATTAAATTTGCAACTCTTCCGGGCTCCAAGCTATCTTGAAGCTTTGTCTTCTTCTCATTGTCTGTTGCTAGTAGAGGCGTAAGCATGCCAGACAGGTCCTCCCAGAAGTACAGTATCTTGCTGGATGAGCAGCCAATACCGCACTTGCATCAATCTTGACAGGATTTGGCTCCAGGTGGAGAGTAATTTTAATTTATTTTTATGCTTTCTCCATCGCAACACCACTTCAGTGAATAAACAGAAGACTAGCCGTTTCTCTCCTGTCTTATGCAACATTTAGTTTGTATTATTAAATTTATTTAATATTTTAACATTAATTTTATTAAACCAAAACTTGATTAAAATTATAAGAAAGTATACTTAAATTTGCCAAACCTTGCCTAATAACTCAAGTATGAACTCTGCCTTATAGGTCGAAGTTAGTGTCAAGAAGAAGAGCACTCTTTTTACACCCTTGTCAGCTGATTCCAGATAGATGTCTACAGAACCTGTTCTGTTACACACTTATACAAGTAGAGCCCCCCTGACAGAGTGGAGAGGATCCACAAAGAGAAACAGCCGGCACTCCTTTCTGATTCATACACGGTGCACGCATCCAGGGTCCGCGTCCCACAATCAAATGGAGAAAAAGACTGGCACTAGCTGGATAAGATGAAATGTTTTTATTTTTTATTGCCACATGGAGGACATAAGTGACGCGTTTCGACTCTACCGAGTCTTTGTCAAAGTTATTTTCATCTTATCCAGCGAGTGCCAGTCTTTTTCTCCATTAGAGTGGAGAGGATGTCAGCAGTAAGTTTGTATTGACGTCACTGATTAATTTGTCCTTCCTCTGATCCGTCAGAGCAATAACCCACAAAAAACGGATCCTGTCTTTGGAGCATACGCCTTCACTCGGTCAGCATTTGCTCAGAGATGAGATGTGAATGGAATATTTGCATGTCTTCTGTGTTTTGTACCCACTCCTGCTTTTGTTTACCAATTCATAAGCCAATTCTGATGGGACAATACAGGTCTTACAGCTGCTACACAGACAGGATCTGTTGTGCGTCTCATTTTTCCTTCCTTCTGACAGCTCAGAAGAAATGTCAAATAAATAATGATGTCAGCCAGGCCAAAAGCCAAAATTGTGGCCCAGTCATGAAGTGGGGAGGGTGTGAACAGCATGTAAAGTCCACAGAGTGTCCCTATGACAGAGGGGTGAGGTGGAAGCAGCATGAGGAGACCACACAGTGGCCCAATGACAGAGTCTGGAGATGGCGGCAGCATCAGAAGGCCACAGAGTGGCACAATGACAGTGTGGAGGTGGCAGCAGTATGAGGAGGCCACTGAGTGGCACAATCACAGAGTATGTAGTTGGCAGCAGTATGTGGAGGCCAGCGAGTGGACAGGTTACATAGTGTGGTTATGGCATCAGCAGCAGCAGCATGAGACAACAGAGTGGCACTGTGACATAGTGTGGACATGGCAGCACCAGGAGGCCACAGAGTGGCAAGGTGATATAGTGTGGACATGACAGCATCAGTAGGCCACAGAGTGGCAAAGTGACAGTGGAGGTGGGTGGCAATACTAGTACTCCCTGAAGATGGTGGGTGAAAGAAGGAGCACTTGGCATCAGATGTTTGGCATCAGGCGGGTAACAGCATCAGAATAGTAGCTGAGGCAGGTAGCCAGAAGAAAACGGTCTCTTTTGTCAAAATGTTAGTGTGGCACCATGAATGATCTAGTCTGATGCATCAGGCATTGGTGTGTTGAAATCTTGGCTGATCCACGCTTGATTCATTTTGATGCAGTATCCCACTTTTTGCTATATGTGGGCACTTTAAACTCTTGCTAAATGTCATATCAAATGTATTGTGGTATCATGCTGTAGTTCCCTTTAACAGGCAGGCAGTATCATTTACCTTTATTCGCTTCTAGGTGGTGCAGGAACCACTTAGGCCTCATGCACACGACCATTCCGTTTTTTGCGGTCCGCAAACCGCGGATCCGCAAAAAACGGAAGCCGTCCGTGTGCCTTCCACAATTTGGCGGCTTATTGTAGACATGCCTATTCTTGTCAGCAAAACTGACAAGAATAGGACATGCTATATTTTTTTGGCGGGGCCTCGGAACAGAGCAACAGATGCAGACAGCACACGGAGTGCTGTCCGCATCTTTTGCGGCCCCATTGAAGTGAATGGGTCCGCATCCGAACCGCCAAAACGGCGGCTCGGATGCGGACCCAAACAACGGCTGTGTGCATGAGTCCTTAGATATATAGCTGGGGGGGTGTAAAGTTAGTGTGTCCGATGTTAATGAAGAGATGAGGAAGTTAATGGAGGAGGTGGAAATTTTTATTTCCACTGAAATAATTCACAAAAGATTTTACCGCATATAAGTGCAGCGCTTAACGCAGAATACAAGTTTTTTTTTCACCCATATATTTCAAAAGATATTTTAGCGCATATCAGTGCAGCGCTTAACGCCAAATACAAGTTTTTTTGCCACCAAAATATTTCAAAAGAGATTTTAGTGCATATTGGTGCAGCACTTACCGTATTTTTCGCCCTATAAGACGCACCGGCCCATAAGACGCAATTAGGTTTTTGGGGAGGAAAATAAGAAAAAAAATATTTTGAACCAAAAGGTGTGCTTTTGGTGGGTTTGGAACTAATGGTGGTCTGTGGATGGCACTATTACTGGGGATCTGTGAAGGACACTGTTATGGGGGATCTGTGGATGACGGACACTGTTATGGGGGGATCTGTGGATGACGGACACTGTTATGGGGAGATCTGTGGATGACAGACACTGTTATGGGGGGGATCTGTGGATGACGGA
The DNA here is from genome assembly GCF_905171765.1 of Bufo bufo. NCBI lineage: Eukaryota > Metazoa > Chordata > Amphibia > Anura > Bufonidae > Bufo > Bufo bufo. The sequence continues at coordinate 746,029,238 of NC_053390.1, read as the reverse complement.
CACTGTTACGGGGGGATCTGTGGATGACGGACACTGTTATGGGGGATATGTGGATGATGGACACTGTTACAGGGGGGATCTGTGGATGACGGACACTGTTACAGGGGGGATCTGGGGATGACGGACACTGTTACAGGGGGGATCTGTGGCTGGCACTGTTACAGGGGGGGATCTGTGGCTGGCACTGTTACAGGGGGGATCTGTGGCTGGCACTGTTACAGGGGGGATCTATGGATGGCACTGTTACAGGGGGGGATCTGTGGCTGGCACTGTTATATATGTGTCATCCACAGACCCCCCACCCCATAACAGTGCCATCCACAGACCCCCCCACCACTTAACTGTGCCATCCACGGATCAGCCCCCCCCCCCGCCGCCGCCCTCCCAGTATACAAATATAAAATGTCTTATTCAATTAAAATGTATTACATATGCCCCCTCACTCCTAAATTCCTAATAGTACCTTACATCCTATTCCTAATAGGTTCTATACAATGCCGGCAGGCAGGCCGGGCGGCCGGCGCGTCACTCACTGACGTCACATGCCTGCGCCGCCTGCTTCATTCATAAAGTAGGCGGCGCAGGCACGTGACATCAGGGAGTTACGCTGCCGCCGGCCGGCCTGCCTGCCGGCATTGTACAGAACCTATTAGGAATAGGATGTAAGGTACTATTAGGAATTTAGGAGTGAGGGGGCATATGTAATACATTTTAATTGAATAAGACATTTTATATTACTATACCGGAGCGGCGGGGCTATAGTACACTGACTGCACCGCCCCGCCGCTATTCCTGGCCCCCAGCTCCTCCTCTCAGTCCCTCCCCCGGCCCCTGCTCGCTCGTACATCGCATCCAGCAATGTTAAACTGTCAGCATTTGCCCCATAAGATGCAGGGGCATTTCCCCCCCCATTTTTTGGGGGGGAAAAGTGCGTCTTATGGGGCGAAAAATACGGTAACGCTGAATACAAGATTTTTTGCCACCCAAATGTTTCAAAAGAGACTTTAGCGCATATCAGTGCAGTGATTAACGCTGAATGCAAGATTTTTTGCCACCCAAATATTTCAAACGAGATTCCCTTATGTCCTACCAACCGTGGACTGGTAGGACCGGCGGAATTAATAATGAGCCTAAGTAAATCATACAATTAAACAATTAAATACCCCCTATAAAGGAGGGAACCACCCTCAGCCCAGTTTTTTTTCTGTCCTCCCGGACAGGTGGGCTGGCGGTTATCTCCTCCTTTTTTTTCGGGGATCTCTCTTTCTTTTCCGATGCTGGTCCTTTGATCTTCTGTTCCGGCAGCTTAACGGCTGTCGGCACCATGCTACCGCACCTTGTTTTGCTCCTCTCGGCGGCGTCCTTGGTCCGGTTTTCCGCAGCCGATGGGCGCCGCCATCTTCCATAATGGCATCTGACGTCACTTCCGGGTATTGCTCGTGGCTGTGATTCACGGTGGCTGGGGATCATATTTTCTTGTTCCTCCCGTTAGGAGGATTTTTTTTTACTTTCTTCTATGCCTCTTACCTTTCTGCTTAGTAACATTTGTTTTAATATACAAATATCTTATTGTCTTTTCCTCCCGCAGTGATGTCTTCTCCGCGGGATCCTGATAGCAGAATGTTGGCTTCCAAGAGGTAGCATTTATCTTGCTACGATTGCAGCACTCCTTTGGAGGATTGCTATCCCTACTCGAGGTGTGACAGCTGCCGTCCGAGGTTGCCTCCAGATTTTTTTCCACCCAAATATTTCAAAAGAGATTTTAGCGCATATCAGTGCAGCCGTTAACGCCAAATCCAAGATTTTTTTCCACCCATATATTTTAAAAGAAATTTTTGCGCATATCAGTGCAGCGCTTAATGCAGAATACAAGATTTTTTCTGAAGTGAACGGGACGTAGCGGAGTCTGCGCTGGAAGAGCGAGACGCGGACCTCGTGCGGTTTCTGTGCTGCAGAAAAGTCCCCGTAGTGTCCAGTAAGCAATACCATAGATACATGCGGGCTGGTGTGAATAATTTTGCATTTTTGTACAGGGTTAGTGCATAGTGTATTCACCTGTATTGGTGTGCCGCTCTTATGGACGTTGTTACGTAAGCGCACAGTGTGTGAAACATAAAAAGGACTTTCTTACATATAACTGCAGCGCTGAACGCTGAATATATCTTGATTTTTTTTACAGAAATATGCCACTAAAGGCTTTACCTCATATAACTGCAACAGTGAAAGCTGAATATATTTTTATTTTTCTACTGATATACGTCAATAAATGTTTTTCAAGATATAAGTGCAGCAGTGAATGGCAAATGTATATTTATTTTTCTACTGCTATACGCAAATTATGTTTTTTTCAAGATATAAGTGAAGCAGAGAATGGCAAATGTATATATTTTTTTCTATTGATATACGTCAATATATTTGTTCCAATAGCATTTGGCACTCTGTGTGGCTGCAGTATCGCAGAAAAAAACACACACAACTGCTGCACAATACAATTGCACTATATTATACTTTCTATGTTAGAAAGTATATTATAAGTATATCGCACCCCTCAGAATGTCACACCTATCGATAGCACACCTATACCAGTCCTTAAAAGGACTTTTGTGGCTCTATTAGCTAGTGTTTTGTGTCCCTAACAGTATGTCCCTGCTCCACACAGCAGCCTCTCCCTACACTGGCAAAAGACTGAATGTAAAATGGTGGCCAAATCAGGTTTGTCCATGTGCTGAAACGTCTCAATTGGCTGTCCTGTACCCAGGGCCGTCTTTGCCGCAGGGCAAAAGGGGCAGCTGCCCCGGGCCCAGTTGCTCCTGGGGGCCCAAGGGAGCTCAGTTTCCCGACTCCCATTCACTAGTGACTGCATCACTAGATTAAAACATTCGGGGCCTGGGCCCCTGATGTTTTGTCCCAGGCCCCGAATGTCCTGCCTGCTAGATACAACTGTATTGCCGTACACAGAACGGCAATACAATTGAATCTAATATACACTGTCTGGGAAGAGGTGAAGGACCTGTGGTGACATCACAGGTCATGTGATCAGCAAAACAGGCTGTGATAGGATGACCTGGATAATGTCACCATCATGTGACCAGTGCAGGATTGGACCGGAGTGAAGAGGGGAAGGAGCCTAATGCTGATGTCTGTATATGAGGACTGGAGAGGTAAGTGAAGGGACAGGGAGAGGCAGAGCAATGCTGGGAGTTGTAGTTATTTAACTGGGATGTATGTTAGGGCTGAAGGGAGGGATGTTATTGACATGGAACTGTGTGCTTGAGGTGGCTGGGGGAAGGAGTGATGTTATTTACATGGGACTGTATGTTGAAAGTGGATGGTGGGGGCGAATGATGTTTATGTACATGGGACTTAATGTTTAGACTACGTTCAGACTTGCGTTTGGGGATCCGCTTGTAAGATCCGTTTCAAGGCTCTCACAAGCAGCCCCAAATGGATCAGTTTAACCCCAATGCATTCTGAATGGATGCAGATTCATTCAGAATGCATTCGTTCGGCTCCGTACGACCCCCCGTTCCATTTTGGAGGTCGACCCCAAAATGCTGCAAGCAGCGTTTGTGTCCGCATGGCCTTGCGGAGCCAAACGGATCCGTCCTGACTTACAATGTAAGTAAATGGGGACGGATCCCTTTGCATTGACACAAAATGGTGCAATTGTAAACGGATCCGTCCCCCATTGACTTTCAATGTAAGTCAGGATGGATCCGTATTGGGACTTAGAAATTTAAATCTAATACAAACGAATCGGTCCTGAACTGATGCATTCGTTTGTATTATCGGTACAGGACAGATCCGCACGAACGCAAGTGTGAAAGTAGCCTTAGGGGGGTGATGCTTACATGGGATTGTGCGTTGGAGGCGGCTGGGGAGGAGGTGATGTTATTTACATGGGACTGTATGGTGGAGGGAGGATTATAACTACAGGGGGCACTGCAGATCCAGGGGAAATTATAGGCGGTCTTATTACTACTGGGGGCTCTATAGGAGGGTCTTATAGATCAGCCTTATTTCTACTAAGCGCACTATGGGGGCCTTATTACTACTAAGGGGTCTGTAGAGAGCTTTATTACCACTGGGGGAACAATAGGGGGCCTTATTTCTACTGGGGACTATGGAGGGTATTATTAATATGGGAGGGCTCTTCTACTAATGGGGGCATGGTTGAGGAGCATTATCACAGTTGGGGCAGTGTTACTAATGAGGGCATTCTAGAAGGGAATTACTATTGGTGGGACTATGAGGAGCACTATTACTATGGGGGGCAGTAATGTTTCTTCAGGATAGTATTTGGGGGTATTGGGGGGGGGACAGGGGCGTAACTAAAGGCTCGTGGGCTCCGGTGCAAGAGTTCAGCTTGGGCGCCCCCCTTCCCTCAGTGCTTTGTGTGTCTTCTTATGCAGCACAAGTGTCTTTGGGCCCCTTCATGCTCCTGGGCCCAGTAGCGGCTGCTACCTCTGCACCCCCTATAGCTACACCCCTGGGGGGGCACAGCAAGCAGCAGGATAACACTGTGGGGACTCCAGTTGGGGGATAATGATAGAATGTGAGGAAGCTAAGATGTCTGTGTCACACTCTGCAGAGACGAGGCGGCTGAGAGAAGTTGTCCAGACCGAGTGGAGAAGATGATGAGAGAGAAGATCTACAGAGAAGATGATGACAGAGAGGAGACGTCACCTGGAGGCCCTGGACGTGACAGGTAAGTGCTGCTGTATAGCAAGTACAGCAAAGTGGGGGGGGGGGGGGGCGGGATCCAGGGGGCCCAAGTAAATTCTTGCCCAGGGTCCAATCAACATTAAAGACGGCCCTGCCTGTACCACCTGATGGATGTGTCATGGGTCAAAGTTCTCCACAATGTAAAAGAATATGGCGGGCGTGAATGTCGCCAGCAAATGAGTAAAGTTAGCTGCAAAACGACTGCTGGGCGATCCGCAAGGCGATCTCTAAGTAATTACTATTAATTTAATATTAAGTTTGTGAAGAAAACAGTAATGCTATTTACCTAACGAAAATCATAGGCTTTCTACAGAGCCCTTTTATTCAGTATTAGTCATACTGCTGCCTCGAATAGAGATGGTCTGGGGTATAATTTCCTAGCACATACCAATAAAATAATGAATAACAATATCAAAAATGCTCACCAGTGTACTAACTGGAGCACGGCCCACTAGCTACCAATTTGTAATCAAACATACAGAACTAAAAAATGGCTGGCTTATAGTTATTTTGCCTATATTTTACTATAGCGACATTGACACCTAAAGATATCCGACGGAGGCCGACCGAGAGGTGATGGGAGGATTGTGACACGGCAGGATTTATGAGTAATAACTTATCCATATACCGCTAAGATAAATACAAATCTAACAAACTTACCAGGAACTGTGAGTCAATAAACGGGTATCTTTCATAATAGTCGGCTGTCACATCCGTGACAAGTGGTCGAAGATCTGAAAGACTTGCTGCACGTGAGTGATCTGACAGCTTCTTTTGGTTTCACTTTGTTTATGAGTTGCTGGTATGTCCACACCTTCTTTTCAGGTGTGGATCATGTGACCGTTACTACTCCCTACTTTGTCTGGCTTTACCCATCACTCCTTGCGGTTGATGGCTCATTCTGGTTGCGGATCGTTTGGTGTCTGCATCTCGGCTGAGTTCCTGCTTTCCATTTACCCGGAGTTAAGTGTCTTTCCCTTTTGTATTGTGTTAATTTCCCTGTCTCTTGGTACCAGACCTGAGGCAAACTCTTGTTCCTTTAGCTTGGAAGGAACAGGTATTCTGTGGCCCTATCACTATCTTCAGGGCCATCTAAGGTGAGCCAGGCTTAGGTTCCTGTGAATGAACAGTCCTATCTTCGGAGTCTGTTCATTCTGTTAGCAGTCAGGGCTCAGGATGGGATTTTATTAGGTGGCGAACTTTCCATTTTCCCTAGTTTGTAGGCCTCGTACCTTCTCCCTCCCTCTTGCGTTTGGTGTGGAGTTCCCCTTCCCACACCACGCCGTGACAGCGGCAGTGTAATTGATATCCCGTAGTACTGCAAGTTCAGGAGCACTATTACACAGAGCACTATTCAGACTACATATGAATACTTAATATAACACCATAAGGTCTGGATTAGCTTAAGCTGTGGTGACTGGGATACTCAAAAATTAATGTCAACACACCACGAAAAATGAGTAAACTGGATTCCCATAAAAGTACTATTTATTAAAAAATGCCGATAAAATCACATAGCATTTTTAACAATAAATATATGATCCGTATCAACATCCGTAGAAATATCTAATATCTAGCGCCACCTTTATTAACAGACAATGAATAATTACAAGCATTCTAGGATAGTATATAAAATGAATGGTCAATGCAGGCTGGAGTGACATCTAGAGAAAAATATCCTCAGTAATAGAATCAGCCCCTACACAAATCTACAACTGTGCAAATCCTAATGACTGCTGAATAATTTAGAAAGTAGTGATGAGGCACATCATACCTTTAAAGTGGTTGGTAAAGTGGTCGCTAGCTCCTCGACGCGCGTTTCGCCGTCTCGCTTCCTCAGGACTGCTGACTTTTGAATGATTAAGGAGGAGGAAGCGAGACGGCGAAACGCATTTTGAGGGGCTATCGACCGGTGGGTGGTGATCAGAACTGGGTGCCTCCTCAAATCATTGAGCAGGCACCCTGGGACAATGCGCGCGGGGGGGTCCTGTGACCCCAGCATGTCGGCGATCGCAGCAAAGCGCAGGTCAATTCAGACCTGCGGTTTGCTGCATTTCCGTGTTATTTGGGTCTCTGGGGACCCGATAACCCGGAACAGGATGGTGATTGGTGGTGTGATAATACAGCACCAATCACCATCCTGCGATCCTGAGAGGTGATGGTGACATCACTTCTCAGGATCGGCTCTGATTGGCTGCAGGGGCGGGCGGTTCAAATTATTGCTGACTCAGCACCCCCTGCTGACCCACCACAGTGCCAGCTGGCACTAAAAGGTATTTTGGGAAAGGTTAGGGAAAGGTTAGGTTAGGCAGGGATATTCAGGGAAAGTTTAGTGGGAAAAAAAAGTTTTTTGTTGCATCACCCTAAATCGGGTGCCTGGGGTCCACAGCACAGCTGTGTGACCCTAGACCCCCCCCCCCCCCCCAGGGATGCTGCAACTTACCCCCCTGCCCCCCCCCCCACATTTTTTGGGGGGCACAAGCAGTTTTTTATTTTTTTCTGCGTACGCTGACTGTGGCCGGCACTCTTAGCGTCCGGCCACTGTTAGCACATCACACACCCCACCGCTGATCAGCTTCGAACGGCTGATCAGCGAGTTTGAATTAATTTTTTACTTTTTTCAAATTTTTGGGCCTTTTTTTTTTTTTTTCTTCTGTTAGGTTTAGGGTAAGTACGTGAACACCCGTGCCCCCACACACACGCACACCAAATAAAGATTTCCACGCACACACACACACACTCCCCTATGGCCCGCCGGATGTTCTCTGCCGAGGAAGCATACACCCAGGTTGCCTCCGAGTCCAAGAGCCCCAGTGAGGACGAGGATGACCCCACTTTCCTTTTGTCATCCACGTCCTCCTCATCATCTAGCAATGATTATGAGCCCCCAAGGCGTAGCAAGGGGACCGCCATGCTAGGGACCCTGTGGCCCACACTAGTACGAGCAGCTCTGGGGCTCGTACTAGTTTTCCAGCCCACCAGTTAAGTCCACCGGAGCCCCCTACCGGTGAACTTGCATGGTGTACTCCAGAGCATTTTGAGCCTGCGATTCCTGATTTTGTTGGCCAACCAGGAATCCAGATTCCCACAGTGGGCTTCACTGAATATGACAATTTATTTTTGTGAACCTGATGGTGGAGCAAGCAAACCTGTATGTCCAACAGTTCATTGCTCAACACCCGGGCTCCTTTTTGGCTAGGGCCGGTGGCTGGACTCTGGTCAGTGCAGCCGAGATGAGGACATTTTGGGTCCTCGTGCTGCACATGGGCCTCGTCAAAAAGCCCAGTGTCGGGTGGGCGGAGCTAGCGCCGGACCGGAATGGACGTGTGGGCTTGAGCTCTGCTGTTCAGACCCGGCCTTTCATCTGCTAACTTTGGTTGCTCGGCATAAAACATGGGCAAAATCGACCAGCAAAAAGCGGGGGACTCGTCCCTCTCCCACAAGCAATCGACGAACTGCGGGGATATGGATAAGTTTATTAAAAAGGCGGCTGCAATTTGTGCAGCGCAGGAAGCCAAGATGGCGCCGGAACCTTGTAAAGAAAATGAGGAGAGCGAGACAGATCTCCAGGTGGAAGGCAGCGATGTAGAAGACTACAGACATCGCAAACACCTCCCGATCTCCAGGAAATATCTAGACTCGGCACTGCAACGTGCAATGGAGCCACTCGTTAGTGAACTTTCCTCACTGAGGCAAGACATCAGACATGTGGGCGGCAGGGTTGAAACCCTTGAGAATAACCAGGCTGTGATCCTAGATTTCCAAGAGGCCACAGCCAGTGGCGTACCGCCCATAGAGGCAGACCACGCCATTGCTATGGGGCCCGCGGCACTGGGGGGCCCGGAACGCAGAGAAGGCCCCGCCCACAATATTTGGCCCCGCCCACTCATGACATGCGGCTATAGCGCTATGCGGCTGCTTTTATTCTCAGCCTGAGCCAACTATTCTTCCGTAATCTCTAGAACCCCCCTGAACCCCCCCCCCCCGCCACCAGCCCCCCCCCCCGGCGCCGAACGGAGTTTGACCTGATCCTGACCTGATGATCCTGACTGCTGTCTGGCCAATCAGTACAAGGCAACTCTGTTGAGGCAGCTGCTGATTGGCCAGTGGCAGTGTGCACAAGGGAGGCGGGAGAATCAGTTCGCCGTCGGCCGTCACCAGTGTGCCTGAGGGGACTAAGAAGGAAGAGGCACCCTGTCCCTGGCTGGCCTGCCCTGAAGAACCGTTCGTCCATCCTGACTCCTGCCTGAAGGCTGCCGTGTCACTGCCTGGCTCTGGCTGCCTGAGAGAGGGAGAGCAGACTCAGTCAGCAGTACAGCACTCAGCAGAGACCAGGTATGATCGATCGATGATAATGTCAGATACTCAGACTAATGTCAGATTAACCTGACAGGCCAGGCAGCAAGAGAGAGGAGGGGTGGGGAGGGGGACAGCCAGGACAGGGTGGGACATGCTTCAATCCCACTCCAGTGAGTCCTGTTGTCCTCTATGAGCCCCAAAATGCCCATGGGGGAGAAGTAGGAAGAAAGCACACTGTCCTGAGATTTTTGGGGGGCATTAGGGGTTGGGGGGGCTCATGGAGGACAGTGTGCTTTCCTCCTACACCTACTCCTTCCTAACAACCCCCCCCCCCCCCCGGGCATTTTGGAGGGCATTAGGCGGGGTCGTATGGATATTAACCCCTCTAACTCCTTGCTGCTAATGCTGAGTGTGCACATAGCCACCAAATGATATTTCACCAACCAGCCAAACCACCCCCCCCCCCACACACACAAACACATGCGCATATGTGCACACTCAGCATCAGCAGCAAGGAGTTAAAGGGGTTTGGGGTAAGAGAAGTGATGTGATTAAGATGTGGGGGATGGCTTACGTCCGGCTTTAGCACAGTGGACAGAGGCAGGAGGAGTGATGTGTATACGCTCCTGCTCTACACTCGCTCAGTTAGGGCGCAATATGTATGCCACACATGTCCACTGTCCTGTGCCCACTCTGCTAAAGCCTGGCAAGTGACATGGCCCATCTGTAGGTCATGTATAAATTTATTTAATGGGGGTGTGGCATGGGAGGAGCCAGGTCAGGAAGTGGGAGGGGCCATGGTGGATAGTGGGCGGGGTTAAGGGGCCCAATTCAGATTTTTGCTATGGGGCCCAGAGATTTCTATGTACGCCTCTGGCCACAGCCATTAGCCTGCAAAAGTGTCAATCACGTCTCAATGAAGCATTCAATGCCCTGGAAGATCAGTAGAATCGTGGGAGAAGAAACAACTCACGGTTTAGGGGAGTCCCAGAGACCGACTCTCCCCAAGACTCCTCAGATATAGTCAAGGAGATTTGTGAAAGTTTACTTGGCCCTGAACGCTCCGCCTCAATAGTAATAGAGAGAGCTCACCGGGCCTTGCGGCCGAGACCGAAGGGCAATGAGCCCCCTAGAGATATTATATGCCGCTTCCTCCACTTCCAAGACAAAGAAGATATAATAATCAAGGCACGCTTACCAAATGGAGCTAAATACAATGGGGTTCCGATTAGTATTTATCAGGATCTGGCTCCAATTACTCTTCAGAAAAGAAGGACCCTCAAGCCCCTCACAGATTGGCTTAGGAGTCATAAAATCCTATATCGATGGCAGTTCCCGTTTGGATTGTCCTTTTCGTATCAAGGCAAGAGGATCACCATCAAATTTTACATGGGCTTAGGCCCTGCATTTGATCTTCTGTACATTCCTCCCTTGGAAATTGAGGATTGGGAAACGGTCCAGGATTTAACATCATTGCCGGGACTCCCTACAATTTTACGCTTTGAACCGAAGAGCACCCCTAAGGCCCAGAGGCAGAGAGAAAAGAAGAAGAACCAACATCTCACTCCAAGACGCATAGCTGCAGACGTCTTCTGAAGCAAAGAATCGCAGATTCTCCTTACTCTGTGTTCAATATGATGAGTATAACGCTTTCACCCTTCCCCTTCTATACCTTCCCTCTTACTCCCCTTATATAGTTCTATAAATATGCTCCCTGGCTCTTTCTCTTTTTCTAGGTTTCTGACAATATGCCTTACTTACCGGGACTATTTTTAAATGAGATATCTAATGATATAATACCTTACTATTGACCTCCTGTTATATTAACGATTTTTACTGAATATTCTATGGAAATATTAGGTGCCATATGACAGCAAGCTAACAGGTCTGCTTAGATTATTCTGACTGTTATAGGGTTATCACCTATTGAAAAGATGTCCGATAGCATACCATGACCCTCAAATTGCCTATTAGTGTGCTGATATGGTGTGCCCGGCGGCAGCATGTGTTACGATCCTTCCCCTGTGTCGTGACGCATGCTGTGGCTGGTGTCATAATGCCCTGCGATATTCTTAAAAATTGCCAGGCTAGGCGGTATTTCTATCATTACTGGATATATTACCAGGCGACATATTACTCCAAGATATACCTTACATCGCATTAATATGTACCTTACGGTCTATCTTGACCACTGGCACACTTGGTAATATACTGCATTACATGCTTTACATACCGTTCTGATGCCATATGTTCCCAGTGTTCACCACTTGATATAGCGAGGTTCATCAGATGACAATGAGTATTAAGAGATATCCCATATGTTCTTAACCCAAGTTATAGCTGGAGCTTTCTGACCACGAAATGTCTTTAGAACCGTTGTGCTATGTTATGTACTCAGCAGTCCCTGGAGGTGGTCCCGGTTACACATTGCCTCAGTGCTTTCGTTTTTCTGCGATGATCCACTGTGTATCCGACACCATTATGCCATACTATGTTATTCAGCGCCTCCGGGCAAGTTTATGTATTTAGCGGCCTCTGGCTTATATATTCAGCGACCTTTGGCTTATGTATTCAGCGGCCTCTGGCTTATATATTCAGCGGCCTCTGGCTTATGTATTCAGCGGCCTCTGGCTTATGTATTCAGCGGCCTCTGGCTTATGTATTCAGCAGTCTCTGGCTTTTCCCACACCACTTGTGTATCTATCTCTCCCGGGATTCCAACTCAAAATCCGTCAGACCCATGTGTTCATCAGCCGGGAAGGTCTCTAGTAGTCCAAGGTATCCTTTGTTTACCTTTCAATCCTATTACCCGTTTCTTATTTCCCCCCCCCCCCAACATCCCCATTTCACCCCTTATACCCCCGCTACCTATATATAGACTTACCTCCCTTTCTCTGGATACCATCAGATTAGATAGTTTAATAAGGGAGTTTGAAACACAAAATGCCCATTTCCTCCATATTACACAGATTTAGATTTAGCCTTGCGGCCTCTATGACATTTACCTGACATTTAAAATAGAGTGCCGGGCCCATAATTGGCAAATACCTTTTCTCCCCCTCTCACCAAGTCCTTCAGGACCCATATGTTTCAGTTATTCTCGTTTTTATTTTGTTCAATTTATGTTTGTTTTATTGTCTTTTATCCAGGTCATTACTTATTCAGTGGTGTGTCCATCCGAGATGGGTAATATCTTCACCAAGGCTACGATCTTCATTATTATCATTCCGACCAGATGTTAAGTACCCTGATCTACTCACTATTGTAACAAACTTTCACGCTTACGTGTTTCAGCATTTTGCCTCTCCTTTTCATCCCCATGATGGCTATTAGTATTGCCTCTTATAATGTTAAGGGATGCAATTCACCATCTAAGCGGAGCCAGATTTTTGGGATTTTGAGGAGAGATAAAGCGAACATAGTATTTCTACAGGAAACACATTTTAAGAACCAACATTTCCCTAATCTATCCTTTTCATTTTACCCTAATTGGTACCATTGTGGTTCCCCTTCATCAAACTCTAGAGGAGTTAGTATAGGCTTTCAGGGTAAAGCTCCCTTTATCCTGGATGATCAACTATGTGACCCTGATGGTCAACACAAAATAGGTCAACACCTTTATACCTTTGTGAATATCTACGCCCCAAATAATCGCCAAATCCCATGGCTGAAATCAACTTTACTAAAATTGGAATCTTTTAGAGATGGCGCTACGGTGGTAGGGGGAGACTTAAATCTAGTCCTAAATCCCCTCATGGATTCCTCCTCCCAAAAATCTGCCCAGTCCCAAAAGGGCATACGCTCTTTATTACGCACTTTGGCTAAAGCCCACCTGATTGATGTTTGGCGTACTATGTATCCTGATTCTAGAGACTACACCTTTTATTCCTCACTGCACAAGTCTTATCAACGCCTAGACTATCTTTTTGTTTCAAAGGAACATTTGCAGTTGTGTTCCAGGGCTGATATGGGATCCATAATCCTATCCAATCATGCCCCCATATATCTCCATATGAACTCCCCCCCCAACCATAGACCTACTAGCCACTGGAGGTTTAACGAACAACTCATTAGTTCACCAGACAACAAATCCAAACTTAAACGCCTGTTAGGAGACTACTTTACTACTAACTGTACCCCTGAAGTCACATCACAAACGATATGGGATGCCCATAAAGCGTACATAAGGGGCCATTGTATCAGCCTCGGGGCTCACCTGAAGAAAGAAAGACAAAGACAAATAGATTCCCTTCATGAAAAGATAAGCTACCTAGAGAGGGCTCATAAATGGTCCCTGTTGGAAACACACCTACAAGAACTTTCCTCATGTAGGGCCTCCCTCAAGAACCTTTTAAATATGGCTTCTGCCAAACTTTACCTACACTCCCAATAAAAAAAATTTGCACACGGAAATAAAGCCTCTCGCTATATGATGTCCAGGCTCAAAACACAGAAAACTAAATAATTACGTACATAAATTAAAAACCCCACAAGGTGCATTTAACCTTTGAATCTAATAAAATAGCTTCCCTATTTAGAGATTACTATGAATCCCTTTATAATCTCAATCCACCCCAATCTCTTGTGGGTGACACAGAACCGACATCACCTACTAATGCGTATTTAGATAAATTAGCCCTGCCATCGCTCTCTGAACAAGACAGATCACACTTAGCCTCTCCATTCCCCTCAGAGGAACTTTTGGAGGCCATTAAAAATTCCCTAGGGGGAAATTCCCAGGTCCTGATGGACTCCCTATCCCCTACTATTTGTCTTTTCATGAAATACTGATCCCACACCGTCTACCGGTATATAATAGCACTTTACAAGGTATGCCCCTATCATCTGATATGACCAGAGCCCACATTACTCTAATCCCCAAGGAAGGAAAGGACCATTCTTTATGTCCCAACTATAGACCCATTTCCCTCCTTAATATAGATTTAAAACTTTTAGCCAAGATGCTTGCAAACAGATTAGCGAAACTTCTCCCTTCACTAATCCACAGAGATCAAGTGGGGTTTGTGAAACAAAGAGAAGGTAAAGATAACACGGCCCAGATTCTTAATATCATCCACTTTGTCAAAAGAAAAAATCTTCCCTTAGTCCTTCTCAGCACTGATGCTGATAAAGCCTTCGATAGGGTCAACTGGTCTTTTATGTATTCAGCGTTGAGATCCCGTAACTTCCCATCTCCCTTTATACATGCTATTGAAGCCATGTATCATCATGTCTCAGCTTCAGTCCGGGTAAATGACACCTTGTCTGACCCTTTTAAGATACGCAATGGCACTCGCCAAGGATGCCCCCTATTCCCCCTCTTATTCGTCCTTGCCCTTGAACTTCTTTTACAGACCATTAGGTTGGATGGGGACATCCAGGGAATTACTCTTGGTGATCAACAACACAAAATCGCCGCTTTCGGGATGACTTACTTTTAATAGTGAGTAATCACGAGTCAGCTCTCCCTAAGATCTATGGCCATCTGGAAACATATGGGTCGCTTTCCAATTTTAAGGTGAATCACAACAAATCACTTATAATCTCCACTGGCCTTAAAAAGTCATTAAGGAATCAACTTGAATCAGGTTCTCCCTTTAACTGGTCGTCCCCTTTCCTAACTTTCCTAGGTGTTAAAATGAACACTGACCCAAACCAACTCTTTAAATTAAACTATATTCCTCTCCAAAATAAACTGGTTGAGGACTTAAATTCCCTGGATGTCCCTACACTCTTGTGGTTCAGGAGGAAACAAATTCTGATGTCTCTCATCATTCCTAAACTTACTAAGACCTTACCAATCCCTGTCCCTTCTACGTTCTACTCCAAACTTAGATCCCTGTTCCGATCCTTCATATGGAATAAGAAAAAAGCCAGAACGTCCTATAAATCCCTGTCATATCCAAGAGAGAGAGGAGGTATCTCATTGCCAGATCCCGAATTATATGGCAAAGCTGTATTACTCACTAGAGTGGTGGACTGGTTGACCGCCCCTAAACAGAAATCCTGGGTCCTGATGGAGGAATCCTTACTTGGGCTACCTTTTAGAGCGGCACTATTGGGACGAATGTCCCCATTACCTCTTCATCCAAGCATTACTCCAGTTATGAGAGCTACCCTACATGCTTGGAACACTTTGCAAACCTCGCCCCTATGCTCCCCACTCCCATCTCCTACCCTTGATCTCACAATGGTATAACAAATTGAGAACTCCTCCTGCTATCTTAACGTCAGCCTTCATTAGATTATGGGAAAAAGACCTAGATAAATGTTTCTCCCCGGAAGAATCCCTTATTATCTATAACTCTTCACATAAGGCCTCGAGATGTGTCAAGATTCAAGAGAATATCTATAAAATCATCACAAGATGGTGTAAAACCCCCTACAAGACCTGTTTTTACTCAGCTTCGGCGTCTGACGTATGTTGGAGATGGTCAAAGCAGAAAGGTACTTTCCTCCACATATGGTGGACGTGCCCGATCTTGTTAAACTGGTGGGTTAAAATCTTTCAAACGTGTAATAAGATTTGTAGATCAAATATTACTCCAGCTCCGGAAGTCGCCCTCCTAAATCTCTTTCCTTGGGACCCCCCTCTCCCCACCTAATTTGACACTTTTTAAACATCTAGTGAATGCGGCCAAATTGCTAGTCCCAATATTATGGTTGTCCGTAGATGTTCCTACTATGGATCAATGGTATCAGAAAATTGACCATATTTACCGCCTAGAAAAGTTATCCTCGTGGGAAATGAGGTCCCACCACAAATTTCTGAAGATCTGGAGTCAATGGTCCTCCTTTAGAGGCTATTAAACAAACTATCCTGTAGAGATTTGGTTACTAGGGTTCATACTTTTACATGGTTATTACACTTTAGCACCTCTTATACTCATACTATCTCCTAGTTTACAAATCCAACAGTAGAAGACATCCTACCCTCTAAGACCCATCCCGGATGCGACTCTTGAATATGATTCTTGTATATAATCCTCAGATGTGATCTTCTGATGAGATTTTCGGATCTGATACTTAGATGTGATTTACGGTTACACTTTGAATATAAGAGTGAAGACCTTTATTCATTTTTTCCAACTGCTGTTTTCACACTGATCAGCCTCATGGATAACACTATGTTATATATGATGTACTTGACTGACCTGTATTATGTTTTAATACATGCAAGAGTAGTGGAGACTTGTCATTCCTCCACTATTCATTTCTTGTACTATTTTGATTTGCTCAATAAAATTTGTTGAAAATCAAAAAAAAAAAAAAAAGCCCAGTGTCAGGCATTACTGGAGTGGGGACATCCTCTACCAGACCACACTTTACAGTACGGCCATGACACGATCCCGGTTTGAGGCCATCCGGAAATGCCTGCATTATGCAGATAATGCTGCATGTTCCCCCCAAGGTGATCCTGCCTATGACCACCTGTACAAAATCAGGCCGGTCATCGATTACTTTGGGGCCAAATTTTTGGAGGCCTATGTACCTGGGAGGGAGGTCGCGGTTGATGAGTCTCTCATTGCTTTCAAGGGGAGACTTATTTTCCACCAGTATGTTCCCTCTAAGCGGGCTAGGTATGGCGTGAAGCTGTACAAACTTTGTGAGAGTACCTCACGTGGATAACTTTTATAACAGTATCCCCTTGATCCAGTCCCTCGCTGCCAGATCCACGTCTGCTTGTGGGACCGTGCAGAAAAATCAATGCGGCCTCCCTACCCTCGCCCTCCAGGTACCTATTCCCAGGGGTGAGACCCATGCCCTTACCAGTGAAAACCTGTTGCTGGTCAAATATAAGGACAAGAGGGATGTCCTTGTACTGTCCACAATTCACGGTAACGGCATCACCCCTGTCCCTGTGCGAGGTACCGTGGCAACGGTCCTCAAGCCCGATTGTATTGTCGAAGAGTTGATCTTTCTGATCAAGTCCTCAAGCCATATAATGCCATGCGCAAAACCCGGGCATGGTACAAAAAAGTTGCGGTCTACTTGGTACATGTTGCCTTGTAAAACTCTTTTGGGCTGTCCCGGAGCGCTGGCAACACAGGGAAATTCCTGCAGTTCTATGAGGCAGTCATCAAGGCCCTGATCTTTTCTGACCGGGAAAGAGAAGGCCGGAGTATCTCGGGAACTGGAGGCGCCCGGATCGTCCCTGGCCAACACTTTCCAGGTGTGGTCCCCCATACTGGAAAGAAGGGACGGACCCAAAAAAGGTGCAGAGTGTGTCACAGGAGGGGGATACGGAAGGATACCACCACTCAGTGTGACACATGCCCCAATCATCCGGGCCTCTGCATTGTTGGTTGCTTCAGGGAGTACCACACTTCCATGGAGTACTAAATTTATAATCCCCTTCCCTAATTCTAATTCCATTTAGCCACTGACAATCAGAAAAAAAAAACTAAAACCCCAAAAGATTTATTTTCAAAAATATTATTTTGTAAAACTTTTGTAAAAAAAACCTCGCCTGTAAGATTCTGCTCTATAAAAATACCCCATGACCTAACCCCTCAGATGAACACGGTCAAAAAAATAAAATAAAAATGGTGCAAAAAAAGGTCTTTTTTTGTCACCTTACTTCACAAATAGTGTAATAGCAAGCGATCAAAAATTCATATGCTCCCAAAATAGTGCCAATAAAACCGTCCTCTCATCCCTCAAAAAATGAGCCCCTACCAAAGATAATCTGCTAAAAAAAAAAAAAAAAACAGACTCTTAGACTATGGAGATACTAAAATGTTTTTTTTTTTTTTTATAAAAAGGATAATATAGTGTAAAACCTAAATAAATTTTAAAAAAGTAGACATTTTAGGTATCGCCGCATCCGAAAGAATCTGCTCTATAAAAATACCCCATGACCTAACCCCTCAGATGAACACGGTCAAAAAAATTAAATAAAAACGGTGCCAAAACAGCTATTTTTTTGGAATATTTTCCATTTTAAACCGTTTTTTTCCAGTAACAAAGCAAGGGTTGACAGCAAAACAAAACGTAATATTTATTACCCTGATTCTGCAGTTTA
Organism: Bufo bufo; assembly: GCF_905171765.1. Classification (NCBI taxonomy): domain Eukaryota; kingdom Metazoa; phylum Chordata; class Amphibia; order Anura; family Bufonidae; genus Bufo; species Bufo bufo. The sequence continues at coordinate 746,011,189 of NC_053390.1, read as the reverse complement.
CAGAAACATAAGTGGTCGTAAACTGCTGTATGACCAAATGGCAGGGCGCAGACGGAAAGGAACGCCGTATGGTTTCTGGAAGGCAGATTTTGATGGCCTTTTTTTGGGGCATCATGTCACATTAGAAGAACCCCTGATGCACCCCTAGAGTAGAAACTCCATAAAAGTGACCCCATCCAAGAAACTACACCCCTCAAGGTATTCAAAACCTTTTATGGAGTTTCTACTCTAGGGGTGCATCAGGGGGGCTTCAAATGGGACAAAAGAATATTGGGCAGACTAGATAGGCCAAATGGTTCTTATCTGCCGACACATTCTATGTTTCTATGTTTCTATAAACCAGTCCAGCAAAATCTGCCTTGCAAAAACCACACGGCGCACCTTTCCCTCTACACCCTACCGTGTGCCAGTACAGTAGTTTACGGCCATATATGGGGTGTTTCTACAAACTACAGAATTGGGGCAATAAATATTGAGTTTTGTTTGGCTGTTAACCCTTGATTTGTTACAGGAAAAAATGGATTAAAATGGAAAATTAGCCCAAAAATGTAAATTCAAAAATTTCATCTCCATTTGCCAATAACTCCTGTGGAACACCTAAAGGGTTAACGAGGTTTGTAAAATCAGTTTTGAATACCTTGAGGGGTGTAGTTTCTAGAAGGGTCATTTTTGGGTGGTTTCTATTATGTAAGCCGCACAAAGTGACTTCAGACCTGAACTGGTCCTTAAAAAGTGGGTTTTTGAAAATTTCTAAAAAATTTCAAGATTTGCTTCTAAACCTCTAAGCCTTGTAACGTCCCCAAAAAATAAAATGTCATTCCCAAAACGATCCAAACATGAAGTAGACATATGGGGAATGTAAAATAATAACTATTTTGGAGGTATTACTATCTATTATAAAATTAGAGAAATTAAATTTTGGAAATTTGCTCCATTGACTCCATTTTACCAGTGTCATGAAGTACAATATGTGACGAAAAACCTATCTCAGAATGGCCTGGATAAGTCAAAGCGTTTTAAAGTTATCACCACATAAAGAGACACTGGTCAGATTTGCAAAAAATGGCCTGGTCCTTAAGGTGAAAGTGAGCCCAGTCCCTAAGGGGTTAAGGGCCGGTTCACATGTCAGAATTTTCTGGCAGAATTGTGGTGTGAACACTACTTAATTAATTTTAACTATTTCATTTATATACATAAGCAAACTCATTAGTGAGCACCCATACACCTTTTTACGGCGGTCTCTAAGGGGCCTTAGGCTGAGCTGCCGCTTTTTTACAGTAGCCCAGTCTAAGTGCTGCATGGTTCCCCCCGTGCAGCAACAAGTGGGGACCCGGCTCTCACATGCGAGCCCCGGCCCTACTATAACAGCACCAGACCAGCAGGAGTGCTGATCCGGGCTGTTTAAAACTTTACATAATGCGGGCAATGGCACCCGCCGCATGTAAAGTGCTGACAGAGGACTCCCAAATGCGATCGCAGGGTGCCGATGTGTGTGAAGGCTGGCTTGGGTCTCATGTAAGCCCCAAACCAGCCTGGTGCATCTCTGGCGCAGCCTGCTGGTCAATGTCAGAATAGCACTGAGATTAAAATGCAATGCACTATAGGGATTTAACATCAATCAAAAAGATGTCTGTTATAGTTCCCTTGTGGGAATATTAAGTAGTAAAAAAACATGCATTCAATTAGAAAAAAATCTCATAAAAAATCGCTCTTTTTTTTTCATTGAAAATATGCTTTTCAATGAAATAAATTGCAAAAAAATAAATAAATCGCCCACATATGTTTGTTATTGTCGTGTCCAAAATTACCCGGACTACATAAATATAATGTAAATTATCCCCTACGGTGAACGCCGTAAAAAAATAAATAAAAAAAATGACAGAATTGCTAATTTAATCTTAGTTGCCACCAAAAAAACATATAACAATAGATAGAAAAATAAAAAGTTATTGGTCTTGGGAAGTGGCAATGCAATTTTTTATTTTTTTTTATAAAAGGGGTTTTATTGCAAAAAAAAGTGAAACGTAAAAAATATATATATATATATATATATGTATTTGGTATCACTGTAATTGCACTGACCCATAGAATAAAGATATTATATTATTTATACCATAAAAACGCAGTGTCAGTATTGCTATTTTTCCCATCTCCCTCCCAGAAAGAGTTAATAAAAGTTAATCAGAAAGTTATGTGTACCCCAAAATGGCGCCATGAAAAACTTGTCCCGCAAAAAACAAGCCCTCATAAAGCTACATAGATGGAAAAATAAAAAAGTTATAGCTTTTGGAATGTGACGATAAAAAAAGGAAGAAAAACGCTTAGTCAGTAAGGCCCAAAACAGGCTGGTCACTAAGGGGTTAATGAAGCTGCAGATGTCAGAGACCCTGGGCTCACCCAGTAGCTACGGCCTGTGAGCACCGTGGCCTCCTCAGTTTGGTAGGCACAGTGTCATACATTGTATAGCCGCTGTTCTTGGTAGCCTCGGCCCATTTACTTGAATAGAACTGAGCTGCAAATACAGCAAGCCATGTGACCAATGAATGTGAAATCATTGGCATAGGAAGGGGCCACAGCATTGTGATGTGCATGCCCTCTTCAAACAGCTAATCAGCCAAGCTGCTTGGAGTTTGACCCTCACCAATCAGATATTGTGGACCTGTCCTAAGGCTGGGCCATCAATATTAAACTTCCATTTGCATTTGAAAAAATTGTATCAGAAACTTTTTCTGTCCCTCCCGGTCAACTCTGGCCACTTTTTTTCTCCACTTTTCAAAGCAACAAATTATACAATTATATGGTGTTCTTAAAGGAACATTAAACCAAGCAAAAAGTAAAGAGCTAGAAAATTTACACACAGTGTTTGTCTGCATGATTTTCTATACATCCTGAAATAATGTTGCAGAAAACAGGTCTTAATTCAGTCCTTATCATTGCAATTTCCGGTTAGCAGGCTGTGATGACAGTGCTTAACATAAAGGAGGCCTTCCTATGCAGCCAGTTGCCTTACAGCCAGAAACAGTATTATGAGGGTGAAGCGGCTGCTATGGGACCTATAAAGAATAAATATTCAAATTAAATATCCGACTCTAATTTTTATTGCAATATTTAAAAAAGTGGGATAAACAGAGAGAAGACATTTAAGGAGATTTTAACATATGTATAATATCAAAATAATAATTTGATAAGCAATAAAACATGATAAATAATTCATTCTTTTACAGCGAAAGTGTGCTCTTTTTGGGAAATCGACAAGTTATTTAATATACATTTATCCTTTTGATAAGTCAAGCACACTCAATAGATAGCTTTAGACTCTTTTGGTTCAGTGCCTCCAAGCCATTTATTTTCATTATGATATTTGCAATATGACTTCCAGACTTTTATGTATTTTACAGTTCCATAAACAACTTGCTAGATGTGCCTCTTACATCACGCTGTGTTTAGGACATTTATTTTCTTGTTTGTTCCTTTGAGATGTTGATAGGGTCTATTAAAACCTGTACTGGTTCAGTGAAAAATGCACAATTGCTTTTTCTCTTGTTTCTCTGTATAGCAAAAATAGTGTGGCCTCTTGTTGGGCAGGAATATATACGTGATCTATGTGATCATGTTTTGTGTCTCCATTTTCTGAAAGCCATATTCTTTTATTCTTTTCGGCAATTGTCTTATGTAGGGACTGAGGTGACTGTTTGAGTGGTACTATTTTGGTCTATATTGGACTTTTTGATTGCTTGGCATTATGCTTTTTGATGTAAGGTGACAATAAATTGCTTTTTTGGCACAGTTTTTATTTTATTTTTTAGAGCATTCACCGTTATGGGGTAGATCATGTCATATATTTATAGATTAGGTTGATACGGACAGAGTGATACCTAATATTTTCTATTTTTTTTTTATTTATTTCGGTTTAAAACAATAAAAGCATTTTTGGAAAAATAAATCATGTTTTTGTGTTTCCATTTTCTGAAAGCCATTTTTTTATATTTTTGTCTTATGTAGGGGCTAATTTTTTGCATGATGGGGTGACAGTTTCATTGGTACTATTTTGGGGTACATATAACTTTTTTAATCTCCATATACCATTTTTTTGTAAGTGAGGTGGGCAAAATTACAATTCCATCATAGTTTTTCTTTATTTCATGGTGTTAACCGTGCGAGATCAGGTTGTTACGGATGCGACAATACCAAACATGTGTAGTGCATTTAATTTGTTTAATTTTTAATCAATTATAAATGTGTGGCTATAAGAAGATGTTTTTATTTTATTTTTACTTTTTTAAACTTTTTTTAAACACTTTTTGGACCCAGACCAACTTGGTTCTTGAAGATTAGTGATGAGCGGCAGGTGCCATATTCGATTTCGACGAAATTCGCGAATATTCGATAGAATATTCATTTTATATTCGTCAAAACCGAATATTCGTCATTATTCTTGTTATCGCGATTAATATGCGATTTAAATTATCGCGTATTGCGATTTTAACTTAAAGGCTACTCTCCTATTGAAATAGCAATGCAATTAATTCAAGTTATAATAATCGAATTTTGATTTTAACTTAGCACTGCTATATTCCATATTTGTTAATTCTAGCTTAATATGGAATATAGCAGTGCTAAGTTAAAATCGAAATTCGATTATTATAACTTGAATTTTTTTTATTTTTTTTATTGTTATATTTTTTTCTTTTCCACTTCCCTAAAGTTGTTCTTACCTGTCCTTTGGATTCCTGGTTTACTGGCTGCTCCAGTCAGTGCCCGTTGCCGCTTCTGCCGACTTCCGTGCTCATGGAGCGTCCCCATCACCATGGGAACGTCTCCATATACTAGAATGTACTGTCGGATTTGAGAATTACGAGAAAAATCGCAATTCGATTATTTCAAGTTATAATAATCGAATTTCGATTTTAACTTAGCACTGCTATATTTAATTCTAGCCTAATATGGAATATAGCAGTGCTAAGTTAAAATCGAAATTCGATTATTATAACTTGAATTAATCGAATTGCGATTTCAACTTGGACCTGGTTTACTATGGTTGGCTTGGTAGAATTAGCGAATATGACGAATGTATTCGTCATATTCCACAAAACGAAGATAACGAAGTATTCTGCATCTTCGTTTTAGCTACCTATTCGTCAACTTCGCTAATTCTAGCAATCATATAGGAAAGTTTACTATAGAGACAGCTAAGTTTAATTCGCTATGCGATTATATGACTGCTTTTTTAAAAAAAAAAATAGAATAATTATAATACCTGATAATTATTATAATTATTCTATTTATAAAAAAAAATCTAAGTAATATAATCGCATAGCGAATTAAACTTGGCTGTCTCTATAGTAAACTTTCCTATATGATTGCTAGAATTAGCGAAGTTGACGAATAGGTAGCTAAAACGAAGATGCAGAATACTTCGTTATCTTCGTTTTGTGGAATATGACGAATACATTCGTCATATTCTCTAATTCTTCCAAGCCAACCATAGTAAACCAGGTCCAAGTTGAAATCTCAATTCGATTAATTCAAGTTATAATAATCGAATTTCGATTTTAACTTAGCACTGCTATATTCCATATTAGGCTAGAATTAAATATAGCAGTGCTAAGTTAAAATCGAAATTTGATTATTATAACTTGAAATAATCGAATTGCGATTTTTCACGTAATTCTCAAATTCGACAGTACATTCTAGTATATGGAGACGTTCCCATGGTGATGGGGACGCTCCATGAGCACGGAAGTCGGCAGAAGCGGCAACGGGCACTGACTGGAGCAGCCAGGAAGCCAGGAATCCAAAGGACAGGTAAGAACAACTTTAGGGAAGTGGGAAAGAAAAAAATATAACAATAAAAAAAAAAGAAAAAAAAAAAAGAATATTCTAAATATCGAATTTATATCACTATATTCGAAATATTCACGAATTAGCGAAGTGCCGATATTCGCGAAAAAAATTTGATATTCGAATATTCGCGCTCAACACTATTGAAGATCCAGTAGGTCTTATGGCTGTACAATACACTGCAGTACACTATATAGTATATATACCCTGATTCATTCTCTTATAGCAGATTTCATTTTACACACACCCCTGCCCCAGCAGCAAACATGGTGGTGGAGTTGGTCTTCTCCTGTAAGACAACTGCTCCTACAGCCCAAATCACATTCTAAGGAGCACTTTACCACAGACAAACAATCCCTCCGTCAAGTCACTGCTACAAAACAGACTTACTTCACATCTCTCATGCCTTCCCTGTCTCACAACCCTAAACAACTTTTTAACACGTTTAACTCTCTTCTACCTTCCCCAGTGTCCCCACCCTCACCTCTCATCTCAGCTGAGGACTTTTCCACATACTTTAAACAATAGATTGACACACATAGACTCAGAAAAAGCTTCAGCCTACAGTCCCCACATTCTCTCTACAAAACTACTCGGTTCTCTTTCCCCAAAACCTGCTTCTCCACCATTACAGAGGAAAACCTTTAGACCCTACTTGCCAGATCACATCTCACCACCTGTGCATTTGACCCTATCCCATCCCACCTCATCCCCAACCTCACCACTGTGCTTATCCCATCCCTAACTCATCTCTTCAACCTATCAATAACCATGGTTTAAAAAAGCTACAGGTAACATTACACCAATTCTCAAAAAACCGTCCCTTGACCCATCTTCTTTATTTAGTTATCACCCCATATCACTCCTCCTATATGCCTCAAAGTCACTCAATTGAAACTGCCGTTACCAACGACTGTTAACTGCCAAAGCCAAACAACATTACTGTGCCCTCCTCCTCCTTGACCTGTCCTTTGCCTTTGACACCATCAACCACTCCCTTCTGTTATAAACTCTCTCATCTCTTGACATCATGGACTTAGCTCTCTCCTGGATCACATCATACCATACAGACTGAAAGTGTAGTGTCTCTCACCCTCACACCACCTCCTTGTCTCATCCCTTTTCTGTTGATGTCCCTCAATGCTCTGTCCTAGGACCCCTGCTCTTCTCAATCTACACTTCTGGCCTGGGACCGCTCATTTTTTTTGCTGTCGACACACAAATTTACCTCTCTGGTCCAAATATTACCATCCTACTATCCAGAATTCCACAATCCCTTCTAAAATCTATCACAATCAATGTCTGCACACTCTCCCAAGTCAACCAAGTCCGCTCCCTTGAAGTAGCCTTTGATTCTGCCCTGTCCTTCAAACTGCACATTGAACATCCTCCTATGCGGCCTTCCATCTAGCAAACTCACACCCCTCCAATCTATCCTCAGCACTGCTACCTGACTAATCCACCTTTTCCCCACGTTACTCCTCTGGCTCTCCCCTATGTCACTCCCTTCACTGGCTCCCCATTGCCCAGCGAATTCAGTTTCAAATACTAACAAATACATATAAGGCCGTCCACAACTTTTCCCCTCCATACATCCCAACACATAATCTCGGTTCCTCACAAGACGTCTTATCTACTTTTCTCTTATCACCGCTTCCCACAATCACCTCCAAAATTTTGCTTGTGTATCCTCTATGCTTTGGAACTGCCTGCCCAACATATCAGACTCTCACCTACAGTGGAAAATTTTCAAAAGTAACCTGCAACCCCACCTCTTCAGACAAGCCTACAACCTACAGTGACCCTGCTGCTGCTATACTCCATGAACAGCTTTACAATCACCTACTGTGTCATTCTCCAATACTTGATTTGTAAGCCCTCACAGGCAGGGTTCTCTCTCCTTCCGTACCAGTTTATAACTTGTCTTGTTCATGCTTATTGTATTTGTTTTGTATTATGTATGTATACCCCTTTTCATAAGGACAGCGCCATGGAATGAATGGCCCTTTAATAATAAATAATAATAATAGTGTGCTCAGCCTCACTTAAATGGGACTGAGCTGCACCAAAGCCATGTAACCGATATTCGGTGACGTCACTGGCATAGGAAGAGGCCTTAGCACTTACGGATCATTGAGGCCTCTAGGTACAGCTGATAGGCGGAGGTCCCGGGTATCTGTATACACATTACATGTAGTTTACGCTTTTAAGATCCTATTTTTTGCTATTTATTTGCTATATATAAATATAAAGCATTCATACTGCAAAAAAATACATATGGGGTCATTTATCAAACTGGTATAAAGTAGAACTGGCTTAGTTTCCCATAGCAACCAATCAGATGGATGGTGGAATGCCCCTTCATTTTACCTTACAGATATTATGTCAGAGAATCACAATTTGTTTTACTTTGTCTGTTTATGTAGAACTTAATTATTCATATACTTTTGATTATGTACAGTATATTCTATTGGGGTCATTCATTAAGCTGGTATAAAGTAGAACTGGCTTAGTTGCCCATAGCAACCAATCAGATTTCACCTTTCATTTTTGACAGCTCCTTCGGAAAATGAAAGGTGGATTCTACTTTACACCAGTTTGATAAATGACCCCAATAGAACATACATAACCAAAGATAATCACAAAATAAATTTACTGACACAATATCTGTAAGGTAAAATGAAATGGAATTTCACAATCCAGGCCAATTTTTTAAACATTGTGGTGACTTTTTCATTCTTATGGCTACATATTTAGGCTTAAATCCAGTAAATGTGGTCAGGTATTTTTTTCAGATTGAGTAAGGTGGCAGCTACATACTGTACATGTCCACATGGGTGATCTGGGGGTTCTCAAACATTCCCCATGAGTTCAAATAGCAAATTTATTGATGTGTCACAACTGTAAGACTCCTTGAAAGCTGGAAAAGTGGAAAGTGGTCTGTTCATGTTTACTGTCAGTTGAGACCTTTCCTGAATCTGCTGCTGACCATTAGTGGGGTGACCTGTTAGCTGCATTGGTACCATACACTGTCAACAGCAGTAGCATTAGGTCACAAGTGCACATGGTCCATTACCATTGCAAATGTGTATGTTTTTTTTTTTTTTGTGAATTGCCAGCAGGCATAAGCCATAACTGTGTACCCAGCAAGTGGAAAACACTGGTGAAGCATTTGCCTGGACCTTACTTTGGTATAAATGTTGCATAATATCGCTCCACTCTCTTGGCTTTGTATACCTGTGGATGGCTTGGTTCTGACAGCAAGAGGATGGGGCTTGTAACAGTGCTCTCCTTTCACAATCTAGAATCATAATAAATATTTTTTCAGGTTTAGCCAGGCCGATATTTGGTGTATTACCCAATGGTGCTTTGTTCTGCTGTAGTAATGGGCCATGTGTTTGTCAGATAAGACCGCTGGATGCAATGAATAACACAACCTGCTTTCATCATGTAGCTACTTCACCGTGGATGATGTAGCACGAGAGCAGAGTTCCCTGAAAATCCCTGGACAGTAAGTGCACACAGGAGTGTATGTGGCTGAATAGGGGACCTGTGGTTTTGCAGCAGAATGAGGGGGGGTTTGTTCCATATTTGTTGGGGAAGGGTTCCATGACGACAAATAGACTTCCTGCTTGGAGGTTTCAAGTGTTGTCCAGGGCTTGTGCCAGGATCCTAGTAGAAAATCACTCTGTGCTCTATATGTAAAGTCAGGACAGTGATTTGATTTACAAATGAGCTGCGTGCTGGAAATGTTCCCTGGTGTCTAAGCAGCCATGATGATGTAGGTGTTGTTATACATAGGAAAGGTAATGTATTGTACATTATTGAATCAGGAGGGAGTGCGTTATACTGGAGAGAGTATTATATGGGGAGGATGGACTATATTATACAATATTAAATACAGAGAAGGGAAGAGTGTATTATAAATATTATATGGGAAGCAAATATTCTGAAATACTATGTGGGGGAGGAATATATTATACAATATTATCATGGAGAGCATATATAGTATTATGTGGGAGGAAGTGTATTATACAACACACAAGGAGCATATATTGTATACAATGATGTGGGAAAGGAGTAAATATACACTATTATCATAGGGAAAGCATACATTATATGGTATTATGTGGGAAAATACTTGAAAAAGTATTCATACCCCTTGAACTTTTCCACATTTTTCAAGTTGCAAAAAAATATATATATTTTATCGGGAATCATGAAAACGAAAAAACACACCAGATAGGTCAGGAAAAAAGTTGTTAAGAAGTTTCAAGCAGTGTTAGGTTATAAAAAAATAAAATATCACAAGTTCTGAACATCTCATGGAGCACTGTTCAATGCTTCATCTGAAAATGGAAGATGTTTGACACAAATGCCAACCTACCAAGGCATGGCTGTCTACCGAAAATGACAGCCCAGGTAAAGGGATCACTAATTAGAGAAGCAGCCAAGAGGCCCATGGTCATTCTGGAAAAGCTGCAGTGGGTGTCTTCTTTCCAAAATGGGGTCACTTGTGGGGTATTTATACTGCCCTGGTATTTTAGGGGCCCAAAATCGTGAGAAATAGTTTGGAATCCAAATGCGTAAAAAATGCCCTGTGAAATCCTAAAAGTACTCATTGGAATTTGGGCCCCTTTGCCCACCTAGGCTGCAAAAAAGTGTCACACATGTGGTATCACCATACTCAGAAGATGTAGGGCAATGTGTTTTGGGGTATATTTTTACATATACCCATGCTGGGTGAGAGAAATATCTCTGTAAATGACAACTTTTCCCATTTTTGTATACAAAGTTGTCAATTTACAGAGATATTTCTCTCACCCAGCATGGGTATATGTAAAAAGACACCCCAAAACACATTGCCCTACTTCTCCTGAGTACGGCGATACCACATGTGTGACACTTTTTTGCAGCCAAGATGCGCAAAGGGGCCGAAAGTCCAACGAGTACCTTTTAGGAGGGCATTTTTTAGGCATTTGGATTCCAGACTTCTTCAGAATCAGAATCAGCTTTATTCTCACGCTTTAGGGCCCCTAAAATGCCAGGGCAGTATAAATACCCCACATGTGACCCCATTTTGGAAAGAAGACACCCCAAGGTATTCCGTGAGGGGCATGGCGAGTTCATAGAAGTTTTTTTTTTGGCACAAGTTAGCGGAAATTGATTTTTTTTTGTTTTTTCTCACAAAGTCTCCCTTTCTGCTAACTTATGACAAAAAGTTCAATCTTTCATGGACTCAATATGCCCCTCAGCGAATACCTTGGGGTGTCTTCTTTCCAAAATGGGGTCATTTGTGGGGTGTTTGTACTGCCCTGGCATTTGAGGGTCTCCGCAATCATTACATGTATGGCCAGCTTTAGGAGTTTCTGCTATTCTCCTTAGGCCTCATGCACACCACCGTTGTTTGGGTCCGCATCCGAGCCGCCGTTTTGGTCGGCTCGGATGCGGACCCATTCATTTCAATGGGGCCGCAAAAGATGCGGACAGCACTCCGTGTGCTGTCCGCATCCGTGGCTCTGTTCCGCGGTCCGCTAAAAAAATATAACATGTCCTATTCTTGTCTGCGCTTTGCGGACAAGAATAGGCATTTATATTGCCGGCGCCAGTTCCGTTCCGCAAATTGCGGAAGTCAACACAGACGCCTTCCGTTTTTTGTGCATCCGCGGTTTGCGGACTGCAAAAAACGTCACGGTCGTGTGCATGAGGCCTTATATTGAGCATACGGGTAATGAGATTTTTTTTTTTCGTTCAGCCTCTGGGCTGAAAGAAAAAATGAACGGCACAGATTTCTTCATTCGCATCGATCAATGTGGATGAAAAAATCTCTGCCAAAAAATGTGCAAAAAAAAAAAAAGCTGCGATCGCTAATAAAGATCCAAAAAGCTCAAAAGTGATCTTCATAGTGCCACAGCGATTTTACGGTGTTTTTACAGTGATCAGAAAAAAAAAATTCTGTCACTGCGGTGGGGCGGACTGAACGCAAGTGTGCGCACAAGATCAGGCCCGATCGGGCGAACACTGCGTTTTTTGTAGAGCCTAAGGTGACCCTAATGTACTGATATAGATCTGATTGCGATCAGTCTTGATCACTTACAGATAGTATATAGTACTAGTGCTGATTAGCGACAGCGATGACGCTTATCAGCAACTAATCAGTGACTGCTGTGCGGTGGGCGCTAACTACCTAACAAGTGGCTAACTAACTGGCGGTGATAAGGGACCCTTAGGCCCCATTCACACGTCCGCAATTCTGTTCCGCATTTTGCGGAACGGAATTGCGGACCCATTCATTTCTATGGGGACAGACTTTGTCCCGCCCGGATCCGGAATTGCGGATCTGCACTTCCAGGTCCGCACTTCAGTTCCGCAAAAATATAGAACATGTCCTATTCTTGTCCGCAATTGCGGACAAGAAAAGGCATTTTCTATATAGTTCTGGCAATGTGCGGATCTGCAAAATGCGGAAAGCACATTGCCGGTGTCCATGTTTTGCGGATCCACGGATCCGTGGATCCGCAAAACACATACGGACGTCTGAATGGAGCCTTACAGGGGGGTGATCAATGACAGGGGGGTGATCAGGGAGTTTATATGGGGTGATCAGGGGTTAATAAGGAGTTAATAAGTGACAGGGGGGGTGTAGTGTAGTGAGGTGCCTTGTGCTACTTACAGAGCTGCCTGTGTCCTCTGGTGGTCGATCCAAGCAAAAGGGACCACCAGAGGACCAGGTAACAGGTATATCAGACGCTGTTAACAAAACAGCGTCTAATATACCTTTCTGATGTTAAAAAAAATCGCATCTACAGCCTGCCAGGCTGATCGCCGCTGGCAGGCTGTAGATCAACTTGTTTACCTCGCGATCCTGTGAACGCGCGCTCCTGTGAGCGCGCGTTCACAGGAAATCTTGCGTCTCGCGAGATGACGCCTATATGCGTCTAGGAGGAATAACCCGGCCGCCCGCAGGACGCATCCCAGCGTTAGGCGGTCGGGAGGTGGTTAAAGACGGCCCAGCGGCTGTTTTTTTTAGGGCGGCCTGGGGGGCATTTGCCTCCCTGCCCCCCGTCCCAGCCCGCCCCTGCGCGGGGACGTGGCGCAGGGACGTGACGTCGCGGCGGGATTCGTCAGATTCGAATTTCATAAATTACATTGTGATTCGAGTCCACAAATCCCACGAATCCAGCAAAATTTGAGGGATTTGTGGATTCGACGGATTCATTGTCCCACCTCTAATATTCATGATTAGTGTTGAGCGAAAATATTCGTATTCGTATTTAGAATATAGCGCTATATATTCATAATCGCGAATATTCGAGATATTTTTTTTCACCAGCGCACATGATCCCTCTCCCTGCTTCTAGCTTGTGGGCCAATGAGAAGGCTGCAATATCTTTGTCAGAGCTTAGCAACATCCCTAGCAACCAATAGGAAAAGTGTCTACCCTTTACTATATAAGAACCTCCCAAGCAGCCATTTCCTGCTGATTTTTGCAGTTGTGAGAGAGAGAGGAGTGTTGTGCTTTGCTGTGTCAGACTCATTACATTAGATAGCTCATATATATTATATAATACAGATAGTTAGTGAATAGTCTAGCTAATAGGTTCAAGTGCAGGGTGTTAGGGACATTATATAGTTAGTTAGCTAGTTAGCTCAAATAAATAATACAGATAGTTAGTTAGGGGGAGATACTCAGTGTAACTTAGTTAGTGAATAGTGTAGCTAATAAGTCTTTTGCTTGCTGTTTTAGTGTCATTGTCTTAGGGCTCATGCACATGACCGTGACGTTTTTTGCAGTACGCAAATTGCGGATCCGCAAAAAACGGATGCCGCCCATGTGCCTTCCACAATTTTCGGAACGGAACAGGAGGCCCATCATAGAAATGCCTATTCTTGTCCGCAAAACGGACAAGAATAGGACATGCCTCATAATTCTTGTGGGGCCACGGGACCAGCAATGGATGCGGACAGCACACAGAGTGCTGTCCCCATCTTTTGCAGATCCATTGAAATGAATGGTTCCGTATACGGACCATATACGGAATCAAAATACGGCCCGTATATGGAACGCAAAAAAAAGTTTGTGTGCATGAGCCCTTAGGGTTTTGTGTGCTAGGGAGGGATTATTGTCATCATCGTTCGTCTGTGAAAAAAAAAATATATATATTTTCCCATACACCCCATACTTGCAGGATGACAGACTGAACTGGGTGGACAAATGTCTTTTTTCGGCCTTATGTACTAGGTTACTATGTTACCCAGGACAGCACGAAGAGAGAGAGTTTCCGCCCTCTGAGACAGGAAACCTGCACAATAAAAAAGGCGGAGACTCTCCTCCACCTCAGTGGGGTTTCCTGTCTTTGAGGGGAAGCCTGTATTGGATAGTCCAAGCAATTTTGCTCCCCCCGTATTCTTTTTTTCCAGAGCCCTTACCTGCAGTCCCCGAGCCATGAGTGGGCGGCATCAGTGATGCGCCGGGGTCAGTCCTGCAGAGATGCTGCGAGCCTCCAGGGAGTTTTTTCGGGCGTTGGGGGTGTCGGAGGCAAAAGTCACCTCAATAAATATGACCTGGAAGTGGAGGAGTGAAGCTTCCAGAGCCAGAGGGAGGTAGGAAGATAAAAGGGCACGGGACATCTGGTGGAACGCAGCGTGAAGCGCGCTGTAATGACATCACACGCTACAGGAAGTGCGCACTGGAGATTTTAAAGCCCTGCATTAAAGTCCATGGTGTTGGCGTCCTTTGCTGACAGGACATTCCTTTTGGAAAAAGAGAGCTCCTAGGCTGCCAGAAAGGTCCAGTGTCATGAAGGAGGACAAAGTGGCAGAAGATATTGGATCCACTCCTACCCCCACCCCGGTACCTGAGTAAATGGGTGAGTCTAATGGATTAATAGGGCTCATATTCTTATGGTATTTCTGTTTGTTTTAATGTTATAGGTTAGACCAAAAAAGCAGTGTCTAAAAGAAGGAACATGGAATGTGCCTTTTGTAAAGCTGCTTTCCCACGAGATTGGGACAAGAAACTGTGTCAGCCTTGTATTGACAGGAGAAAGACAGTGTTTTCCTGTTGAAGATGTAGATAGGTTATTGAAAGCGATAAGATCTACTGTGGGCATTGAGGAAGCTAAGGAGCTTAGGTCTATGCAGGACATTATGTTCAGTGGGTTGGAATCCAGAAAGCATAAAACCTTCACAATCCACAAGAATGTCACATCTTTGATAAAAGGAGAATGGAAAAGACCAAATTGAACAGTTTTTATCTCCAAAAATCTTAAGAGAAAATATCCTTTTGAAGAGGATGCTTCCACAACTTGAAATAATGCTCCAAAAATAGATGTTGCGATCTCTATAAAAATACCCCATGACCTAACCAGATGACAACGGTTAAAACAATAAAATAAAAATGGTGCAAAAAGAGGTATTATTTTGTCACCTTACTTCACAAATAGTGTAATAGCAAGCGATCAAAAAGTCATATGCCCCCAAAAATAGTGCCAATAAAACCGTCCTCTTATCCCGTAAAGAATGAGCTCCTACCTAAGATAATCGGCTCCTACCTAAGATAATGAGCTCTATGGAGATACTAAAATATTTTTTGGTTTGTTTATAAAAGGATAATATAGTGTAAAACCTAATATAAATAAAAAAGTAGACATATTAGGTATTTGCGCATCCGTAAGAATCTGCTCTATATAAATACCCCATGACCTAACCCCTCAGATGAACATAGTCAAAAACAAAAACAGTGCCAAAACAGCAATTTTTCGGCAAATTTTCAATTTAATCCGTTTTTTCCAGTAACAAAGCAAGGGTTAACAGCCAAACAAAACTTTATATTTATTACCCTGATTCTGCAGTTTATAGAAACACCCCATATATGGTCGTAAACTGCTATATGACAAAACGGCAGGGCGCAGAAGGAAAGGAACGCCGTATGGTTTCTGAAAGGCAGATTTTGATGACCTTTTTTTTGGGCACCATGTCCCATTTGAAGAACCCCTGATGCACCCCTAGAGTAGAAACTCCATAATAGCGACCCTACCTAAGAAACTACACCCCTCAAGATATTCAAAACTGATTTTACAAAATTTATTAACCCCTTAGGTGTTCCTCAACAGTTTATGGCAAATGGAGATAGACGACCGCTAGCAGGGATAGACGACGGATCCTTAATATTGTTAGGCAAGCAAAACAGGAAAGGGAAGTGGATGTTATTGTCCATCTGGGGACAAACGATCTGGCTTGCAATGAGGTTTCAAAGGTGAAAGAAGCTTTTCACACACTTGGAAAGGATATACGGGAGGTTGCATCAACTGTTTCATTCTCTGCAGTTTTGCCTGTGCATAACCTTCAGCATGACAGGAAGATGCGCATTAAGGAATTCAATGTATGGCTTGGTGAATGGTGTCGGAACCAAGGGTTTGGCTTTGTGTCTCATGTTAGCTCTTGTTGGAATGGAAAAGAACTGTACAAGAAAGATGGTTTGCATCTTTCTCTCAAAGGAACGAATGTCCTCGGTGAATAGTTCCAAGTATTTGCTAAGGAGCATTTAAACTAGGAAAGGGGGGCAAAAGAGTGATAATCCAGCAGTCCGACTGCCTCCCGGAACAACGCCAGAAGATACCAGTAGCACAAAGGTTAAGAAATGACAAGCTCAGATTCTTATCTACAAATGCTCGCAGTTTAGGGAATAAGATCAATGAACTTGAGGCTATAATGGCATCTGAGAATATAGATGTAGTGGCTGTTACTGAGACGTGGTTCAAGAGGAGTAATGACTGGGATATATCAATACCAGGGTTCTCTCTATACAGGAAAGACAGGGAAGGCAAGAAGGGGGGAGGGGTGGCCCTGTATGTGAAAGACAGCATAAAATCTAATTTGATACAAGTTAGCGAGAACAATTTAGAGTCAGTTTGGGTTACCTTGCAGCCTGATAATCATAAGGTAACTCGTGTAGGTGTGATATATAGACCACCTAGCCAAGTCAAAGAATTAGATGATCTACTAGTTGAGGAAATAGCTAAAATGACATTGAAGGGGGAAGTTATCATTATGGGAGACTTCAATCTTCCTGATGTAAACTGGAAAACCAAAATAGCTAGTTCTGCCAGGAGTACAGATATTCTAAATTCCCTACTGGGATTATCTCTACAGCAAGTAGTTGAGGAGCCAACCCGGAAGGAGGCCATTTTAGATTTAGTATTCACAAATGGGAATTTGGTATATGATATTACTGTAGGGGAAAGCTTGGGATCTAGTGATCACCAGTCAGTGTGGTTTACTATAAGCACAGTGACTGAGTCACACCACACAAAAACAAAAGTTTTAGATTTTAGAAAAACTGACTTTTCTAAAATTAGATTAGTGGTATACGAGTCCCTATCAGATTGGAACAGTTTCATTGGAGTCCAGGAGAAATGGGACTACTTAAAAGAGGCACTATTGAAGGCAACAGAAAATTGCATTAGGCTTGTCAGTAAAAGCAAAAAAAGGAAAAGACCACTGTGGTACTCAGCAGAAGTGGCCAAAATCATTAAAAACAAAAAGATAGCATTTAGGAATTATAAAAACAAAACAAAACGAGGATGACAGGCTAATTTACAAGATTAGACAGAGAGAGGCCAAACAAGTTATAAGAGCTTCTAAAGCACAGGTAGTAGAGAAATTAGCTCAGTCAGGGAAAAAAGGCGATAAGGCATTCTTCAGATACATAAATGAAAAAAGGAAACTAAAACAAGGAATTACAAAATTAAAAACAAAAGAAGGAAGGTATATGGAAGAAGATAAAGAACTAGCTGACTGCCTCAATGAATACTTCTGTTCAGTCTTTACGAAGAAAAATGAAGGAAATGGACCTCAGTTAGGAAAGAAGACTAATGAATCTTTTGATTCATGTGTCTTTACAGAGGAAGAGGTCCTAAGTCAGCTGTCTAAAATCAATACAAATAAGTCACAGGGGCCTGATGGGATACACCCAAAGCTATTAAAAGTGCTCAGCGGTGAACTAGCAAAACCATTAACAGATTTATTTAACCAATCACTGGCAACAGGAGTCATCCCAGAAGATTGGAAATTAGCAAATGTTGTGCCGATTCACAAGAAAGGTAGTAGGGAGGAATCGGGCAACTATAGGCCAGTAAGCCTGACATTAATAGTGGGGAAATTAATGGAAACCATACTTAAGGAGAGGATTGTGGAACATCTAAAATCCGATGGATTGAAAGATGAAAAACAGCATGGGTTTACTTCAGGGAGATCATGTCAAACTAATCTTATCGATTTTTTTGATTCGGTGACTAAAATAATAGATGGCGGAGGTGCAGTAGACATCGCTTATATAGACTTCAGTAAGGCTTTCGATACTGTCCCCCACAGAAGGCTTATCAATAAATTGCAGTCTTTGGGCTTGGACTCCCATATTGTTGAATGGATTAGGCAGTGGCTGAGGGACAGGCAACAGAGGGTTGTAGTCAATGGAGTATATTCAGACCAAGGTCTTGTTACCAGTGGGGTACCTCAGGGATCTGTTCTGGGACCCATATTGTTTAATATCTTTATCAGCAAAATTGCAGAAGGCCTCGATGGTAAGGTGTGTCTTTTTGCTGATGACACAAAGATTTGTAACAGGGTTGATGTTCCTGGAGGGATACACCAAATGGAAAAGGATTTAGGAAAACTAGAGGAATGGCCAAAAATCTGGCAACTAAAATTTAATGTGGATAAGTGCAAAATAATGCACCTGGGGCGTAAAAACCCTAGAGCAGAATATAAAATCAGTGATACAGTCCTAACCTCAGTATCTGAGGAAAGGGATTTAGGGGTCATTATTTCAGAAGACTTAAAGGTAGGCAGACAATTTCATAGAGCAGCAGGAAATGCTAGCAGAATGCTTGGGTGTATAGGGAGAGGAATTACCAGTAGAAAGAGGGAGGTGCTCATGCCGCTCTACAGAGCACTAGTGAGACCTCATTTGGAGTATTGTGCTCAGTACTGGAGACCATATCTCCAGAAGGATATTGATACTTTGGAGAGAGTTCAGAGAAGAGCTACTAAACTGGTACATGGATTGCAGGATAAAACTTACCAGGATAGATTAAAGGACCTTAACATGTATAGCTTGGAAGAAAGACGAGACAGAAGGGATATGATAGAAACTTTTAAATACATAAAGGGAATCAACAAGGTAAAAGAGGAGAGAATATTTAAAAGAAGAAAAGCTGCTACAAGAGGACATAGTTTTAAATTAGAGGGGCAAAGGTTTAAAAGTAATATCAGGAAGTATTACTTTACTGAGAGAGTAGTGGATGCATGGAATAGCCTTCCTGCATGCATGGGATAGGCATAAGGCCATCCTTCATATAAGATAGGGCTAGGGGCTATCCATAGTACTCAGTATATTGGGCAGACTAGATGGGCCAAATGGTTCTTATCTGCCGACACACTCTATGTTTCTATGAGATGAAATTTCTAATTTTCTATTTTTGGTAACCTTGCCTCACAAAAATGTAATATAGAGCAACCAAAAATCATATGTACCCTAAAAATAGTCCACACAAAACTGCTACCTTATCCCGTAGTTTCCAAAATGGGGTCACTTTTATGGAGTTTCTACTCTTGGGGTGCATCAGGGGGGCTTCAAATGGGACATGGTGTAAATAAACCAGTCCAGCAAAAATCTGCCTTCCAAAAACCACACGGCGCACCTTTACCTCTACGCCCTACCGTGTGCCCGTACAGTAGTTTATGGCAACATATGGGGTGTTTCTGCAAACTACAGAATTGGGGCAATAAATATTGAGTTTTGTTTAGCTGTTAACCCTTGCTTTGTTACTGGAAAAAATGGATTAAAATGGAAATTTAGCCAAAAAGTTGAAATTCTTAAATTTCATCTCCATTTGCCAATAACTCTTGTGGAACAACTAAAGGGTTAACGACGTTTGTAAAATGAGTTTTGAATACCTTGAGGGGTGTAGTTTCTTAGATGAGGTCACTTTTATGGAGTTTCTACTCTAGGGGTGCCTCAGGTGGGCTTCAAATGGGACATGGTGTAAATAAACCAGTCCAGCAAAATCTGCCTTCCAAAAACCACACGGCCCACCTTTCCCTCTACGCCCTACCGTGTGCCCGTACAGTAGTTTATGGACACATATGGGGTGCTTCTACAAACTACAGAATCGGGGCAAAAAATATTGAGTTTTGTTTTGCTGTTAACCCCTGATTTGTTACTGGAAAAAAATTATTAAAATGGAACATAAGCCAAAGAATTGAAATTCTTAAATTTCATCTCCATTTGCCAATAACTCTTGTGGAACACCTAAAGGGTTAACAACGTTTGTAAATCTGTTTTGAATACCTTGAGGGGTGTAGTTTCTTATATGGGGTCACTTTTATGGAGTTTATACTCTAGGGGTGCATCAGGGGGTGCTTCAAATGGGACATGGTGTAAATAAATCAGTCCAGTAAAATCTGCCTTCCAAAAACCACACGGCGCACCTTTCCCTCTACACCCTACCGTGTGCCCGTACAGTAGTTTACGGCCACATATGGGGTGTTTCTGCAAACTACAGAATTGGGGCAATAAATATTGAGTTTTGTTTGGCTGTTAACCCTTGCTTTGTTACTGGAAAAAAATGGATTAAAATGGAAAATTAGCCCAAAAATTGAAATTCTTAAATTTCATCTCCATTTGCCAATAACTCTTGTGGAACACTTAAAGGGTTAACAATGTTTGTAAAAATCAGTTTTGAATACCTTGAGGGGTGTAGTTTCTAGAATGGGGTCATTTTTGGGTGGTTTCTATTATGTAAGCCTCACAAAGTGACTTCAGATCTGAACTGGTCCTTAAAAAGTGGGTTTTTTAAAATGTCTGAAAAATTTCAAGATTTACTTCTAAACTTTAAAACCCTAAAAAATAAAATGTCATTCCCAAAATGATCAAAACATGAAGTAGACATATAGGGAATGAAAAATAATAACTATTTTTTGAGGTATTACTATCTATTATAGAAGTAGAGAAATTGAAATAAAAAAAAAAATGCAAATTTTTCAAAATTTGGGGTAAATTTTGTATTTTTTTATAAATAAAAATGATATTTTTTTACTTCATTTTACCAGTGTCATGAAGTACAATATGTGACGAAAAAACAATCTCAGAATGGCCTGGATAAGTCAAAGCGTTTTAAAGTTATCACCACTTAAAGTGACACTGGTCAGATTTGCAAAAAATGGCCTGGTCCTTAAGGTGAAAATGAGCCCGGTCCCTAAGGGGTTAAAAAGTAGCAGATAACAAGAAAAAATTTCCGGGTTTATTTTCTTCCTCTTCTTTTGCGGGTAGAACAAATCGTTCCTTTAGTCCCTTTAAAGGGAATAGGGATAAAGAGAAAAGAGAAAGAGAAGATAGATTCAGAAACCAAAGACAAGGGAGAGGTTTCTTCTTTAATCAATCTGGAGGTGATAAAAAGTAGTCAGACCCCCAATGACGCCAGGAATCAGGTCGGGGGAAGATTCAAACATTTTCTCCCTGCCTGGGCCCAGATTTCCAACAACACCTGGGTCCTGGATATCATCAAATCAGGTCTAAAGCTAGATTTTCGTTCTTATCCCCCGACAAATTTCTGATGACAAAGATACACCCATCAAAAGCAGGAGCTTCAGCCATGGAAGAAGAAGTACTAAAATTATTAAACAAAGGTGTTCTAATTCCAGTACCGGTAGAAGAGGAAGGAAAAGGTTTCTGCTCCCATTTATTTCTGGTGAAAAAGCCGGATGGCTCTTACAAACTATTATAAACTTAAAAAGATTAAATCTGTACCTAAATCTAAAAAAGTTCAAAATAGAATCAATAAAATCGGTGGTAAACTTGCTTTTTCCATCTTGTTTCATGGCAGTCTTAGATCTAAAAGACGCATACTACCACGTACCAGTTTGCAAAGAACATTAGAGGTTTCTAAGAGTGGCAGTACAGATAAATGGAAAGATATTACATCTACAGTTCCAGGCCATGCCCTTCAGCCTGTCCATGGGCCCTCGAGTATTTACAAAGATTGTAGCCAAGATGCGCGCCCATATAAGGGAACAGGACATTCTTTCGCTACTTATTTAGATTATTTTTATATTATAGGAAAATCGGAAGAGAAATGTAGACGGACGGGGTCAGCGGTTCTTCAGATTTTAGCAGAATTAGGATGGATATTGAATGGAGAAAAATCTCGGCCTTCCCCATCTCAGACTCAGGTATTCCTATGTCTTCTTTTGGACTCTCGGGTCCAGAGGTCTTTTTTAACAGAAGAAAAGATTCAGAAGGTACTTTCCTTAATTTTGAGCTTATTTTACCATCAGGTGATTTCTCTGAGGAGGGGAATGTCGATCCTGGGGTCCCTGTCAGCCTGCATCCCAGCTGTCGGATGAGCCCAATTTCATACAAGGACTCTCTAATGGGAGATTCTCTCCTTTTGGGAGAAGGGAAGAATTCCCTTCGAAAAAAAGTTAAAGATCTCGGAGCAGACCCTCCAGAGTCTGACTTGGTGGTTAGAAAGAAATAATCTA
This sequence comes from Bufo bufo, assembly GCF_905171765.1. Taxonomy (NCBI): domain Eukaryota; kingdom Metazoa; phylum Chordata; class Amphibia; order Anura; family Bufonidae; genus Bufo; species Bufo bufo. The sequence continues at coordinate 745,988,803 of NC_053390.1, read as the reverse complement.
AATCAGGGCCTTTCTTGGAAGCTGGAGAGCCTAGTTTGCCTGACAAAAGATGCAACCCCATCAGGTTGGGGGGCTCACGTTCAGGGATGTTACCTTCAGGGCAGTTGGGAAGGAAGAGAGAAAGACATCTCTTCGAACCTCAAGGAATTAACGGCAGTACGGAAAGCTCTATTTGCAGTTCTCCCGAAACTAAGAGGGTCAAATATAAGGGTGATGTCGGACAACAAGACAACAGTATCCTATATCAACAGTCAAGGAGGCACAAGAGGCTGGAGTATAATGATAGCCCAAAAGTTACTAATTATCACAGAAGAGAACTTCCTATCAATTTCAGCTGTCCATATCAGGGGGCAGAGTGGAGTTTAAGCCAAAGGGTTTTCGAGCAGATTTCAGTTCTATGGGGTTGTCCAGCAATAGACCTTTTCGCTACAGTCGACAACAAGAAAGTGCCACAATTTTTTTCCCTAGATTCCAGGGGATCCCCTTATGGGATACATGCCCTTTTACAGAAATGGGACTTTCCTCTCTCTTATGCCTTTCCTCCGATCCCGTTGATTCCGAGAGTTCTAAAGAATATCAGGGAGGTGGGGGCAAGAGTAATTCTAATCGCTTCTTTTTGGCCGAGGAGGACCTGGTTTACGTGGCTCAGTACGATGTCCATCTCGGAACCCTGGATTCTCTCCGAAACCCAGGACCTTCTCAGTCAGGGTCGAATATTCCACCCGTCAGTGAAAAAACTCCATCTGACGGCGTGGAATTTGAGAGGAGGTTATTAACAAGTAAGGGATTTTCTAAGAATCTAGTCTCTACTCTTCTAAAAAATAAAAAACGTACTACCATTAATATCTACTGTAGAGTTTAGCATAAGTTCCTGCAGTTTTCAGGGATTAAATTTGATAGTATTCCAGAAATTATCCCTATAGATCTGGTCTTGGAATTTTTACAGAAGGGTCTTGACATGGGCTTGGCCTGCAATACTCTTAAAGTTCATGTCTCAGCCCTATCTGTCCTTTTCAGTCAGGATATTGCGAGGTCTCCATGGGTTATTAGGTTCTTTCAGGCAGTTAAGAGGTCTACTCCTCTGTCGATCCCTAAAGTTCCCCCGTGGGATTTGAACCTAGTATTAAGTGCTTTGACCAAGCCTCCCTTTGAGCCCTTAGAAGAAATTTTTGTTAAGTGCTTAACATTTAAACTATGTCTGTTAGTAGCCATTACTTCCGAAGAGTTGATGAGATCCAGGCCATTTATGCTAATCTTCGGTATACCAACATTTTGGAAGACAGGGTTCTAATAAAACCAGATCCTGCCTTCCTTTCAAAAGTAGTTAAAAAATTTCACAGATCTCAGAACATTGTTCTCCCGGCCTTTTTTCAGGATCCAAAAAATAGGGAGGAACAGACACTCCATTGTTTAGATGTTAGGAGGGCAGTGATTCATTATCTTGCACGCACTAAAGAATGGAGGAAGTCCTCCTCTCTGTTTATTCTCTTCCAGGGAATCAACAGAGGGAAATCAGCTACAAAATCTTCAGGTGCAAGGTGGATCACGTCCGCTATATCTTGGGCATACACTTCCTCCGGTCTCCCGGCTCCAGAGGGAGTTAAAGCAGTTGCACCCTCTTGTGCCGAGAGGGGTAATGCCTCTATTGAGGACATCTGTAGAGCGGCAACGTGGTCTTCTCCTTCCACCTTTTTCAGATATTATAGGCTGAAAATCTATCCTTTGGGAAGAAAGTACTTTCTTTTGTCAACCCATCCTAAGTCTTCTCTGTAAATTTGCTCACTACGTGCTGTCCTGGGTGTATGGAAAAAATTAAGATTACTTACGGTAATTGGATTTTCCAGAACCCAGGACAGCACCCTTATTTCCCTCCCTTCTGGTTTTGTGTGTGTTTTTTTGCCACGGGTGTGCATAAAAAAAATAATAATAATTTCTACAGAAACTGTGGTAATGGTTCTTTATAGGCTGTATAATTAGGAAATGTTATATGGTTATAATTGTCAGAACGTCTCTCATGCTTGGATACTCACACTAAGGGGGAGGTTTCCTGTCCCAGAGGGCGGATCCTCTCTCTACATGCTGTCCTGGGTTCTGGAAAATCCAATTACCGTAAGTAATCTTCATTTTTGCTTGCTGTTTTAGTGTCACTGTCTTAGGGTTTCGTGTGCTAGGGAGAGATTAGTGTCAGCGTCGTTCATCTGTGAAAATAAATAAATAAATAAATAAATATTTTCCCCTCCCTGACAGCACCACAGAGGGATCCACTCCCAGGGACAGGAAACCCACTTGAATAAAAAGGTGGAGTCTCTCTACCCTGTCAGTGGTTTCCTGTCCCTGGAGTGGGAGACCTACAGTTTCTTTTGCAGGTTCTTACCGTCGGTCTTGTATTCCTAGGGGGGCCCTAGAGGGCTGATAGTATACTGCCGGGGTCCATCGCACTGCAATGGCAGGCTGGCAGGACCCTAGTATACGGAGGTGCTCCAGAGGCCCTCCGTATCTTGCAGCAGTTTTTGCGTGGGTAACTTTCAGGGAAAGCTCTGCCCCGCAGGAGGCTCCATCCAGGCAGGTGCAAACGCTGTTTGGAGCAGATGGCTTGTGGGCATCCTTGAATGAAGTCTCTGACACACAGCTTTTCTATGCAACCGAAGCACTGCTACTTCTGGGGGCAGCACAGAGTGTGACGTACTTCTGGAAGCACGTGGGGAATCGTGCTTCTGGATCTGTGGTATGTAAAGCCTCTGTAGCGGCAGGGACCCTGAAGCTAATGGCGGCCTGCAGCGATCAGGGAGTAGATCGTCGAATGGGCAGCACTTCTTCTGACTTCTAGGTCTAGAAAAGCTCAATAGCTCTCTCTATTTTTCTCCCTCTCCCCTTCCTTCCTTATTTCTGACAGGGAACTTAAAGGGAGTTAATAAAAAATAAAATATAATAAATTTGGCTTCCTTGTGGTCCTACTATAATGGAGAAAGAGAAGACACAGGAATCTACAGAGAGAGAGAGAGAGAGAGAGAGAGAGAGAGAGAGATGGTGGCTCCGGTCCCAGTACTTGAGAAATATTTGCTTCTGGGTAAGTAACACGTCTATGGTTCCATTTTTCTCACCTTAGTTTTTTGTATTGCCTTTTTCCAGTCAAATCCCAAGAAGATGCTGGGAAAAAGAAAAAACTAAGAATGTGCTATATGCAAAACAACATTGTCATCTTCTTATAAAAAGAGGTTATACCAAAGCTGTAATGACAAGACCATCTCGGATGAATCACGGTCACTTTTAGAAAATATTAAATCGCTGATTAAAAAAGAAGTGAAGAATTCCTTTAAAGCAAGCAAAAAATGTAAGTTTTCAGAAAGAGTCAAAGGCTCTCTGATTAGCCTATCCCAGGATCCTTCCTCTGGTGACAGTGATTCCCCTCAGGATACCTCTTCCTCTGATTCGACCTCTGATGGTGAAGTTATGAAAAGAACCTTCCCCCCCCCCCCTCCGGAGGACACTGATAGATTGCTAAAAGTCATAAAATCTACCATGAATATTGAGGATGTTAAGGAAGATAAGTCAGTGGCGGACTCTTTATTTGAAGGGTTGCATGAAAGGAAGGGCCGGTGTTCTCCTGTGCATAGTAGTATTCTTTCTCTAATTCAAAGGGAATGGAAAAAGCCATGTAAGATGGTTTTTAACACTAGGTGCTTTAAGCGCAAATACCCCTTTGAAGAGAAGACTTCATCTGTGTGGGGAAAAGCCCCCAAGAGAGATGTCACCATTTCAAAGGTGTAAAAAAAATCCTCTCTCCCTTTTGAGGATACTGGTGTTCTTAGGGACAACCTGGATAAGAAAGCTGAGTCTTTCCTGAGAGGGGCATGGGAAGCGTCCACTTCCTCATTTCATCCTAGCATAGCTGCTACTGTGACTTCCAGAACCTTAGCTTTTTGGTCACAATAGCTCGAAGTCCAGTTGAAAGATAGGTGCCCCAGAGATCAGATTTTATCCTCTCTGCCCACTTTACAAAAAGTGGCTGACTTTTTGACAAACGCTTCTGTTGATGCAGTAAAACTTAGCGCTCAGTCCGCATCCCTTACTAACTAAGCTTAAAGGGATTCTGTCACCTCGTTTTAGGTTATAGAGATGCGGACATGCACGGCTAGATCGCCGCTAGCATGTCCGCAATATACCTGTGCTATAGGGCTGTGTCCATTTATTTAGTTTAAAAAAAGATTTTTGAGATATGTAAATGAGCCTTGTAAGGTGCCCAAGGGGCTGTACTAACCTTCTTGGTGCCCAGCCACGCCCCCCTGTGATAGAGCCCAGCACTACCTTCGTCCTCTGAATCTCCTCCTTTCTTCACAGTTAGATTGCCATAATCTTGCGATGCGTGAGCTCGCACATGCGCAGTGCCGGTATAGTGTTCCTTCCCTGTTCTGGCATCAGCCTCAGGTAAGGTACTGCGCATGCGCGAGCTCGCGCATAGCTGGATTACGGCAATCTAACTGTGAATAAAGGAGGAGATTCGGAGGACGCAGGCAGTGCTGGGCTCCTTCACAGGGGGGCATGGCTGGGTACCAAGAAGGTTAATACAGCCCCTTTAAGAGTTGGAGTGGTGGAGATGTTGCCTCAAATCAGAAATTATGTGGTATTCCCTGCCAGGGAGAGTTTCTATTCGGTCCTTACTTAGATGATTTGTTGGAGAAGGTAGCAGATAAAAAGAAAAGATTTCCTACTCCTAACCCTTCTGGAAGGTAATGGGGGAGAGTGAGCTGCAGCTAGGTCCAGATGCTCAAAACCTTTTGGAAGAGATGGAGGAGGAGGAGGGGGTACCGCCCATCAGTACCCCAGTGATATCCCTTCCAACTTGTGTGGGTGGTTTCAGCCACAGAACCCCCGCACCTAGTCAGACCCAGGTGTCAGCCAGGGGACAGCAGAGCCAGGTCAGGGGCTCCATGTCTGCTGTTCCCCTCAGTCCACCACTGGTCGAACTTGGGTCTGACAATGCAGGCGACAAAGAGGAGGGTGACCAAGAATGGGTGCTACCTCCCTTGTCAGGTGACAGCAGCACTGATGAGGAAGGTAGGCACCCGAGGCAAACGGTGCGCCAGGTTACCAGGGAGCCCAGTGGCAGGGACTCCACTGGTAATGGCAGCAGGAGGTGGCTGCAGCAGCAACAGGTGCGGCAGCAGCAGGTGCCGAATTTACCTGTGCGCACCGAGCCCGAACAGGCGCGAGCCAGCACCAACCAATCTGACAGGAGGTCGGAGCGTAAGTCGCCTATTTGGGCTTACTTCACCCTGGCAGAAGACGATCAGACAATTGCCATCTGTCAGCTATGCCATGCCAGGGTGAGGAGAGGAAGGTCTGTTGCTCGGCTGGGTACCACTGCCCTTACCCAACACCTGAGAGTCAACCACTGGCGGGAGTGAGACCAGATGCAGGGTGGTCACAGCAGGGCCAGCAGCAGTGCACAGAGGACAGCAGCTCCTGCTACTGTCCTGCAGCCACCCCACCCCCTTCCAACAATGTATTCCCACTCCCCCACTCCTTCTCCTAGAGGTACTGGTATCGGCTTCCAGAGCTCTGCCTCCTCTGCACTCTCCATTGCCGCCTGCACTGCCGTCCGGCGCCAGCCGTCAGTCGCCGAAGCATTTGAACGCACCACTACCTACGCACCCGGGGACCGACGGGTGCATTCACTCAATGGGCTCCTGGTTAGGGTTATCGCCAAACATCTGCTGCCCTTCAATATTGTGGACTGCAATCCATTCCGGCAGATGTTGGAGCAGGCCCAACCCAGATGGCATGTTCCCAGCCGACATTTCTTTGCCAGGACCGTCGTGATGTTCTTGTTGCCCTCCAGGCTCAGGTCCACAAGTGGCTGACACCCTAAAGGCTCCAGGCAGGTATGGTTGTCTGTGACAACGGCAGCAACCTCCTCACTGCTTTCAATGCTGGCAGTCTCACACACTTGCCCTGCATGGCACATGTACTCAACCTTGGGGTACAGAAGTTCCTATGCACATACCCAAGGTTGAGCGACATCGTGCCAAGGGAACTTAGGATTGCCAGCCACTTCTGACGCTCTACAACCGCCACCGCATCCCTGTCCAAACTGCAGCAGAACAACAGTCTGCCACCTCACACGCTATTTGTGGACAGCGTGACACGGTGGAACTCCACCCTCCACATGCTGGAGAGGCTGTGGGAGCAGCGATGGGTGGTGAAAGAATACCTGCTGGACCAAGGGACTTCCGGGCCATTCCACCCACTGCCCTACATCACCAATGCGGAGTGGGAGCAGATACAACAGGTCTGCCACGTGTTGGCCCCATTCCAGCAGGCAACCAAGATGGTCAGCAGGGAGCATGTTGGCCTCAATGATGTGCTCTCCATAGTGTCCCTGCTGGACAGGACACTAGATTGCCTGCTCGAGGCTGGGGAGAGTGCCTTGGTGGAGCAAGAAGAGGCAACAATGCTCCACCAAGACCAGGCCCAGGACGAAGAGGAGGAGGAAGAATTTGTTGAGGAGTTTGCCGACGTCCTGGAGTCTGGGTCTGGTCAGGAGGGAGAGCTGGTGAGTGGGGCACTATTAGTCCGGGGGTGGGGAGCTTCCACAGGAAGCAGCAGCAGCAGGAGGACCAAGATGTCATGGTCCTAGGCAGCCAAGAAGAGTCACAGCAGACTGTCCTCTTCCCCATGGCTGCCCACATACTGCGCTGCCTCCGGAGGGACCCCTGGATCAGGAAAATTAAGAAGAGATATGATTTTTGGTTGGCCACCCTATTAGACCCTTGCTGCAAGGGGAAACTGGAGTAGTTCATCCAAGCCAGCAGGCCAACCCTCTGCCTCACGCTCCAGTTATCCCCGCTCATCTCATCCAGCAGGTGGCTGGCCCAAGCACCTCCAGCCGAGCAGGTGATCTTATGGGTGAGATGAGGCTGTTCTACCAGCCTGCGCAATCCAGTAGCAGCAGCAGAAGCAGTCACCACCAGCAGCTGGCCCGCATGGTGGCTCACTACATGGGGTCCGTCGGTGCTTCCGAAAGCATGATCACCGATGACCCCATGGAGTACTGAGTTGCCAGGCTGGACACCTGCCGTGAGCTTGCTCAGTATGCGCTGGAGGTACTGTCTTGCCCCCCCTCCAGCGTACTATCTGAGTGGACATTCAGCGTGGCAGGTGGGGTGGTCAACGACAAGCGGACCCATCTGTCCACAGACTCCGTGGATAGACTGACATTTATCAAAATGAATAAGTCCTGGATTGGCGGCAACTTCTTGGTCGCCGCAGTCGGTTCAGGACGCTAAAGGGTCCCTTGTCAATCCCTCTCCTTGGCTCTCCCTCCAAAACATTGTTGTTTTTTAACTTCTGTATATACACTGCTCAAAAAAATAAAGGGAACACTTAAACAACACAATGTAACTCCAAGTCAATCACACTTCTGTGAAATCAAACTGTCCTCTTAGGAAGCAACACTGAGTGACAATCAATTTCGCATGCTGTTGTGCAAATGGGATAGACAACAGGTGGAAATTATAGGCAATTAGCAAGACACCCCCAATAAAGGAGTGGTTCTTCAGGTAGTGACCACAGACCACTTCACAGTTCCTATGCTTCCTGGCTGATGTTTTGGTTACTTTTGAATGCTGGCGGTGCTTTCACTCTAGTGGTAGCATGAGACAGAGTCTACAACCCACACAAGTGGCTCAGGTAGTGCAGCTTATCCAGGATGGCACATCAATGCGAGCGGTGGCAAGAAGGTTTGCTGTGTCTGTCAGCGTAGTGTCCAGAGCATGGAGGCGCTACCAGGAGACAGGCCAGTACATCAAGAGACATGGAGGAGGCCGTAGGAGGGCAACAACCCAGCAGCAGGACCGCTACCTCCGCCTTTGTGCAAGGAGGTACAGGAGGAGCACTGCCAGAGCCCTGCAAAATGACCTCCAGCAGGCCACAAATGTGCATGTGTCTGCTCAAACGGTCAGAAACAGACTCCATGAGGGTGATATGAGGGCCCAACGTCCACTGGTGTGGGTTGTGCTTACAGCCCAACACCGTGCAGGACGTTTGGCATTTACCAGAGAACACCAAGATTGGCAAATTCACCACAGGCGCCCTGTGCTCTTCACAGATAAAAGCAGGTTCACACTGAGCACATGTGAGAGACGTGACAGAGTCTGGAGACACCGTGGAGAACGTTCTGCTGCCCGCAACATCCTCCAGCATGACCGGTTTGGCATTGGGTCAGTAATGGTGTGGGGTGGCATTTCTTTGGAGGGCCACACAGCCCTCCATGTGCTCGCCAGAGGTAGCCTGACTGCCATTAGGTACCGAGATGAGATCCTCAGACCCCTTGTGAGACCATATGCTGGTGCGGTTGGCCCTGGGTTCCTCCTAATGCAAGACAATGCTAGACCTCATGTGGCTGGAGTGTGTCAGCAGTTCCTGCAAGACGAAGGCATTGATGCTATGGACTGGCCCGCCCGTTCCCCAGACCTGAATCCAATTGAGCACATCTGGGACATCATGTCTCGCTCTATCCACCAACGTCACGTTGCACCACAGACTGTCCAGGAGTTGGCAGATGCTTTAGTCCAGGTCTGGGAGGAGATCCCTCAGGAGACCGTCCGCCACCTCACCAGGAGCATGCACAGGCGTTGTAGGGAGGTCATACAGGCCACACACACTACTGAGCCTCATTTTGACTTGTTTTAAGGACATTACATCAAAATTGGATCAGCCTGTAGTGTATTTTTCCACTTTAATTTTGAGTGTGACTCCAAATCCAGACCTCCATGGGTTGAAAAATTTGATTTCCATTTTTTTTATTTTTGTGTGATTTTGTTGTCAGCACATTCAACTATGTAAAGAACAAAGTATTTCAGAAGAATATTTAATTAACTCAGATCTAGGATGTGTTATTTTTGTGTTCCCTTTATTTTTTTGAGCAGTGTATTTCTGGATGACTTTATTTATAAATTTCTGTATTGATGAAATTATTTATGTATTTATTTATTGATGAATTTATTTATGTATTTATTGATGACGTTATATATTTTTGTATTGATCGCTGATTTTATTGATCTATTTCTCTATTGATTTATTTATGTATTTATTTATCGTTGAATCTATTTTTCTTTTTATTAATCAATGATTAATATTTATCTATTTTTTCATAAATTTATTAAACCTCTTATTTATTTATTCATTCAATTTACTTATTATTGAAATTATATATACAGGGAGTGCAGAATTATTAGGCAAGTTGTATTTTTGAGGATTAATTTTATTATTGAACAACAACCATGTTCTCAATGAACCCAAAAAACTCATTAATATCAAAGCTGAATATTTTTGGAAGTAGTTTTTAGTTTGTTTTTAGTTTTAGCTATTTTAGGGGGATATCTGTGTGTGCAGGTGACTATTACTGTGCATAATTATTAGGCAACGTAACAAAAAACAAATATATACCCATTTCAATTATTTATTTTTACCAGTGAAACCAATATAACATCTCAACATTCACAAATATACATTTCGGACATTCAAAAAAAAAAAAAAAACAAATCAGTGACCAATATAGCCACCTTTCTTTGCAAGGACACTCAAAAGCCTGCCATCCATGGATTCTGTCAGTGTTTTGATCTGTTCACCATCAACATTGCGTGCAGCAGCAACCACAGCCTCCCAGACACTGTTCAGAGAGGTGTACTGTTTTCCCTCCTTGTAAATCTCACATTTGATGATGGACCACAGGTTCTGAATGGGGTTCAGATCAGGTGAACAAGGAGGCCATGTCATTAGATTTTCTTCTTATATACCCTTTCTTGCCAGCCACGCTGTGGAGTACTTGGACGCGTGTGATGGAGCATTGTCCTGCATGAAAATCATGTTTTTCTTGAAGGATGCAGACTTCTTCCTGTACCACTGCTTGAAGAAGGTGTCTTCCAGAAACTGGCAGTAGGACTGAGAGCTGAGCTTGACTCCATCCTCAACCCGAAAAGGCCCCACAAGCTCATCTTTGATGATACCAGCCCAAACCAGTACTCCACCTCCACCTTGCTGGCGTCTGAGTCGGACTGGAGCTCTCTGCCCTTTACCAATCCAGCCACGGACCCATCCATCTGGCCCATCAAGACTCACTCTCATTTCATCAGTCCATAAAACCTTAGAAAAATCAGTCTTGAGATATTTCTTGGCCCAGTCTTGACGTTTCAGCTTGTGTGTCTTGTTCAGTGGTGGTCGTCTTTCAGCCTTTCTTACCTTGGCCATGTCTCTGAGTATTGCACACCTTGTGCTTTTGGGCACTCCAGTGATGTTGCAGCTCTGAAATATGGCCAAACTGGTGGCAAGTGGCATCTTGGCAGCTGCACGCTTGACTTTTCTCAGTTCATGGGCAGTTATTTTGCACCTTGGTTTTTCCACACACTTCTTGCGACCCTGTTGACTATTTTGAATGAAACTCTTGATTGTTCGATGATCACGCTTCAGAAGCTTTGCAATTTTAAGAGTGCTGCATCCCTCTGCAAGATATCTCACTATTTTTGACTTTTCTGAGCCTGTCAAGTCCTTCTTTTGACCCATTTTGCCAAAGGAAAGGAAGTTGCCTAATAATTATGCACACCTAATATAGGGTGTTGATGTCATTAGACCACACCCCTTCTCATTACAGAGATGCACATCACCTAATATGCTTAATTGGTAGTAGGCTTTCGAGCCTATACAGCTTGGAGTAAGACAACATGCATAAAGAGGATGATGTGGTCAAAATACTCATTTGCCTAATAATTCTGCACGCAGTGTATATATATATATATATATATATATATATATATATATATATATATACAGTACAGACCATAAGTTTGGACACACCTTCTCATTCTAAGAGTTTTCTTTATTTTCATGACTATGAAAATTGTAGATTCACACTGAAGGCATCAAAACTATGAATTAACACATGTGGAATTATATACATAACAAACAAGTGTGAAACAACTGAAAATATGTAATATTCTAGGTTCTTCAAAGTAGCCACCTTTTGCTTTGATTACTGCTTTGCACACTCTTGGCATTCTCTTGATGAGCTTCAAGAGGTAGTCCCCTGAAATGGTTTTCACTTTACAGGTGTGCCCTGTCAGGTTTAATAAGTGGGATTTCTTGCCTTATAAATGGGGTTGGGACCATCAGTTGCGTTGAGGAGAAGTCAGGTGGATACACAGCTGATAGTCCTACTGAATAGACTGTTAGAATTTGTATTATGGCAAGAAAAAAGCAGCTAAGTAAAAAAAAAACGAGTGGCCATCATTACTTTAAGAAATGAAGGTCAGTCAGTCAGTCAGCCGGAAAATTGGGAAAACTTTGTAAGTAAGGGCTATTTGACCATGAAGGAGAGTGATGGGGTGCTGTGCAAGATGACCTGGCCTCCACAGTCACCGGACCTGAACCCAATCGAGATGGTTTGGGGTGAGCTGGACCGCAGAGTGAAGGCAAAAGGGCCAACAAGTGCTAAGCACCTCTGGGAACTCCTTCAAGACTGTTGGAAGACCATTTCAGGGGACTACCTCTTGAAGCTCATCAAGAGAGTGCCAAGAGTGTGCAAAGCAGTAATCAAAGCAAAAGGTGGCTACTTTGAAGAACCTAGAATATTACATATTTTCAGTTATTTCACTCTTGTTTGTTATGTATATAATTCCACATGTTGTGGGGGATTAGCTCTTTTCCGGGGGGTTGCAATCACACACTTCTTCACAGACACCAGGATTTAGGGGCCAAACTGTGCTTTATTGTGGCACACGGCATAAAGAAAAACACACAAAGCCAAAATAAAATACCTTGCCCGTCTGGGCCCTATCTAAACACACAGGTTTCCCTGACTCACCTAAAGCGTACCACAGTTCACACCCGTGATGAGATGCGGCTTTCCCAGCCCAACCTCCAGCAGCCTCCAGGCTGCTCCCACACCAGTGTCTCTTGTGGGATAGTGGTCTCTCAGCCCTCCCGGCTCAGACCACACAGAGCCACTCCAGCCTTCTGTGTGCAAGTCCCCCAATGTCCAGGCTATTGCCTAGCCTCGTGTCCCCTCAGCCTTGCCTAGCTGAGACCACACTGACAGAGCCTCACCAGGCCTCTGTCTGCACACTCTCCAGAGTGAGACACACCCAAGATCCAGTAGCAGGATTAAATAGGATCCCTGGACATGAGCATGCCCTAAGTCCCGGACTGGAACCTGGGGAAACACCACCTCAATGTTCACATTGCCACATATCCCCCCCCTCTGTTCAAACCTGTGGGGGTGAACACATGTACCAACTGGATGCTCATGACAGGGCATCCACATTTTCTTGCCATTGCCTGGCTCAACCTTCCCCCTGGAAGATGTGGTCAGCGTCAGAGGCTTCCCTTTATTTTGCCAGACCCATGCCATCAATGCTTGGTTTGTTACCCACACTGACATCTTGCCCAAGAGACATTGTCTACAATGTTCCCATGTCCATGTGAACGGCAGACCCTCTCTTTCTATTTTTTTATCTTTCTCTCTCTTTGACTTACACAGCTGCTTCAGCCGAGCACGCTTCTTATGACTCGCCTCTTTTTGTCTCTTTATTTTAACAGCAGATCGTACGTTTCTTTTTCCTTTACTCTTAGAATTTCGATCTCGGCTTCTGGAACTCCCTTCAGAATATATTTTTATGCAAACGACAGACTCTCTGTTTGACTTCACTGGCTCTTGCAGACGCTTAGGCCTTTTCTTCTTGTCTTTGCGAAGCTCCATCAGCAGAGCTGGCTTGCCCCCGCTCGCTTCTTTTCCAGCAGTGGTTTTCTCAGATGGTGCCTCAGTTTCAGGGTCTTCTGCCTCTTCACTGCCTCTCCCCACTTCGGCCTTACCCTTGATCTCTGGAACATCCAAGGATTTCTCCCACTTCAAGAGCTCGGCCTTAGCTTCCTTGGCCTCTGTCTCTTTGGCCTTTACTTTATTAGCCTTCTCACCATTCAGGGACATGGCATCATATCCTTGCTTTCTTAATTCCTCCTTCCCTGTCGCATCAAGGTTGGAGGCACTGGGGTCTTCAGCATACTTCTTGTCTTCTGGCGTTTTCTCCAGAGGCTCACCCAGGACACCGGTCTCCTTTTGGGGAGGAGTCAGGAGAGACAGCCCATCGTAATAACCCGGATCCGAAAACTGATCGTTCACCTCCTCGTACTTCTTCCCCAGCAGCCTGCTGGCTATTTGGAAGGCCTTGTATGCAGAGGGGACGTCTTCCAGGCCTAGGCTACACGCTACCACGGGTCTGTGGTCTTCGGCATCCACATCAGCCCCATCATCTGGTTTAGCAGAAGCATCTTCCATCTTCTCTGCCACAGCCAGCACCACAGTGCCACCATCTCCAGACCCATTCTTAACAGGCTCTGGCTTAGACTTCTTCATCTCATAGACGTTCTTCCTGACATCATCCTTTGAGCTCATGAGATCTTCCATCCCTGCTCCGAGTTGTCTGTTCAGCCTCTCACATTCATCTCGCTCCTCAAGCGCTTCTTCAAGGGATCGAGCCGAGGAGAGGGTCTCCTGTTCCAGATGCTCTTCACTTGGCTCTGCTGCAGCCGATGTAGGAGTATCACCATTCCCCCCTGTGGGGGTTTCACGCAGGGTCTCTTTAAGCACTTTGTTTGTATCTACTGCAGTCTTCTTCGGTGACTCTGCTACCCTTTCTTGCACGTTTACCAGAGTAGGATTGCTCCACTCAGTGCTCACAACATTTATCTGCACTTCTGCATCATTTACATGTTTCTTATCAGCACCATTGTTTTCTATAGGCAATATTCTTTCCCCATGACAGTCAATGTGCAGCTCCCTTAGACCTTCATTTACACGGGCAAGTACAGGTTCTGCAGGAGTTTCGTCACTATCTGCAGAAGTGTCTACCTTGCCCCATAACAACGAAACGTTATCACAACCCAACATCACATCATATAAGAACATATTGGTAACATCAGGTCCACAAGACCCAGTTCTCACTGGAGACTCCCCCTCAGTGAGAACCACCTGAACTTGCTCAGGCTCTCTTTTAGGTGCCTGGTTCACATTACTTATATGCAATTCTTCAAACACCCTGATCATGTCATAAAGTTCTTCATGAAAAATAGCAGATGAAGAAAATAAAGCTTCATCATCATCTACATTTTTATCACCAGGGGGCGCTTCTCCCCTGACCACAGCCTGCAACGGAAAAGGCATGTTATCAACATCAGATATTTCACATGACATCCCACTTTCATTATGCATTTCCGCTAACCTGGCACAATCACCTTGCACCTTATCCGCACCATTGTCACTAATGGTCACTTCAAGGATTAGGTACCAGTTCTGCAGGAGTTTTGTCCCTGACTGCAGAAGTGTTTCCACTTCCCCACAAGTCACGGAACAACGGGAAATCATGGCCCAACCGTCCCTCATGCATGAGCGTAGTTCTACCAGCAAGTCCATAAGTCCCAGTTCTCATGGTAGTCTCACACTCAGTGAGAATCATCTGACAATTCTTATTAACTGCATGACTGTCCCGTACACTTAGCATTATATTACTTTCCATATGGTCACACACTTTTGAGACAGTTTCTAGCCTCGGTGACATATCACCCACCGGCCCAGCGGGTAGCAACTGCCGCCTGCTCAATGTCACTGGGTCAGTTACACACGGGATAATCGGAACGATCTTACCGATTGTCGGCACGGATTCAGCACTCACGGGAGATGAGGGGAGTCCAGGAATATCTCCAGCACGGTGATCACCCTTCTCCTTAATATAGTAGTTGCCACGGGAAACGCCTTGGCCTTGACTCCAGCCTTTTTCCAGACAGTCACTCCATCCGCACCCTTTAGGACTTTGCGCACACGTGCAGGAAACATAGGATCTCCTGAGAGCTGCACCACTCTCCATCTCCTTTTCTTCCCGACGGTTGCCCTTGGCAACGGCATATCTCTGCTTTTTCTCTGGCGTTCCCAACACACTGCCAACCTCTGGGAACTTTGTGCAGGGTCCATACAGCGTTGAGGACCCTCTTTTTAGGGCTAGCTGCAGCTGCGCCTCCAGAGCCTCTCGCTCAGCATCAAATTTCGCCAACTCACTTGGGGTACAACCCATCTGTTTTACCAGTTTTTCCTGCCGTTTAATCTCCCACGTCCGTCGGACGTATTCTTCCCCGAGACCCATGGCAACAAACAGTCTTGTAGCAGGAAAAACTTTTAGCAGCGAGTCCCCTTTTTCTGGGCTACTGGCCCTTTAATTCACTGCACAGTAACTCCTTTGCAACCCAGCAAAAAGTGTCCAGAACAGCATGAGCAGCACCTGCTCCTTTCAGTGAGGTCGTTGTCCCTAGCAACCACGTTGTTTTTTTTTCTTTTCAGCACGGACATGTGCCCGCATCCGACACCATATGTGGGGGATTAGCTCTTTTCCGGGGGGTTGCAATCACACACTTCTTCACAGACACCAGGATTTAGGGGCCAAACTGTGCTTTATTGTGGCACACGGCATAAAGAAAAACACACAAAGCCAAAATAAAATACCTTGCCCGTCTGGGCCCTATCTAAACACACAGGTTTCCCTGACTCACCTAAAGCGTACCACAGTTCACACCCGTGATGAGATGCGGCTTTCCCAGCCCAACCTCCAGCAGCCTCCAGGCTGCTCCCACACCAGTGTCTCTTGTGGGATAGTGGTCTCTCAGCCCTCCCGGCTCAGACCACACAGAGCCACTCCAGCCTTCTGTGTGCAAGTCCCCCAATGTCCAGGCTATTGCCTAGCCTCGTGTCCCCTCAGCCTTGCCTAGCTGAGACCACACTGACAGAGCCTCACCAGGCCTCTGTCTGCACACTCTCCAGAGTGAGACACACCCAAGATCCAGTAGCAGGATTAAATAGGATCCCTGGACATGAGCATGCCCTAAGTCCCGGACTGGAACCTGGGGAAACACCACCTCAATGTTCACATTGCCACAATGTGTTAATTCATAGTTTTGATGCCTTCATAGTCATGAAAATAAAGAAAACTCTTTGAATAAGAAGGTGTGTCCAAACTTTTGGTCTGTACTGTATATATATATATATATATATATATATATATTACATTACACAATAAGCCTGTTATAATAAGCCAGTTACAATAACGGGCGATAGAACAATGGTGCATAAACATTAGTAGGAACAGTCTACAGTATATTAAATGGCAAGGGAACTTCACCACATTGGCTTTTGTTGTCGAATTACTCAATTTAATTTATTAATCGTTTCAGCCCTAGCATACTGTCCCGTGTACCCTATAGTCCTCTGTGTGATCTCTAGACACTGCACTCCATACATAAATCATCCTTGAAAATAGACCTCTCAGATACCAATCGGCACACAGCGCTCCGCGCGCAGCTCGCATGGGTCTGCTCTCTGTTTCCATATCGGGCACATCGAGACTTGAGAAGAAGACTGCGGTAACGCAGCCTGCCACTCCGTGTGCTGATTCCTCCAAGCCAGAAGGCAGCAGGACTGGCGGGGTTTAGCAGCGGCTCCCTCATCCTCCTTTTGTCTGTGAGGAGGAATGGGTACCTCTGCTCGCCCCACCCATACATGATCAGTGCCCCACACATGCTGTGCTCCAGTCAATGGCAGCACCCAGCTGTCTTCTGCTCGTCTGAGCACAGAAGCCAGTGAAGAGCCAGCTTGCCTTGGCTCGGGTCTGGAAGGGTCCCCAGCTCTGCTGCTGGGATCAGTTCGCCTCCCCTCGGTGATGGCTCAGTCACAGTCCCCGGCTGCTGGCGGGGTGCTCGGCGGCTGCCCCCAGCGAGCAGCCTGGATCATCTATCGCAGGTCAGACTGCTAAATAAGCCTTTAGCTACGATGCTTGGCTACACACGGGGGGTAGTGTCACACAGCTTGGGCCAGATATCACCAGCAAGTGTCTGACAGGTACCGGGGAGCACCGAGACGGTCATCCAGCAGAGCGGAGTTTGTAGTCTGTTCTGAAACCACCATGTGTTCTCGAGTTACATAGAACTGCAGGTAAACTTACCACACAAAATGAATGCAGCTCTGCTTCATCTTTGAGAACTTGACATAGAAAATCAGATCCTTTAGGTTCATGAAAAACGTACAGTAATCCGGTCCTATACAATATGTAGTGTCCCACTACGTAAGAGTGGGCACTACTCAAGGGTCAATTGGGTCACGTTGTTCTCCACCTCCTCTGGAACATGGTTATGGTATTTTATATTGCATTGTAATGTATAATTTAATGTTATTTCCTGTGTACCAGGCCTGTTAGGGGTGTAGTTCCTCCTCCTAGGCAGTAGAGGGAGCTAGGGAACCCCCTAGTATATATAGTCAGGTCCAGCCCAGAGAGGGAGATTGTGGTCAGAAGCCAGTGTATACTTTAACCAGAAGATAGCTGGGAAGCAGCTTCTGACATGCAGTTAGATAGCCCAGGTTTCTAACTTGCACCCAGGAGAAGAAGTTGCCTCCTGAGGATATCTAGCACCTTGAAAAGTACAGTGCAGAGCCACTTTTATCCAGCTAAGTAGAAAGCTGAAGGGCAGAAGGATATTTACAGCAAGAAGATTTACACCAGAGGAAGTTTTCCCTACCCAAGGATAAAGCCAGCTATAGGGCATACGGGCCTTGGAGAAAG
Organism: Bufo bufo; assembly: GCF_905171765.1. NCBI lineage: Eukaryota > Metazoa > Chordata > Amphibia > Anura > Bufonidae > Bufo > Bufo bufo. Next base: position 745,971,155 of record NC_053390.1, on the reverse strand, counting down.
CCAGACAGGATCTGAGGAAAATACAGCCTGATCCGTAAGTGTTATTCCCTCTGAGTATCTTGCAAAGACTTTGCCTGCCACTTATGTGAAGCCTGCCTGTGACCAACATTGTACATGTGGAACTAACTGAAACCTGTAAATAGTTGAACTGTTCAGTAAAAAGAAGTTCTGGTTCACTGCAACTTTGTGTACCTCAATTATTCCTACAACAAATCGGTGTGCCACTGTTACCGGCATTGGCCTCACGAACTATAAGGGATCTTGCCACCTGCACATTAAACTTCCAACATCCAGGGCACCTCACCTACCACCTGGCCTGGTCCCTATACACAGAGAGTGCCCCAGAGGATTCATGTGCCAGCCTCTCCATCACTGCTGTACGCCTGCCCAGGGTAAATAAAAACTGTGAGTACCAAGAGCAACCCTCGTTCTGCCTATTAACCGTGACCTCACATTCACTCACCCTGCAGGACTGGCATACTGCAAATGCAGATGTCTGGAGGGTGAGAAGATTTCAGGGCTTCCAGGGTAGTTTGAGAACAGTTGCTAAACTAGCCCACACCCGTCTTGCGCATGCGCAATACGCAAATATTACATTGCCAATTTTCGCAATTAAGAAAATAATGAATTGAGATCGCAAAATCTCAAATTTGCAAATATATGACGAATATTCACTCAAATGTTCGCGAAATATTGCAAATTCGAATAAAGCCCCTGCCGATCATCACTATTGATGATCTATTCTCAGGATAGGTCATCAATATCTGATCGTGGAGGCAGGGCCGGTGCAAGGATTTTTGCCAACACAAGCAAAGCTACATTTTGGCGCCCCCCACCTCGCAGTTCACCTGGCCCTGGTCCCGTCTGCAGCAGCTGGCTTCTCCTCGGCATGGTCCTGGTATCTTCTCTCTGCTTCAGACAATTGCTAGTTTGAGGACCGTATTTTTCGTCCTCTAAGACGCACCTAGGTTTTAGAGGAGGATAATAAGAAAAAAATATTTTCCATTACACCTCAGTTCAGACCAGCAATCAGACCCCCAATGTTAATCAGACCTCAGACCAGACCCCCAATGCCTCAGATCAGACCCCCATGTCAGTCATCAGCCCCCATCCATCATGCCCCCATGTAATCCATTATGCCCTCATGTCACATTTCTCCCCTCCATGTTAAATCACCCCCTATGTCACATCAGCCCTCCATGTCACATTTCCCCCCCTCCATGTCATATTTCTCCCCCTCCAAACCATGTCACATCACCCCATTCGTGTCACATCATGATCACATCATTACCCCCTATTGTGTCACATTTCAGTCCCCCCCATGGCACATCATCCCCCCCCCCCGGCCGGCCCTGGCCCCATCCCCATGTCACGGACTACAGACATTGTCCCCCCTCCCATCATGTCACGGTCACCCCCAACCCCTCCATTTATGATTGTTGCTTGTGTAATAATTTTTTTAAAACACATTTATGCCGTGCACTCTGGTGCTAGTGAGCTTATCAGTGATCACCTACCCACCTGTCCTGCTGCTACGGCAATTTGGCTGTGTGTGAGTCAGATTTAGGCCTCATGCACACGACCGTATGTGTTTTGCGGTCTGAAAATTGCGGATCTGCAAAAAAAAAAAAGGATGACGTTCCGTATGGCATCCGTTGCTTTTGTGGATCCGTTTTTTTGCGGATCCATTGTAAAAAAGCCTATCCTTGTCCGCTAACTAGAAAAAAATAGGACATGCACTATTGTTTTTGCTTGGCAACGGAACGGACATACTGATGTGTTTTTTGCTGACCCATTGAAATGAATGGGTCCGCATCCTGTCCGCAAAAAAAACAGAACGGATACAGAAACAAACGTTCGTGTGCATGTAGCCTTACAGATAAAGTCAGCTCCAGTCCCTGCTACCCGCCCGCCGCCGCTGCGCCACTCGCCAGTCAAACCCCCCTGGCCTGACCTCATGACCGTGTTGCCGTGCCGCTGGGCCCGTGCCACTCTGTGAGTGAGGGCCGGGGCTGCACAGCGCACGTAGGCTAGGGCGGGCAGGCGGCGGCACGGCGGCGCTGCGACGCAACTCACAAGTAAGTGATTTAAAAAAAGAAGGTTCATTTTTCCTCCCTCCCCCAGCCGCTTGGTCTGCCTTATGGTAGCACCGGCCCTGGGTGGGGGTCCAACTCCCAAAATCCCCACTGATCATCTGTTTGAAAAGGAGGTGGCGGTCATGTGAGCGCTACTTCCTCTTCAAGATTACACTGCGCATTGTCTCGGAAATCTCAGCAGCGCAGGGTAATTACAAGTGGTTGTTCAATTCACTTGAATAGGACGTGCACTTGTAATTACACTGCACCACTGCTGTAAGCAAGACGACGCACTGTGTAATCTTGAAGTACTCGTATAAGTGTCATCTCAAATGGCTTTCAAATGGCTGATCAACAGAGGTACGGGGAGTCATGCTCCCACCGATCTGATAGGATGGGTCATCAATATGTACTGGCTGCACAACTCCTTTGAACAAATGGGTTAAACATGCCCCTCCCAGGATCTATTTAACTATGATCATCATTGAATTGGGCAATGATCTGCCAGATAAAGAGAAATTGTAAAAGGTGCGACTGATGTGCTACAACTCTAAGGGGTCTTTCACACGAGCGTGTCCCTTGTGTCCAGTGTGAATAACACTCCGTTTCAGAGATGGATCGTGCGTTCAGGACTTAGAAAACGCATGGCTTTATGTCAGTATGATTCCATTACAGAAAGGTCCCACAGACAATGCTGTGCACTTCTGTAGTTCAGACCCCACAATATCTCTCTCTCACACAGAGCGTAATTCCCATAAGGGACGCGCTCGTGTGAAAGAGCCCTAAAGGGCAAGTTAGTTTAAAAAAAAATGATATAGGTCCTTAAAGTACAGTGGAAATAGTATTTTTGGCCTCCTATAGTTGTCTTACTTGAATAAAAAATCAGCACTGATTCAGCACTTTAGTAAAAAATTATTGCTTTAAGATTAAAGGGCTTCTGTCACCCCACTAAACTCATTTTTTTTCTTTTGTGTACTTATAATCCCTATCCTTCCTTATTGCCATACATTATGTTATTAATAATTTTCGTTCAGTAGATTTAGCAAAAAACATACTTTTATAATATGCTAATTACCTTTCTACCAGCAAGTAGGGCGTCTACTTGCTGGTAGCAGCCGCAGAAAACCGCCCCCTCCTTCTGTTGATTGACAGGGCTAGCCGCGATCTCCTCCTCCGGCCAGCCCTGTCAGCATTTCATGTGTTGATTTGGCGCAGGTGATCTGAGATAAGGAGGCTCGCCTCCTCAGCACTCCCTCAGTGCACCTGCGCCGATGACATCACCGAAAGAGATTACATCATCGGCGCAGGTGCACTGAGGGAGTGCTGAGGAGGCGAGCCTCCTTATCTCAGAGCGCCTGCGCCGAATCAACACAGGCGCGCGATTTTTGAAATGCTGACAGGGCTGGCCGGAGGAGGAGATCGCGGCTACAGTGTTCATTTTAGGACATGGTCAGATATCATAGTCAAGTATCAAAATAATGCCAATGTGACACCTGACCCTGATACCTGACTCTGACACCTGACACCTGACGCTGACACCTGACCCTGACACCTGACTCTGACACCTGACTCTGACACCTGACCCTGACACCTGACTCTGACACCTGACTCTGACATTTGACTCTGACACCTGACTCTGACACCTGACTCTGACACCTGACCCTGACACCTGACCCTGACACCTGACCCTGACACCTGACCCTGACACCTGACTCTCATATCTGAGTTTGACTTATGCTCTTCATAGGTCAGGGTCAAAGTGAGAATGAGTTATAGATATATATTATGTATTTGTATGCTAAATCACACAACCAAAGTATGTCTATTGCTGAGCTTATAGCTCTGTGCCTAAAATGCTGTAAGATAACACATTACAGTGTTATGAGCGCATAGCTGATAGCTCAGTGGTAAGGAAGGGAGCAAAGGATTTTGGTTTACTGTGGTTTTGAATGCTACATCACATAGATGAACAAACAGCCTAAGCTCATACAAGGCAAGCTGGTAGCTCAGAGGTAATGCTGTTGCCCCATGTCTAGGCTTTCTGAGTTTAAACCCCCTTTCAGCCTCAAAAATATATTTACATTTTATTATGCCCTAGATAAGAGGCAAATTTAAATGATGTGTGACACTGATGTCTCACTTCCTTCACTTCTCAGTGTCACAAAACATTTTAGGGCTCTTTCACACTTGCGTTATTGTCTTCCGGCATAGAGTTCCGTCGTCGGGGCTCTATGCCGGAAGAATCCTGATCAGGATTATCCTAATGCATTCTGAATGGAGTGAAATCCGTTCAGGATGCATCAGGATGTCTTCAGTTCCGGAACGGAACGTTTTTTGTCCGGAGAAAATACCGAAGCATGCTGCGCTTTTTGCTCCGGCCAAAAATCCGGAACACTTGCCGCAAGGCCGGATCCGGAATTAATGCTCATTGAAAGGCATTGATCCGGATCCGGCCTTAAGCTAAACGTCGTTTCGGCGCATTGCCGGACCCGACATTTAGCTTTTTCTGAATGGTTACCATGGCTGCCGGGACGCTAAAGTCCTGGCAGCCATGGTAAAGTGTAGCGGGGAGCGGGGGAGCAGTGTACTTACTGTCCGTGCGGCTCCCCGGGCGCTCCAGAGTGACGTCAGGGCGCCCCAAGCGCATGGATCATGTGATCGCATGGATCACGTCATCCATGCGCATGGGGCGCTCTGACGTCATTCTGGAGCGCCCCGGGAGCCGCACGGACTGTAAGTATACCGCTCCCCCGCTCCCCGCTCCCCGCTCCTACTATGACAACCAGGACTTTAATAGCGTCCTGGGTGCCATAGTAACACTGAAAGCATTTGGAAGACGGTTCCGTCTTCAAATGCTTTCAGTACACTTGCGGTTTTCCGGATCCGGCGTGTAATTCCGGCAAGTGGAGTACACGCCGGATCCGGACAACGCAAGTGTGAAAGAGCCCTTAGCTTTACTGTGGTTTTGTATGCTACATCACATAGATGAACAAAAATCACAAGCTCATACAAGGCAAGCTGGTAGCTCAGTGCTAATGCTGTTGCCCCATGTCTAGGCTTTCTGAGTTCAAAACCCCTTTCAGCCTCTAACAAGTGTTTATATATTATTATGCCCTAGATAAGAGGCAAATTTAAATGATGTGTGACGATGATATCTCAGTCATGTCCTTCATTTGTCAGTGTCGCAAGGGATCTTAGTTTTACTGTGATGTTTGCTATACTACATCTCATAGATCAAAAAAATCACCACTTTTGGTGTCTACAGCTATAGCTCAGTGGTAAGACACTTGCTTTGCATGCAGTGTTCATGGGTTCAAAACCCCATCTAGGCTATTAATAAAATGTATATTTTATATTTTATTGAGCTCTAGATCAGAGACAAATTCAAGTAGTGTGTGATGTAAGTAGTCCTTTTTTTTATTTTATTAAGAGTACATGGGCAGCACTATAGTAAAGGGGCCCTGTATACAGAGCTGTATCCTGGATTTTACATATCTACTGTATATATATATATTATGCACACAGTGTGCTATAGCTTCACCACATTGAGATCTGCTCAGAAAGCTGATATACATATTACTGGCTTATCCACAGACACAATATATGATCATACAGATCGCAGTACTGTGTGATAGCTTCTAAGCATAGAAAAACCATGTGCTAATGTTATAGCTTGGAGCAGGGACGTGCACACATAGGGCTCAAAGGGGGCTTGAGCCCCTGCCCCCTTCTGCCCCTGGCCCCTTTCCCCCCCCCCCCACTTACTCAAGTGCCGTGCGTGCGCCCGCCCAGTCCGCGCGTGCCGGGACCGTGCGGCGCTTTCAAGCTGCAGTGTTCAGTGCTGCAGTCAGCGGGGTCACTGGTCACGTGTGGCGGCGTGGCGAGCAGGGAGCCTGTCTGGAGCAGTGGAGCTGAGTTTACAGTCACCGGTCTGTGAGCAGAGTGAGCTTGTGTCTTGCGGTGCTTGTAAACTGTGAGTGCCACTGGAGGGGGTTGGTTGGAAAAATGAACGGGGGGGGGGGTGGAAGATGTCCTCCTGCCAGGCCCATGGGGAGGGGGAGAAATGTGCCATTGGGGGGAGAGCAGATGTCCTCCTGCCAGGCTCATGGGGAGGGGGAGAAATGTCCCATTGGGGGGAGGGGGGAAAGATGATGTCCCCCTGCCAGGCCCATGGGGAGGGCGATAAATGCGCCATTGGGGGCGGTGAAAGATGTCCTCCTGCCAGGCCCATGGGGGGGAAATGTGCCATTGGGGGGGGGGAGATGTCCTCCTGCCAGGCTCATGGGCAGGGGGAGAAATGTGCCATTGGCAGGAAGATGTCCTCCTGCCAGACCCATGGAGGGGGAGAAATGTGCCATTGGGGGGGGTGGAAGTAAAATGTTCTGCTGCCAGGTCCAAGGAGGGGGATAAATGTGCCATTGGGGGGGAGTGCTTCCATGGAGGGGGCGAGAAATGTGACACGAAGGGGGTGATGTAAAAAGGAGGGGGTGATGTGACATGGAGGGGGAGAAATGTGACATTAAAGCCGGAGGGCATCATTGGGGGCACTTTTTACTGGCTCATTATTAGGTGGCACTATGGGGGCACTTCTTGCTGGCACATTATTGGTGAGCACTATAGGGGCATTTACTGAGGGGTATGTTATATGGAGGGCTCTGTACAGTGGTATTTTATACTGGTGGACATTATGGTGGGTACTATGGGGAAGGAGGAAGAGGAGTACTATAGGGTCATCTCTGGGGGGCCCTAAGAAAGGGTATTTTATGCTTGCAAACTATGGGGGACACTGAGGGCATCTACTGGGGCACTATATATGGGGCATTTTATACTGGTTCATTATGGGGGCACTAGGAGGAAGGGGGGAGAGGAGCACTATGGGGAATTTACTGGGGGCACTATATAGGGGTATTTTATACTGGCACATTATGGGGGACACTAATGGAACATTAGCTCAACTGGGGGCATTACAAGGGGGTATTTTTTGCACTGTCTATTATAAGGAGAGTTATTTCTACTGGGGGGGGGCATTATGGTGGGCTTTATTACTCCCCCATGGTATGACCCCCTAGTAGCAGCACCAGCCTCTCCCTGCTCTGCTATCCCTCTGCCCCTTCTACCAAATCCTTATTATGAAATCTTTCTCATTAGGATAAAACACATCAGCTCCACCGAGCCCCCGGCCAAAGTGTTGAAGTGGCGTCCGAGATCCCCAAGGGCCAAGCCAAGTAATTGTGAGTTTTAATGTGAAATATGTTTGTTATACACATATAGCCTACACTGTGCCACACAATATACAGTATACCTCTACACAGTGTAGTCTGTTCTAAAAGCACCACACTGTTTTCTGTCAGCCACCACAATTTTTTGAAATTATGACAAGCGCCCTTTTTTTTTTACTTAAGCCCCTGCCCTTCAAAATGTCTGCGCACGTCCCTGGCTTGGAGGTTACATTAATGGCTTTGCATGTTGAAGTCCCCAGAAAGACATATGTTTTTTTCTTCAATAGCATATACTATAATAAATAATATGTCATTAACCCATAGGATACCAGCGCTGCACATGTAGGTCGCTGGAAACACGGTCACAAATCCCAGCGCCATACAGGTACAGCGCTCTGATCGGGCGGCCACAGGAGCTGCTCCCACCCGATCAGCTGCAGGGGTCCGGCAGGCACTAATAGTTGGACCCCTGCTGTATGCACCGGCATCAGTGAAAACACTGATGCCTGCTCATTAACCCTTGCACTGCCGCGGTCAGCGCTGACGGCTCCATGTGCGGTATCCCCGTGGTGCTGTGACGTCAGCCTGGTGTCTAGCCCTGTCAGTCAGTGGGGGGAGGGGTGTGGGTGCAGAGCACAGGGGGTGTTATAGAGCATTGCTCAGAATAGGGTTGCCACCCATACGGGAATGACCCGGACAGTCCGGGTTTGCAATCCTGTGCCCGGGAACAAGCCTTTGTCAGACCCGGGCACAGGATCAGCTGTGAATGATGGCGGCGGTGGCTGGGCACAGGGAGATGAGCGCTTCCATTGTGGAAGCGCTCATCTCCATAGTCATCTGTATCGCCGTCCTCAGGACATAGATACAGACGGCTGTGCTGCGGCAGGACAGGGGAGGGAGAGGCGTCTACCTCCCCTGTTCCTCTGATAGGCTGCGGACCTTGTGCCTGCAGCCTATCAGAGGCTGGTGCAGGCGGCGCGATGATGTCATCACGCCACCTGAGCCATACAGCACGGTACACAGGCCGGGAAGAGGCCTGCATCGCTTCGTTGGAGGTAAGTAAAAGTTTTTTTGTTTTTTTTTTAGAGAAGAGAGGCACCTGAAATTGGCACATATGTGGGAAGGGGTGGAAAGAGGCACCTTATACTGGCACATATTGGGGAGGAGGAGAAATGAGGCACTTAAAACTGGCACATATGGGGGAAGGGGGGGGGGAGAGGCACCTTATACTGGCACATATTGGGGGGGGGGGAGAAATTAGGCACTTGAAACTGCCACATATGGGGGGGAAGGGAGGGAAAGAGGCACCTTATACTGGCACATATTGGGGGGGGGGAAATGAGGCACTTGATACTGGCACATGGGGGCATCTATGGGGGGCACTTCTTACTGGCACATTATTTGGGGGCTTCTACTGAGGCCACAAAGAAGGGGTATTTTATATGGGGGGCTCTGTGTGGTACTACTATTATCAGGGGGTTTATCTGTTTCTGCAGTATAGTATTGTGGAGCACAGCGGCACAGTATTGGGGCTGTTAGGATGATTTGTCCAGAAGATGGGAGAATGATGGAAAAGTAGTAAACTAAGATTTTTATTGTCAAACTGCAGAGACGAGAAATGGCTGAAAAATGGTGTCTAGTCTGAAGGTCTGAAAGGAGAAGATGAGGAAAGAGAACATCTACATCAAAGGAGACGTCACTGGATGTAAGAGGTATGTGGGGCTGTATTTCTGTAGTGACGGGACCAGGGGCGTAACGATCGGGGTGCGACAGCGACCAGGGGTGGAGGCGGGACATGGGTGTGGCTGGAGGCGGGACATGGGCGTGGTTGGAGGCAGGACATGGGTGGGGCCTGGAAGGGTGCTCTCCCTCCCTTCTGTTCGGGTTTGGCTTGAAGAAAAGGTGGCAACCCTAAACGCCATGCGCAAAACCTGAGCATGGTACAAAGAAGTTGCGGTCTACTTGGTGCAGGTTGCCTTGTACAACTCTTTTGTGCTGTCACGGAGCGCTGGCAACACAGGGAAATTCCTTCAGTTCTATGAGGCAGTCCTCAAGGACCTGATCTTTTCTGACCGTGAAAGAGCAGGCCGGAGTACCTCGGGAATTGGAGGCGCCCGGATCGTCCCTGGCCAACACTTTCAAGGTGTGGTTCCCCCATACTGGAAAGAAGGGACGGTCCCAAAAAAAGTGCAGCATGTGTAACAGGAGGGGGTAACGGAAGGACACCACCACTCAGTGTGACACGTGCCCCGATCATCCGGGCCTCTGTATTGACGGTTGCTTCAGGGAGTACCACACTTCCATGGAGTACTAAATTTATAATCCCCTTCCCCAGGGGCGGACTGACCGGTCGGGCACTTCGGACATAGTCCGAGGGCCCGGCCGGGATGGGGGCCCGCCGCAGAATAGCATAATGTATTATGCCCAGCGCCCCGATTCCGAATGTTATGTTGGCCTGGTAATGGTGGTAATGGCATCGGGGCCCGTTGCAGTCACTGTATTCTATCGCACCGGGCCCCGCTCACTGTAATACTAATTTTCATATGTGAACAAGAACAAGAGAAATCCTCTGCGATCCTCTCCCTCTCTGTACTCACAAACTCAGTAGCAGGCAGGCCGGGCGGCAGTGTAACTCACTGACGTCACGCGCCTGCTCCGCCTGCTTCATTCATAAAGTGGGAGGAGCAGGCGCGTGGCGTCAGTGAATTGCGCTGCCGCCCGGCCTGCCTGCTACTGAGTTTGTGAGTACAGAGAGGGAGAGGGAGAGGATCGCAGAGGATTTCTCTTGTTCTTGTTCAGATATGAAAATTAGTATTACAGTGAGCAGGGCCCGGTGCGATAGAATACAGCGACTGCACCGGGCCCCGCTGCCATTACAACACCAGATGCCGGCCCCCAGACCCTGTATTGGGGGTCATTCACTCACAGGACACTGTTATGGGGGTATCTGTGGATGACACATATATAGCATAAGGTGCTATCTATGTGTCACCCACAGTGCCATCCACAGAGCCCCCACAACAGTGCCATCCACATAGCCCCCACAACAGTGCCATCCACAGAGCCCCCACAACAGTGCCATCCACAGAGCCCCCACAACAGTGCCATCCACAGAGCCCCCACAACAGTGCCATCCACAGAGCCCCCACAACAGTGCCACCCACAGAGCCCACACAACAGTGCCATCCACAGAGCCCCCACAACAGTGCCATCCACAGAGCCCCCATAACAGTGCCACCCACAGACCACCATTAGTTCAAAACCCACCAAAAGCACACCGTTTGGATCAAAATATTTTTTTAATTTGGCTATTCCCCACCCCTCTTGTAATTGTTCCGCTACTTGTGGGCTGCGCGGGCATGAGTTCAGTCACTTCGGTGCGCTATCCCGTCCTGCAGCGCGTGATCCTGCGAGACCCGCCGCTGTATGTCACGGGTCTCGCGGGATCACGCGCAGAAGTGACTGAACTCATGCCCACGTAGCCCGCAAGTAGCAGATCAGTGGAACAAGTACAAGGTGGAGGAGACTGTTTCTAACAGAGGATCGCTGAGATTAGATCACCCCATACGAAAGCATTGAATCAATGCTTTCCTATGGGAAAAAATCTGACCCTGGAGGTCATCATGCAGAGTGTGAGGACGTCCAGCGTCAGATACCAGACCAAAGGTCTGTTTTAATCCAGGAAGCCCTCAGGTGGCTGCCAGCCACTAGAGGCTGACTTATTGCTGGAACGTAAACAATGCAGTTTCTATAGAACATTGCAGCTCGATTTGCAAAAGGGACACTGTACCCAGACCACATCAATGAGCTGAAGTGGTCTGGGTGCCATTTGTGTTGCTTTAACTTTGAAATCTTATTAAAGATTGTGTAGGGTGTGGCTGGAGGCGGGGCATGGAGGCGGGACAAGGGTGGGGCTTGCAGCAGAACATGGGTGGGGCCTGTAAGGGGGCCCTTGATTTATTTTGCCCGGGGGCCCTGAGGGTTCTCAGTCCGCCCCTGCCCTTCCCCCATTTTAATTTATTTCTCCACAGTCTTCACAGGAATAGCTGCAAAGTGGAGGAGAAAATTCAAAATCTCCTTTTTTTACATTAATATGTTCTTGTAGCCCCTTTTATTTCATTTTTACAAGGGGTAATAGGAGAAAACGCGCCCCAAAATTCGTAGCCCAATTTCTCCCGAGTAAGGAGATACCCCATATGTGGACGTAAAGTGCTCTGCGGGCGAACTACATGGCTCAGAAGAGAAGTAGCGCCATTGCGATTTTGGTTGTCCAAAATCCCAATAGCGCTCTTTCTCTTCTGAGCCGCGTAGTTTACCCGCAGATCACTCTACATCCACATATGAGGTATTTTCTGACTCGGCAGAAATTGGGCTATAAACTGTTGGGTGAACAAGTTTGTTTGCTCCACCATCAGATTCACAAATTGTTCACTGAAAAAAAACAAAAAATGTCATATTCAGTGAAGCCCACTGTGTCTGGATTCCTGGTTGGCCAACAAAGTCAGGAATCAAGGGCTCAAAATCCTCTGGGGTACTCCAGCCAAGTTCACCAGTAGAGGGATCAGGTGAATTTGCCTGGTGGGCCGGAAAACTAGTATGAGCCCCAGGGCCACAGGGTTCCTGGCACGGGGGGCTCTTGGCTTCGCCTGGCGGCGTCTCCGTCGCCTTGGGGCGCATCATCATCACTAGATGATGAGGAGAACGAGGATGACAACAGGAAAGTGGGGTCATCCTCGTCCTCACTGGGGCTCTCTGAGTCGGAGAGCAGATAGGCATATGCCTCCTCGGCCGAGAACATCCGGCGGGCCATCTTAGAACGCTAAAGGGGAGTGCGTGTGTGTGTAAAACTTTATTTAGTGTGTGTGTGGGGGGCAGTGTGTTTTTATGTATACCCTACCCTAACCCACCCTAACCTAACAGAATCCCCGAAAAATTGCTCACAGCCCAAAAACTCGCTGATCAGCGGTGGGGTGGGCGATGCGCTAACAGTAGCCAGGCGCTCTTTTACAGCTAAGAGTGCTGGCCACATTCAGCGCACCTCTGTGGGTGGGAAGAGCGGAGCTCCAAGACGTTATCTCCAGGTCAGTCCCTCCAGCCAATCACAGACGATCCTCACCCTCATCCTCCGTCACCGCCACCTCACAGGATCTGCGGAGAGTGATTGGTGGTGTATATTACACCACTGATCACCCTCCTATTCCGGGTCACCGGAGACCTGAATAACCTGGAAATGCTGCAAACCGCAGGTCTGAATTGACCTGCGGTTAGCAGCAATCGCCGGTAGGGGGGGGGGCATTGTCACAGGGTGCCTTCTGAATGATTTCAGCAGGCGCACCGTTCCTAACACTGCCCGCCGCACAGCGGTGATCGGAAATACACAGGTACGCCCTGTGTCCATAAGAGGTTAAAGAGGCTCTGTCACCAGAATCAAACCTATTAGACCATACGTACTGCCTGGTAGGGCTCATTATGCTGATTATGTATAATAAATAGCTGCAGAGATTCATATGCAAATAAACAATTTGAGCACTCAGAGGCGGGGCTGAATATTCTGAGCAATGCTCTATAACACCCCCTGTGCTCTGCACCCACACCCCTCCCCCCACTGACTGACAGGGCTAGACACCAGGCTGACGTCACAGCACCACTGGGATACCGCACATGCAGCTGTTAGCGCTGACCGCGGCAGTGCAAGGGTTAATGAGCAGGCATCAGTGTTTTCACCGATGCCGGTGCATACAGCAGGGGTCCAACTGTTAGTGCCTGCCGGACCCCTGCAGCTGATCGGGCGGGAGTAGCTCCTGTGGCTGCCCGATCAGAGCGCTGTACCTGTATGGTGCTGGGATTTGTGACCGTGTTTCCAGCGACCTACATGTACAGCGCTGGTATCCTATGGGCTAATGACATATTATTTATTATAGTATATGCTATTAAAGAAAAAAACATATGTCTTTCTGGGGACTTCAACATGCAAAGCCATTAATGTAACCTCCAAGCTATAACATTAGCACATGGTTTTTCTATACTTAGAAGCTATCACATAGACTGCCATCTGTATGATCATATATCGTGTCTGTGGATAAACCAGTGATATGTATATCAGCTTTCTGAGCAGATCTCAGTGAGGTGAAGCTATAGCACACTGTGTGTATAATACACATATATACAGTAGATATGTAAAATCCAGGATACAGCAGGGTATACAGGGCCCCTTTACTATAGTGCTGCCCATGTACTCTTAATAAAATAAAAAAAGGACTACTTACATCACACACCACTTGAATTTGTCTCTGATCTAGAGCTCAATAAAATATAAATTTTATTAATAGCCTAGATGGGGTTTTGAACCCATGAACACTGCATGCAAAGCAAGTGTCTTACCACTGAGCTATAGCTCTAGACAGCAAAGGTGGTGATTTTTCTGATCTATGAGATGTAGTATAGCAAAAATCACAGTAAACCTAAGATCCCTTGCGACACTGACAAATGAAGGACGTGACTGAGATATCATCGTCACACATCATTTAAATTTGCCTCTTATCTAGGGCATAATAAAATATAAACACTTGTTAGAGGCTGAAAGTGGTTTTGAACTCAGAAAGCCTAGACATGGGGCAACAGCATTACCACTGAGCTACCAGCTTGCCTTGTATGAGCTTGTGATTTTTGTTCATCTATGTGATGTAGCATACAAAACCACAGTAAAGCTAAAATGTTTTGTGACACTGAGAAGTGAAGGAAGTGAGACATCAGTGTCACACATCATTTAAATTTGCCTCTTATCTAGGGCATATTAAAATGTAAATTTTTTTTGAGGCCGAAAGGGGGCTTTGAACTCAGAAAGCCTGGACATGGGGCAACAGCATTACCTCTGAGCTACCAGCTTGCCTTGTATGAGCTTGGGCTGTTTGTTCATCTATGTGATGTAGCATACAAAACCACAGTAAACCTAAAATCCTTTGCTCCCTTCCTTACCACTGAGCTATCAGCTATGCGCTCATAACACTGTAATGTGTTAGCTTACAGCATTTTAGGCACAAAGCTATAAGATCAGCAATAGACATACTTTGGTTGTGTGATTTAGCATACAAATACATAATATATATCTATAACTCATTCTCACTTTGACCCTGACCTATGAAGAGCATAAGTCAAACTCAGATATGAGAGTCAGGTGTCAGGGTCAGGTGTCAGGGTCAGGTATCAGGGTCAGGTGTCAGAGTCAGGTGTCAGGGTCAGGTGTCAGGGTCAGGTATCAGGGTCAGGTGTCAGGGTCAGGTATCAGGGTCAGAGTCAGGTGTCAGAGTCAGGTGTCAGAGTCAGGTGTCAGAGTCAGGTGTCAGGTGTTAGGGTCAGGTATCAGGGTCAGGTGTCAGGGTCAGGTGTCAGGGTCAGGAGTCAGGGTCAGGAGTCAGGGTCAGGTATCAGGGTCAGGAGTCAGGGTCAGGTGTCATGGTCAGGTGTCAGGTATCAGGGTCAGGTGTCAGGGTCAGGTGTCAGGGTCAGGTGTCAGGTGTCAGAGTCAGGTATCAGGGTCAGGTGTCACATTGGCATTATTTTGATACTTGACTATGATATCTGACCATGTCCTAAAATGAACACTGTACGCGGCTGGCCCTGTCAATCAACAAGAGGAGGGGGCGGTTTTCTGCGGCTGCTACCAGCAAGTAGACACCTTACTTGCTGTTAGACAGGTAATTAGCATATTATAAAAGTAAGTTTTTTGCTAAATCTACTGAACGAAAATTATTAATAACATAATGTATGGCGATATGGCAGGATAGGGATTATAAGTACACAAAAAAAATAATATATCGTTCATGTCCTGAGGTGCTCTGTAAACTGCTTTATATGGGTGAGATTAAGTGTAATTTTAAAAGTAGATTGAATACAAATTATGTTAATGATCCCTAATCATATTCGTGCCCATATGAGAGGTGTGGATAGAGTAACAAGGTTGAAGAAATGCAAATTACATCTGATTTTCTGCTTTCACACATTGAAAACAAACAGATTGAAAATGTAGAATTTGAAATGAAAAAAAGAGCAATGTCATGATTTTTATCCGTGATTGCTATTTTTATTTTTATGAGATATCCATATTATAAGTTTGTGACAATTAATAGTGATGAGCAGCAGGGGCTATATTCGAATTTGCGATATTTCACAAATATTTTGCAGAATATTCGTCATATAGTCGCGAATTTCGAGAATTCGAGATTATTTTATTGAATGCAATAAATCGGCAATTTAAAAAATCGCGAATTTGTAATGCAAAATACAGGCGTTGGTCACTTTTTCCAAGCTGGTATAAGTTTCCTGAGACTGGAGAAAATGGTTGGCATGGAAGAACATTACAATAGCTTTATATGCAGATAGAGTCAAAAGCTCCAATATATTCGCGATTGCGCTAATCGGCAGTGATTAGAATATTTTTTCGCACTACGTGCAACTTCACATTTTAGCAGGTCTGACTACAGATTACTGATTGGTGCACTAAGTATTGTTGTGAACTTGACATTGCTTCCTTCTCATTGGCCCACAAGGAAGATGCAGAGAGGAATCATGTGTTCAAATGAAAAAATGCCGAATATTTGATATAACAAATGTATAGCACTATATTCTAAATATTCGCAAATTCTCGAAGTGGCAATATTCGCGATAAAAATTCGCTATTCGAATATTCGTGCTCAACACTACCAATTAATACATTTCTAACACTGTTTTCCTTCTTTTATGCCTCACAAGTACAACAGCATGGCCACACCAAGCAACTCCATTCTGTCAAGCGCAATAAAAATTCATATAGACAAGTGGTTATTTTTTGTATCTTTTTGATTACTCATCATGAGATTATGAGGCTGACCAGGGAGAAATTATTTTTATACAGATGTGGATGGACACAGCAGCATAGCACTACCATTGCACATTGCACATTGCATCTTTTTGTCAATTCAAAGGGAGGATTGTCTATCCTTTTGAACAGTCATAGACTGTCAACTTGCTTAATTTTATAAAGTTTTAGCATTAAAATTTACATGTACGTAATTGGTGGAAGGGAATTTCCACATAGTGCATATGTGTCACAATATTAATGTATGCTGCTAGAAGAGCTTGGTCTGAATGATCACTAGCAAATTATTATGATCTTTCCAGTTTACACTTTCAACAAATGGAGCTCTTTAAAACCGTAATATAGTTTTAAGAAAAAAATCCTCTATTCAGACCAAAAAATATTATGTAATTAATAAAGTAGTGATAAAAATTAAGGACATAACTAGAGATGAGCGAAATTTTCTAAAGTTCGATTCGGCTGATTCGCCGAATAAAAGAAAAACATTTTCTTCATGACAAATTACTTAGTCACGAAGCGCATTTTTTTGTAAGTAGTGGATGCAATGACAAGGGGCTGTGATAGCGCCGCCCCTGTCATTGTACCCCTCAGATGCCGAGTTCATACATAATCACGGCATCTGAGTGTAAAAATATTGTGAAATTAACATTTAAAAAAATTAAATCAAACTTACCATGTCCATTTGCTTGCGACACTGGATGTAGCAGCTGGTAGAAAAGCGTGCCTCTGCTCTATTCATTTCTAAGGGGCGCCGGTGATACCCTAGCACAATGCTCGGCCAGCTCCAGCAGAGATAAAGGATAACTTGTTATAACTGGAATATCCCTTTCATTGAATAAAGTTAATGTGAACAGTGAAAGTCATTTAAAAAACGAACAAAAACTGTTTGGTCTCACATTATGTTTGTCTACTATATTTCCAGTGGTCTTCAGGAATTTGATTCTACTATATCCCAAATGAGACCCCTGGAATGACTACTTACCATATGAGATCCCTGGGATGACTACTTACCTGACTCCAATGCATAACTTTATAACTACTTTGTAATTATGGACTTTTTGAATATGTGTTACCAGGGGCGTTGCTAGGTTAAAACATTTGGGGCCTGGGCCCCTGATGTTTTGTCCCAGGCCCCGAATGTACTGCCCGCCAGATAGATCCAACTGTATTGCCATCCTCAGGACGGCAATACAATTGAATATAATGCCTTGCAAGAGCTGAAGGATCTGTGATGACATCACAGTCCATGTGATCAGTTCTAAATGCAGTAGCTGAAAAGGACCTGCGATGATGTCACCATTATGTGACCAGTGCAGGAGAGGATGGATCAGCAGTGAAGAGAAGTCCTGGGAAGAAGCTGTGGTGAGTAGGGATGAGCGAACCCGAACTGTATAGTTCGGGTTCGTACCGAATTTTGGGGTGTCCGTGACACGGACCCGAACCCGAACATTTTTGTAAAAGTCCGGGTTCGGGTTCGGTGTTCGGCGCTTTCTTGGCGCTTTTTTAAAGGCTGCAAAGCAGCCAATCAACAAGCGTCATACTACTTGCCCCAAGAGGCCATCACAGCCTTGCCTACTATTCGCATGGCTGTGATTGGCCAGTGCAGCATGTGACCCAGCCTCTATATAAGCTTGGGTCACGTTGCGCTGCACGTCACTCTGCTGATTCAAGCATAGGGAGAGGTTGCAGCTGCGACGTTAGGGCGAGATTAGGCAGATTAACTCCTCCAAAAGACTTCATTCTGTGATCGATCTGCAGCTGTGGATCATTGAAGTGCTAATATTGACTTGCTCACTTTTTTGAGGCTGCACAGAGCGTTTTTAGATCACTTTTTTTCTGGGGTGATCGGCGGCCATTTTGTGACTTGTGGTGCCCCAGCACAAGCTATCACCAAGTGTATTTAACCATCAATAGTGTGGTTATTTTGTGCTATATCCTACATCAGCTGCAGGCTGAGCCTGTGTCACCGAAGTGCATTTAACCATCAACAGTCTGGTTATTTTTTGGCCATATACTACATCAGCTGCAGGCTGAGCCTGTGTCACCGAAGTGCATTTAACCATCAACAGTCTGGTTATTTTTTGGCCATATACTACATCTGGTGCAGGCTGAGCCTGTGTTACCCAAGTGCATTTAACCATCAACAGTGTGGTTATTTTTTGGCCATATACTACATCAGGGGCAAGTTGAGCCTGTCACCCAGCGCCTAAAAAATAGACCTGACATTTCTATTCAACCAAATCTGTACTGTTTTAGCTGGTCAAGTTATTTGTAGTGACCGTAAAAGCACACTTTTTGTTCTGGGTTGAAAAACTATTCCCAAATTTGCCATTCTCAAAATAACTAGTTTCTGGTATATGAGGCCTACTTGAAATCTATCACAAAAAGGATATCTTACATTGAAGGTGCTGATAGTGTCATTCAGAAAAACCTAAGACACACGCTACCGTGCAGATAGAAGTCTGATTCTGTGATTAAACCTATACCTGTCGCATAGCGCAAAAAAAAAACAGGCCTGACATTTCTATTCAACCAAATCTGTACTGTTTTAGCTGGTCAAGTTATTTGTAGTGACCGTAAAAGCAGACTTTTTGTTCTGGGTTGAAAAACTATTCCCAAATTTGCCATTCTCAAAATAACTAGTTTTTGGTATATGAGGCCTACTTGAAATCTATCCCAAAAAGGATATCTTACATTGAAGGTGCTGATAGTGTCATTCAGAAAAACCTAAGACACACGCTACCGTGCAGATAGAAGTCTGATTCTGTGATTAAACCTATACCTGTCACATAGCGAAAAAAAAAAAACAGGCCTGACATTTCTATTCAACCAAATCAGTACTGTTGTATCTGGTCAAGTTATTTGTAGTGACCGTAAAAGGCACATTTTTTGTTCTGGGTTGAAAAACTATTCCCAAATTTGCCATTCTCAAAATTGTGGTGAACGGGAACAATGAGGAAAACATCTAATAAGGGACGCGGACGTGGACATGGTCGTGGTGGTGTTAGTGGACCCTCTGGTGCTGGGAGAGGACGTGGCCGTTCTGCCACAGCCACACGTCCTAGTGAACCAACTACCTCAGGTCCCAGTAGCCAGCAGAATTTACAGCGATATTTGGTGGGGCCCAATGCCGTTCTAAGGATGGTAAGGCCTGAGCAGGTACAGGCATTAGTCAATTGGGTGGCCGACAGTGGATCCAGCACGTTCACATTATCTCCCACCCAGTCTTCTGCAGAAAGCGCACAGATGGCGCATGAAAACCAAGCCCATCGGTCTGTCACATCACCCCCATGCATATCAGGGAAACTGTCTGAGCCTCAATTTATGCAGCAGTCTCTTATGCTGTTTGAAGACTCTGCTGCCAGGGTTTCCCAAGGGCATCCACCTAGCCCTTCCCCAGGGGTGGAAGAGATAGAATGCACTAACGCACAACCACTTATTTTTCCTGATGATGAGGACATGGGAATACCACCTCAGCACGTCTCTGATGATGACGAAACACAGGTGCCAACTGCTGCGTCTTTCTGCAGTGTGCAGACTGAACAGGAGGTCAGGGATCAAGACTGGGTGGAAGACGATGCAGGGGACGATGAGGTCCTAGACCCCACATGGAATGAAGGTCGTGCCACTGACTTTCACAGTTCGGAGGAAGAGGCAGTGGTGAGACCGAGCCAACAGCGTAGCAAAAGACAAAGAGGGAGCAGTGGGCAAAATCAGAACACCCGCCGCCAAGAGACTTCGCCTGCTACTGACCGCCGCCATCTGGGACCGAGCACCCCAAAGGCAGCTTCAAGGAGTTCCCTGGCATGGCACTTCTTCAAACAATGTGCTGACGACAAGACCCGAGTGGTTTGCACGCTGTGCCATCAGAGCCTGAAGCGAGGCATTAACGTTATGAACCTTAGCACAACCTGCATGACCAGGCACCTGCATGCAAAGCATGAACTGCAGTGGAGTAAACACCTTAAAAACAAGGAAGTCACTCAGGCTCCCCCTGCTACCTCTTCTGCTGCTGCCTCCTCGGCCTCCTCTGCTGCTGCCGCCTCGGCCTCTTCCTCCGCCTCTGGAGGAACGTTGGCACCTGCCGCCCAGTAAATATGGGATGTACCACCAACACCACCACCTGCGTCACCAAGCATCTCAACCATGTCACACGGCAGCGTTCAGCTCTCCATCTCACAAACATTTGAGAGAAAGCGTAAATTCCCACCTAGCCAGCCTCTATCCCTGGCCCTGAATGCCATCATTTCTAAACTACTGGCCTATGAAATGCTGTCATTTAGGCTGGTGGACACACACAGCTTCAAACAGCTCATGTCACTTGCTGTCCCACAGTATGTTGTTCCCAGCCGCCACTACTTCTCCAAGAGAGCCGTGCCTTCCCTGCACAAACAAGTGTCCGATAAAATCAAGTGTGCACTGCGCAACACCATCTGTGGCAAGGTCCACCTAACCACAGATACGTGGACCAGTAAGCACGGCCAGGGACGCTATATCTCCCTAACTGCACACTGGGTAAATGTAGTGGCGGCTGGGCCCCAGGCGGAGAGCTATTTGGCGCACGTCCTTCCGCCGCCAAGGATCGCAGGGCAACATTCTTTGCCTCCTGTCTCCTCCTCCTCCTACTCAGCTTCCTCCTCCTCTTCTTCCACCTGCTCATCCAGTCAGCCACACACCTTCACCACCAACTTCAGCACAGCCCAGGGTAAACGTCAGCAGGCCATTCTGAAACTCATATGTTTGGGGGACAGGCCCCACACCGCACAGGAGTTGTGGCGGGGTATAGAACAACAGACCGACGAGTGGTTGCTGCCGGTGAGCCTCAAGCCCGGCCTGGTGGTGTTCGATAATGGGCGAAATCTCGTTGCAGCTCTGGGACTAGCCGGTTTGACGCACATCCCTTGCCTGGCGCATGTGCTGAATTTGGTGGTGCAGAAGTTCATTCGCAACTACCCCGACATGTCAGAGCTGCTGCATAAAGTGCGGGCCGTCTGTTCGTGCTTCCGGCGTTCACACCCTGCCGCTGCTCGCCTGTCTGCGCTACAGCGTAACTTCGGCCTTCCCGCTCACCGCCTCATATGCGATGTGCCCACCAGGTGGAACTCCACCTTGCATATGCTGGACAGACTGTGCGAGCAGCAGCAGGCCATAGTGGAGTTTCAGCTGCAGCACGCACGGGTCAGTCGCACTGCGGATCAGACACACTTCACCACCAATGACTGGGCCTCCATGTGAGACCTGTGTGCCCTATTGCGTTGTTTCGAGTACTCCACCAACATGGCCAGTGGCGATGACGCTGTTATCAGCGTTACAATACCACTTCTATGTCTCCTTGAAAAAACACTTAGGGCGATGATGGAAGAGGAGGTGGCCCAGGAGGAAGAGGAGGAAGAGGGGTCATTTTTAGCACTTTCAGGCCAGTCTCTTCGAAGTGACTCAGAGGGAGGTTTTTTGCGACACCAGAGGCCAGGTACAAATGTGGCGAGACAGGGCCCACTACTGGAGGACGAGGAGGACGAGGATGAGGAGGAGGTGGAGTAGGATGAAGCATGTTCACAGCAGGGTGGCACCCAAAGCAGCTCGGGCCCATCACTGGTGCGTGGCTGGGGGGAAACTCAGGATGATGACGATACGCCTCCCACAGAGGACAGCTTGTCCTTACCTCTGGGCAGCCTGGCACACATGAGCGACTACATGCTGCAGTGCCTGCGCAACGACAGCAGAGTTGCCCACATTTTAACGTGTGCGGACTACTGGGTTGCCACCCTGCTGGATCCCCGGTACAAAGACAATGTGCCCACCTTACTTCCTACACTGGAGCGTGATAGGAAGATGCGCGAGTACAAGCGCACGTTGGTAGACGCGCTACTGAGAGCATTCCCAAATGTCACAGGGGAACCAGTGGAAGCCCAAGGCGAAGGCAGAGGAGGAGCAAGAGGTCGCCAACGCAGCTGTGTCACGGCCAGCTCCTCTGAGGGCAGGGTTAGCATGGCAGAGATGTGGAAGAGTTTTGTCAACACGCTACAGCTAACTGCACCACCACCTGATACGGAACGTGTTAGCAGGAGGCAACATTTCACTAACATGGTGGAACAGTACCTGTGCACACCCCTCCACGTACTGACTGATGGTTCGGCCCCATTCAACTTCTGGGTCTCCAAATTGTCCACGTGGCCAGAGCTAGCCTTTTATGCCTTGGAGGTGCTGGCCTGCCCGGCGGCCAGCGTTTTGTCTGAACGTGTATTTAGCACGGCAGGGGGCGTCATTACAGACAAACGCAGCCGCCTGTCTACAGCCAATGTGGACAAGCTGACGTTCATAAAAATGAACCAGGCATGGATCCCACAGGACCTGTCCATCCCTTGTGCAGACTAGATATTAACTACCTCCCCTTAACAATATATTATTCTACTCCAGGGCACTTCCTCATTCAATACTATTTTTAATTTCATTTTACCATTATATTGCGGGGCAACCCAAAGTTGAATGAACCTCTCCTCTGTCTGGGTGCCGGGGCCTAAATGTGTGACAGTGGCCTGTTCCAGTGGTGGGTGACGTGAAGCCTGATTCTCTGCTATGACATGAAGAATTATTCTGTGCTGACATGAAGCCAGATTCTCTGTTACGCGACCTCTCTCCTCTGCCTGGGTGCCTGGGCCTAAATATGTGACAGTGGCCTGTTCCAGTGGTGGGTGAAGTGAAGCCTGATTCTCTGCTATGACATGAAGACAGATTCTGCGCTGACATAAGGCCAGATTCTCTGTTACGGGACCTCTCTCCTCTGCCTGGGTGCCTGGGCCTAAATGTGTGACAATGGCCTGTTCCAGTGGTGGGTGACGTGAAGCCTGATTCTCTGCTATGACATGAAGACAGATTCTGTGCTGACATAAGGCCAGATTCTCTGTTACGGGACCTCTCTCCTCTGCCTGGGTGCCTGGGCCTAAATGTGTGACAGTGGCCTGTTCCAGTGGTGGATGACGTGAAGCCTGATTCTCTGCTATGACATGAAGACAGATTCTGCTCTGACATAAGGCCAGATTCTCTGTTACGGGACCTCTCTCCTTTGCCTGGGTGCCTGGGCCTAAATGTGTGACAGTGGCCTGTTCCAGTGGTGGGTGACGTGAAGCCTGATTCTCTGCTATGACATGAAGACAGATTCTGCGCTGACATAAGGCCAGATTCTCTGTTACGGGACCTCTCTCCTCTGCCTGGGTGCCTGGGCCTAAATGTGTGACAGTGGCCTGTTCCAGTGGTGGGTGAAGTGAAGCCTGATTCTCTGCTATGACATGAAGACAGATTCTGCGCTGACATAAGGCCAGATTCTCTGTTACGGGACCGCTCTCCTCTGTCTGGGTGCCGGGGCCTAAATATGTGACAGTGGCCTCTTCCAGTGGTGGGTGACATGAAGCCAGATTCTCTGCTATGGCATGAAGAGACTGATTCTCTGCTGACATGAAGCCTGATTCTTTGCTATGGCATGAAGACTGATTCTCTGCTGACGTGAAGCCAGATTCTCTGCTATGGGACCTCTGTCCAATTGATATTGGGTCATTTTTATTTTTTTAATTTTTATTTTAATTCATTTCCCTATCCACATTTGTTTGCAGGGGATTTACCTACATGTTGCTGCCTTTTGCAGCCCTCTAGCTCTTTCCTGGGCTGTTTTACAGCCTTTTTAGTGCCCAAAAGTTCGGGTCCCCATTGACTTCAATGGGGTTTGGGTTCGGGACGAAGTTCGGTTCGGGTTCGGATCCCGAACCCGAACATTTCCGGGAAGTTCGGCCGAACTTCTCGAGCCCGAACATCCAGGTGTTCGCTCAACTCTAGTGGTGAGGTCTGTTACATGAGGAGAGGTAAGTAAAAGGGTAGAGATGTTGCGAACATAAAATTTTCGTGAATTTCTGCAAAAACGGGCGAACCGGGCGAACCGCCATAGACTTCAATAGGCAGGCGAATTTTAAAACCCACAGGGACTCTTTCTAGCCACAGTAGTGATGGAAAAGTTGTTTCAAGGGGACTAACACCTGGACTGTGGCATGCCGGAGGGGGATCCATGGCAAAACTCCAATGGAAAATTACATAGTTGACGCAGAGTTGGGTTTTAATCCATAAAGGGCATAAATCACCTAACAATCCAATTTTTTTTTGAACAACGTGGTTTAAAACATCCAGTGTGTGTATACGATCAGGTATGATGTTGTATCGATCAGGTAGTGTAAGGGTTACGCCCGCTTCACAGACATTGACAGACCAAACTCCCCTTTTAATGCACCGCAAACAACCGCAAATAGTCCATTTGCCCAACCGCAAACTCCCCATTTGCATAATGTTGGATAGCAAGCTAGCCATGTCCCGTTGATGTCATTGAAAGTTTCTTCCTCCACCCAGCCACGTACAACACGGGGTCCCTGAAAGGTGAATTGAATTGATTTTTCGAACGGGGAGATGGTTAAAAAAACGCTGGCTCCCTCCCCTTTGTTTGAATCCACGTCACGGTCACTGCGTCTGCACCGTGCAATTTACTCTCACACCCGATATGAATGGTATTTTCTGTAGTTCTCTCTTCTCATCAGTTTAATCCCTGTTACGTCCCCAATCTGGGGTCCATTTATTAAATTGATTTTTCAAACTGGGAGATGGTTAAAAAAACGCTGGCTCCCTCCCCTTTGTTTGAATCCATGCCACGGTCACTGCGTCTGCGCCGTGCAATTTACTCTCACACCCGATATGAGTGGTATTTTCTGTAGTTCTCTCTTCTCATCAGTTTAATCCCTGTTACGTCCCCAATCTGGGGTCCATTTAATAAATTGATTTTTCGAACGGGGAGATGGTTAAAAAAACGCTAGCTCCCTCCCCTTTGTTTGAATCCATGCCACGGTCACTGAGTCTGCGCCGTGCAATTTTCTCTCACACCCGATATGAGTGGTATTTTCTGTAGTTCTCTCTTCTCATCAGTTTAATCCCTGTTATGTCCCCAATCTGGGGTCCATTTATTAAATTGATTTTTCAAACGGGGAGATGGTTAAAAAAAACACTGGCTCCCTCCCCTTTGTTTGAATCCATGCCACGGTCACTGTGTCTGCGCCGTGCAAGTTACTCTCACACCCGATATGAGTAGTATTTTCTGTAGTTCTCTCTTCTCATTGTAACGGGGTTCCGAGGGTGCACTCGGTCCCCCATTGCCCGCAGACCTGTTGCTTAGCTTTGGGAATGAGGATCTGTGTTTGACCTCATTCCCAGGGCGGCTTTACTAGCTGGGTGGCTCCCTGCTCCTAGTCTGCCTTCAGCGCCGAGCTGATCACTCGGTGCTCGACTGGTTGGTCTGTCGGTCATGTGACGCTGGCCACGTAACATGACCCTCACTCACATAAATACAGGCAGCCTGCTGGCCACAGGTTGCCTGTTAATTTAGGTTCCACCTGTGATTTGATCTTTCCTGGCGTACTTACCTCCTGCTGAATTCCTGACGATCCTCTGCCTGCTCCTTGTGTACTTTGCTGCTATCCTGGTATTCTGACCCCGGCCTCCTCCTGACGTTCCTCTGCTGACTCCTTTGGTACTTCACGTCTCTCCTGGTATTTATGACCCCGGCTTCTCCTGACAATTCTCTGCTTGCTCCATTTGTACTTTGTAGCTTTCCTGGTATTGACTCGGTCCGTTCACGTCTTGTTGTTTGTCTGTCTGTCATCCCTGCACTCATTCCAAGTTAGGGATTGCCATCCAGTTGTCCCCTGTCATTAGGACTCGCGAGGCAAGTAGGCAGGGCCAGGGGTAAGGGTGGAGCGCAGTGGTCACTTCCCTCCCCCCTGTGTGTGTGTGTGTACGCGACCGTTACACTCATCAGTTTAATCCCTGTTACGTCCCCAACCTGGGGTCCATTTATTAAATTGATTTTTCGAACGGGGAGATGGTTAAAAGAACGCTGGCTCCCTCCCCTTTGTTTGAATCCATGCCACGGTCACTGCGTCTGCACCGTGCAATATACTCTCACACCCGATATGAGTGGTATTTTCTGTAGTACTATTCTCATCAGTTTAATCCCTGTCACGTCCCATATCAGGGATTGCCTTTTGTGAAAAAAAATTTAGGCCGTGTACCTTCGACTGCCTTCACAGTGACAGACCAAACTCTGATACACAAAAATGAATTGATTTTAGGAACCGGGAGATGGAAAAAGCAGCTTGGTCGGTCCTCTTACTCCCAAGTTGGGGCACTGCGCGTGCACGGAGCAATGTGCTGTGACACCCTATATGAGTGGTGTCTTAACTAGTACTATTCCTATCAGTTTTATCCCTGTTACGTCCCCTATCCAGGGAGGTGTGTAGAATTGATTAACCATTGTCGAATTAACAAACCATTACGACATCCTGCAATAATTTAGTTCTGAGCTTTGTACTTGCTTTGTATTGGAATTGATGGGGATTTTTTAAATTGTCTGCATTATTTCTAATAAACTATTAAGAGACTTTATTATGATTTTTTTATTTTATGTATTAAAAACCCATACAACTTAAAAACAAAACAAAAAAAAATTAATGTTTTTTCTATGAAAAATGATCCAGCCGATCGCTTTTGGTCTGATCATAATGAAGCAACGGCCTTATCATCTGGATTTTGGCAACATTGCCAACACACTCATAGAGGTGATGATCGCTTCATTGTGATACGTTACCTTCACCACAACAAGGTAACGATCACGAAGGGGAATTGACACTTGTATGTGCCTTTTTTTTTTTTTTTGGTTTTTGCAGCCACAGTGCAGCACCAGAGGCCATAAAAATTAGGCATGTACACATGCCTGAAAAATAATGGTATTGTTGCAGCCGCTGTTGTAGCAGCGGCCGGAAAAATTTATGTTTTCAAGGCAGAAAGGTGAATAAAACATTGTGGCTTGAACCCTAGTTGGTGGCGGAGAATTCACAAAAGTCATCCGGACACTGCTGACATTAAATACAGCAGCGTGGGGACCATTTTGAGGCCAAGGCATGCCATCAGGCCTTTTGTTAGTCAAACGTATCCCCCACTGTCAGTCCCTTTGGGATCCATGCCTCATTTATCTTAATGAAGGTGAGGTTAACAACACTTTTTTGACCGAGGCAACTTCTTTTGTCAGTGACAATGCCTCCTGCATCACTGAAGGTCCTTTCTGACAGGACACTTGAAGCGGGGCAGGCCAGAAGTTTTATCGCAAACTGGGATAGCTCAGGCCATAGGTCAAGCCTGCACACCCAGTAATCAAGGGGTTAATCGCTCCTCAGAGTGTTGATATCTGCAGTTAAGGCGAGGTAGTCTGCTACCTGTTGGTCGAGTCGTTCTCTAAGGCTGGATCCCGAAGGGCTGTGGCGATGTGTAGGACTGAAAAAGCTCTGCATGTCCTCCATCAACAACACATCTGTAAAGCGTCCTGTCCTTGCCGCCGTGGTCGTGATAGGAGGAGGATTACTTTCACCTCTTCCCCAGTTAGATTCCCGTTGTGCTGTGACATCCCCCTTATAAGCTGTGTAAAGCATAATTTTTATTTTGGTTTTGAACTGCTGCATCCTTTCTGACTTTCGGTAATTTGGTAACATTTCCGCCACTTTCTGCTTATACCGGGGGTCTAGTAGCGTGGCCACCCAGTACAGGTCGTTCTCCTTCATCCTTTTTATACGAGGGTCCCTCAACAGACATGACAGCAGGAAAGACCCCATTTGCACAAGGTTGGATGCTGAGCTACTCATTTCCCGTTCCTCGTCCTCACTGATGTCATTGACGGTCTGTTCTTCCCCCCAGCCACGTACAACACCACGGGTCCCAGATAGGAAACAACAACTAGCACCCTGGGATGCCTGCTGTGGTTGGTCTTCCTCCTCTTCAAAGCCACATTCCTCCTCTTACTCCTCTTCCTCATACTCCTCTTTCAGCGTTGCCGCAGGTCCGGCAAGCGATGATGACAAGGCTGTTTCTGGTGGTGATGGTGACCACAACTCTTCCTCTTCACGCTCATCTACAGCCTGGTCCAGCACTCTTCGCAGGGCACGCTCCAGGAAGAAAACAAATGGGATGAGGTCGCTGATGGTGCCTTCGGTGCGACTGACTAGGTTTGTCACCCCCTCAAAAGGACGCATGAGCCTTCAGGCATTGCGCATGAGCGTCCAGTAACGTGGCAAAAAAATTTCCAGCTCCGCAGAGGCTGTCCTAGCACCCCGGTTATACAAATACTCGTTGACGGCTTTTTCTTGTTGGAGCAGGCGGTTGAACATTAAGAGTGTTGAATTCCAACGTGTCGGGCTGTCGCAAATCAAGCGCCTCACTGGCATGTTGTTTCGGCGCTGAATGTCTGAAAAGTGCGCCATGGTCGTGTAGGAATGCCTGAAATGGCCACACACCTTCCTGGCCTGCTTGAGGATGTCCTGTAAGCCTGGGTACTTAGACACAAAGCGTTGTACGATGAGATTCAACACATGTGCCATGCACGGCACATGTGACAACTTGGGCAAATTCAATGCCGCCAACAAATTGCTTCCATTGTCACACACCACTTTGCCGATCTCCAGTTAGTGCGGGGTAAGCCACTGATCCACCTGTGCGTTCAGGGCGGACAGGAGTGCTGGTCCGGTGTGGCTCTCTGCTTTCAGACAAGTCAACCCCAAGACAGCGTGACACTGTCGTATACGGGATGTGGAATAGCCCCTGGGGAGCTGGGGGGATTCAGTTGATGTGCAGCCAGACGCCGCAGCAGAAGAGGACTCAGCCGAGGAGGTTATCGAAGAGGATGGAGTAGGAGGAGTAGAGGAGATGGCAGTAGGCCTGCCTGCAAGTCGTGGCGGTGTCACCAACTCCGCTGCAGAGCCACGCATTCCATGCTTGGCAGCCGTCAGCAGGTTGACCCAATGCGCAGTGTACGTGATATACCTGCCCTGACCGTGCTTTGCAGACCAGGTATCAGTGGTCAGATGGACCCTTGCCCCAACACTGTATGCCAGAGATGCCATGACTTCCTTTTCAATCACTGAGTAGAGGTTTGGGATTGCCTATTTTTTAAAAAAGAATTTGTCCGGGTACCTTCCACTGTGGTGTCCCAATAGCGACAAATGTTTTGAAGGCCTCAGACTCCACCAGCTGGTATGGTAAAAGCTGGCGGGCTAAGAGTTCCGTCAAGCCAGCTGTCAGACGCCGGGCAAGGGGTGACTCTGTGACATTGGCTTCTTACGATCAAACATTTCCTTGACAGACACCTGACTGTGGGCAGATGAGATGGAACTGCTGAAGGTGAGAGGTGGAGTGGCGGGTGGTTGAGAGGGGGCAAGGAGGACAGCAGTGGTTGATGTGGCTGAAGATGCTGGACCAGGAGGAGGATGGTGGCTTTGAGTTTGTGTGCTGCTTGTACTCATGTGTTGATCCCATAGGCGTTTGTGATGTGCGATCATGTGCCTTCGCAAAGCAGTTGTACCGTGGTGGGTGTTGGACTTCCCACGACTCAGTTTCTTTTGGCACAGGTTGCAAATGGCATTGATGTTATCAGAGGCAGACACACAAAAAATATGCCACACTGCTGAGCTTTGCAATGACGGCATTCTGGTGGTGGCAACAGCATGCGTTGACTGTGCCACCCTATATATGTGGTGGGCTATCTAGTGGCCACAGTACAATCTGTGGGCCAGACACACACTGGCTTGTAACTGGGATTATATCACAGAAAAATATTAAATATAATTTTTTTTATCTGCAAGGTATTTGTGAGTGAGTCACACCCTGTAACGGTATGAGTGGTGGGCTTGTCAGTGGCCACAGTACAGTCTGCGTGGGCCAGACACACACTGGCTTGCAACTGGGATTAGATCACAGAAAAATATTAAATATAATTTTTTTTATCTGCAAGGTATTTTCTGTCACACCCTGTATGAATGGTGTGCACACAGTACTGTCTGTAGGCCAGACAGTCACTCACTGGCTTGCAACTGCTATTATATCACAGAGAAATAATAAATAGATTTTTTTTTATCTGCAAGGTATTTTCTGTCACACCCTGTATGAATTGTGTGCACACAGTACTGTCTGTGACTGAGCCTGCAGCCTCTCACACAACACAGGCAGGCAACTGCAATATATATAAATATAAAAAATTTAAAAAAAGCAGACTGATGTACCAGCCCTGAAAAGGGCTTTTTGGGGTGCTGTCAGGACGCTGTCCTTACAGCAGATGAGTCTGTGGACACAGAACACTGCCCTAGCTAACGCTTTCCCTATTAGATTAGCAGCAGCAGCAGCAGCACTGTCCCTCCTCTCACTAAAAATGCAGCTTCCGAATGAATCTAAAATGGTTGCTGTCCGGGAGGTGGGAGGGTCTGGGAGGGAGGGTCTGCTGCTGATTGGCTGGAATGTGTCTGCTGACTGTGAGGTACAGGGTCAAAGTTTACTCAATGATGATGTATAGGGGGAGGACTGAACATCGCCGGGAACTATTCGCTGGCGAACTATTTGGGACATCTCTATAAAAGGGTCGATTACTCAGTGTGAGAGGCAGAGCCATGTTGGGAGTTGTAGTTATTTAACTGGGACTGTATGTTAGGGCTGAAGTTATTTATGTGGGACAGGGGTGGAGTGATGTTATTTACATGGGACTGAATATTGAGGGGTGATGTTATTAACATGGGACTAGGGTTGTTGCGATACCAAAATTTTGATTAGATTTCAGTACCATAAAACAGTATTGTGATACTCGATACCATTCGATACAATGCAAAAAAAAATAAAACACCAAAAAAGCCACGTGCATTCCACTTTTTTTTTTTGTTCTGCCGTTCACCGCATAGGATATTTTTTTTATATTTTAATAGTTTGGAGTTTTCAGACGTGGAAATATGTGATATGTTTATTTATTTATTGTTCATATATTTAATATGTAAAATTGGGAAAGGGGATGATTTATACTTAATATTTTGGCGTTTTTTTTTTTACTTTTTTTTAACTTTTCATTTAATAACTATTATCCCCCTTAAGGGCTAGAACCGTTTCATTCCTTGTCCGATTCATCCTAATAGAGCTCTATTAGGCCTCTTTCACACGGATGTTGCGGGTAAATGTGCGGGTGCGTTACGGGAACACACGCGACTTTTCCGCGCGAGTGCAAAACATTGTAATGCGTTTTGCACTCGCGTGAGAAAAATCGCGCATGTTTGGTACCCAAACCCGAACTTCACAGAATTTCGGGTTTGGGATCGGGGTTGTGTAGATTGTATTATTTTCCCTTATAACATGGTTATAAGGGAAAATAATAGCATTCTGAATACAGAATGCATAGTAAAATAGCGCTGGAGGGGTTAAAATAAATAAATAAAAATTTAACTCACCTGTGGTGACGTCACTCCGGTCGTCACATGGTCCATCACATGATTCATCACCATGGTAAAAGATCATGTGATGGATCATGTGATGACCGGAATGACGTCACCACAGGTCCTTTACCCAGGTCCTGAAGAAAGGAGACAGAAGGAGAAGTGGACTAAGGTGAGTTAATAATTTTTTTTTTTTAACCCCTCCAGCGCTATTTTACTATGCATTCTGTATTCAGAATGCTATTATTTTCCCTTATAACCATGTTATAAGGGGAAATAATAATGATCGGGTCTCCATCCCGATCGTCTCCTAGCAACCG
Source organism: Bufo bufo (assembly GCF_905171765.1). NCBI lineage: Eukaryota > Metazoa > Chordata > Amphibia > Anura > Bufonidae > Bufo > Bufo bufo. The sequence continues at coordinate 745,939,370 of NC_053390.1, read as the reverse complement.
TGCGTGAAAATCGCACCGCATCCGCACTTGCTTGCGGATGCTTGCGATTTTCACGCAACCCCATTCACTTCTATGGGGCCTGCGTTGCGTGAAAAACGCTGAATATAGAGCATGCTGCGATTTTCACGCAACGCACAAGTGATGCGTGAAAATCACCTCTCATGTGAACGGCCTCATAGAAATTAATGGGTCGGTATTCAGTGCGGGTGCAATGCGTTCACCTCCCGCATCGCATCCGCGCGGGAATACTCGCCCGTGTGACAGGGGCCTTAGGGTGAATAGGACTTCACACTATCCCTGCTGCCCTGTGCCTAGTACACACAGCAGCACAGAGCTTACCATGGCAGCCAGGTCTTCAGTTGTGTTCTGGCTGCCATGGTAACCGATCAGAGCCCCAGGAAAATACTGCTGGGGATCCGATCAGAAGCTGCCACTGCCCCAAATGAGAAGAAGAGGGGACCCTGTGGCCACTGCCACCAATGATTTTAATACTGGGGGGTTGAGGAGGGGCGCACTGCGCCACTAATGATAATTAACCTTTAATACAGGAGGCGGGTGCCGGCAGCAGATCACTGGCAGTTAACCCCTCAGGTGCCGCACACCGTTCACTGAAGCAATGTTAAATTATCCGCGCCACATCTCCTGTAGTGATGGATGAACATCGGCCGGGACGATTCGCGAACGTGATCAAATGTTCGCGAACCACAAGTTCGCGGTGGGCCCCATTCACTTTAATGGCAGGCGAACTTGAAAAACCTTCAGCTCAAATTTGCAGCCACTAAATACTTACTAGAAGTGCACAAATCTTCCCACAACATGGACAGTGACATACCTGAGGGGGATCAATGACTAAAATTCCCACAAAAAATATGTATTTTAATTAGGGCCATTTTTATGCGTCTTAAAGGGAAACTGTCAAAAATGTGTCCTGCTAGTAAAATGTTATTTTAGACCACGGGAATACAGGCCCCAAACATTAGGCATTCACCGGACAGAAAACATCAAGTGATTATGTGGCTGGAGGTATATTAGACGGTCAATGAATATCAATTTTACTGCAGGCCAGTGGACTACAGGCCCCAAAAATTATTCATTCACCGGTCAGAAAACATCAAGTGATTATGTGGCTGGAGGTATATTAAACGTTCATTGGATATCAATTTTACTTCAGGCCAGTGGAGTACAGGCCCCAAAAATTATTCATTCACCGTACAGGAAAGAACAATTGATTATGTGGCTGGATGTATATTAGAAGGTCATTGGATATCAATTTTACTGCAGGCTAGTACAAATAAATATGTTTAAAAGAATGAAAAATATAAAATTGGATTAAAAACATGGCTAACAAAATCACCCTGTTGAAAAAACAAAACAAATGATAATAGTAGAAATTCAATAACACGTAGTCATCACAGATGTTGAATTCCTCCGTGGCCCCAAACATTAGGCATTCAATGTACAGAAAATGCCTTTTATGCCACTGTATCTACATAAGACAGGGACCATTCTTTGTTCTGGGTGGTGGTGGATATGTGTGGGCTGACAGGAGGAAATTCAATTAAACCTGGTTGTCACAGGCTTTTAATTTCTCCGAGACCCATGCCTCATTCATTTTTAGAAATGTGAAGTAGTCCACACTGTCGTGAGCTAGGCGAGTGAGCTTATCGGTCACGATCCCCCCTGCTGCGCTGAATGTCCTTTCGGACAGGACACTGGACGAGGGGCAAGTCAACAGTTCTATGGCAAATTGTGCCAGTGCTGGCCACAGGTCAAGCCTGCATACCCAGTATTCAAGGGGTTCCTCGATTCTACTAGCGTCCACATCGGCCGCTAACGCAATGTAGTCAGACACCTGTCGGTCTAGGCGTTCCCTGAGGCTAGATCTGGAGGGCTGTCGATGGGTTGGCTGCAATAATGATCTCATATCCGAAGTGACAAAGACATTTTCAAACCGTCCTCTTCTTGCATGTGCTGTAGAATTGGTACCCACAACTGTTTCTCTGTGGGTGGAAATTCCTCTGCCAGTGCCCACATCAGCAGAATGCAGCATCTCTAGAAGCAAGGCCTAGAAATGCTACATTCTGACAGCCCTCTGTGATGCTGGTATCATGTCCACCATTTTTGTTTGTATCGGGGGTTTAAGTATGTTTCCACCCAGTACTGGTCCTTGCCCTTTATGCTTTCTATACGGGGGTCCCTCTTCAAATTACTAAATTGGAAGTGGTGTAGAGGCCTGGCTCTTGCTCATCGCCCAGGAGAATGTCATCATCGGTCTACTCCCCCCAGCCACGGACAACACCAGGGATCCCAGAATAGTTTAAAGCCTGCTATTCTTGCTCCTCCTCCCCCCAGGCACAATCCTCCTCTGACTCCTCTTCAGACTCCTACTGACATGTCTCAGATGGAGTAGCCCCCCTGGAAATTCATTCAGCATTGCAACTTCCTCACCTTCCAGCTCCTGCTCCTCGATGGCTTGATCAATGACACGATGCAATGCATGCTCCAGAAAGAAGGTGTAAGGTACAATGTCACTGATGGCACCCTGGCTGCTACTGATCAGTTTGGTGATCTCATCAAATGGCTGCAGAAGTCTGCATGTGTCATGCATGAGCAGCCACTGTCGCGATGAAAAAAAACAAGATCCCCAGAACCTGTTGAGCCGCAGAGTTCGCACAGGTAGTCGTTATCGGCATGTTTCTGCTGGAGGAGCCTATGAAGATCTTCTAAAATATAATGAGATTTACCTGGCCTGCTGCAAGAGGTCCTGGACCCCAGAGTATTTGGCAATGAATCTTCACGACATGCACGGCACGTGTGTCATTTTGCTCTGTTTCAGCGAGCTCAGCAAATTGGCACCGTTGTCGCACACCAATTTACCAACTTTCAATTTGAGCTGGGTTAGCCACTGATCGGCCTGTGACTGCAGAACTGAAAGGAGTGCAGGACCGGTGTGGCTCTTGGCTTCCAGGAACAACAGCCACAGCACAGCATGGCAACGTCTCACCTGGCACTTCGAATAGGTTCTGGGGATCAGGGGGGTGCAGCATTAGAGGAAGTAGCAGTGGAAAAGGAGGAATCAGCCAAGGAGGAGTAGGAGGATGGAGTAGGAGGAGGAGAAGAAGAGGCAGGTCTGCATGCAATCCGTGACGGTAACATCAAATCCACACGGGTGCCACAGGTTGCATGCTTGACAGCCGTCAGCCAAGCGCTCTCACCAAGCACTTTCACCATAGAAGTGAATGGGAACACACCGCGCTTGTGCGGCAACCATTCCCATTCATTTCTATTGGGCCAACGGAAATAGCCAAGCCAGCGTTCTTATGTATGCACTATATAATCATGTTGTTTTAGGTTGATTTGCACATAATTGTATGAATCTTTGTTGTATATTGGTTACTCTATTTATATTCACCATGCAGTTAAGGCCTCTTTCACACTTGCGTTGTCCGGATCCGGCGTGTACTCCACTTGCCGGAATTACACTCCGGATCCGGAAAAACGCAAGTGTACTGAAAGCATTTGAAGACGGAACCGTCTTCCAAATGCTTTCAGTGTTACTATGGCACCCAGGACGCTATTAAAGTCCTGGTTGCCATAGTAGTAGTGGGGAGCGGGGGAGCGGTATACTTACAGTCCGTGCGGCTCCCGGGGCGCTCCAGAATGACGTCAGAGCGCCCCATGCGCATGGATGACGTGATCCATGCGATCACGTGATCCATGCGCTTGGGGCGCCCTGACGTCACTCTGGAGCGCCCGGGGAGCCGCACGGACGGTAAGTATGCTGCTCCCCCGCTCCCCGCTACACTTACCATGGCTGTCAGGACTTTAGCGTCCCGGCAGCCATGGTAACCACTCTGAAAAAGCTAAATGTCGGCTCCGGCAATGCGCCGAAACGACGTTTAGCTTAAGGCCGGATCCGGATCAATGCCTTCCAATGGGCATTAATTCCGGATCCGGCCTTGCGGCAAGTGTTCCGGATTTTTGGCCGGAGCAAAAAGCGCAGCATGCTGCGGTATTTTCTCCGGCCAACAAACGTTCCGTACCGGAACTGAAGACATCCTGATGCATCCTGAACGGATTACTCTCCATTCAGAATGCATTAGGATAATCCTGATCAGGATTCTTCCGGCATAGAGCCCCGACGACGGAACTCTATGCCGGAAGACAATAACGCAGGTGTGAAAGAGCCCTTAGTTATGTATCACTGCTTGAGAAAGGTTCCAGAAAGAGGACTGAAATGTTGCTGTTTGGTGAATAAAACACAGAATTCCTTTTACCTGTGAGAGTACCGTGGAATTTTTGTACTACAAGCCAGCGTTCTGCTATTTTCGGCGGCCCCATAGAAATAAATGGAGGATGGCTGCACGTGCACCCTCCACCACTTTCAGGGCTCTGTTCTTGGTGTAGGTGTGGGTCTCAGGTGCGGGTACCACCTCTATCAGACATCAGGGGCATACCCTAGCAATATGCCCCCATTGTCTGAGATGGGAAACCCCCTTTATGGTTTTGTAAAAAAAAAACTGTCTCTCTGTTCTCAACTGTTAGAATGAGGTGCTGCTGCAGCAGCTGTATTAAGCAATGTGTCCAGCCCCTCAGCCCTCACACTCTCAAAGCTTTCTCTAATCAAAGTCCCTAAAATCTACAAGAATGTCTTTCTTTCTTTTCTTTCCCCAGACTTTTGCTATTGCACTAGAATAGTTTTTTGTGCCTCTGTATACTCTAAAATATATATATTTTTTATTTTTATTTGGCAGAAACTCATCCATTTTCATCAGTAGCTCAACACAGTATGGCATTTGCTCGTTCTGCCCAAAGCAGTTCCCTGATTAGCGGATGTAGCTGTATGTCAGCCTCTGAGCCAATCAGGGAAGCTATCTTCTTATTCCCGATGTCATGCGACTATCCTTCTTCTTCATCCCTCATTGCTTTTCCCCACCAATCCCCACAGCAAAATGAAGTTTACACAATTCATTCCAAAGAGAATCAGAAATTCATCCAAAGAGAATCAGAAAAGCTTCACGTTAGTTTAGCAGATAATTTTTTTTGTAATTCATAATGAATTTGTTTTGTTACAAATCAATTTGCTCATCCATAAAAACAAACCATACCACACATGAAAACCAGATCTCCACCTACCAGATCAATAATTGATGAACATCAACGTTGAAATCCTGAAAAACCCTTTTAATTTTAGACCAACAGCCATGTACTAATTATTATGTAGTTTATTTTCTATAAATAAATCAACATTTATGGAAAATGCTGTTATGTCTCGGTTCCTATCACTATGGTGTAAATCAGGTATTAGTAGAATCAAATACTTAAATGTTTATTTTGTTAGATACAGTACATTTATCATGAAATCCCAATAAATCCAGCAATGTTACTAATTAAACATTACAAGAAATATTCATGTCTTACACCTTATAGAGCCAAACAGATAACCTATGAAGTACAGAGACAAAGATATTTCATTGCATGCAGTAGCTGGCAGGTGTGGCATATGAGTAATTTCTTCACCTTGGAAGGTGATGAGCCAGTTATTTAAAGCCAAGTTCATAAGTTAGATATTTTAAGTCCAACTAAGTAATGGTGTAAAAAGACAAGAACAAATTAGGAGACCTTCAAATTCACCCTTTGATGTTACTGTTCAGATAGTTAACTTCTATATAGAATAAAGTCAAATTACCTTAATTATGTGTATGAACTTGTGTAAGAAAAAGTGTGCCTTTTTTAATAGTCTGACCTTTCTTGGTTACTTGGTTACAATTTTTTTTCTCATTTACTTTGTGACTTTTTGTATTTTATAAGGACATATAAAAATTATGCTGAGCAGATACTAAGGTCTTCAATGCTTAAAAGGTGCAGACCCAAACTCTATAAGGTTGAATAAGTACTGTACAAGACAATTACAGCAACGTATCCCCTATTCACTAATATGAGGGCCCATATTCTCCAGCTTGAACTCGGCTATCTTTGGCAGTCCCATATAATTGTACGGACCAGCAGCACGCATGCATGTTCACCACTCTATTCAAATAGGAAACTTGGGCCCCCATTCTAGTGATCTGCATGGTCCCAATCTGTCAGACCCCTGCTGATCAGACATTTATCCTGTGGACAGAGGATAGGTTGTTATAATGGAAAAATCTTTTTAAGAAATAAAACTTTATACAGTACAGACCAAAAGTTTGGACACACCTTCTCATTCAAAGAGTTTTCTTTATTTTCATGACTATGAAAATTGTAGATTAACACTGAAGGCATCAAAACTATGAATTAACACATGTGGAATTATATACATAACAAACAAGTGTGAAACAACTGAAAATATGTCATATTCTAGGTTCTTCAAAGTAGCCACCTTTTGCTTTGATTACTGCTTTGCACACTCTTGGCATTCTCTTGATGAGCTTCAAGAGGTAGTCCCCTGAAATGGTTTTCACTTCACAGGTGTGCCCTGTCAGGTCTAATAAGTGGGATTTCTTGCCTTATAAATGGGGTTGGGACCATCAGTTGCGTTGAGGAGAAGTCAGGTGGATACACAGCTTATAGTCCTAATGAATAGACTGTTAAAATTTGTATTATGGCAAGAAAAAATCAGCTAAGTAAAGAAAAACGAGTGGCCATCATTACTTTAAGAAATGAAGGTCAGTCAGTCAGCCGGAAAATTGGGAAAACTTTGAAAGTAAGGGCTATTTGACCATGAAGGAGAGTGATGGGGTGCTGTGCCAGATGACCTGGCCTCCACAGTCACTGGACCTGAACCCAATCGAGATAGTTTGGGGTGAGCTGGACCGCAGAGTGAAGGCAAAAGGGCCAACAAGTGCTAAGCATCTATGGGAACTCCTTCAAGACTGTTGGAAGACCATTTCAGGGGACTACCTCTTGAAGCTCATCAAGAGAATGCCAAGAGTGTGCAAAGCAGTAATCAAAGAAAAAGGTAGCTACTTTGAAGAACCTAGAATATGACATATTTTCAGTTGTTTCACACTTGTTTGTTATGTATATAATTCCACATGTGTTAATTCATAGTTTTGATGCCTTCATAGTCATGAAAATAAAGAAAACTCTTTGAATGAGAAGGTGTGTCCAAACTTTTGGTCTGTACTGTACTGTGTGTGTGTATATATATATATATATATATATATATATACATACACTCACCTAAAGAACGATTAGGAACACCTGTTCTATTTCTCATTTGCCTTCAGAACTGCCTTAATTCTACGTGGCATTGATTCAACAAGGTGCTGATAGCATTTTTTAGAAATGTTGGCCCATATTGATAGGATAGCATCTTGCAGTTGATGGAGATTTGAGGGATGCACATCCAGGGCACGAAGCTCCCGTTCCACCACATCCCAAAGATGCTCTATTGGGTTGAGATCTGGTGACTGTGGGGGCCAATTTAGTACAGGGAACTCATTGTCATGTTCAAGAAACCAATTTGAAATGATTCGAGCTCTGTGACATGGTGCATTATCCTGCTGGAAGTAGCCATCAGAGGATGGGTACATGGTGGTCATGAAGGGATAGACATGTTCAGAAACAATGCTCAGGTAGCTCGTGGCATTTAAACGATGCCCAATTGTCACTAAGGGGCCTAAACTGTGCCCAGAAAACATCCCCCACACCATTACACAACCACCACCAGCCTGCACAGTGGTAACAAGGCATGATGGATACATGTTCTCATTCTGTTTACGCCAAATTCGGACTCTACCATTTGAATTTTTCAACAGAAATTGAGACTCATCAGACCAGGCAACATTCTTCCACTCTTCAACAGTCCAATTTTGGTGAGCTCGTGCAAATTGTAGCCTCTTTTTCCTATTTGTAGTGGAGATGAGTGGTACCCGGTGGGGTCTTCTGCTGTCGTAGCCCATCCGCCTCAAGGTTGTGCGTGTTGTGGCTTCACAAATGCTTTGCTGCATACCTCGGATGTAACGAGTGGTTATTTCAGTCAACGTTGCTCTTCTATCAGCTTGAATCAGTCGGCCCATTCTCCTCTGACCTCTAGCATCCACAAGGCATTTTTGCCCACAGGACTGCCGCATACTGGATGTTATTCCCTTTTCACACCATTCTTTGTAAACCCTAGAAATGGTTGTGCGTGAAAATCCCAGTAAATGAGCAGATTGTGAAATACTCAGACCGGCCCGTCTGGCACCAACAACCATGCCACGCTCAAAATTGCTTAAATCACCTTTTTTTCCCTTTCTGACATTCAGTTTGGAGTTCAGGAGATTGTCTTGACCAGGACCACAACCCTAAATGCATTGAAGCAACTGCCATGTGATTGGTTGACTAGATAATTGCATTAATGAGAAATAGAACAGGTGTTCCTAATAATTCTTTAGGTGAGTGTATATATATTATGTGAGACAGTGACAGGTCTCACGCAGAGTAGAGGCAAGGAAGGGGTGGATAGTTCAGTCCACACCCCTATCCCACCACAGGCGAGACCAGCTCGAAGTAATCAGGCTGGCATAAAGCACCTTACTGCTTCTAATCACCACCTGGAGATGGGAGGAGTGGTTCTATCAGCATGGCACATTTTGACTTGGCAAGATTTGCCCACTCTTCTTTGCAAAAACACTCCAAATCTGTCAGATTGCGAGGGCATCTCCTGTGCACAGACCTCTTCAGATTACCCCACAGATTTTTAATCGGATTCAGGTCTGAGCTCTGGCTGGGCCATTCCAAAACTTTAATCTTCTTCTGGTGAAGCCATTCCTTTGTTGATTTGGATGTATGCTTTGGGTCGTTGTCCTGCTGAAAGATGAAGTTCCTCTTCATGTTCAGCTTTCTAGCAGACCGCTGAAGGTTTTGAGCCAATATTGACTGGTATTTGGAACTGTTCATAATTCCCTCTAGCTTAATTAAGGCCCTAGTTCCATCTGAAGAAAAACAGCCCCAAAGCATGATTCTGCCACCACCATGCTTCACTGTGGGTATGGTGTTCTTTTGGTGATGTGCAGTGTTGTTTTTGCACCAAACATATCTTTTGGAATTATGACCTTGGTTTCATCAGACCATAACACCTTTTCCCACATGCTTTTGGGAGACTTCAGATGTGTTTTTGAAAAATGTAGCCCGGCTTGCATGTTTTTCTTCGTAAGAAAAGGCTTTCGTCTTGCTACTCTACCCCATAACCCAGACATATGAAGAATACGGGAGATTGTTGTCACATGTACCACAGAGCCAGTACTTGCCAGATATTCCTGCAGCTCCTTTTAATGTTGCTGTATGCCTCTTGGTAGCCTCCCAGACCAGTTTTCTTCTCGTCTTTTCATAAATTTTGGAGGGATGTCCAGTTCTTGGTAATGTCACTGTTGTGCCATATTTTCTCCACTTGATGATGACTGTCTTCACTGTGTTCCATGGTATATCTAATGCCTTGGAAATTCTTTTGTATCCTTCTCCTGACTGATACTTTTTAACAATGAGATCCCTCTGATGCTTTGGAAGCTCTCTGTGGACCATGGCTTTTGCTGTGGGATGCGACTAAGAAAATTTCAAGAAAGACCAACTAGAGCAGCTGAACTTTATTTGGGGTTAATCAGAGGCACTTTAATTGATGGCAGGTATATGCTGACTCCTATTTAACATGATTTTGAATGTCATTGCTTAATTCTGAATAGAGCTACACCCCCAGTTATAAGAGGGTGTGCACACTTATGCAAACACATTATTTTTGTTTTTTTGTTTTCTTCCCTCCGCCTAAAAGATTTTAGTTTGTTTTTTAATTGAAAAGATTTACAACTTGAGCCTGTACACATCCATTGAACATACAAAAGGTCTTAATGCTGTAGAATAGATCCTGGAATCGTCAAAGTACACTATTCAAGAAAAACATTTTTTTCTACAATTACTTGAATTGATTTTACAGGAAAATGATTTCCTGTTCCAGGATACATTCTTTCAGCAGAAACGGGGTACCGCGATGGGCTCGCATGCCGCACTGCCATACACAAATAGTTACATGTCCTGGCTTGAGGAAAATTTTAAATATAAAATTCCATTATACATACAATCGTGTATTGTTTGGCGTCGCTTTATAGACAACATTTTTTGCGTATGGCGGGGCGGCAGCGAGTCCCTTGAACAGTTCACCCAGTATTTAAACAATATATGGCCCGAGTTATGTTTTACAGTTCAGTATGACCAACACAAGATACATTTTTTAGACACTTAAAATAAAGGGTCATAAAATTGTGTACAGACTGATTTGTACATCAAAAAAACTGACAAAAACAGTCTGTTACATTACTCCAGTAACCACTCACCTTCTGTAAAGAGGTCCTTACCCTCTTCACAGTTTAAACGCATCAAGAGAATTGTGTCAGACGAATCAGTGAGGGAGGTCAGATTTAATGAGATGGCAAAAAAGTTTTCTTTGAGGGGATATCCCAGACCCTTATTGGATTCTGAGATCAAGAAATGTAGCAGCAAAATGGAGATATGCAAGCCTCATATTGATAATAAACGGTTACCGTTCATTGTCAAATATCATCCATGGATTAATAAGTTTCGCCATGTGGTCAATAAACATTGGGGGATTATGCGCACAGCTTATCCTGACGTTGTAGAATTTCATGATATCCCTATGATCTGCTACAAGAGAACTAAAAATATTAGAGATACCATTGTTAAAGCAGACATAGGTGGTACCATGAATATGCCTCGTAAACTTTTCCTCTCCACACCTAAAAAGGGGACTTTCCCTTGCTTGCAGTGTGTTCACTGTTCTGCGGTAATTAAGGGTGAATCCTTTTTCCATCCACATACTGGTAAGAAATTTCCTGTAAAAGGTTTCTTTACCTGTGATAGCAACTATGTTGTGTATCTGTTAAAATGCCCTTGTGGCTTGTTGTACATTGGTGAGACATCTGTCAGAATGAAGGATAGGTTCAGTAACCATAAATCGACCATACGTAAGAAAAATCTGCTGTTACCTATTCTTTTCCATTTTGACAGATGTGCTCACAATGTCGCACAATTAAGATTTCAGATCATCGAGCAGGTGCTGCCATCACGTAGAGGGGGCAACAGGTTGCTATTACTCAAAAAACTTGAAAGTTTTTGGATCCACAGGTTTAAATCGGGAATACGAATTAAATGCATTTCTGTAAGATACATGAAAGTTTTATTTTTTATTTTTTTATTATTGCAATAGACAATAATTGTCATTGTATTTTAATATACATTTTGTATTTGTTTAGTCACAGAGAAAATGAAACAAATGAAAAAAGCAACAAGATTTGATATCTTTAGATTATATGTAGCCTGTGGGAGACTTATTTCTCAGGGTTATTTACATTATTTTTTGTATTTATTGTTTTTTTGTATCCATTGTATTTTTGCATCTCATGCCATTTGCTTATTTCTCTTTTCTGTAAAACCCACCTTAATCAAAGCTGTATTTGTATCACATGTTGAACAGTATTGTGACTTTGTTGCAACAATGTTTGTAACTGTTGCGCTTCATGTTTTGTGTATCTCTGTTTCTATGGTGATGTGACCTCATCACGTTTGACGCCGATATGGGCGCACTATTTAAATGTGTTTCATGCAGTAATTCCCTATGCTTGACAAAGGCTCATACCTGAGCCGAAACACGTGTCGCATCAGCCCTGTTTTCCTCCATGCTTCAATAAAGAAAATATTTGTGATCAAAAGTGAAGTGCCGGTCTTTTGTTCTATATCGTAAGTGGGCTTTCATACCTTGGACGCGAGCACCACGACTCTGCAGGAGGAGTGCCGACCGTCTTCAATCTTGTTTTTCAATTGAGTGGTACAGTTTATAGGTCACATTAAAGCTGAAAAAGTTCTGAAATGATTTATCTTTGTCTCATTTTTCATCCCCTGTGTATGTATGTACAGTATGTATGTATGTATGTGTGTGTGTGTGTGTATATATATTTCTCATATCATAATTTGGCCATAATTTAAATGAAGATGGTATTTTACAAAAGAAGCTTACATAATTATTATTGTATATTATTATATAAGAAAGATTAAAAGTAACCCATGCTAACACAAATGTTAAATGTGCAGCAAACCTGTCAAATTCACCAGTGAGATTCATATGGTAAGGAAAAAAAACATGATAAAGTCATTACCTTTCTTTTTTTATGTTTTAATTTTTTTTCGTTTTCCAAAAGCTATAACATTTAAACTTTTTTTTTAACCCCTTAGTGACCACCCATATGTGCTTTTACGGCGGTCACTAAGGGGCCTTGGGCTGGAGCGCCGCCAGTAATCTTTCTCCCTCCTCTAATGAAAGAGAGGAGGGAGAAAGTCTCCGGTGCAGGGATCGGGTCCCCCAGCTTCCCCATAAGGGAAAGCTGGGTCCCGATCCTCACCCTCCCCCTGCCCTCAATAAATATGGCGGCGGCCTGGTGCATGCGCACACTATAAGCCGGCCGCCGCCGCCCCTGCAGTATGTCTCTCTCCTCAGGAGAGGAGAGATAATAAGTAATTATGCCCCAATCGGGTCCCGCAGCACCCAGATCGGGGCAATATGGCCCTCCAATGTATTTAACCCCCTGTAGGCTCCAGTACTCATTGTTAGTAATGAGCGGGAGGTACCATATTCGATTTCGCGATATTTCACGAATATTCGAATGAATATTCGCATTATTTTCGTCAAAATCGAATATTCGTAATTATTTTACTTTTCGCGAATAATATGCAAATAAATTTTTCGTACAAATTTTTTTCCTGTATAAGGCAACGTTCCTATGACTATGGCTAGGCTAATATGTGTATTTTACGAAATTTCTTAATACTGCTCTAACTTCGTCTTTTAGAATATTCGTAATATTCTAAAAGACGGAGTTAGAGCAATATTACGAATATTCTAAAAGACGAAGTTAGAGCAATATTAAGAAATTTCGTATAATACACATAGATTGTAATTTAGCTAATATAGTGCTATAATCCTTTTTTTTTTCTTATCTAATTTTTTTGGCCTCTTCTGAACTTCAGTTTTTGGAAAATATGTACACTATTAATAAAATTACTTTAGCAGTATATTAGCTAAATTACAATCTATATGTGTATTTTACGAAATTTCTTAATACTGCTCTAACTACGTCTTTTAGAATATTCGTAATATTGCTCTAACTCCGTCTTTTAGAATATTACGAATATGCCGTATTTTTCGTATTTTTCGAATATAGTGCTATATTCTTGATTTTCGTATATAGCACTATTTTCGAAACATTTCGAGTTATTTCATCAGTCAAGTATTACTATGCTTATTGCTAATGCTTAAAGCTTGTGTGCGGATCGCATGTTGTAAAGATGTTTTTTTTTTCGCAAAGGCAAAGGCTAAGTTATGTTCCATGACAAGCAACCGTGCCGAGAATTCACTTGACATGTAAAAAGCGTTCAGTTACTCATGTAATTTTGACTCTTTCTTATATTGTATGCGAAAATTCGCTACCATTAAATTCGTAAAAAAATTCTGTTCGTGTAATGGTTAGCTGGCTCTTCCCAATACTCATATAATTTTGACTCTTTCTTATATTGTATGCGAAAATTCGCTACCATTAAATTTGTAAAAAAATTCTGTTCGTGTAATGGTTAGCTGGCTCATCCAAACTACTGTTAGCTGCTTTTGCTTACAGCTTGTGTGTGATTTATAATATGTGAGTTGTTCTAAATGCAATGGGCCTAATAAATTATATTTCTATTATTTTATTAGGTTAAAAGGAAACAAAATTTAGTTTTAACGAATATAGAGGCAAATATTCTTATTCTTCGCGAATTCTCGAAGTTGCGATATTCGCGATAAAAATTCGCAATTCGAATATTCGCGCTCAACACTACTCATTGTACCCCCCTAATTTCATAATGGCCAGTGGCAGCACTGCTGATCCTCCACCTTCCAGCCCCGCTCTGTTTCAGGATGGCCGAGCAGTTAGCAGAGTGTCAGCATACAGCTGACGCTCTGCTTGAAATGGCCGACATCGGTGCTGGCACCGATGTCAGCCGTTTAACCCCTTCCATGCTGCAGTCCATAGAGATCGCTGTATGGAAAGGGTTAACAGGGAGGGAGCTCCCTCCCTCTTCCATCGGGCCGCTGCCCTGCTTTGGCAGCATCCTGATTGTTACCATTGTAACTGGATGCCTTCACAGGCCATTGTGTAGCTAAGCTAAGTGTAAAGTCACAATACACTGCAGTACACTGTAGAGTGTATTGCAGTGTATTGTAGAGGCATCAGACCCACTGGATCTTCAAGAACCAAGTGGGTCTGGATCAAAAAAAAGTAAAAAAAAAAAGTGAAAAAAGGTAAAAATTTCTAAAGAAAATCTAATTTCTAACATTTATAATTGATTAAAAAAAAAATAAAAAAAATATATACTACATGCATAAGCAAGATATTGCTGCATTTGTGGGAGGGGAGGCTGATTACAAGGCTATTCATACGTACCTGTGGGCCCAGGCTGGCTGATTACTAGGCTATTTATATGCACCTGTGGGCCCAGGCTGGCTGATTACTAGGCTATTTATAGGCACCTGTGGGCCCAGGTTGGTTTAATGTTTCGTTTATGCGTGTGGTTCGGATCACTAATGTCTATGCATTTTTCATTAGGTCTGGCTCACGTTTTAATTACTTATCGTCACTGTAAGGTCATCCAGTTCAGTCTCTTGGCTTCGGGGGGCCTCATGGCTTCGGGGGCCCGATGACCATTCTTTATGTTCGTTAGGTGTACAATATGGTTGTAGGCTGGTTAGCGTCCTAGGTTTATTGTCGGAGAGGGTCATAGTTATGCGAGTCCACAAGTCAAACTGGTGCTGAATAAGTGGTTTATATTTAAAAAAAAAATTAAAAAAAGAATCCGCCATTAGTCTCACGCATGGCTTCTCCGTTTTAGTGTTACACATATGGCTCCGCCATTAGAGTCTCTCACGCACGGCTCCGCCATTAGAGTCTCTCACGCATGGCTCTGCCATTAGAGTCTCTCACGCACGGCTCCGCCATTAGAGTCTCTCACGCATGGCTTTTTCATTTAAATTTTACACACATAAACTCCGCCATTTGAGGCCGGCTGCGTGGTCCCACCACAAGTAGGTTCCATGTCTTTTTCTGCCTTCAGACCTGCTCACATGGCTCGGTCTTCTGTGGCTCGCAATACAATTGTTCTTGTGGTGGCTCACATGCGTGGCTTGTGCCATTTGAGCCTCACTCACATTATTGTTTTTCTCTAACTTTTTATTTTCTAGGTTGTTGGGTCTAAAAGGAAAATCTTTTCTTAATAAGCAGTCATCCCAAGCCTGCCTTTGCGGACATCACCTTCTCCCAGGCATGCTTACTTCATATACAAACTCGGGCTGAGGATGTTGGTGTCCGGCCTAAGTCCTGGGTATCGGTCTGTCTTCCAGTAGGAGGTACAGTAATAAGGTGCAATTTACGGAGTCTGTCACGTCTACAGACACGACAAATCCTATCACGACTACAGGCGCAGCATACATAGTTTATCACGACCTTAAGCTTATTTTCTGTCACAACTGCAGGTATTATGTGTATGTTCTGTCCTTATTACAGGCAACATTAGTTTGTTAATTGAAATAGCCATGTATTCCTGTTTATGGTTCCCCAGGCCTGGTGAGTTTACACATTTCACTTAATCTACTACTAGAGTAAGACGGCATACGCCATGTTCTAACTTTTGGGTCCTTTATAAAAAATAAAAATAAAATAAAATAAAAAGTGTGGCCTGGGGAATAAGTAGAGGTGAAGTATTTTGCCACCAGGAACAGTTGGTGTCCGATCAGGGCCCTTGGCGAATGGTTGGAGTTCATTTAGGCCCTTCCAACAGATTCACCATTGTTTGTTTCAGTCTGCAGCTCTCAGGATTCAGACCTTCTCGTAATATGTTAGTCAACATAGGAGTAAATCGTCTCTGGTTACCGGCCACTCTTTTAATCGCATCAGCATTAACCACCTCCAAGAACGATGTGCCAGTGCACAAGACAAAGAGGTAAGGTAGATGGAAGTCACTGTTATATACGGTATATTCCGCACCTTCATCGTGAAAGGTCTTTTGCGTTCAAAAGTGGGTGTAGAAACGGTATGTATATATTTACTCTAAACTAAGGTCTGCTCTTTTTGGCCACTTTAGGCTGCCCTACCACAGCAGTTATGGCATAATTCTACTGCTTGTTGTAGATAGGGTTAGATAGGTTAGGTTCACCTTTCTGATAGCCGATCCGACCACAAGTATAAGCAAGATATTGCTGCATTTGTGGGAGGGGAGGCTGATTACAAGGCTATTCATACATACCTAAGGGCCCAGGCTGGCTGATTACTAGGCTATTTATAGGCACATGTGGGCCCAGGCTGACGCCGATTCAGCTGATTTCACCCACCCACCCACACCATCTTAGTCACTTCACATTAGGGTGGCCCACTTTAGGCTGCCCTACCACAGCAGTTATGGCATAATTCTACTGCTTGTTGTAGATAGGGTTAGATAGGTTAGGTTCACCTTTCTGATAGCCGATCCGACCACAAATGTTTGATATCACCGCGTCCGTAACAACCTGATCTATGAAAGGGTCATGTCACTTTCCCCTGATGGTGAACGCCATAAACAAAATAAAAAGTAAAACTATGATAGAATTGAAATTTTGCCCACCTCACTTCCCAAAAAAAGGTATTATTTGATCCACAAACTTGTATGTACCCCAAAATGGTACCAATCAAACAGTCACCTCATCCCGCAAAAAATAGCCCCTACATGAGACAATCGCCAAAGAATAAAAAAATATCGCTTTCCGAAAATGCTTTATTATGTAAAAGTGAAACAAACAAACAAAGAAAGTAGACAAATTTGATATCATCGCATCCGTAACAACCTGCTCTATAAAAATAGCACATTACCTAACCTGTCCGATGAACATTGTAAAACACAAAAAATAAAAACAGTGCCAGAATGGCCATTTTTGGTAACCTTGCCTAACAAAAAAAAGGAATATAGAGCGATTAAAAATCATATGTAACCCAGAATAGTATCAATAAAACTGTCACCTTATCCCATAGGTTTCAAAATGGGGTCATTTATGGGGGTTTTCTATGGTTTTGGCAGCTTAACACCATTACAAGTGTGCAATGGAGCCTAAAACATTTTCAAGCAAATTTTGTGTTCTGAAAGCCACTGGGTGCTCCTTTATGTTTGGGCCCTTAATGAAGATACATATATTTTATTGGAAAAATTTTACTACCTAAGTAAAGTACAATATTTGATGAGAAAACGATCTCAGAATTACTTTGATGTGCAAAACCTTTGCAAAGTTATTCTCTGCTAAAGTGACACATGTCAGATTTCCAAAATCTGGCTTGGTCATTAAGGTCATTTAGGATATTTTGTATTTAAAAAATAATCAGAAAAACATTCTTTGTGGGATGAAAATGAAAAAAAAGTTTTATCTAAGTTTTTCACTTTTTGATAAAGATGACATAACAATCTTATTCTATAGGACAATATGATTACAGAGATGTTAGACTTAAAATTTTTATGATTTATTACTTTTAAAATAACTATTATGCTTATTTTTCATTGTTATTTCTTATATAAGGGCCTGCTGCTTAGATCCTGCTGCTGACAAGAGTTAATGAGCAGTTCACTTTGGCAGACCTGGGAGACATCACAAGTCACCAGGCTGCACTGCAACTGATTGGCACCATGTAGTTTAATCACAAAGATGCCAATCAGAGGTCAGAGTAAGCAAATCAGTCTGAATTAGGCCTCTTGCACATGAACGTGTGCGTACACGCCATGGGGCAGCCGCAGCGAATGGCGGACCTATTCACTTTAATGGGTTCGCGATCCGTCCATTTTGCAAAAAGATAGGACATGTTCTATCTTTTTGCGGAACAGAAGTACGGGACGAAACCCCACGGAAGGACTCCGTAGGGCTTCGTTCCGTGCTTCCATTCCGCATCTCCGGATTTGCGGACCTATTGAAATGAATGGGTCTGCATCCGTTTTAATACTGACTCCATGTAAGCAAAATTAATTTCAGCTGAAATCGCCTGAGACTTAGGTGAACTTATTCAGTAATCACTTCTGTGTTTTAAAAACATTTTAAAATAGCAATCTGAAGTTGGGTTTGGTACCGGCTGGCACCTTGGTACCAAACCCGACTTCGGATTGCTGTACAATAGCAATCTAAAGTCGGCTTTAGTATAAGCTGGTACCTCGGTACCAAAGCCTACTTCGAATTCCTGTTTTCAATTATTTTTAAAGTAGTAGAATTGAAGCCTTGTGTGACTTCAGACTTAACATATTTTTTCGTAATGTAGAGAGACAGATAGAGATGGCCTTGCAGTTCGCCCTGCGGTCGTTTCGCGACGAACTTTGCTCGTTCGCGATTCCCCGAACATGTGAACATATGGCGATATTCGCATGCGCCATATGTTCAAGACAGGACAGCCAATGTGTGAGCACATGGACACACCCCCTACCATATAAATAAACCTGATCGGGAATATAAATATATTCGTTGTTCATAGTTGTACTTATCTGTTGAAAAGTAGAGATGGCCTTGCGGTATGCCTGTCAGTCGTATCGTGGCGAACTTTGCTCGTTCGCGATTCACCGAACATACGAACATATGGCGATGTTCGCATGTGCCATATTCTTTTCACCGAACTTTGACCCATGACACATCCATCAGTTTGGACAGTACAGCTAATTGAGACGTTTCAGCACATGGACACACCCCCACCCTATAAAAGAACCCAATCTGGCCGCCATTTTACATTATGTTTTTTTGCCAGTGTAGGGAGAGGTTGCTTTGTGGAGCAGGGACAGACTGTTAGGGAGACAAAACACTAGCTAATAGGGCCACAAAAGTTCTTTTAAGGACTGGTATAAGTGTGCTATCGATAGGTATGACATACAGAGGGGTGTAATATACTTATAATATACCTTCTAACATAGAAAGCATATTATAGTGGATTTGTATTGTGCAGCAGTTGTGTGCGGTTCTGCTGTGATACTGCAGCTACACAGAATGCCAAACGCCCCCGAAAAAAACTAATAGGCTGGTTTCACACGGGCGTTGCGGGAAAAGGTGCGGGTGCGTTGCGGGAACATGTGCGATTTTTCCACGCGAGTGCAAAACATTGTAATGCGTTTTGCACGTGCGTGAGAAAAATTGGCATGTTTGGTACCCAAACCCGAACTTCTTCACAGAAGTTGGGGTTTGGGATCGGGGTTGTGTAGATTGTATTATTTTCCCTTATAACATGGTTATAAGAGAAAATAATAGCATTCTTAATACAGAATGCATAGTACAATAGCGCTAGAGGGGCATCCAATTACGTCAAAGGATGCACCAGAGTTGGTTTAGTAGCTCACTCAGCCTTCCGCTTCTGCTCCCTCCTCATCCTCTGTATCAGCACCCTCCTCAATCTCTGCTGTGTGCACCCCCAAAGACACCATCACCACCACCATTATAGCCCCT
The DNA here is from genome assembly GCF_905171765.1 of Bufo bufo. Lineage (NCBI taxonomy): Eukaryota > Metazoa > Chordata > Amphibia > Anura > Bufonidae > Bufo > Bufo bufo. Next base: position 745,919,881 of record NC_053390.1, on the reverse strand, counting down.
CCACTTGAGTCAGAGGAATTATTTTCCCATCCATTCCCAGACCTTACTGATGCGCAGCCATTCTTCACATCGGATGAGGAAGAGGAGGTAGCAATGGCCTCCACCCAGTGGTCTGGCGACAGTACCCATATCAGCCCATATCAGTTGCTGCCTACTCAGAGTTCTCTAATGTCAGTGGTGGTGAAGGTGACGATGATGATGTGTCTATGGACGTCAAGTGGGTGTCCACAAGAGAGGAAGAGGAGGGGAGTTCAGAGGGAGAGACGGAGCAGCAGATAGGGAGGAGAAGGAGGAGAACCAGGCAGAACTCGCAGTGCACAGCAGGCAAAAAGCAGACTGCAAATGTATCTGGAGCGAGCCATCCAACATGCAGGACGCCGGCACATGGCTCCACAGTGTGGGCTTTTTTTAACATGTCAGCTGCTGACAATAGTGTTGCCATCTGCAGCCTGTTCTGTCAACGCATAAGTTGTGGTAAGCCCAACACTCACCTAGGGAAGACCGCATTAAGAAGGCACCTGGCCTCCCATCACAGAGCCCAGTGGGAGCAACAACGTCAGAACCCACAAAGCCACACTCCTGTCGCTCCACGTCCTGCCTCTTCTCCTTCTCCTCTCTCCTCCCATTTGTCCTCCACTCCACCTTCCACCGTGCCGTCATCGCGTTCATCTGGCAAAAGGCAGGCTTCCGTGGCCCAAATGTTCAAGCATAAAAAGTTGATGATGCCGGATAACCCTCTTGCCCAACAGCTGACCGCCGGCTTGTCGGAACTGCTAGCTCGCCAACTACTGCCATATAAACGGGTGGACTCTGAGGCCTTTAGAAAATTTGTGGCCATTGTAAGACCGCAATGGAAGGTCCCCGGAATGAAGTATTTTTCCCAGAAGGGCATCCTAGAGCTATATGGCCATGTTCAGCGGCAAGTTAATGTATCTCTGGCACACAGTGTTGGTGCCAAGATACATCTGACAACAGACACGTGGTCTAGAAAACACGGGCAGGGAAGGTCCATAACTTTTACTGCCCACTGGGTGAACCTTCTGACGGCTGTCAAGCATGCAACCCGTGGCACCCGTGTGGATTTGGTGTTACTGCCACAAATTGCATGCAGGCCTTCCTCTTCTTCTCCTCCTGCTAATCCATCCTCTGTCTCCTCCCCGGCTGACTCCTCCTTTTCCACTGCTAACGCCTCTTCTGCTGCACCCCCCAGCTTCAAAGAACCTATTTGATGTGTCAGATGAGACGTTGCCATGCTGTGCTGCGGCTGTTGTGCCAGGAAGTCAAGAGCCACACCGTTCCTGCACTCCTTTCAGCTCTGCGGTCACAGGCCGATCAGTGTCTAACCCCGCTTAATTTGACAGTTGGTAAAGTGGTGTGAGACAACGGTGCCAAACTGCTGAGCACACTGAAACAGGGCAAAATGACACACGTGCCGTGCATGGCACATGTCCTGAACTTAGTCATTCAGCGATTCTTTGAAATATCCCGGGGTCCAGGACGTCTTGGGGCAGGCCAGGAAAATCTCTGGCTATTTTAGAAGATCTTACACATCCATGGCTCGCCTTGCTGACGTTCAGCGTTGACACCAATTGCCCATAAGACGTCTGATTTGTGACTGCCCAACCCACTGGAACTCCACCTTGTATATGCTTGATAGGCTGCTCCAGCAGAAACGTGACGTTAACGACTACCTGTACGAATTCTGTGGCAGGGCGGGTTCTGGGGAGCTTGTATTTTTTTCATCGTGCCAGTGACTGCTCATGCGCAATGCAAACAGACTTTTGTAGGCATTTGATGAGATCACCAAACTGGTCAGTCGCAGCCAGGGCGTCATCAGTGACATCGTACCTTACGCCTTCTTTCTGGAGCGTGCTTTGCGTTGTGTCATTGATCAAGCTGTCGAGGAGCAGGAATATGAGTTAGTCGCAATGCTGAATGATCTCCCAGGGGGGCTACTCCATCTGAGACAAGTCAACAGGAGTCTGAAGAGGAGTCAGAGGAGGATGGTGCCTGGGGGGAGAAGGAGGAGGAGCAAGAAGAGCAGGCTTTAAACTTTTCTGGGATCCCTGGTGTTGTCTGTGGATAGGGGGAGGAGACAGAGGACGACATTCTACTGGGCGATGAGCTAAGTGCAAATGGGGGCCTTTATGCTCCAGTGTTTGAAGAGGGACCCCCGTATAAAAAGCATGAAGGGCAAGGATCAGTACTGGGTGGCAACGTACTTAGACCCCCGATACAAACACGAAATGGTGGACATGTTACCAGCATCACAGAGGGCTGTCAGAATGCAGCACTTCCAGGCCTTGCTTCGAGAGATGCTGCATTCTGCTGTTGCGCGCGCTGGCAGAGGAATTTCAACCCACAGAGAAACAGTTGGCGGTACCAATCCTTCAGCGCATGCAAGAAGAGGGCGGTTTGAAGATGTGTTGGTCACTTCGGATATGAGATCATTATGAGATCATTTTTGCAGCAAACCAATCGACAGCTGTCCTCCGGATCCAGCCTCAGGGAATGCCTAGACCGACAGGTGTCCGACTACATTGGGTTAACGGCCGATGTGGACGCTCTGAGAAGAGAGGAACCCCTTGACTACTGGGTGTGCAGGCTTGATCTGTGGTCAGAGATGGCACAATTTGCCATGGAACTCTTGGCTTGCCCCTCGTCAAGTGTCCTGTCCAAAAGGACGTTCAGCGCAGCATGGGGGATTGTGATCGATAAGCACACTCGCCTAGCTCACAACAATGTGGACTACCTCACATTTCTAAAAATTAATGAGGCATGGATCTCGGAAGAATTCAACATCTGTGACGACCACGTGTTATCGAATTTAAACTATTATCATTTGTTTTTTTTTCAAGAAGGAGGATTTCGTTAGCCATGTGTTTAATCCAATTTTATATTTTTTGTTCTATTAAAAACATATGTATTTGACATGTATTTGTACTGGCCTGCATTAAAATTGATATCCAATGACCGTCTAATATACCTCCAGCCACATAATCACTTGTTGTTCTCTGTCCAGTGAATGAATAATTTTTGGGGCCTGTAGTCCACTGGCCTGCAGTAAAATTGATATCCATCGACTGTCTAATATACCTCCAGCCACATAATCACTCAATCTTTTATGTACGTTGAATGCAAAATTTTTGGGGCCTATAATCTAACTGGCCAACAGTAAAATTGTTAGACGGTGACCGCCTAATTTACCTCCAGCCACATAGTCACTTGATGTTTTCTGTCCGGTGAATGAATAATTTTTGAAGCCTGTAGTCCACTGGCCTGCAGTAAAATTTATATCCATCGACTGTCTAATATACCTCCAGCCATCAGTTCTTTACTGTTCGTTGAATGAATAATTTTTGGGACCTGTACTACACTGGCCTACAATAAAATTGTTTTTCAATGACCATCTAACATACCTTTAGCCACATAATAGCTTGATGTTTTCTTTCCGGTGAATGAATAATTTTGGGGCCTGTAATCTAACTGGCCAACAGTAAAATTGTTATACGGTGACCGCCTAATGTACCTCCAGCCACATTATCAATTGTTCTTTTCTGTACGGTGAATGCCTAATGTTTGGGGCTTGTACTCCCATGGTCTAAAATAAAAAATTTCTAGACTCTAGCAGGGCACATTTTTGACAGTTTCCCTTTTAAGATGCATAAAAATGGCCCCTCAGCATCAAAACGCAAGGAAAAGTTTTATATGTAGTATAACCAGATTCGTACTCGTACTGACCTGGAGATGAAGATCACAACTCCGTTCTAGTGAAGGACGAACATCGTTGATCGATCATCCATCAAATGTTCGCGAACCGCAAGTTTGCGGAGGGCCCCATTCACTTTAATGGCAGGCGAACCTCCAGGTCATTTTTGCAGCTACCAAATACTCAGTAGAAGTGTACAAATAGTCCCAAAACATGGACAGTGACATACTAGAGGGGAATCAATGACAAAAATTCCAATAAAGAATATGTATCTTAATCAGGGGACATTTTAATGTGTCTTAAAGGGAAATTCTCTGAAATGTGACCGGCAGGAGCTGAGAATTTTTTTTATTTTAGGCCACAGGAGTACAGGCCTTAAAAATTAGGCATTCACCTGACATAAAAGAAATTGTGATTATTTGGCTCAAGGTACATTATTAGAGTTGAGCGAACACCTGGATGTTCGGGTTCGAGAAGTTCGGCCGAACTTCCCGGAAATGTTCGGGTTCGGGATCCGAACCCGACCCGAACTTCGTCCCGAACCCGAACCCCATTGAAGTCAATGGGGACCCAAACTTTTCGGCACTAAAAAGGCTGTAAAACAGCCCAGGAAAGGGCTAGAGGGCTGCAAAAGGCAGCAAAATGTAGTTAAATCCCCTGCAAACAAATGTGGATAGAAAAATGAATAAAAATAAAAATAAAATAAATAAAAATTAACCAATATCAATTGGAGAGAGGTCCCATAGCAGAGAATCAGGCTTCATGTCAGCAGAGAATCAGTCTTCATGTCATAGCAGAGAATCAGGCTTCACGTCACCCAAAACTGGAACAGTCCATTGTCAGATATTTAGGCTCCGGCACCCAGGCAGAGGAGAGAGGTCCCATAACATAGAATCTGGCTTCATGTCAGCAGAGAATCAGTCTTCATGTCATAGCAGAGAATCAGGCTTCATGTCATAGCAGAGAATCAGGCTTCACGTCACCCACCACTGGAACAGTCCATTGTCAGATATTTAGGCCCAGGCACCCAGGCAGAGGAGAGAGGTCCCATAGCAGAGAATCTGGCTTCATGTCAGCAGAGAATCAGGCTTCACGTCACCCACCACTGGAACAGTCCATTGTCAGATATTTAGGCCCAGGCACTCAAGCAGAGGAGAGAGGTCCCATAGCAGAGATTCAGGCTTCATGTCAGCAGAGAATCAGTCTTCATGTCATAGCAGAGAATCATGCTTCACGTCACCCAACATTGGAACAGTCCATTGTCATATAATTTAGGCCCCGGCACCCAGACAGAGGAGAGAGGTCCCATAACATAGAATCTGGCTTCATGTCAGCAGAGAATCAGTCTTCATGTCATAGCAGAGAATCAGGCTTCATGTCACCCACCACTGGAAGAGGCCACTGTCAGATATTTTTAGGCCCCGGCACCCAGACAGAGGAGAGAGGTCCCATAACATAGAATCTGGCTTCATGTCAGCAACTCAGCAGAGAATCAGTCTTCATGTCATAGCAGAGAATCATAATGCACGTCACCCAACATTGGAACAGTCCATTGTCATATAATTTAGGCCCCGGCACCCAGACAGAGTAGAGAGGTCCCATAACAGAGATTCAGGCTTCATGTCAGCAGAGAATCAGTCTTCATGTCATAGCAGAGAATCAGGCTTCACGTCACCCACCACTGGAACAGTCCATTGTCATATATTTAGGCCCCGGCACCCAGACAGAGGAGAGAGGTCCCATAGCAGAGAATCTGGCTTCATGTCAGCAGAGAATCAGTGTTCATTTCATAGCAGAGAATCATGCTTCACGTCACCCAACATTGGAACAGTCCATTGTCATATAATTTAGGCCCTGGCACCCAGACAGAGGAGAGAGGTCCCATAACATAGAATCTGGCTTCATGTAAGCAGAGAATCAGTCTTCATGTCATAGCAGAGAATCATGCTTCACGTCACCCACCACTGGAACAGTCCATTGTCGGATATTTAGGCCGAGGCACCCAGGCAGAGGAGAGAGGTCCCATAGCAGAGAATCAGGCTTCACGTCACCCACCACTGGAACAGTCCATTGTCAGATATTTAGGCCCAGGCACCCAAGCAGAGGAGAGAGGTCCCATAACATAGAATCTGGCTTCATGTCAGCAGAGAATCAGTCTTCATGTCATAGCAGAGAATCATGCTTCACGTCACCCACCACTGGAACAGTCCATTGTCAGATATTTAGGCCCAGGCAGAGGAGAGAGGTCCCATAGCAGAGAATCTGGCTTCATGTCAGCAGAGAATCAGTCTTCATGTTATAGCAGAGAATCAGGCTTCATGTCACCCACCACTGGAACAGGCCACTGTCAGATATTTTTAGGCCCCGCCACCCAGACAGAGGAGAGGTTCATTCAACTTTGGGTTGCCACGCAATATAATGGTAAAATGAAAATAAAAATAGAATTGAATGAGGAAGTGCCCTGGAGTACAATAATATATGGTTAAGGGGAGGTAGTTAATGTCTAATCTGCACAAGGGATGGACAGGTCCTGTGGGATCCATGCCTGGTTCATTTTTATGAACGTCAGATTGTCCACATTGGCTGTAGACAGGCGGCTGCGTTTATCTGTAATGACGCCCCCTGCTGTGCTGAATACACGTTCAGACAAAACGCTGGCCGCCGGGCAGGCCAGCACCTCCAAGGCATAAAAGGCTAGCTCTGGCCACAAGGACAATTTGGAGACCCAGAAGTTGAATAGAGCCGAACCATCAGTCAGTACGTGGAGTGGTGTGCACACGTACTGTTCCACCATGTTAGTGAAATGTTGCCTCCTGCTAACACGTTCCGTATCAGGTGGTGGTGCAGTTAGCTGTGGCGTGGTGACAAAACTTTTCCACATCTCTGCCATGCTAACCATGCCCTCAGAGGAGCTGGCCGTGACACAGCTGCGTTGGCGACCTCTTGCTCCTCCTCTGCCTTCGTCTTGGGCTTTCACTTGTTCCCCTGTGACATTTGGGAATGCTCTCAGTAGCGCGTCTACCAACGTGCGCTTGTACTCGCGCATCTTCCTATCACGCTCCAGTGCAGGAAGTAAGGTGGGCACATTGTCTTTGTACCGGGGATCCAGCAGGGTGGCAACCCAGTAGTCCGCACACGTTAAAATGTGGGCAACTCTGCTATCGTTGCGCAGGCACTGCAGCATGTAGTCGCTCATGTGTGCCAGGCTGCCCAGAGGTAAGGACAAGCTGTCCTCTGTGGGAGGCGTAACGTCATCGTCCTGCGTTTCCCCCCAGCCACGCACCAGTGATGGGCCTGAGCTGCGTTGGGTGCCAGCCCGCTGTGAACATGCTTCATCCTCATCCTCCTCCACCTCCTCCTCATCCTCGTCCTCCTCGTCCTCCAGTAGTGGGCCCTGTCTGGCCACATTTGTACCTGGCCTCTGCTGTCGCAAAAAAACTTTCTCTGAGTCACTTCGAAGAGACTGGCCTGAAAGTGCTAAAAATGACCCCTCTTCCTCCTCCTCCTCCTCCTGGGCCACCTCCTCTTCCATTATCGCCCTAAGTGTTTTCTAAAGGAGACATAGAAGTCGTATTGTAACGCTGATAATGGCGTCATCGCCACTGGCCATGTTGGTGGAGTACTCGAAACAGCGCAACAGGGCACACAGGTATCGCATGGAGGCCCAGTCATTGGTGGTGAAGTGGTGCTGTTCCGCAGTGCGACTGACCCGTGCGTGCTGCAGCTGAAACTCCACTATGGCCTGCTGCTGCTCGCACAGTCTGTCCAGCATGTGCAAGGTGGAGTTCCACCTGGTGGGCACGTCGCATATGAGGTGGTGAGCGGGAAGGCCGAAGTTACGCTGTAGCGCAGACAGGCGAGCAGCGGCAGGATGTGAACGCCGAAAGCGCGAACAGACGGCCCGCACTTTATGCAGCAGCTCTGACATGTCGGGGTAGAATGTACTTCTGCACCACCAAATTCAGCACATGCGCCAGGCAAGGGATGTGCGTCAAACCAGCTAGTCCCAGAGCTGCAACGAGATTTCGCCCATTATCGCACACCACCAGGCCGGGCTTGAGGCTCACCGGCAGCAACCACTCGTCGGTCTGTTGTTCTATACCCCGCCACAAATCCTGTGCGGTGTGGGGCCTGTCCCCCAAACATATGAGTTTCAGAATGGCCTGCTGACGTTTACCCCGGGCTGTGCTAAGGTTGGTGGTGAAGGTGTGTGGCTGACTGGATGAGCAGGTGGAAGAAGAGGAGGAGGAAGCTGAGTAGGAGGCAACAGGAGGCAAAGAATGTTGCCCTGCGATCCTTGGCGGCGGAAGGACGTGCGCCAAACAGCTCTCCGCCTGGGGCCCAGCCGCCACTACATTTACCCAGTGTGCAGTTAGGGAGATATAGCGTCCCTGGCCGTGCTTACTGGTCCACGTATCTGTGGTTAGGTGGACCTTGCCACAGATGACGTTGTGCAGTGCACACTTGATTTTATCGGATACTTGGTTGTGCAGGGAAGGCACGGCTCTCTTGGAGAAGTAGTGGCGGCTGGGAACAACATACCGTGGGACAGCAAGCGACATGAGCTGTTTGAAGCTGTCTGTGTCCACCAGCCTGAATGACAGCATTTCATAGGCCAGTAGTTTAGAAATGCTGGCATTCAGGGCCAGGGATCGAGTTTGGCAAGGTGGGAATTTACGCTTTCTCTCAAATGTTTGTGAGATGGAGAGCTGAACGCTGCCGTGTGACATGGTTGAGATGCTTGTTGACGCAGGTGGTAGTTTTGGTGGTACATCCCATGTTTGCTGGGCGGCAGGAGCCAACGTTCCTCCAGAGGCGGAGGAAGAGGCCGAGGCGGCGGCAGCAGCAGAAGAGGCCGAGGCGGCAGCAGCAGAAGAGGTAGCAGGGGGAGCCTGAGTGACTTCCTTGTTTTTAAGGTGTTTACTCCACTGCAGTTCATGCTTTGCATGCAGGTACCTGGTCATGCAGGTTGTGCTAAGGTTCAGAACGTTAATGCCTCGCTTCAGGCTCTGATGGCACAGCGTGCAAACCACTCGGGTCTTGTCGTCAGCACATTGTTTGAAGAAGTGCCATGCCAGGGAACTCCTTGAAGCTGCCTTTGGGGTGCTCGGTCCCAGATGGCGGCGGTCAGTAGCAGGCGGAGTCTCTTGGCGGCGGGTGTTCTGCTTTTGCCCACTGATCCCTCTTTGTCTTTTGCTACGCTGTTGGCTCGGTCTCACCACTGCCTCTTCCTCCAAACTGTGAAAGTCAGTGGCGCGACCTTCATTCCATGTGGGGTCTAGGACCTCATCGTCCCCTGCATCGTCTTCCACCCAGTCTTGATCCCTAACCTCCTGTTCAGTCTGCACACTGCAGAAAGACGCAGCAGTTGGCACCTGTGTTTCGTCATCATCAGAGACGTGCTGAGGTGGTATTCCCATGTCCTCATCATCAGGAAACATAAGTGGTTGTGCGTTAGTGCATTCTATCTCTTCCACCCCTGGGGAAGGGCTAGGTGGATGCCCTTGGGAAACCCTGGCAGCAGAGTCTTCAAACAGCATAAGAGACTGCTGCATAACTTGAGGCTCAGACAGTTTCCCTGATATGCATGGGGGTGATGTGACAGACTGATGAGCTTGGTTTTCATGCGCCATCTGTGCGCTTTCTGCAGAAGACTGCGTGGGAGATAATGTGAACGTGCTGGATCCACTGTCGGCCACCCAATTGACTAATGCCTGTATCTGCTCAGGCCTTACCATCCTTAGAACGGCATTGGGCCCCACTAAATATCGCTGTTAATTCTGCTGGCTACTGGGACCCGAGGTAGTTGGTTCACTAGGACGTGTGGCTGTGGCAGAACGGCCACGTCCTCTCCCAGCACCAGAGGGTCCACTAACACCACCACGACCATGTCCGCGTCCCTTACTAGATGTTTTCCTCATTGTTACCGTTCACCACAATAAGAAAAATATTATTTGGCCCAATGTATTGAATTCAAATTCAGGCCTTTTTTTACAGACACCTAACACTATCTGGCTATCTATTTAGGTACCGTATTACACTAATAAAGGCACAGCAGTAACAACAGATTTAGCTGAATATAAATTTGAGGCCTAGTATTTAGGCGCTGGATGACAGGTATACGTTTACGGACAGAATTAGACATGGAATTGCACAGTAGCGTGTGTGTGAAGTTATTGAGAATAACCCTATCTGCACCTTGAATCTTATATACCCTTTTAGGGATAGATTTAAAGTAGGCCTGATACAGCAGAAACCACTAATTTAGAGAATTGCAAAATTGGTAATTGTATTTCTGTCACGGAACCATGAACCAGACGTACAACAAGAGATAAGTGAAAATAAGAAGGCTTTATTGAAAATAAAGCTGTAAAGCAAAAGTCCAAACGGATGGTGAAACCGAGCAGAGTCTTTGCGAAGCCAGAGGTCAGGAACCAGAAGGGTAGTCAGACGAAGCCAGGATCAGGAACCAGCAGGGTAGTCAGACGAAGCCAGGATCAGGAACCAGCAGGGTAGTCAGACGAAGCCAGGATCAGGAACCAGCAGGGTAGTCAGACGAAGCCAGGATCAGGAACCAGAAGCAGCAGCAGTCTTAGAAGCATGTGAACACAAGAGGACCAAGCAAGGAACTGAAGCCACAGACCTCCTATATATATGAGCTAGGCATCCAGCTCCTCCCAGGGGAAGGAGGAGCCGCAGGGTGGAAGGCTACAAGAAACCCAGGACCCAAGATGGCCGCCAGCACATGTCAAACGAAGGAGAGCAGCAAGCAGGTAAGACCATGACAGTACCTCCCCCTCAAGGGCCCCTCCTCCGCGGAGCACAAAACGGTTTCTGAGGGAAGCGTGCGTGGAAGGCTCGGAGCAAGGCAGGAGCATGGACATCTGCGGAGGGAACCCAGGAACGCTCCTCTGGACCATAACCACGCCAATGGACCAAAAACTGCAACCGACCGCGGACCAGGCGTGAGTCCAGGATATTGCTCACCTCATATTCCTCACGATTGCCCACTTGGACCGGACGAGGCCGAGGAACCGAGGAAGTGAAACGATTACACACCAGTGGCTTCAACAGGGAGACATGAAACACGTTGGAGATCCGCATGCCAGGAGGAAGCGCAAGGGCATAGGCTACCGGGTTTACCTTGCGAAGCACTCGGAAGGGACCAACAAAGCGAGGCGCCAGCTTGGGAGTGGGCACTCGAAGGTTGAGGTTGCGGGTGGACAACCATACACGGTCTCCGACCTGGTAGGAAGGAGCAGGCGCTCGTCTGCGATCAGCCTGGAATCTCTGGCGCTGCGCAGAGACCTCAAGGGACTTCTGGATCTGTACCCAAGAAGCACGTAGGACGGAAAGGTGATCCTCCACAGCCGGAATATCCTGGGGAGAGAATACCTCCGGTAACACGGCAGGTTGGAACCCATAATTGGCCATGAAGGGAGACGTCCCAGAGGAAGAGTTCACCGCCGTGTTCCTGGCAAACTCAGCCCAAGGCAGGAGGTCAACCCAATTGTCTTGGTGATCGGAGACATAGCAACGAAGGAATTGCTCCAAGGCCTGATTGGATCGTTCTGCGGCCCCATTGGACTGAGGGTGGTAGGCCGAGGAGAAGGAGAGATGAATCCCCAACTGGGAGCAAAAGGCGCGCCAGAACCTGGACACAAACTGACTCCCCCGATCCGACACAATCTCCTTAGGCAAACCGTGCAACCGGAAGACCTCCCTGGCAAAAATCGTGGCCAACTCTTGTGCAGAGGGTAACTTCTTGAGAGGAACACAGTGGCACATTTTGGAAAACCGATCCACAATCATGAGAATGACCGTATGGCCTCGGGATGCAGGGAGGTCCACAATGAAATCCATCCCCAGGTGTGACCATGGGCGCTCCCCGGTGGCTATGGGTTGCAGAAGGCCCAACGGAAGGTGCCGAGGGGACTTACTCTGGGCACAAACGGAGCATGCCGCTACATATGCGGCGATGTCGGAACGTAGGGAAGGCCACCAGAACAGACGTGAAACAGCCCAGGACAGCTGATTCTTTCCAGGATGCCCCGCGGTCTTGGAGTTATGGTAGGTTCGCAACAACCGAGTGCGCAACTCCTCAGGCACAAAACATCTGCCGTTGGGTCTCCCAGAGGGAGCACCAGATTGAGCCGCCAAAATCTGCTCACCCAGGGGAGAGGTCAGGCTGGTGCGAATGGCGGCCAGGATCTGATTCGGAGGTATGACCGAAGTCGGAATCGACTCCTCCCTGGACCGCTCGGAGTACTGCCGTGATAAGGCATCCGCCCTGATGTTCTTGGAACCGGGTAGGTAGGAGACCACGTAATTAAAACGTGACAAGAACAGAGCCCATCTGGCCTGACGTGGTGTCAATCTCTTGGCCTCAGAAAGGTAGGTCAGATTCTTGTGGTCCGTCAGGATGAGAACCGGAACCACCGAACCCTCGAGCAAGTGCCTCCATTCTTTAAGGGCCTGCACGATGGCCAATAACTCCCTGTCACCAATCTGATAGTTGCACTCCGCGGAAGACAGTTTCCGGGAGTAAAACCCACAAGGAAGCAGAGGACCCTCTGGTGTTCTACGCTGAGACAGAAGGGCGCCTACTCCCGTCTCAGACGCGTCCACCTCGAGGACAAAGGGCAACCCAGGGTTGGGATGCGACAGAATCGGAGCCGACACAAAGGCGGACTTTAGGGCCTCAAAAGCTCGGATGGCCTCGAGCGGCCAGACCTAGGAATTACTGCCCTTCCTGGTCAGATCCGTGAGAGGCTTGGCCAGCATGGAAAAGTCCCTGATGAACTTCCGATAATAATTGGCGAAGCCCAAAAAGCGCTGCAGGGAACGAAGACCACTGGGCTGGGGCCACTGTAAGACAGCCGAAACCTTCTCAGGATCCATGGAGAACCCCTCAGCGGAAATGATGTAACCTAAGAAGGTTACCCGGGGATCGGTGAAATTCGCATTTCTCAAGCTTACCGAACAGCTTGTTCTCTCGTAACCGTTGCAACACTCGTCTGACATCCAGAATGTGGGCCTCCATGGATTCAGAATATACCAAGATGTCATCCAAATAGACTACCACACACTGCTGCAACAGGTCACGGAAAACATCGTTGATGAATTCCTGAAAGACTGCGGGCGCATTGCACAACCCAAAGGGCATAACCAAGGATTCGTAATGACCGGTCCTGGTGTTAAACGCGGTCTTCCACTCATCGCCCGCCTTGATCCTTACCAGGTTATATGCCGCCCTCAGGTCGAGTTTGGTAAAGACCGTGGCCCCTTTAAGGCGATCGAACAGCTCGGAAATCAAGGGTATCGGGTAAGCGTTCTTGATCGTGATGCGATTGAGACCCCTGTAATCGATGCAAGGCCTCAACTCACCGCCCTTCTTTTTCACAAAGAAAAATCCAGCCCCTGCCGGGGACGAAGATTTGCGAATGTGTCCGCGTGAAAGCGCCTCCCTCACGTACTCCTCCATGGCCTCATTCTCCGCTACCGACAGTGGATAGACTTTGCCACGAGGAGGAACGGCACCAGATTGTAACTCTATGGCACAATCGTATGGGCGGTGCGGAGGTAGGGCAACCGCGCGCACCTTATCGAATACATCCCGGTACTCCTCGTATTCAGGAGGCAACAGAGAGTCCGAGGAAGTACACAGCAACTTGACAGACCCATGGATGCAACTAGCCCCACACTGCGGTGACCACGAGAGGATCTCGACCGATCTCCAATCGAAAGTCGGATTATGCTTCTGGAGCCAGGGGTACCCCAAGACCACCGAGTAGTGTGGAGACGAAATAACCTGGAGGCAGACCGACTCTCTGTGAACGGCACCAATGGCTATCCCCACTGGAAGGGTCTCATGAGTCACGTGTGGCGGCAGAAGGGGTCTGCCGTCTATCGCCTCAAGAGCCAGTGGGGAACCTCGAGCCTGCAGAGGAATGGAATTGGCGGCAGCGAACACACTATCAATGAACAAACCACCAGCACCAGAGTCCACCAACGCCTGGGTTGTCACCGAGCCCCCGACCCAGGAGAGGACAACAGTAATCAGTGGTTTGTCAACACGGGAAACTGGGGACGAGGAGACTCCACCCAAGATCTGCCCCCGACAGGATCTCAGGGTACGAGCGTTTCCCGGACGGTTCGGACATGCCAACCGAAAATGCCCACCGAGACCACAGTACATGCATCGGCCCTCGCGTCTCCGGAGTGCCCTCTCCCCCTCGGACAGGCGAGCAAACCCCAGCTGCATGGGTTCACCCCCAGACAAGTCATCCCCAGGAGGCGTGGGAGGAGAGGGAGGCACGGGTGGGACAGCAAACGTAGGCACCAATCTGTTAGAAGACCTCCGCAGGTTCTCCTTAAAGGAAGGTCTCTCCCTGAGTCTGGTGTCAATCAAAATCAGGAAAGAAATAAGAGACTCGAGCTCAACTGGTAGGTCCTTAGCTGCAACCTCATCCTTCAAGGCATCCGAGAGACCATGAGAGAAAGCAGCGACCAGAGCCTCATTATTCCAGCCCACCTCTGCTGCCAGGGTACGAAACTCAATGGCGTATTCAGCTACGGATCGTGAACCCTGTCTGATGGACATAAGGAGCTTCGCAGCAGAGGCAGCACGAGCCGGCACATCGAATACCTTCCGAAGAGAAGCAACAAAACCGGAAAACTCGGCAACCACCGGATTGTTGTTCTCCCATAAAGGGCTGGCCCAGGCCAAGGCCTTGTCCGAGAGCAGCGAGATCAAGAAGCCCACCTTTGATCTCTCAGTAGGAAAGGCATGTGGCAGCAACTCGAAATAAATGCCCACCTGGTTAAGGAAACCTCGGCACTGAGTTGGCTCTCCCCCAAAGCGCTGTGGAAGAGGGGCAGAACCGGTCATACCCCGAAACACCGCAGGCGCAACAACAGGTGTCGGGGTAGACTCTGGCGCAACAACCGGAGCGGCAGTAGGAGCGAGCCCAGGAGCGACAACCGACCCATCGGCAACGGGAGCGAAATGAGCCGTGCGTTCAAGCAGGGTTTGCAACGCCACAGCGAACCGACCCAACAGGTGATCCTGCTGATCAAGTCTGGCAACCAGCGTGGGTAGCGAGGATGGCCCTGTACCGTCAGAATTCATGGCTTGGTCCTAATGTCACGGAACCATGAACCAGACGTACAACAAGAGATAAGTGAAAATAAGAAGGCTTTATTGAAAATAAAGCTGTAAAGCAAAAGTCCAAACGGATGGTGAAACCGAGCAGAGTCTTTGCGAAGCCAGAGGTCAGGAACCAGAAGGGTAGTCAGACGAAGCCAGGATCAGGAACCAGCAGGGTAGTCAGACGAAGCCAGGATCAGGAACCAGCAGGGTAGTCAGACGAAGCCAGGATCAGGAACCAGCAGGGTAGTCAGACGAAGCCAGGATCAGGAACCAGAAGCAGCAGCAGTCTTAGAAGCATGTGAACACAAGAGGACCAAGCAAGGAACTGAAGCCACAGACCTCCTATATATATGAGCTAGGCATCCAGCTCCTCCCAGGGGAAGGAGGAGCCGCAGGGTGGAAGGCTACAAGAAACCCAGGACCCAAGATGGCCGCCAGCACATGTCAAACGAAGGAGAGCAGCAAGCAGGTAAGACCATGACAATTTCAACCCAGAACAAAAACTGTGCTTTGACGGACACTAAATAACTTGACCAGCTAAAGCAATAATGACAGATTTGGATGAATATAAATTTGAGGCCTATTTTTTAGGCGCTGGGTGACAGGTATACGTTTACACACAGAATTAGACTTGGAATTGCACAGTAGCGTGTGTGTGAAGTTATTGAGAATAACCCTATCTGCACCTTGAATCTTATATACCCTTTTAGGGATAGATTTAAAGTAGGCCTGATACAGCAGAAACCACTAATTTAGAGAATTGCAAAAATTGGGAATTGTCTTTCAACCCAGAACAAAAACTGTGCTTTGACGGACACTAAATAACTTGACCAGCTAAAGCAATAATGACAGATTTGGATGAAGATAAATTTGAGGCCTATTTTTTAGGCGCTGGGTGACAGGTATACGTTTACGGACAGAATTAGACTTGGAATTGCACAGTAGCGTGTGTGTGAAGTTATTGAGAATAACCCTATCTGCACCTTGAATCTTATATACCCTTTTAGGGATAGATTTAAAGTAGGCCTGATACAGCAGAAACCTCTAATTTAGAGAATTGCAAAATTGGGAATTGTATTTCAACCCAGAACAAAAACTGTGCTTTAACGGACACTAAATAACTTGACCAGCTACAGCAATAATGACAGATTTGGATGAATATAAATTTGAGGCCTATTTTTTAGGCGCTGGGTGA
Organism: Bufo bufo; assembly: GCF_905171765.1. Lineage (NCBI taxonomy): Eukaryota > Metazoa > Chordata > Amphibia > Anura > Bufonidae > Bufo > Bufo bufo. Next base: position 745,903,825 of record NC_053390.1, on the reverse strand, counting down.
CAGGTATACGTTTACACACAGAATTAGACTTGGAATTGCACAGTAGCGTGTGTGTGAAATTATTGAGAATAACCCTTTCTGCACCTTAAGTCTTATATACCCTTTTAGGGATAGATTTAAAGTAGGCCTGATACAGCAGAAACCACTAAATTAGAGAATTGCAAAATTGGGAATTGTATTTCAACCCAGAACAAAAACTGTGCTTTGACGGACACTAAATAACTTGACCAGCTAAAGCAATAATGACAGATTTGGATGAATATAAATTTGAGGCCGATTTTTTAGGCGCTGGGTGACAGGTATACGTTTACGGACAGAATTAGACTTGGAATTGCACAGTAGCGTGTGTGTGAAGATATTGAGAATAACCCTATCTGCACCTTGAATCTTATATACCATTTTAGGGAAAGATTTTAAGTAGGCCTGATACAGCAGAAACCACTAATTTAGAGAATTGCAAAATTGGGAATTGTATTTTAACCCAGAACAAAAACTGTGCTTTGACAGACACTAAATAACTTGACCAGCTACAGCAATAATGACAGATTTAGATGAATATAAATTTGAGGCCTATTTTTTAAGTGCTGGGTGACAGGTATACGTTTACGGACAGAATTAGACTTGGAATTGCACAGTAGCGTGTGTGTGAAGTTATTGAGAATAACCCTATCTGCACCTTGAATCTTTTATACCCTTTTAGGGATAGATTTAAAGTAGGCCTGATACAGCAGAAACCACTAATTTAGAGAATTGCAAAATTGGGAATTGTATTTCAACCCAGAACAAAAACTGTGCTTTGACGGACACTAAATAACTTGACCAGCTAAAGCAATAATGACAGATTTGGATGAATATAAATTTGAGGCCTATTTTTTAGGCGCTGGGTGACAGGTATACGTTTACACACAGAATTAGACTTGGAATTGCACAGTAGCGTGTGTGTGAAGTTATTGAGAATGACCCTATCAGCACCTTGAATCTAATATACCCTTTTAGGGATAGATTTAAATAACCACACTATAGATGGTTAAATGGACTTGTTGGCAGCTTGCCCCTGATGTAGGATATAGCCAAAAAATAACCACACTATTGATGGTTAAATGGACTTGGTGGCAGCTTGCCCCTGATGTAGGATATAGCCAAAAAATAACCACACTATTGATGGTTAAATGGACTTGGTGGCAGCTTGCTCCTGATGTAGGATATAGCCAAAAAATAACCACACTATTGATGGTTAAATGGACTTGGTGGCAGCTTGTGCTGGCGCACCACAAGCCACAAAATGGCCGCCGATCACCCCAGAAAAAAGTGACTGAAAAACGCTCTGGGCAGCCTAAAAACAGTGAGCAATTGAATAGCAGCAGTTCAATGATCCACAGCTGTAGATCGATCACTGTCTTAAGTGTTTTGGAGGAGTTAATCACTGCCTAATCTCGCCCTAACTTCGCAGCTGCAACCTCTCCCTACACTTGTAACAGCAGAGTGACGTGCAGCGCTACGTGACCCAAGCTTATATAGAGGCTGGGTCACATGCTGCACTGGCCAATCACAGCCATTCCAATAGTAGGCATGGCTGTGATGGCCTCTTGGGGCAAGTAGTATGACGCTTGTTGATTGGCTGCTTTGCAGCCTTTCAAAAAGCACCAAGAAAGCGCCGAACACCGAACCCGAACCCGTACTTTTACGAAAATGTTCGGGTTCGGGTCCGTGTCACGGACACCCTAAAATTCGGTGCGAACCCTAACTATACAGTTCGGGTTCGCTCATCGCTATACATTATGCGGTCACTGAATAACAATTTTACTGTAGCCCACTTTTTTTTTCACTTTTTTGGGGGGCAACTGGTATATCACACCAGTTGAAATTATTTGTTCCAATGTCGTTTGTCACTCTTTGTAGCTGAGGTAATGCAGCTAAACCGCAAGCAAATGCTGCACTACCCAATTGCCCTATATAGAAAGTATATTATTGGTATATAACACCCCTGCTTCAATCAGTTTTTTGGGTGGTCAACTGGTATATCACACCAGTAGAAATCATTTGTTCAAATAGCGTTTGGCACTCTGTGTAGCTGCGGTATCGTAGCAGAACCGCACACAACTGCTGCACAATTCAAATGTACCATAATATACTTTCTATGTTACAAAGTATATTATAAGTATATTACACACCTCAGTAAGTCACACCTATCGATATCAGTCCTTAAAATGACTTTTATGGCCCTATTAGGGTTTGGTGTCCCTAACAGCCTGTCCCTGCTCCACACAGCAACCTCTTCCTACACTGGCAAAAGACTGAATGTAAAATGGCGGCCAGATCAGGTTTATTTATAAGGTAGGGGGTATGTCCATGTGCTGAAATGTCTCAATTGGCTGTCCTGTACTACCTGATGGATGTGTCATGGGTCAAAGTTCTTCACAATGTAAAATAATATGGCGCAGGCGGACATCGCCATATGTTCGCCCGTTCAGCGAATCGCGAACGAGCAAAGTTCGCTGCGAAACGACCGCCGGGCAAACCGCAAGGCGATCTCTAGTCAGTTTTACCACATAATGCACGCCGTAAATAAAAGAAAACATAAACTGTGGCAAAATTTTGTTATTTTTTTCCAATTTAACCACCTTCAGAATCTGTTTCCCACTTCTCAGTACATTCTATGCAATATTAAATGGTGGCGTTGGAAAGTACAATTGGTCCTACAAAAAATAACCATTCATACGACTATGTGAACAGACAAATTAAAAAGTTATGGCTCTGGGAATGCGAGAAGCAAAAAGCGAAAAAGCAAAGTAAAAAAAAACTTCCGTCACTAGTGGGGTACCACAGAGATCAATATTGGGCCTATTCTATCCAATATTTTTTATTATTTAAGGCTTTCCTAGTAGATGACGCTAAACTGTGTAAAGTAATTAACAAGGAAGAGGACAGTATACTGCTACAGATGGATCTGCCTAGATTGGAGGCTTGGGCAGTGAAGTGGCAGATGAGGTTTAACACTGACAAATATAATGTATGTGGCCGTGGTCGTGGTGCTGCTGGTGTTGGTGGAGCTCCTGCTACAAGGACAGGAAGTTGTCGATCTGTGCCAGCTACGCACCCAAATGAAACACCTTCCTCTGATGCATCCTTTGATGTAATTTTGTAGGCCCAAATACTGCTTTACAAAAGGTGAGGCCAGAACAATTAGAGGCGGTATTAGATTGATGGCTGACAGTGCCTCCAGTTCCTGGACATTGTCTTCTGCCCGGTCCCCTGCTGAAATCGGAGAGTTGGCACCAGCGGCCTATGGCCATCTGTCTTCCACCTCAACCTCTTGCACATCAGCCAAGCAGTCTGAGCTCCAAGTCATGCTGCAGTCACTTATGCTTTCTAATCACTCTGCTGGCGGGGTTCCGTGGGCCATCTACCTAGCCCTGTCCCAGAAATGGAAGAGATTGGGTCAAGTTCTGATAAAGTTTGGGTGCTCGAACCAAACTTTGAACCAAAGCTTCCTACAGCAATATAGAAAAGTGTTCTTTACTGTAAGAGCGGTGAGTCTATAAAGCTCCCTGCTGGAAGAGATGGTGATGGAGAACTCACTAAAAGAGTTCAAGATGGGCTTGGATATATTTCTTGAGTGTAAAATGACACGCAATAGTTACTAGAATTCTGGAGAAGGGTCGTTGAGCAAGGGCAGGGATGCTCAACCTGCTCTTGCAAAAATACAACTTCCATCATACTTGGACATCCTAAAGCTATTAGGATATGCTGGGATTTGTAGTTTTGCAACAGCTGGAAGGCCGCAGGTTGGGCATTTCTGATCTAGTAAGTTATTTGGACTGCCTGATTGGAGTCTGGAACGATTTTTTCCTACTAAAATAGGGAAAATTGGCTTCTTCCTCGTGAGCTTTTTCTCTTTCCTCTGGGTCAACTTTGCAGGATAATATGCTGAACTGGATTTACAAATATCTTTTTTCAACCTTACAAACTATATTATGTTACCATGATTCTGCCTAGGATCTGATAGTGCCTATGACTTGTCCAATGACATTATAGCAATAGTCCCTTATGACTAACTGAGTCTGACTGCAAAGGACTAAGGACAAGGCCACCAGATTGGGGTCATGTGCTTTTTCTGCTTCAACTTCTCATCCTCCATGTATTCTGACAAGCAAAATGTTGGATGCCATTTTGATTGATATGTGCTGGACAAATCCCCAAAATTCTCAGATTCACTGGAAACCAAAGTTTTTGGGAAATTCATAACAAATTTAATGTTTAGAATCAATTCGCTCATCTGTAGTACTGAATATTATTTTTTTGTCTCACCCCATTATGCTATCCATTTTGCACTATTTTATTTTAGTGAACCCACACACTTGCTTTTTCCCCATTCATTTCTATCTTGCTACTTCAGATGTCCATTTTACTCTCATGTTGTCTACCATTTTTTTTTTAATCTTCTATCATTTGAATTGAACCATAGTAAAAATTTCAATAATTATAATAATGACATGTGATATTCTAGGTATACTAGAGTTATTTTCTTTACTGTATGAGCAGTAGGTGCCTAATCTAGTGAAGAAGATATAAGCATGCTAGTCATTTATAATACATTACACTGAGATTGAAATCTTCAAATCATAACTATTCCATGCTGAGTGCTAGGTTTGTAGATTCATAGAAAGACAAGCCAGATGCACTAATAATTCTTTCACCTTTGAAATCCTAGGAACATAACAATGTCAAATTTTAAAGAAAGAAAAATTATACAGTCAGGAGCATATCTATAGCCAGAGCACTTGTTATGGAGCCTACAGTTGGGGGGGGGGGGGGGGGGGGGGGGCTATGAATTATAGTTACACTTCTGTATACAGTCTATGTACTTTATGTATTATATTTTACTTTTCTTTAATTAGATGTACAATAAGTCTGTAGAAGAGAAATAACAAAGTAATACTAATATTGTCAAACTTAGACCAGGCATTCTAAAACCACACCAGATTTATCAAAGTAGCTGATGCTGGATGCTAAATCGGCCGCACCCCAAGCATGTCTAGTCTGTTATGGCCACCTATTGGGTGGCCTGCATTATACCAGAATTGAGTACCTGAATTTTAGCTCATTGCTTCGCATATAAAACCAGGCCCCCTAGCCAAACCAGGCCACCAAGCCAACTAAGTCACAACCACTTTCCCTAGCCTTATTGGCCAAGCCAAAATCAGTGTCAAATAGCCTCTGTGCCACAATTCTGGCTCAACAAGTGACAGTACAAAATGAACAGAAAACCCTTAATTTTCTTTTAAATATTCCACTCTCCGGCTCCATCCCTACAGATGCCACTGCTCTAGTACCCCTGGGAACTGGAGCAAATGGCATTCCTTTATCAAATGTCACTCAATTACTGGCCTCAATGGTTATGTGTATATGAACGTCACATGACTGCTGAGGCAAGTGATTGACAGGACTGGTCATGTGAATGATGGACATGACATCATTCCTGCAGGAACAGCGGGATCAGAGCAGTGGAATTGAAGCAGCATGACATTTAAACGTTAAATATGGTTATTTGTTATATATATATATACAGTACAGACCAAAGGTTTGGACACACCTTCTCATTCAAAGAGTTTTCTTTATTTTCATGACTATGAAGGTATCAAAACTATGAATTAACACATGTGGAATTATATACATAACAAACAAGTGTGAAACAACTGAAAATATGTCATATTCTAGGTTCTTCAAAGTAGCCACCTTTTGCTTTGATTACTGCTTTGCACACTCTTGGCATTCTCTTGATGAGCTTCAAGAGGTAGTCCCCTGAAATGGTCTTCCAACAGTCTTGAAGGAGTTCCCAGAGATGCTTAGCACTTGTTGGCCCTTTTGCCTTCACTCTGCGGTCCAGATCACCCCAAACCATCTCGATTGGGTTCAGGTCCGGTGACTGTGGAGGCCAGGTCATCTGGCGCAGCACCCCATCACTCTCCTTCATGGTCAAATAGCCCTTACTTTCAAAGTTTTCCCAATTTTTCGGCTGACTGACTGACCTTCATTTCTTAAAGTAATGATGGCCACTCGTTTTTCTTTACTTAGCTGCTTTTTTCTTGCCATAATACAAATTCTAACAGTCTATTCAGTAGGACTATCAGCTGTGTATCCACCTGACTTCTCCTCAACGCAACTGATGGTCCCAACCCCATTTATAAGGCAAGAAATCCCACTTATTAAACCTGACAGGGCACACCTGTGAAGTGAAAACCATTTCAGGGGACTACCTCTTGAAGCTCATCAAGAGAATGCCAAGAGTGTATAAAGCAGTAATCAAAGCAAAAGGTGGCTACTTTGAAGAACCTAGAATATGACATATTTTCAGTTGTTTCACACTTGTTTGTTATGTATATAATTCCACATGTGTTAATTCATAGTTTTGATGCCATGAAAATGTCATGAAAATAAAGAAAACTCTTTGAATGAGAAGGTGTGTCCAAACTTTTGGTCTGTACTGTATATATATATATATATATATATATATAAAATTTCTTATATAATCTTATATATATATATATATATATATATATATATGAGTTTCTGTCTGCCTGTCTGTTCTTTATGTGCGACCAAACAACTGGACCGATCTTCACCAAATTTGGCACACAGGTACATCAGGTGTCTGGGAAGGTTTTAGACTGGGTCTTCGCTCTCTTTTTTTCTTTTCTGTTTAAAGGGGCTGGCACTGTGGAGGTCACTGTTTTTAAAGGGGCGGGCACACTAGAGGTCACTGTTATTAAAAGGGACGGGCACTGTGGAGGTCACTGTTATTAAAGGGGCGGGCACTGTGGAGGTCACTGTTATTAAATGGGCGGGCACTGTGGAGGTCACTGTTATTAAAGGGGCGGGCGCTATGAAAATCACTGGTAAAGGGGCAGTAAATGTGAAAGTCACTGTTAAAGGGGTGGTCACTGTTAAAGGGGAACTCACTGTGAAAGTCACTGTTAAAGGGGCGGTCACTGTGAAAGTCACTGTTAAAGGGGCAGTCACTGTGAAAGTCACTGTTAACCCCTTAAGGACACAGCCTTATTTCACCTTAAAGTATAACTGTCATATATTTTTTTTTTTTTATGTATTGGATTGTGGTGATTAATATCTCCTTGGTGGCCCTATTTCAACTTATTGCTGTGTATTCAATTACCCCTTAATTCCACAATTTTGTTCCCTGTACTGCCTACTTTTACCTGTGCTTAAAATAGTGTTGCTAGGCATGGTCCGTCTATCTGTTGAAGGACGGAGGACGCAGAAGCAGGCTGCGTGCAAGGTCAGATTACTGACAGCCAGGGACTGTAAGTAAATGATTAAAGCCAGGTCCTCCCCAGCAGCTGATAACAGTGCCTGGGCTGTGTGCACTTCTCCCTGTCCCTGCGCTTGGCAGACGCTCCCTCACTTAGCAGAGCTGGAGAAGGCAGAGTTGAACCAGCGCACAACAGGGAAGGGAGATCTGCCATCTGCTCAGTGTATAAATGAAAGCAACATGTGGTAAGAGGACCCCTTTGTGCTGCAGGAGATTAACCCTTTAGGGGGGAGGGCTCTGGTTACTGACACTTTTGGGGGGCTATTGTTACTGGCTAGTGAGGGCAGGGGGGATTAGCCTCAGGGTGAGGGCAGTGGCGGCCATCTTAACTCAATAGTGAAATTGCAGTTTTAGGCAGACTGGTTGCTAAGGGCTGAATCTTATTAAATATGGGGTAAGTCAGTCTAATAGTAACTGATTCTGGAATATCATGTTATTAGTAACTACATATATGAAAATTGAAATTAGGGTCTAAGTGTGACAGTTATCCTTTAAGGACCAGGCAATTTTTTGCAAATCTGACCAGTGTCACTTTATGTGGTGATAACTTTAAAACGCTTTTACTTATCCAGGCCATTCTGAGATTGTTTTTTTTGTCACATATTGTACTTCATAACACTGGTAAAATGAAGTAAAAAAAAAATCTTTTTTATTTATAATTTTGCAAGTTTCAATTTCTCTAACTTCTATAAGGCCTCATGCACACGACCGTTTTTTTTTTAAGGTCTGCAAAAACGGGGTCCGTAGGTCCGTGATCCGTGACCGTTTTCGTCCGTGGGTCTTCCTTGATTTTTGGAGGATCCGCGGACATGAAAAAAAAGTCGTTTTGGTGTCCGCCTGGCCGTGCGGACCCAAACGGATCCGTCCTGACTTACAATGCAAGTCAATGGGGACGGATCCGTTTGACGTTGACACAATATGGTGCAATTGCAAACGGATCCGTCCCCCATTGACTTTCAATGTAAAGTCAGGAGTCCCTATTATACCATCGGATCAGAGTTTTCTCCAGTCCGATGGTATATTTTAACTTGAAGCGTCCCCATCACCATGGGAACGCCTCTATGTTAGAATATACTGTCGGATATGAGTTAGATCGTGAAACTCAGATCCGACAGTATATTCTAACACAGAGGCGTTCCCATGGTGATGGGGACGCTTCAAATTAGAATATACTAAGAACTGTGTACATGACTGCCCCCTGCTGCCTGGCAGCACCCGATCTCTTACAGGGGGCTGTGATCCGCACAATTAACCCCTCAGGTGCCGCACCTGAGGGGGGTTAATTGTGCGTATCATAGTCCCCTGTAAGAGATCAGGGGCTGCCAGGCAGCAGGGGGCAGAACCCCCTCGGCCCCTCCTCCCTCCCTCTATTGTATTAATTTCATTGGTGGCCAGTGTGCGGCCCCTCCCTTCCTCTATTGTATTATTTTCATTGGTGGCCAGTGTGCGCCCCCCCGGCCCCCCCTCCCTCCCTCTATTGTATTATTTTCATTGGTGGCACAGTGTGCGGCAGCCCCCCCGCCCCCCTTCTCTCCCTCTATTGTATTATTTTCATTGGTGGCACAGTGTGCGGCCTCCCCTCTCACCCCCCCGATCATTATTGGCAGCGGAGAGTTCCAATCGGAGTCCCAGTTTAATCGCTGGGGCTCCGATCGGTAACCATGGCAACCAGGACGCTACTGCAGTCCTGGTTGGCATGGTTACTTAGCAATATTAGAAGCATCATACTTACCTGCTGCGCTGTCTGTGACCGGCCGGGAGCTCCTCCTACTGGTAAGTGACAGGTCTGTGCGGCACATTGCTTAATGATCTGTCACTTACCAGTAGGAGGAGCTCCCGGCCGGTCACAGACAGCGCAGCAGGTAAGTAAGATGCTTCTAATATTGCTAAGTAACCATGGCAACCAGGACTGCAGTAGCGTCCTGGTTGCCATGGTTACCGATCAGAGCCCCAGCGATTAAACTGGGACTCCGATCAGAACTCTCCGCTGCCACCAGTCCTGGACCGCAGGGATCAGAAACTTGCATAAGCACTACAAACCGCAGGTCTGAATTGACCTGTGGTTTGTTGCGATCGGCAATGCGGGGGGGTCACAGAACCCCTCTAGGCATTTTCACAGGGTGCCTGCTGAATGATTTCAACAGGCACCTCGTTCTGATCACTGCCGGCCGTGGTACCATCGCCCTTGCCTCCTCCTCCTGTTCTAGTCGAGGGAAACTTGGAGTTCGAGATCTCCAGGATTCTCGACTCGAGAGTTCTGCGGGGTTCCCTCCAGTATCTGGTGCACTGGAGGGGATACGGTCCTGAGGAGAGGATGTGGGTTCCAGCGTCAGATATCAACGCCAGCCGACTGGTGAGGGCCTTTCATAGGTCCCATCCGGATAAGGTTGGTCCAGGGTGTACGGAGGTCACCCGTAGAAGGGGGGGTACTGTCATGCCCCACTCTGACGATGTGCGGAGGTCGGCCAGGATTGAAGCACGAGTTTAGTATTTGTTTTGGTGCCGTGCTGAATCCGCCTCCCATCAGGTGCACTGGGTGGAGTCATTAGTTTAAATGATCTCCAGCTAAGTGCTCTGAGCGGATTATACTGATCATTTTGGTCTGGGAAGTTTGGAGGGAAGGTTGGCTGTCAGTTCCTACTCTCAGAAGATAAGTGTCATTTCTACTTTGGTTGTTTGTGTCATCTATCCCATGCAGGTTCTGTGCGAGCAGGCTGCTCCTATCTGCCCACTTCACCATCTCAGGGAGTTCAGGGTTTTCTCAGTCCAGGCTGGAGGACACAGCACACCTACCTTCAAGGTCTGTCTGTGGGCTGAGCAGTGCAGGGAAAGAGGTCAGGGATAAACTAGGAGGCGACCCTTCCCCTGTCTCTCGTCCAGAGCCTGGTTGGTGTGTCATCTTTTATACTGAGTGCACGTCCGCCGTGACATCTTCTCCTCATCCTACTCCATCCTCCGTCTCCTCCTCGGCTGACTCCACTTTTCCACTGCTACCGCCTCTTCCGCTGCACCCCCCCAGCTACCCAGAACCTATTCGACGTGCCAGGTGAGATGTTGCCATGCTGTGCTGCGGCTGTTGTGCCTAGAAGCCAAGAGCCACACCGGACCTACACTCCTTTCTGCTCTGCGGTCACAGGTCGATCAGTGGCTTAACCCGCTTAATTTGACAGTTGGTAAAGTGGTGCGCGACAACGGTGCCGATCTACTGAGCACGCTGAAATAGGGCAAAATGACACATGTGCATGGCACGTCCTGAACTTAGTCGCTCAGCGATTCGTTGCCAGATACCCCGGAGTCCAGGATGTCTTGCGGCAGGCCAGAAAAATCTCTGGCCATCTTAGAAGATCTTACATGGCCATGGCTCGCCTTGCTGACATTCAGCAGCGACACTACTTTCCCATCAGATGTCAGATTTTTGACGTGCTGGAACTCAACCTTCTATACACTTGATGGGCTGCTCCAACAGAAACGTGCCGTTAACTACTACCTGTACGAACTCTGCGGCAGGACAGGTTCTGGGGAGCTTGTTTTTTTTTTCACTGCGCCAGTGGCTGCTAATGCGCGACACATGCAGACTTCTGTGGCCATTTGATGAAATCACCAAACTGGTCAGTCGCAGCCAGGGCGCCATCAGTGACATCGTACCTTACGCCTTCTTTCTGGAGCGTGCATTGCGTTGTGTCATTGATCAAGCTGTCGAGGAGCAAGAGCAGGAAGATGAGGAAGTCGCAATGCTGAATTAATTCCCAGAGGGGCTACTCCATCTGAGACAAGTCAGCAGGAGTCTAAAGAGGAGTCATAGGAGGATAGTGCCGGGGTGGAGGAGGAGCAAGAAGAACAGGCTTTAAACTTTTCTGGGATCCCTGGTGTTGTCCGTAGATGGAGGGAGGAGACCGAGGACGACATTCTCCTGGGCGATTTAGTAGGAGGCAGTGCTCCAGTATTTAAAAAAGGGACCCACATATAAAAATCATAAAGGGCAAGGACCAGTACTGGGTGGCAACGTACTAAGACCCCCGGTACAAACACAAAATGGTGGACATGTTACTGGCATCACAGAGAGCTGTCAGAATGCAGAATTTCAAGGCCTTGCTCCTAGAGATGCTGCATTCTGCTGTTGCGGGCGCTGGCAGAGGAATTTCCACCCACAGAGAAACAGTTGCCGGTACCAATCCTACCGAGCATGCAAGAAAAGGACGGTTTGAAGATGTGTTGCTCATTTCGGATATGAGATCATTCTTGCAGCCAACCCATCAACAGCCGCCCTCCAGATGCAGCATCAGGGAACCCCTAGACCGACAGGTGTCCGACTACATCGGGTTAATGGCGGATGTGGACGCTCAGCACAGCAGGGGTGATCGTGACCGATAATCGCACTCGCCTAGCTCACGACAGTGTGGACACTGAATGAGGCATGGATCTCGGAGGAATTCAACACCTCTGACAACCACATTTAATTGAATTTCACCTATTACCATTGGGTTTTTTTTCAAGAGGGGGGATTTCGTTAGTCATGTTTTTAATCCAATTTTATATTTTTAGTTCTTTTAAACATATGTATTTGACATATATTTGTACTGGCCTGCAGTAAAATTGATATCCAATGACCGTTTAATCTACCTCCAGCCACATAATCACTTGATGTTTTCTGTCGGGTGAATGCCTAATGTTTAGGGCCTGTACTCCACTGGCCTGCAGTAACATTGATATCCAATGACCATCTAATATACCACCAGACACATAATGACTTGATCTTTTCTGTACGATAAATGCATACATTTTGGGGCCTGTAATCTAACTGGCCAACAGTAAAATTGTTAAACGGTGACCGCCTAATGTACCTCCATCCACACAATCACTTGTTTTTTTCTGTACGGTTAATGCCTAATGTTTGGGGCCTATACTCCACTGGCCTGCAGTAAAATTGATATCCAATGACCGTCTAATATACCTCCCGCCACATAATTAATTGTTCTTTTCTGTACGTTGAATGCATAATTTCTGGGGTCTTTGATGTAACTGGCCAACAGTAAAATCGATATCCAATGACTGTCTAATATACCTCCAGCCACATAATCACTTGATCATTTGTGTACAATGAATGCATAATTTTTGGGGCCTGTAATCTAACTGGCCAACAGTAAAATTGTTATACGGTGACCGCCTAATGTACCTCCAGCCACATTATCAATTGTTCTTTTCTGTACGGTAAATGCATAATTTTTGGGGCCTGTAGTCCACTGGCCTGCAGTAAAATCGATATCCAATGACCGTCTAATATACCTCCAGCCACATAATCACTTGATCATTTGTGTACGATGAATGCATCATTTTTGGGGCCTGTAATCTAACTGGCCAGCAGTAAAATTGTTATACGGTGACCGCCTAATGTACCTCCCGCCACATAATTAATTGTTCTTTTCTGTACGTTGAATGCATAATTTCTGGGGTCTTTGATGTAACTGGCCAACAGTAAAATCGATATCCAATGACTGTCTAATATACCTCCAGCCACATAATCACTTGATCATTTGTGTACAATGAATGCATAATTTTTGGGGCCTGTAATCTAACTGGCCAACAGTAAAATTGTTATACGGTGACCGCCTAATGTACCTCCAGCCACATTATCAATTGTTCTTTTCTGTACGTTGAATGAATAATTTTTGGGTCCTGTATTCCACTGGCCTGCAATAAAATTGATATCCAATGACCGTCTAATATACCTCCAGCCACATAATCACTTGATGTTTTCTGTCCGGTGAATGCCTAATGTTTAGGGCCTGTTCTCCCGTGGCCTAAAATAAAAAAATTTCTAGGCTCCGGCTTTTTTGTGAGTTTCCCTTTAAGACGCATAAAAATGTCCCCTGATTAAAATACATATTTTTTGGGGAATTTTTGCCATTGACCCCCCTCTGGTATATCACTGTCCATGTTGTGGGACGATTTGTGCACTTCTAGTAAGTATTTGGTGGCTGCAAATATGACCTGAAGGTTTTTCAGGTTCGCCTGCCATTAAAGTGAATGGGGCCCGCCGCGAACTTGCGGTTCACGAACATTTGATCGCGTTTGCGCGATCGCCTTCACGAATTGTCCCGGCCGATGTTAGTCCATCACTAGGCATAACTACTGTGACAGGAACAAAGGTGGGCATAACTGCTGTGAGGGGCCACAAGGTCGGCTTCATTTCTGTGAGGGGCCACAATGTGGGCAGTAGTACTGTGTGGTAGCACTTAGGGGAAATGTCCTAGATTACCCTGCTATACATTGGCATGGCTCAGTCTTACAGGCCACCACAGCGCCTACTGCTGGTGATTTCACAGGGGCAGTCACCATCCCTTCCTTATGTGATTATTTTTTTTTCTCTCTCACCACAGGGACCTTGTTCTGGATCCATTGGACATCACGCCGACACCAGCGACACCCTGGACGAGGTAGGACCAGATTTTATTAATTAGGACTGGGTGAGTGTAGCCAGGCTTTGGGCTTAGTGTAAAAAAAAAAAGTTTGCCGCCTCTTTGTATGAATTGGGAAGGGGGGTCCCAATCCAAAGTTTTCACCGGGGCCCATAACACTCTAGTTACGCCACTGGTTAAGGGGGCTGGTTATTGTGGAATTTACTGTTAAGGAGATGAGGTACTGTGGAGGTCACTTACAAAGGGGCGGGTGATGTGAAGGTCACTGTTGAAGGGGCGGATGCTGTGGAGGTCACTGTTAAAAGGACGGGCACTGTGGAGGTTACTGTTAAAGGGGCTGGGGACTGTGGAGGTCACAATTAAAGGGGCATCCGCAGTGGGGGTCACGTTTAAGGCAGCGGGGTACTTTGGCAGTCACTCTTTAAAAGGGTGGGTTATTGTGGAAATCACTGTTAAGGAGACGGGGTACTGTGGAGGTCACTAATAAATGGGCAACCGCTATGAAGGGCACTGTTAAAGGGGCATTTGCTTTGGATGTTACTGTTAAGGGGGCAAGCCGCTGTGTAGGTCACTGTTAAAGAGATGGGCAGGGTGGAGGTCACTGTTAAGGAGGCAGGGGATTGTGGAGGTCACTTTTAAAGGGACATCTGCTGTGGAGGTCACTGTTAAAGGGGCGGGCAGTGTGGAGGTTACTATTAAGGAGCGGGGCACTGTGGATGTCACTGTTAAGGGGGCGGGTACTTTGCAGATCAGTGTTAAAGGGATGGGATGCTGTGGAGGTCACTATTAAGGGAGTGAAGTACTGTGACAGTCACTGTTAAAGGGGCGGGTGCTGTGGAGGTCTCTGTTAAGAGGGCAGGGAACGATGGAGATCACAGTTAAGGGGACGGTCCACTTTGCAGGTCTTTGTTAAGGGACTGGGTGCTGTATAGGTCACTGTTAAGGGCGTGGGGTGTTGTGGAGGTCACATTTTTAGGGAACAGTGCGCTGGGGAGGTCACTGTTAAGGGAACAGGTTATTGTGGAAATCCCTGTTAAGGATAGAGGGTACTGTGGAGGTCACTAATAAAGGCGCAGCCATTATGGAGGTCACTGTTAAAGAGGGGGGCACTGTGGAGGTTACTGTTAAAGGGGCGGGAACTGTGAAGGTCACTATTAAGGGGCAGGGGACTGTGGAGGCCATTTTAAAAGGGGCAGCTGCTGTGGAAGTCACTGTTTAATAGTGGGGTGCTGTGGAGGTCACTGTAAAGGGAGCAGGGTATTGTGAAAGTCACTGTTAAAGAGGTGGGATGCTGTAGAGGTCACTGTGATGGAAAACACTGTGGATATCATTTAACCTCACACACAAACATTAAATTAAATACATTAAATATACCCATGTGAAGCGGGGTCCTTCTGCTGATATATATACAGTTGCAAGAAAAAGTATGTGAACCCTTTGGAATGATATGGATTTCTGCACAAATTGGTCATAAAATGTGATCTGATCTTCATCTAAGTCACAACAATAGACAATCACAGTCTGCTTAAACTAATAACACACAAAGAATTAAATGTTACCATGTTTTTATTGAACACACCATGTAAACATTCACAGTGCAGGTGGAAAAAGTATGTGAACCCTTGGAGTTAATAACTGGTTGAACCTCCTTTGGCAGCAATAACTTCAACCAAACGTTTCCTGTAGTTGCAGATCAGACGTGCACAACGGTCAGGAGTAATTCTTGACCATTCCTCTTTATAGAACTGTTTCAGTTCAGCAATATTCTTGGGATGTCTGGTATGAATCGCTTTCTTGAGGTCATGCCACAGCATCTCAATCGGGTTGAGGTCAGGACTCTGACTGGGCCACTCCAGAAGGCGTATTTTCTTCTGTTTAAGCCATTCTGTTGTTGATTTACTTCTATGCTTTGGGTCGTTGTCCTGTTGCATCTTCTCTTGAGCTTCAGTTGGTGGACAGATAGCCTTAAGTTCTCCTGCAAAATGTCTTGATAAACTTGGGAATTCATTTTTACTTCGATGATAGCAATCCGTCCAGGCCCTGACACCACCATACTTCATAGTTGGGATGAGGTTTTGATGTTGGTGTGCTGTGCCTCTTTTTCTCCACACATAGTGTTGTGTGTTTCTTCCAAACAACTCAACTTTGGTTTCATCTGTCCACAGAATATTTTGCCAGTACTGCTGTGGAACATCCAGGTGCTCTTGTGCAAACTGTAAACGTGCAGCAATGTTTTTTTTTGGACAGCAGTGGCTTCCTCTGTGGTATCCTCCCATGAAATCCATTCTTGTTTAGTGTTTTATGTATCATAGATTCGCTAACAGGGATGTTAGCATATGCCAGAGACTTTTGTAAGTCTTTTGCTGACACTCTAGGATTCTTCTTCACCTCATTGAGCAGTCTGCGCTGTGCTCTTGCAGTCATCTTTACAGGACAGCCACTCCTAGGGAGAGTAGCAGTAGTGCTGAACTTTCTCCATTTATAGACAATTTGTCTTACTGTGGACTGATGAACAGCAAGGCTTTTGGAGATACTTTTATAACCCTTTCTAGCTTTATGCAAGTCAACAATTCTTAATCATAGGTCTTCTGAGAGCTCTTTTGTGCGATGCATCATTCACATCAGGCAATGCTTCTTGTGAAAAGCAAACCGAGAACTGGTGTGTGTTTTTTATAGGGCAGGGCAGCTGTAACCAACACCTCCAATCACATCTGATTGATTGGACTCCAGTTGGCTGACACCTCACTCCAATTAGCTCTTGAAGATGTCATTAGTCTAGGGGTTCACATACTTTTTCCACCTGAACTGTGATTGTTTACATGGTGTGTTCAATAAAAATATGGTAACATTAAATTATTTGTGTGTTATTAGTTTAAGCAGACTGTGATTGTCTATTTTACGTGACTTAGATGAATATCAGATCACATTTTATGACCAAATCCATATCATTCCAAAGGGTTCACATACATTTTCTTGCAACTGTATATATATATATATATATATATATATATATATAGTTGTTTACTGCATTTAATTAAAATTGTTAAAAATAATATCCCTTATATGTAATACAGTCAGGTCCATAAATATTGGGACATTGACAGAATTGTAACATTTTTGGCTCTATACACCACCACAATGGATTTGAAATGAAACGAACAAGATGTGCTTTACCTGCAGACTGTCGGCTTTAATTTGAAGGTATTTACATCCAAATCAGGTGAAGGGTGAAGGAATTACAACAGTTTGCATATGTGCCTCCCACTTGTTAAGGGACCAAAAGTAATGGGACAATTGGCTTCTCAGCTGTTCCATGGCCAGGTGTGTGTTATTCCCTCATTATCCCAATTACTATGAGCAGATAATAGGTCCAGAGTTAATTTCAAGTGTGCTATTTGCATTTGGAATCTGTTGCTGTCAACTCTCAAGATGAGATCCAAAGAGCTGTCACTATCAGTGAAGCAAGCCATCATTAGGCTGAAAAAGCAAAACAAACCCATCAGAGAGATAGCAAAAACAACTGTTTGGAACATTCTTAAAAAGAAGGAACGCAATGGTGAGCTCAGCAACACCAAAAGACCCAGACGACCATGGAAAACAACTGTGGTGGATGACCGAAGAATTCTTTCCCTGGTGAAGAAAACACCGTTCACAACAGTTGGCCAGATCAAGAACACTCTCCAGGAGGTAGGTGTATGTGTGTCAAAGTCAACAATCAAGAGCAGACTTCACCAGAGGGAATACAGAGGGTTCACCAAAAGATGTAAACCATTGGTGAACCTCAAAAACAGGAAGGCCAGATTAGAGTTTGCCAAACGACATCTAAAAAAGCCTTCACAGTTCTGGAACAACATCCTATGGACAGATGAGACCAAGATCAACTTGTACCAGAGTGATGGGAAGAGAAGAGTATGGAGAAGGAAAGGAACTGCTCATGATCCTAGGCATACCACCTCATTAGTGAAGCATGGTGGTGGTAGTGTCATGGCGTGGGCATGTATGGCTGCCAATGGAACTGGTTCTCTTGTATTTATTGATGATGTGACTGCTGACAAAAGCAGCAGGGTGAATTCTGAAGTGTTTCAGGCAATATTATCTGCTCATATTCAGCCAAATGCTTCAGAACTCATTGGACGGCGCTTTACAGTGCAGATGGACAATGACCCAAAGCATACTGCAAAAGCAACCAAAGAGTTTTTTAAGGGAAAGAAGTGGAATGTTATGCAATGACCAATGACCTGACCTGAATCCGATTGAGCATAAATTTCACTTGCTGAAGACAAAACTGAAGGGAAAATGCCCCAAGAACAAGCAGGAACTGAAGACAGTTGCAGTAGAGGCCTGGCAGAGCATCACCAGGGATGAAACCCAGTGTCTGGTGATGTCTATGCGTTCCAGACTTCAGGCTGTAATTGATTGCAAAGGATTTGCAACCAAGTATTAAAAAGCGAAAGTTTGATTTATGATTATTATTCTGTCCCATTACTTTTGGTCCCTTAACAAGTGGGAGGCACATATGCAAACTGTTGTAATTCCTACACCGTTCACCTAATGTAAATACCCTCAAATTAAAGCTGACAGTCTGCAGTTTAAAGCACATCTTGTTTGTTTCATTTCAAATCCATTGTGGTAGTGTATAGAGCCAAAAATGTTAGAATTGTGGCGATGTCCCAATATTTATGGACCTGACTGTATGTGTACCTTTTACATATTTTTTTTATCCTTATATAATAGTGATTGCATTGCATAAGCAATGAATTTCTTCTGAAAATACCACACTTTCTAATTTACTAATAAGAAACTGAAAATGAAATAAAAACTATGTGCAAATATCGAATAATTCATATAATTTGCAACTGTTACACTTATTAGCTCAAAATTGGAGCACCGTCGCTTCCTGGAATCTCAAGTCAAGTCTTTTTTTTTTCACATTTCAAATCAGGGAAGAATGGGAATGCATCCAGTTTATGCATAAAAGATTATACAACTAGGTGACATCTTCATATAAGATTTACATCTTAAAAACAACATACTGAGCTCCAAACTTTACAAATTCATTAAAAGACAACTTGTCAGCCAATGACTCATTTCTCTTACCACTCACAGAGAGTTTGACAGAATAGAAATGGGTCACATTTTTATTTTATTTTTAAATAAATATGCTGCCGAAGACCTAAAAATCCTGTTTCTGAAAACAGATGGATTACAATATGAAATGCTGATAGTTCATAATGCATTTTCCAGACATGTTAAATCCATGAGGATTCAAATTACAAAATAATAACACATTCTGCATGTGATTATGTAAATTAAAAAAGCCTATGCAACGCTTCCTGTGTATTTCACTGGTTGCAGTTGAACCAAAATAGGTCTTTTAGCAGGTGTAATGATGCATATTATCTTTCTGACCTGCATAAGGAATCCTGAATCTTTCACTTATTTATACACTCACCTAAAGAATTATTAGGAACACCTGTTCTATTTCTCATTAATGCAATTATCTAGTCAACCAATCACATGGCAGTTGCTTCAATGCATTTAGGGGTGTGCTCCTGGTCAAGACAATCTCCTGAACTCCAAACTGAATGTCAGAATGGGAAAGAAAGGTGATTTAAGCAATTTTGAGCATGGCATGGTTGTTGGTGCCAGACGGGCCGGTCTGAGTATTTCACAATCTGCTCAGTTACTGGGATTTTCACGCACAACCATTTCTAGGGTTTATAAAAAATGGTGTGAAAAGGGAAAAACATCCAGTATGCGGCAGTCCTGTGGGCAAAAATGCCTTGTGGATGCTAGAGGTCAGAGGAGAATGGGCCGACTGATTCAAGCTGATAGAAGAGCAACGTTGACTGAAATAACCACTCGTTACAACCGAGGTATGCAGCAAAGTATTTGTGAAGCCACAACACGCACAACCTTGAGGCAGATGGGCTACAACAGCAGAAGACCCCACCGGGTACCACTCATCTCCACTACAAATAGGAAAAAGAGGCTACAATTTGCACGAGCTCACCAAAATTGGACTGTTGAAGACTGGAAAAATGTTGCCTGGTCTGATGAGTCTCGATTTCTGTTGAGACATTCAAATGGTAGAGTCCGAATTTGGCGTAAACAGAATGAGAACATGTATCCATCATGCCTTGTTACCACTGTGCAGGCTGGTGGTGGTGGTGTAATGGTGTGGGGGATGTTTTCTGGGCACACTTTAGGCCCCTTAGTGCCAATTGGGCATCATTTAAATGCCACGGGCTACCTGAGCATTGTTTCTGACCATGTCCACCCCTTCATGACCACCATTTACCCATCCTCTGATGGCTACTTCCAGCAGGATAATGCACCATGTCACAAAGCTCGAATCATTTCAAATTGGTTTCTTGAACATGACAATGAGTTCACTGTACTAAAATGGCCCCCACAGTCACCAGATCTCAACCCAATAGAGCATCTTTGGGATGTGGTGGAACAGGAGCTTGGTGCCCTGGATGTGCATCCCTCAAATCTCCATCAACTGCAAGATGCTATCCTATCAATATGGGGCAACATTTCTAAAGAATGCTATCAGCACCTTGTTGAATCAATGCCACGTAGAATTAAGGCAGTTCTGAAGGCAAAAGGGGGTCCAACACTGTAATAGTATGGTGTTCCTAATAATTCTTTAGGTGAGTGTAGATGGAACTTCCGAATAAGCTACATGATAAACTACCCTAAATTATTGATGGTGATTTGAATATTATTACATGCACGTTATGCATTTGTTTTATTCATATATGCTAACCCTTAAATAAGCTTGAATTTGGTTAAAAGTGTTGTAAAAAAAAAAAAAAAATATGGATGCTTTCTTACTAAAAGAGCTCCACACCTATCCATAGGTTGTGTATTGTATTGAAGCTGAGCTCCATTGAAATGAATAAAACTGAATTGCCATACCATGCTCACCGATGATATCACTGACCTCTTGCGTCCAAATCTCATACAGGGACAGAATACTACTCAACCTGTGCCTGTGCATTACAATACATACTGTGGACATTAGCTTCACACTATGTACTGCACATGTCCTGTGAGGCTCCAGTTCTGCTTTCCAGTGTTCCTATACATAGAAACATAGAAGATCGAGAGCAGGAATAGACCACATGGTCCATCTAGTTATATATATTTTTTTTATCTTAGGCTGGACATGTATTTATCCCCGTCTGTTTAATTTCGCTTACTGTAGATTTCTCTTTTACTTCCATGTTTGACAGCTATTGTGTACTACAACTTGGTGTGCGGTTTTGAATTTCTATATTGAATTCCTGTTTTCTGACCCAGCTTAACCTACTGTCGAGGATTTACCCCTCCATAAACTTAATAGGTTCGCCTTGAATTGCTTGATTTCTCCTTTGCCTGTCATTATGTCAATTATAGTTTCTTTCTCAGTGGTGGTCAAGCACAATCTAGTACGTTAGATTTTCAATGATCGCATCCTATAACTGTACATAGTGAAGTGTACCGGAGTGGACTGCAGCTATACTGGCAGAAATAACATACAGTATCTCTAATGTGATAGCTCCAAACATTATCTATGGAAATTGTGAACAACAATATAGACTACCTGACCACCGGGAAAACTTAATGTCATTAAGGTGAGATTGACCAAGTATAAACTGCTAGTAGAGCTTGGTCAGTGATCACACATCCAAGATGGTGACCCTTTATTTTGGATTGCGCAGCAGGATATACAGTATGTTGAGGCAGGGGCACATTAATACTGGGTGGCATCTCCTCTTGCTGCATTGCAGGCTGCCACTCTGTCATGGTAAGGGTTCATTCACACGTCTGTAGCGTGTTATGCGGATCCGCAGAACACAGACACCGGCAATGTACGTTCCACATTTTGTGGACTGCACAACACCGGCACTAATAGAATATGCCTATTCTTGTCCGCAATTGCTTGTTCTATTTTTTTCGGGAACGGAATTGCGGACCCGGAAGTGTGGCCCCATAGAAATGAATGGGTCCGCAATTCCGTTCCGCAAAATGCGGAACGAAATTGCGGATGTGTGAATGGGGCCTAACAGTTATACAGATGCTGAATGTCCTCCTGTGGTATGCCATTCCAAGGCAGCTCTTTAAACTTGGACGCATAGTTCAGCCAAAGTGGTTGTTTGTTGCTGTGCATAGAAGATCCATTGCTCCACCCAGACCTCTACATTCTTAATGGGGCAGACAGATCCAGCTGGCCAGGGGAGCTGCTGGATACCCTGAAAGGCATGTTTTGTAGTGTGGGCAGTGCATAGGTGGGTGTTGTCCTTT
Source organism: Bufo bufo (assembly GCF_905171765.1). Classification (NCBI taxonomy): domain Eukaryota; kingdom Metazoa; phylum Chordata; class Amphibia; order Anura; family Bufonidae; genus Bufo; species Bufo bufo. Next base: position 745,881,787 of record NC_053390.1, on the reverse strand, counting down.
AGGAACACTAAGTCTCCTAACTGAGCTAAAAAAAAAGCAGTAGGTCTGGTTGCACAAACATAGCGAAGGCAGGACATGGTGGCTAATGGCACCCCAGACCAAGACACTTGGTGTTGGTCTTGTGTGTCTACCCACTATGCATCATGGCAGCATCTGTTCTTTAGCCCTCCTGCAAACTCTGATGCGGTCATCATTAGTACAAGGCCAAAACCTGCTTTCAGCACTGAACACTATTGCTTGCCATTGATGTTTGCATTAGAGCTTGCAGGAGGGCTGGAAAGTGCCTACTGTCATCATGTAGATGCAATATGAGGATAGCCATCCTTTGCCTTTAATCCTTCCATTTGAATTCTTAATAATTGTTTTAGTATTAGTAATATGTGAATTAAAGTTATATTTTATATTTCTAATGGGGACACTCATTGTCAAATCGAATGGAATGGTCTAAGTGCAAGTGACGCCAACTGAATAGGGTCGCTGTATATAGAATTTTGTATCTGGAGATAAGATCGGAAACCGAGACGCGATGCAAGTTCTGGTTTCAATAATTCGCGAATATTACGAATATACTGCTATATATTCGTTATATCGAATATTCGTCATTTTTTACATCTGAACAAATTATTCCTCCCTGCAAAAAATGCTTGTGGTCAATGAGTCAGGCATACTCCTCCCCACAAGCGTCCCCGTCACCATGGGAACGCCTGGTGGTTAGAATATACCATCGGATCTGAGTTAGATCGTGAAAACTTAAATCCGATGGTATATTCTAACACAGAGGCATTCCCATGGTGATGGGGACACTTGAAGTTAGAGTATACCAACAGGCGCATACATACTGGCCCCCTGCTGCCTGGCGGCACCTGACCTCTGACAGGGCACCGAGGGGTATATTGTGCGGATCACAACACCCTGTCAGAAGTCGGGTGCCACCGGGTAGCAGTGCGCCCTCCCACTATTAAAATCATTCATGGGCAGTGCGCCCTAACCCCCCCTTCCTCACCAGTATTACAATCATTGGTGGCAGTGCGCCGTCAATCCCCCCTCCCTCCCCCATATTAATTATTGCTGGCAGTGCGCCCTCAATCCCCCCTACCTCCCCCATATTAATCATTGCTGGCAGTGTGCCCTCTATCCCCCCTCCCTCCCCAGTATTAATCATTGCTGGCAGTGCGCCCCCCCATCATTGGTGGCAGCGGCAGTTCTGATCGGAGTCCCAGCAGTGTAATGCTGGGGCTCCGATTGGTTACCATGGCAACCAGGACGCTACTGAAGTCCTGGCTGCCATGGTCAGTTAGTCAGCATTGTACTTACCTGCGCTGGGGCCGCCGGGCGCTCCTTCTTCTCAAACTCACAGGTCTGTGTGGTGCATTGCTATAAGCATATGCCGCACAGACCTGTGAGTTTGAGAAGAAGGAGCGCTCGGCGGCCCCAGAGCAGGTAAGTACAGTAATATATATTCGTTTTTTAGAATATTTGTCTTTTTTCAACATCTAAAGTCATGATTCCTCCCTGCTTCTTGCTTGTGGGCCAATGACTCATTGACCCACAAGCAATTTAAGCAGGGAGGAATCATTTGTTCAGATAGAAAAAATGACGAATATTCTAAAAACGAATATATAGCAGTATATTCTGTAGTGCTATATACTCGTTTTTGACCAACACCTTTTTTTTTTGCATAAAAATGTGATTTTTTTTATTACAGATTTTTCACAATAAAACGTATATCTCGAATACGAATATTCGCGAATATATGATGATTATTCTACCATATATTTGCGAAATATCGGGAATTCGAATATTGCCCCTGCCACTCATCACTAGTTTTGATATCAACACACACAGATTTAAAGAGGACCTTTCACCGATTCTTACCCTATGAACTAACTATACAGACATGTAGAGCGGCGCCCGGGGATCTCACTGCACTTACTATTATCCCCGGGCGCCGCTCCGTTCTCCTGCTATGCCCTCCGGTATCTCCGCTCACTAAGTTATAGTAGGCGGAGATACCAGTCCCTAAGTTATAGTAGGCGGAGTCTGCCCTAGCGCTGGCCAATCGCAGCGCAGAGCTCACAGCCTGGGAGGTTATTTTCTCCCAGGCTGTGAGCTCTGCAATGCGATTGGCCAGCGCTAGGGCAGACTCCGCCTACCATAACTTAGGGAACGGAGATACCGGAGGGCATAGCAGGAGAACAGAGCGGCGCCCGGGGATAATAGTAAGTGCAGAGAGATCCCCGGGCGCCGCTCCACATGTCTGTATACTTAGTTCATAGGGTAAGAATCGGTGAAAGGTCCTCTTTAAGTGAAATTACTACATGCACCTAGACGGGTCAGTGCTTACATGTGTTTTAATATCATCAAATGGACGTTGGAGTGAAATAATCTGGTGAATTGAAAAAAAAAGAACTTCTTCATTCTGAATTAATATACACTGCGTGCAGAATTATTAGGCAAATGAGTATTTTGACCACATCATCCTCTTTATGCATGTTGTCTTACTCCAAGCTGTATATAGGCTCGAAAGCCTACTACCAATTAAGCATATTAGGTGATGTGCATCTCTGTAATGAGAAGGGGTGTGGTCTAATGACATCAACACCCTATATTAGGTGTGCAAAATTTTTAGGCAACTTCCTTTCCTTTGGCAAAATGGGTCAAAAGAAGGACTTGACAGGCTCAGAAAAGTCAAAAATAGTGAGATATCTTGCAGAGGGATGCAGCACTCTTAAAATTGCAAAGCTTCTGAAGCGTGATCATCGAACAATCAAGCGTTTCATTTAAAATAGTCAACAGGGTCGCAAGAAGCGTGTGGAAAAACCAAGGCGCAAAATAACTGCCCATGAACTGAGACGTATGTGACGTTCATGTGACTTTCTACTGCCTGTCAATGTGATACAGTATGCACAGGCATCTGTTAGTGTCCACACCATAAATAATGACATACATGAATAGCATCTTGTACTAACTACTGTATATCATACCCTTGTATGTCATAATACATTAAATGGGTTTTCCCATCTCAGAAAATGGGGGCAAATTGCTAGGATATGGCCCCATTGTCTGATAGGTGCAGGTCCCAGCTCTGGAATCCACACACACATCTCGTACACAGAGCCGGCAAAGTGAAGAAGGGCACACTGCGCATGCGAGGCCACCCTCCATTCCATTTCTTTTCAATATTCTTTTTATCATTTTAATTCTATAGAGCAAGAACATAAACAGTAAACAGGATACCTGTCGCGGGGTTCCGAAGGTGCACTCGGTCCCCCATCGCCCGCAGACCTGTTGCTTAGCTTTGGGAATGAGGATCTGTGTTTGACCTCATTCCCAGGGCGGCTTTACTAGCTGGGTGGCTCCCTGCTCCTAAGTCTGCCTTGAGCGCCGAGCTGATCACTCGGTGCTCGACTAGTTGGTCTGTCGGTCATGTGACGCTGGCCACGTCACATGACCCTCACTCCCCACTATAAATACAGGCAGCCTGCTGGCTACAGGTTGCCTGTTAATTTCTAGGTTCCTGGCTATTTGTTGGACTACTGAATATTTACCTGATCCTGTTCCCTGACGATCCTCTGCCTGCTCCTCCTGTACTGCGCATACATCCTGGTATTGTGACCTCGGCTCCCACCTGACTACTCTCTTAGGACTCCTCTTGTACTTCGCTACTCTCCTGGTATTTGACCCCTGCTTCTCCTGACCATTCTTTGCTTAATCCGTTGTACTGCGTAGCTCTCTTGGTTCTGACCCGGTCCGTTCATGTTCCGTATTTTGTCTTGTCTGTCTTCCCTGCACATATCCTAAGTTAGGGACTGCCGTCCAGTTGTCCCCTGTCATCAGGACTCGTGAGGCAAGTAGGCAGGGCCAGGGGTGAGGGTGGAGCGCAGTGGTCACTACCCTTCCCCCTGTGTGTGTGTGGACGTGACCGTTACAATACCAAGTTGAATTGTAGTGATAAGATACAAGCATAGACAGTAAGGCTAATGGTATCAAGACATCTTTGAACAAAGGCTAGTAGGATTTAGCCTATCATACTTAATGAACAAGAGCTAATAGATGAATATAGACTAGCATCAAGTCATATATTAACAATGCTGTAAAGTTATAATTTAACCATTAGCTTAACTACAGTAACCTTTTTCAAGAAGTAAAAACAGGGGAAGAGAGAAGGAAAGACTAGGAGTGAAGGGAGGGATATAGGGAGTGGGGTTATTGGCTTATCAATATCTCATTATAGCAGGTTATTTATGGTGAGGCTCAGTTCCGTGATCCAATGAAGAAAAGAGAGAGAGAGTGAGAGGACAGTACGGCAACTAATAGAGATAAGAGGGGGGGGGGGGGGGGGTCATAAGTGTGTACCAAATAAAAGGTGTATCCTAGAGATACTCTAGGACTCAAAGTGTCTGTATTTAGCCCAAGGAGACCAGGTGGTCTGAAAAAGAATGTGATCTGGACTCCCATCCTGCCAATTATTCTAAACTGTATAAGGAGTCTACCTTTCCTGACCACTGCGAGAGTGTGGGCGGCAAGTCCAACTTCCACAGTGTATGGATCATAATTCTAGCAGCGGCTAGGAGGTGTCTAGTCAATCTTAGTTTACCCTTAGGGATTTTGTTTGGGAAGAGGTGTAGTAAGCAGATCTCGGGGAGTAGAGGTAGATTTAAGCCAGTGATTGAATTGATCTGTGATAAAACAGACATCCAGTATGAGGCGATGAGAGGGCAAGTCCACTATAAGTGAAAAAACGTGCCCAAATGTTGGTCATATCTCCAGCAGTTAGGGTAATAATTAGGGTTATATTTGTGTAATAGCACTAGAGTAAGGTGCCATCTGGTCAATATTTTGTAGCTACTCTCTTGCATTCTCACACATTTAGAGGTATGTTTGGGTGTGAGAAAAATATATTGTAGATCTTCTTTTGAGAACATCCTCTTTAGGTCGCATTCCCAGACTTGGATGAAAGAATATTCTTTATCTGCAGGTTGAGACAGGAGTAACTTGCAGAGGGTTGAGACTACTTTTCTAGGTGTTTTCAATTGGGTGAGAAGGGAATCAAACTGTGTTGCTGGTCTGCATAGGTCTTTGGATAATAGTAGCTGTTTAAAGGAGAGAATGAACGTGTTATATAGTAGCGGAGGAAGGGATGGGCAGTAGTGTTGATCGAGCAGCAAAGTGCTCGGGTGCTCGAGTAGAACATCTCGGGATGCTCGGGTGCTCTTCCGAGCACCCGAGCACAATGGAAGTCAATAGGAGAACCCGAGCATTAAACCAGGCACCCCTTGCTCTGAAGAGGGAGGGTGTCTGGTTCACATGAAAAGGTCAGAAATTGATGGAAACACCACTAAAATGGTTCAGGAACAGCATGAGGAGGATGTCTGGATGCATCTTGGACTCCCAGGTCGCTGATGGGAACAATGTTGTCTGAGTAGTACGCAAATTTTACAGACTGACAATAATAGGCACAAAACCGAAGATAAAATAGATTTTAGAGGAAAATTGTTAGGAAACATTCTTTCCTGTATAATTACTTGTATATAAAGTGCAAGTACGGGCGAGGGCCTGCTGCTGATCTGAACATCTAAAACATTATGGGTGAGGGCCTGCTTTTTAGCTGACCATCTAAAACATTAGGGGCGAGGGCCTGCTGCTGAGCTGACCATCTAAAACATTAGGGGTGAGGGTCTGCTGCTGAGTTAACCATCGAAAAAATTATGGTTGAGGGTCTGCTGCTGAGCTGACTCTCTGAAACATTAGGGGCGAGTGCCTGCTGCTGATCTGACCATGGAAAAAATTATGGGCGAGGGCCTGCTGCTGAGCTGACCATCAAATAAATTATGGTTGAGGGCCTGCTGTGAGCTGACCCTCTAAAACATTAGGAGCGAGGACAGCCTAATAAGCATGTTGATATGATGGAGGAGGAGGAGGACGAGAAAAGGAAGATTGAACCATATACCCTTTTTTGTGGTGGAAGGGGTGCATGGGAATACAGTGTATTCAATACACCATAAAAGACACATTTAAAGTGCCTTAATGTTCAAGACAAAAACACAGAAATATAGTGGCAATACTGGAGGAGCGGCTCAACCCCTAACACTGTAGCGTGTTTTACATTGGGGGAGCAGCCCCACCGCATGTGGACCGCAGCAAACGACTATCCCCAGCAAAAAATGCATACGGTGGAGGATGTCGGCGCGGTCCACATGCACCACAAGGGCATCCTACACAAAACGGAGCATTGTGCGGATGTAAATACAATCATATAAATCACAGAAAAAATGCACCAAACGGATATGCCACTGACTATACTGGCTAGTCATAAATGCAGATATTAAAAGCTGAGACTTTCGCCAATATATTCCTGTCAGGAAAATATCGGAGCCCATCATTGCACCACGTCACGGTCACTCAGCATGGCAAAGGGTCCTACCACTACGCTACCTATGGTGTGAACACGGTCTGAAGGCGATGTAATCCAGCTCGCAGCCAGGCTTCCACACAAACGCCTAGCAGGACAACTAGTGCAATGTGAACAAAGCCAAGACTGCAAGCCACGCCCATATCAGAACCTGTGATGGAGGTCACCAGGTGCAAAAGAGTGTTTGAATGCCAGGTAACGGCACATACACTACATATGAAACAAGACAAAAACACAGAAATATAGTGGCAATACTGGAGGAGCGGCTCAACCCCTAACACTGTAGCGTGTTTTACATTGGGGGAGCAGCCCCACCGCATGTGGACCGCAGCAAACGACTATCCCCAGCAAAAAATGCATACGGTGGAGGATGTCGGCGCGGTCCACATGCACCACAAGGGCATCCTATACAAAACGGAGCATTGTGCGGATGTAAATACAATCATATAAATCACAGAAAAAATGCACCAAACGGATATGCCACTGACTATACTGGCTAGTCATAAATGCAGATATTAAAAGCTGAGACTTTCGCCAATATATTCCTGTCAGGAAAATATCGGAGCCCATCATTGCACCACGTCACGTAGTGGTAGGACCCTTTGCCATGCTGAGGGACCGTGACGTGGTGCAATGATGGGCTCTGATATTTTCCTGACAGGAATATATTGGCGAAAGTCTCAGCTTTTAATATCTGCATTTATGACTAGCCAGTATAGTCAGTGGCATATCCGTTTGGTGCATTTTTTCTGTGATTTATATGATTGTATTTACATCCGCACAATGCTCCGTTTTGTGTAGGATGCCCTTGTGGTGCATGTGGACCGCGCCGACATCCTCCACCGTATGCATTTTTTGCTGGGGATAGTCGTTTGCTGCGGTCCACATGCGGTGGGGCTGCTCCCCCAATGTAAAACACGCTACAGTGTTAGGGGTTGAGCCGCTCCTCCAGTATTGCCACTATATTTCTGTGTTTTTGTCTTGTTTCATATGTAGTGTATGTGCCGTTACCTGGCATTCAAGCACTCTTTTGCACCTGGTGACCTCCATCACAGGTTCTGATATGGGCGTGGCTTGCAGTCTTGGCTTTGTTCACATTGCACTAGTTGTCCTGCTAGTCGTTTGTGTGGAAGCCTGGCTGCGAGCTGGATTACATCGCCTTCAGACCGTGTTCACACCATAGGTAGCGTAGTGGTAGGACCCTTTGCCATGCTGAGTGACCGTGACGTGGTGCAATGATGGGCTCCAATATTTTCCTGACAGGAATATATTGGCGAAAGTCTCAGCTTTTAATATCTGCATTTATGACTAGCCAGTATAGTCAGTGGCATATCTGTTTGGTGCATTTTTTCTGTGATTAATATGATTGTATTTACATCCGCACAATGCTCCGTTTTGTGTAGGATGCCCTTGTGGTGCATGTGGACCGCGCCGACATCCTCCACCGTATGCATTTTTTGCTAGGGATAGTCGTTTGCTGCGGTCCACATGCGGTGGGGCTGCTCCCCCAATGTAAAACACGCTACAGTGTTAGGGGTTGAGCCGCTCCTCCAGTATTGCCACTATATTTCTGTGTTTTTGTCTTGTTTCATATGTAGTGTATGTGCCGTTACCTGGCATTCAAACACTCTTTTGCACCTGGTGACCTCCATCACAGGTTCTGATATGGGCGTGGCTTGCAGTCTTGGCTTTGTTCACATTGCACTAGTTGTCCTGCTAGGCGTTTGTGTGGAAGCCTGGCTGCGAGCTGGATTACATCGCCTTCAGACCGTGTTCACACCATAGGTAGCGTAGTGGTAGGACCCTTTGCCATGCTGAGTGACCGTGACGTGGTGCAATGATGGGCTCCGATATTTTCCTGACAGGAATATATTGGCGAAAGTCTCAGCTTTTAATATCTGCATTTATGACTAGCCAGTATAGTCAGTGGCATATCCGTTTGGTGCATTTTTTCTGTGCCTTAATGTTCAGCCACTTTCCTCTGGTGGAGTAGAGAAGTTAGGGGAAATCCAGGCCTTGTTTATTTTGATAAGAGTCAACCGGTAAGCATTTTCAGTTGACAGTCGGATGCACTTATCAATTATTATGCCCCCAGCAGCACTAAATACCCGCTCTGACAAAATGCTGGCGGCAGGGCAGGCCAGCACCTCCGAGGCGTAGAGCGTCAGTTTGTGCCACGTGTCCAGCTTGGACACCCAATAGTTGTAAGGCACAGAGGGATCATTGAGGATGCAAACACGGTCTGCTAAGTACTCCTTCACCATCTTCCAAAATGTTTCCCTCCTTGTGACAGTAGGCCGTGCATCAGGGTGAGGGTGCTGGCGGGGTGTCATGAAACTGTCCCAGGCCTTGGATAGTGTTTCCGTGCCTCTGTTGGAACTGCTGTGTGTTCCCCTCGTCTCCCCTCCTCAGTTGCCCAAGGAACTACGTACTCTGCTGCCAGCGTTGTTAGCTGGAAATTTTTCCACAAGTACCTTCTGGTATTGCACCATTTTGCTAGTCCTCTCCACCACAGGAATGAGAGATGAGTTCTCTTTGTAGCGGGGGGTCGAGAAGGGTTAACAACCAGTAATCGATGTTGACCAAAATGCATATAACGCAAGGGTCACGGGAAAGGCAGCATAACATAAAGTCAGCCATGCGTGCCAGAGTCCCCAACAGACAAGACTTCGCTGTCCTCTCCAGGAGATTGACTTTTGATCTCCTCATCATCTTCCTCCTCTTCAGCCCATCCACGATAAACCTGATATGGGTACTACCCTCTGTAGTCTTCTGCTCCTCCTCCTCCTCATCATCATCATCATCATCATCATCATCCAATTCGCGCTGAGAAGACGAAATGAGGATGGTCTGGCTATCACCCTGTCTTCCCCCATTTCCACCTCTTTCACATTCAAAGCGTTTGCCTTCATTATGAGCAGCGAGCGTTTCAGTAGACACAGAAGTTGCATGGGTACGCTGATAATAGCGGTATCGCAGCTCAACATCTGTGTTGATTCCTCAAAGTTGCCTAAAACCTCACAAAGGTCAGACATCCTTGCCCACTCGTCGCTTGTAGAGAGCGGAAGCTGACTGGAAAGGCGACGACCATGCAGCTCAGTCTGGTACCTTATTACAGTGTTCATTTTAGGACATGGTCAGATATCATAGTCAAGTATCAAAATAATGCCAATGTGACACCTGACCCTGACACCTGACCCTGACACCTGACCCTGACACCTGACCCTGACACCTGACCCTGACACCTGACTCCTGACCCTGACTCCTGACCCTGACTCCTGACCCTGACACCTGACCCTGACACCTGACCCTGACACCTGACCCTGACACCTGACTCTCATATCTGAGTTTGACTTATGCTCTTCATAGGTCAGGGTCAAAGTGAGAATGAGTTATAGATATATATTATGTATTTGTATGCTAAATCACACAACCAAAGTATGTCTATTGCTGAGCTTATAGCTCTGTGCCTAAAATGCTGTAAGCTAACACATTACAGTGTTATGAGCGCATAGCTGATAGCTCAGTGGTAAGGAAGGGAGCAAAGGATTTTAGGTTTACTGTGGTTTTGTATGCTACATCACATAGATGAACAAACAGCCCAAGCTCATACAAGGCAAGCTGGTAGCTCAGAGGTAATGCTGTTGCCCCATGTCCAAGCTTTCTGAGTTCAAAGCCCTTTTCAGCCTCAAAATTTTTTTTACATTTTATTATGCCCTAGATAAGAGCTAAATTTAAATGAAGTGTGACACTGATGTGTGACGCTGATGTCTCACTTCCTTCACTTCTCAGTGTCACATAACATTTTAGCTTTACAATTTCTCCCGAGTCAGAAAATACCTCATATGTGGATGTAGAGTGATTTGCGGGTGAACTACGCGGCTCAGAAGAGAAAGAGCGCTATTGGGATTTTGGACAACCAAAATCGCAATGGCGCTACTTCTCTTCTGAGCCATGTAGTTCGCCCGCAGAGCACTTTACGTCCACATATGGGGTATGTCCTTACTCGGGAGAAATTGGGCTACGAATTTTGGGGTGCATTTCTCCTATTACCCCTTGTAAAAATGAAATAAAAGGGGCTACAAGAACATGTTAGTGTAAAAAAAGGAGATTTTGAATTTTCTCCTCCACTTTGCAGCTATTCCTGTGAAGACTGTGGAGAAATAAATTAAAATGGGGGAAGGGCAGGGGCAGACTGAGAACCCTCAGGGCCCCCGGGCAAAATAAATCAAGGGCCCCCTTACAGGCCACACCCATGTTCTGCTGCAAGCCCCACCCTTGTCCCGCCTCCAGCCACACCCTACACAATCTTTGATAAGATTTCAAAGTAAAAGTGACACAAAAGGCACCCAGACCCCTTCAGCTCATTGACGTGGTCTGGGTACAGTGTCCCTTTTGCAAATCGAGCTGCAATGTTCTAGAGAAACTGCATTGTTAATGTTCCAGCAATAAGTCAGCCTCTAGTCGCTGGCAGCCACCTGAGGGCTTCCTGGAGTAAAACAGACCTTTGGTCTGGTATCTGACGCTGGACGTCCTCACACTCTACATGATGACCTCCAGGGTCAGATTTTTCCCCATAGGAAAGCATTGATTCAATGCTTTTGTATGGGGTGATCTAATCTCAGCGTCCATTAGTGAGCCTCTGTTAGAAACAGTCCCCTCCACCTTATACTTGTTCCACTGATCCGCTACTTGCGGGCTACGTGGGCATGAGTTCAGTCACTTCGGCGCGTGATCCCGCGAGACCCGTGACCTACAGCGGTCTGTGGATGGCACTGTTATGGGGGCTCTGTGGATGGCACTGTTGTGGGGGCTCTGTGGATGGCACTGTTGTGGGGGCTCTGTGGATGGCACTGTTGTGGGGGCTCTGTGGATGGCACTGTTGTGGGGGCTCTGTGGATGGCACTGTTGTGGGGGCTCTGTGGGTGGCACTGTTGTGGGGGCTCTGTGGATGGCACTGTTGTGGGGGCTCTGTGGATGGCACTGTTGTGGGGGCTCTGTGGATGGCACTGTGGGTGACACATATATAGCACCTTATGCTATATATGTGTCATCCACAGATACCCCCATAACAGTGTCCTGTGAGTGAATGACCCCCAATACAGGGTCTGGGGGCCGGCATCTGGTGTTGTAATGGCAGCGGGGCCCGATGCAGTCGCTGTATTCTATCGCACCGGGCCCCGCTCACTGTAATACTAATTTTCATATGTGAACAAGAACAAGAGAAATCCTCTGCGATCCTCTCCCTCTCTGCAACTCACTGACGTCACGCGCCTGCTCCTCCCACTTTATGAATGAAGCAGGCGGAGCAGGCGCGTGACGTCAGTGAGTTACGCTGCCGCCCGGCCTGCCTGCTACTGAGTTTGTGAGTACAGAGAGGGAGAGGATCGCAGAGGATTTCTCTTGTTCTTGTTCACATATGAAAATTAGTATTACAGTGAGCGGGGTCCGGTGCGATAGAATACAGTGACTGCACTGGCCCCGCTGCCATTACCACCATTACCAGGCCAGCATAACATTCGGAATCGGGGCGCTGGGCATAATACATTATGCTATTCTGCGGCGGGCCCCCATCCCGGCCGGGCCCTCGGACCATGTCCGAAGTGCCCGACCGGTCAGTCCGCCCCTGGGGAAGGGGATTATAAATTTAGTACTCCATGGAAGTGTGGTACTCCCTGAAGCAACCGTCAATACAGAGGCCCGGATGATCGGGGCACGTGTCACACTGAGTGGTGGTGTCCTTCCGTTACCCCCTCCTGTTACACACGCTGCACTTTTTTTTTGGACCGTCCCTTCTTTCCAGTATGGGGGAACCACACCTTGAAAGTGTTGGCCAGGGACGATCCGGGCGCCTCCAATTCCCGAGGTACTCCGGCCTGCTCTTTCCCGGTCAGAAAAGATCAGGTCCTTGAGGACTGCCTCATAGAACTGAAGGAATTTCCCTTTGTTGCCAGCGCTCCGTGACAGCACAAAAGAGTTGTACAAGGCAACCTGCACCAAGTAGACCGCAACTTCTTTGTACCATGCTCGGGTTTTGCGAATGGCGTTTAGGGTTGCCACCTTTTCTTCAAGCCAAACCCAAACAGAAGGGAGGGAGGCCCCCTTCCAGGCCCCACCCATGTCCCGGAGGGAGGGCCCCCTTCCAGGCCCCACCCATGTCCCGCCTCTAACCACGCCCATGTCCCACCTCCAGCCACACCCATGTCCCGCCTCCACCCCTGGTCGCTGTCGCACCACCTCTTACATCCAGTGATGTCTCCTTTGATGTAGATGTTCTCTTTCCTCATCGGGCTTGCCTTGTATGAGCTTGGGCTTTTTGTTCATCTATGTGATGTAGCATTCAAAACCACAGTAAACCTAAAATCCTTTGTTCCCTTCCTTACCACTGAGATATCAGCTATGCGCTCATAACACTGTAAAGTGTTAGCTTACAGCATTTTAGGCACAGAGCTATAAGCTCAGCAATAGACATACTTTGGTTGTGTGATTTAGCATACAAATACATAATATATATCTATAACTCATTCTCACTTTGACCCTGACCTATGAAGAGGTGTCAGGTGTCAGAGTCAGGTATCACGGTCAGGTGTCACATTGGCATTATTTTGATACTTGACTATGACATCTGACCATGTCCTAAAATGAACAGTGTACCTTATACCCTGCCACAGCTCTGCGGCGCTGTGTTGTTTGTCACCTAAGCAAATAAGTTTCAGCGCGGCCTGTTGCTCCTTCCCCACTGCAGTGCTTCCAGCTACTGACTGATGGCTGACTGGTGCTGCAAGATGACAATTCAGAGGTGGAAGTGGAGTAGGAGGTGGAGGTGGAGGAGGAGAATGGGGGGTTGCAGCCACTAATGTAGGTGGTGGCGGAAATCCTGATGGAATTTGGTCCGCATTCCTTGGCGTTGGTAGCACCTGTGTCATCCTAGGGTACGACTCCCTCCCGGCCTCCAAAAAGTTTACCCAGTGTGCCGTCAGAGAAATGTAGCGTCCCTGGCCAAATGCACTTGTCCTTGTGTCATTTGTTAAGTGGACCTTCCCAATAATTGCATTGGTCAGGGAGCGGTCGATGTTACGGGACACATGCTGGTGTAAGGCGGGGGGGGAAATAGTGGCAGTTGGGGTTGAGCAACGAGGGACAGCTGCCGCCATGAGGCTGCGGAAAGCCTCAGTGTCCACAAGATAAAATGGCAACATTTCCAGGGCCAGCAATTTGAAAAGGTGTGCATTTAGTGCTATGGCCTGTGGGTGGGTGGCTGGGTATTTGCGCTTTCATTCAAAGGCCTGGGGTATGGACATCTGTATGCTGCACTGGGACACAGAAGTGGGTGCAGGGAGTGAGGCATTGGCCAGCACGTAACACAGGGGAAGAGGAGGCAGTGGTGTGACCCGCAGACACTGATTGTGGACCCAGGTGTTTGGCCCACCTATCAGGGCACTTTGATGTCATGTAGCGGATCATGCTGGTGGTGTAGAGGTTGCTAGTGTTCACGCCTCTGCTCATTTTGGTATGGCACAGGTTGCAAATGACAATTCTTTTATCTTCTGCACTTTCATTAAAAAAGCACCAGACTGCGGAACACCTACCCCTTGGCCAGGGAGATTTCCAAAAGGGGTGCTCTGGGGAACAGTTACGGGCCTGTTCGGTGTGGCCTGCCTTCTCCCTTTTGCCATCCCACTGCCTCTACCAACCTGTTGTGGTGCTGAGGATCCCTCCCCCTGTCTACTGCTGTCCTCGCTCGGCTTGCCACCTTCCTAGGTTGGGTCAGTGATTTCATCGTCCACCACCTCCTCTTCCACTTCCTCACTCTGTTCATCCTCCTGACTTGTTGACCTAACAACAACCTCACTTATTGACAATTGTATCTCATCCTCATCATCAACCTCTTGACACTAATTGCGGTTGACTTATTGGCAACTGTCAACCAAAAAGGATATATGGATACCCACTAAACAATATGAAATAATATACCAACGCAAAATGTAATGAAACACAATTTTATTTTAATCACATAAATACTCATGATTGACAAAACACAAGATTAAAAACACAATTTAAAAAAAGCACTGGGGCTGGTGGTGCATGATTGGGGGGTCAAAGAATAAAGTGCAAGTGCAAAGTGCGATCAGCAGAAGAGATTTTATTCATCAACAGTGATGTAGTCACTGGTTTGATCTATGTAAGAAAAAGAAAAAAGGTATGTATACCAAAACAGTGTATACCACTGGCGCCACAATGTGGCACAGAATGCATATGATAGTGCAATATAAGATGAACTAAAAGCTAGATGAGACTAGTATGAGTCACCAGCAATCAGTGATGTATGCACAGAGGAAAACCAATGAAAGCAATATTGCAATGTGTACTGACCACAATCCAGACCTCAAACCAGGCACCACCAGTCCACTCCCCGACGCACGTCGGGTAGTGGCATCTGTGTCTCATCATCATCATTATCATCCACCTCGTGAAACACTAATTTCCATTCCCCACCGCCATCTTCTTCTGAATGTGGATGCTCCAGAGTTTGGGAATTAGGGCACAAGATCTCTTCATGTCCCTCTTCAAGCGTGCTTGGCGAGAGGCCCAAATTAAGGAATGGCGCTGAAAAGAGCTCCTCGGAATATCCGAGTGTGGGATCACTTGTTTGCAAAGACTCTCCATGGTGGGAGGAAGGAGTATCAGGGTGAGGATTCTGTTGACCAGACTCTTGGCTACTGAGACTGGACTTTGTGAAAGACAAGGTGGTGCTTAACCGACTGGAAGCATTATCTGCTGCAAACCAACCTACTACCTGGTCGCACTGGTCTGACTTCGAGAGTGGTGTCCTGCGCCGCCTAGCAAACTGAGACATGAAGCTAGGTATCATGGATGAGTGTGTTTCTTGTGCTCTGCCAGCAGGCACAGTTTCACCACGCCCAGGGCCACGGCCTCTGCATGCTCCATCAGCAGCACGGCCACTTCCCCGTCCCTTACTGCTCGCCTTCATTATATTAAATGGTATATATGCTTGCAAGTATGTCACACGTACAGTAGCACAGTTTTTTAAAGTGTATGTGCAAATAGATTACAGTCAATGTCACAGATATTTGGGATGCAGAAACGTTATACAGGAGAGGTACCACAGGTAATGGCGCTGCTGTAACCAGCAGCTAATAAAAAATTACAGTCAATGTCACAGATATTTTAGGATGCAGAAAGTTTATACAGGAGATGTAGCGCAGGAAATGTCACTGTCCGCAGCATTTACGGAAAAAGTATACTGGATGTCACTGATATTTTTAGGCTACGCAAACATTATACAGGAGATGTAGCCCAGGTAAAGTAACTGTCCTCAGCAGACACAGTCTACGGAAAAAGTACACTGGATGTCAGATATTTTTAGTATGCGCACATGTTAAATAGGAAATATAGCGCAGATAATGTCGCTTTCCGCAGCGTCCATGGAAAAAGTACACTGGATGTCACAGATATTTTTAGGATGCGCAAACGTTATACAGGAGATGTAGTGCAGGTAATGTCACTCTCCGCAGAGTCTACGGAAAAAGTACACTGGATGTCAGATATTTTTAGCCTGCGCAAACGTTACACAGGAGATGTAGCGCAGGTAATGTAACTGTCCGCAGCATTTACGGAAAAAGTACACTGGATGTCACAGATATTTTTAGGCTACGCAAACATTATACAGGAGATGTAGCCCAGGTAAAGTAACTGTCCTCAGCAGACGCAGTCTACGGAAAAAGTACACTGGATGTCACAGATATTTTTAGGATGCGCAAACGTTATACAGGAGATGTAGTGCAGGTAATGTAACTGTCCGCAGTGGACAGCGTCTTTGGAGAAAGTACACTGGATGTCACAGATATTTTTAGTATGTGCACGATGTAGGAGGTAAATGTCAGCTAAACCACGCCCCTCTGTGACATCACCGGGCACAGAGGGCGTTAGTCTGGGAAGAAGGAGGCAGTATTTGGAGGAGGGACGTCGCCTCACTAAGGAACGCCCCCCTCTGCCGATGACGTCACCGGCCATAGAGGAGTGTTATTAGGAGTAGAAGGAGGTTCTATTGGAGGCAGCAAACTATGCTATTTAGCATAGTGCACGCCCCCCATGGTCATTTGCAATGAATGGGATATGCTACAGTATGGGTGCTAACCACGCCTCCCATGTCCCTACATGCCAGTCAGATCGCTCCCTGCCACTATTGTCTTTTATGCAATGCTAGCAGAGAGCAGATACATGGAAGCAGCGAGGGATCCAGTTTGTAGGCTTAGAAAAAAGTGGTTTTAGGGGAGGAATACTGATGAGGAGTATGAGTGGCAGGAGGCGGAATACTGATTAGGGGGAGTGGAAAGGCTTGTGAGATCCAGCTGCAGAGTCGCACAGCCTTGTGGGACCCATAAGGCAGTGTGGCCGGAAATGACATAGCACAGGAGCTGCTATGTAAACAATAGTGACAGCAGTATTAGGGCCTTATAGGAGCAAAGGGGATGAAAGAAAAATACACAGAGCATCAGAATGACTTTACTGCGTAATGTCAAGGTGATTATTAACATTTTTTAAAATTACTTTCATCCCGGACAACCCCCTTTAACTATTTAAAAAGTTTTTGTCACCTCCAAAATCGACTCAACTATATCTAATATACAGTAAGAAACAGAAGTATTTGAACACCCTGCAATTTTGCAAGTTCTCCCACTTAGAAATCATGTAGGGGTCTGAAATTCACATTGTAGGTGCATTTCCATTCTGTGAGACAGAATAAAACAAAAAAATTCTGGAAATCACATTGTATGATTTTTAAATAATTTGTCTTGCACTTCTGAACATAAGTATTTGAACACCTAAGAAACAGCAAGAATTCTGGCTCTCAAAGACCGGTTACTGTGCCTTTAAAAAGTCAAGCTCTACTCCACCGGTCTGAGCTCTTTAAAGACACCTGTCCATCCCACAGTCAGTTACACGCCAACTACTACCATGGGCAAGACCAAAGAGCTGTCAAAAGACACCAGAGACAAAATTGTAGACCTCCACAAGGCTGGAAAAAGCAGCTTGGTGAAAATTGATCAACTGTTGGAGCAATTGTTAGAAAATGGAAGAGGCTAAAGACGACTATCAGTCTCCCTCAGACTGGGGCTTCATGCAAAATCTCACCTCATGGGGTATCACTGATGATAAGAAAGGTGAGAAATCAGCCAAGAACTACAAGGGACTAGGGAGGAGCTGGTAAATGACATGAAGAGAGCTGGGACCACAGTTTCAAAGGTCACTGTCGGTAGAACACTACGCGGTCATGGTTTGCATTGCACGGAAGGTTCCCCTGCTCAAATCATCACATGTCCAGGCACATCTGAAGTTTGCCAATGACCATCTGGATGATCCAGAGGAGGCATGGGAGTCATGTGGTCAGATGAGACCAAAGTAGAACTTTTTGGTCTAAACTTCACTCATCGTGTTTGGAGGAAAAAGAAGGATGAGTCTCATGCCAAGAACACCATACCTACTGTGAAGCATGGGGGTGGTAACATCATGTTTTGGGATTGCTTTTCTGTGAAGGGGACAGGACGACTGCACTGTATTAAGGAGAGGATGAATGGGGACATTTATTGTGAGATTTTGAGCAACAACCTCTTTCCCTCAGTCAGAGCATTAAAGATGGGTCGTGGCTGGGTCTTCCAACATGACCACGACCCAAAGCACACAGCCAGGATAACCAAGGAGTGGCTCCGTAAGAAGCATATCAAGGTTCTGGAGTGGCCTAGCCAGTCTCTAGACCTAAATCCAATAGAACATCTTTGGAGGAAGCTGAAACTCTGTGTTGCTCAGTGACTAGAGGAGATCTGTGTGGAGTAGTGGGCCAAAATCCCTGTTGCAGTATGTGCAAACCTGGTCAAGAACTACAAGAAAGTTTTGACCTATGTAATTGCAAACAAAGGCTTCTTACCAAATATTAACACTGATCTTCTCAGGTGTTTAAATACTTATGTTCAGCAGTGTAAGACAAATAAATTCTTTAAAAATCATACAATGTGATTTCCTGATTTTTTTTTAATTTTTATTATGTCTGAGTGGGAATGCACCTGCCATGTGAATTTCAGACCCCTCCATGAATTCTAAGTGGGAGAACTTGCAAAATTGCAGGATGTTCAAATACTTCTGTTCCTCACTGTATCTAACTATATCCACTAACTAATCTGTAAATAGCTTAATGGATGCTACTACTAAATCTGTCATGGTTAATCTTCCAACTCTGCAGAGACCAATTTTGCCCCTGGAATGGGGATGTGCACTTTAGGCGGGTGAATCCTATAAGTCTTCTCCAATGGATCACATGAACTTAGGAATCCTCTCTATTAAAGATGAGCAAATTAATTCCAAAAATCCGTACAACACAAATTCCAGTTCAACTTCACATGAAAATTGATCCTCTCAGTTCACAAAAGACCTGGAGAGAACTGGCTAAAGCCCAATGTGAAGGTCCAGCGCATCAAGATGAACCTAATTAAAATAGCAATCTATATTATTCAAAGTTAAAAACTCCAGCTTGTCACGGTATAATCAATTTTTAACTGTTATCTAGAGATGTTACTCCAGGTTTTATATACCACCCACCCACTAAAGTAAAGCCGTGTCCTGTTTGCAAGTTTGTAAAAAGTCACAGTTGATACATTTGGTGTGCAGCCAATTAATTTAGCTAAACATGTGCACTTTACCACTCAGTTTCCAAATGGGACAAGATTGGTGAAAATCTTAAAAATTGCAAATTTTTGCGCAAAAGTGATGTTCACCAAATATGTCACCTTTTTTCAGTTGTAATTAAGATGCAAATGCAATGAAAAATTCCCTCCAAAGTATACACTTTTGTGCCTTGTTAACAAACTATTATGTAGTGGATGCATAACTTGTTTTTATAGTTTAAAAAAAGTTTTCTAATCTATATTCAAGAGCATTTACAAAGGTGAATTGCTCATCAGAACAGATGATTGTGTGGAGTAAGGAATTGTAGTATTTCACTGCAATGAAGAACTAAATAAACTTACAAACTGCCTTTAGCCCCTTCCCGACGGCCCACTGTGTATATATGTCCTATCTGCACATGCCCTGTGCAGATAGCATGTATATACATGTACAGGCAGCACTTTAATCCCAGCGCTGATCAGCGCTGAGATTAAAGCACCTGCAATCAAGCAGGAGTAGGTCAGGTACCGGCTGATAGACACAGCAGGGACCCTGAGGAGAAGACAGGAGTGGTTTATTACCCCTTCTGCCTTCTCCTGTGCCGGCAGGAGAGCGCTGAACTAGCGCATGGTGGATTTAGCAGGCAAAGCCGCTTCCTCTGTTAGTCCCAGAGGTCACGTGACCACCGGGGGTGTCTGGAGCAGGAACAGGAGTAGAGGTGCAGGGTCTAAGGAGACCCTGATCAGCTCTGCCTGTGTGTCATGCACCCACAGTGAAAAAAAAAAGTTAAAAAAGTCAGTGTCCTCCAGAGGTATTTTAATGACCTCCTGGGGGGCATATTATGTGCCAAAAAGAAATTAAAATATAACAAAAATAAATAAATAATAATAATAAAAAATTTTTTTTTAAATGCAGTCGCTAACAGAAACCGTCACCATAGTCGACCCGTTCTCTCAAACCTATACATGTTATATATGAAAACGATCATCACAAAATAGGGAACTCATTGCAATAATTAATTTTTGTGTCAGTTTTAATTTTTAAGAAATAAAAATCTATAATTTAAAAAAAATACTTTTTAATAATAATTAGCGGATTTCCTCCAAATTAAACCTAAAAAAAGAAAAAAAAATTCTAAAAAATACTCTAATAAAAAGTCCTAAGTGTCAAGTAAAAAAAAATTCTAAAAATATATTGATAGTCAAACAAATAAAAAAGCTATGGTCACTTAACACCACGTGCACAAAATCACAAAAAGATACAGACGTTCAGGCCTTTTTTGGGCACAGTCATGAAAGGGTTAGGTACCCTATTATTGTTATTATAGCCTGTGGTAAAATGGACTAGGAGCTGACAACCTCAATGCAGCTAATCTGTACCCTGTAAAAAACTAAAATCGATCCCAGTGCAGCCCTGTTCCAGGCCACTTTCAGTCCCCATAGGACCAGGAAGTGGCTTGGTCTTATATCTTATGACCACTTTTTGGTCCTAAGGGGACCAGAAGGGATCAGGATTCAGGAAAGGAAAGCGGCATAACAGGACCTCTCCCAAGCATGAGTGAGTGGCCATTCGTCTCTTTAGAATGTGACTATTCATCTATTTAAGACTAGTGAATGAGCATTCCTTTATTTAGCATCGGTAAGTGACCATTCCTGTCTTTATGATTGGTTAGTGACCAATTCTCTCATTATGACTGGTAAATGACCATTATTCAGTAAATGACAGGTGATTGACCATTTGTCTTATTAGCACTAGTGAGTGATTATTCGTCCCTTTAGCACTGGTAAATGGCCATTCTGTAACGGCCCGCTAGGGGGCAATACCACTTTTTAGCACCCCCACTATCACTTATGGTTGATCCTGTGTCATAATATGCATTGACTACCATATCCTGCACCGTGTGTATCTCTATTTCTAGGAAAAGGTTATGTTCACATATAATGTACCTGGTCTGCCAGCAGATGGCGGCATCTAAGGCAGAGCTAGTTTGCCTAGATTGGAACTTCCCATCCATTCTAGCCCTCTCTAGAGAGGGAGGAATTTTAGTTAGTGAGTTCAGTTCAGAGTAGCCCCTGTATGGGGAAGGAGCAGGCCCTCATCCCTGCTGGGCGAGCCTGCAGAAGACAGAGTAGCTATGTTCCAGCCAGGAAGGCTATGTTCCAGCCAGCAGAGCTCATTCTGCTCTGCTGGGCCCAGAGGCCAAAGCTGAGTACCTCCAAAGTCAAGAAGAAAGATTCCCTGAATAAAGATAAAGACAAAGATACAGGTCAAGATAAAGACAGAGTCAGACTACAGAAAGCTAAGTTGAAGCCTACAGCTGAAAGGGAAAAGTTCCAATTTAATCCAGCCAACATAGCAGAGCTGAATGAGTACAGATCTAACAGAGTTGATTGTGTTTGCCTGCCAGAAGTTAATCCAAAATCTGCTGATGACCAAGACAAAGTTGGAATATTGTTCCCTTATGAAAATTTATGCCAAGTAAAGCTGTTTCAATGTTAATAAAAGTCTGGACTCCAATCATTTCTACAAAACCTTCAACTGTTAACCCTATTTGCACTGCTGCGGACGACCATGCTTGTGGTTCCGGATATCCAGGTAGGAGTACCATGACAAGTGCAAAGGCCACACCATAGGCAACCCTTACACCACTCTGGCATTCTTTCACCTGGGTTCCACAATCACCTTCTGCATAGGGGGACCTAGTCGCTGAAATGCAACTGGCATCATGACAAAACCTCTAAAAACTAACTTAACATCTGTAGAAGACACCCCTGTAGTAGTACCCCATCAATTGCAATTCCTCTATATCTGATGAGTTACAGTACCATTCACCCCTCTAACACCAGTGAGAGATGATTCTCTCTTTAGCACTGATGAGTGGCCATTCCTCTCTTGAGCACTGGGAGTAGCCATTATTCTGTTTACAGCTGGTGAGTGACCATTTCACTCTTGAGCACTGATGAGTGACCATTCATCTGGTTAGCACTGGTAAGTGACCATTTCACATTATGGCACTAATGAGAGATTACTCCTCTCCGCAACACTGGATAGTAAGTGTTCTTACCTCCTTATAGCACTAGTTAGCAACCAGTTTCACAAATTAGACATGTTGTTGGTATGCTTAGTACATAACTAATGCAGCCACTAACAACACCACTAATTCTGAAAAAGTTACCATTGCTATAATGATTGCATGCTTTCTACTATGCTTCTTTCTATACAGCAGAACCAGCTTAGTCTGCAGAGAAAATAAAAAAGAATAACATATTGTCTGATGTACTCAAAGAATCATATGACATTTATTTGCTACCACATTTTTTTTTAATTTAAGGGATTGTATTGGTTAAGAAAAAATTGGCTACTTTATTCCAAAAACAGCTCCATGCCTTTCTTTGTGCAGGTTGTGTGTAGTATTGCAGTTCAGCTATATTGTAGTGAATGAGGTAGTTCTGCAACAACACATACAACAAGCCATATTTTTTCAATTCGGTACAAGTAACCCATTTAATATAGGTTGTGTGATAGTAATATGTTATCCAGTGAAATTAAGCTTGACTTTTTCCAGCTTCAAGACTTACATTTAGCAACACTACCTAATAATATCTGCTTAGCAGCGAAATCAGTACTATACAATATGACTGTAGTTAATTCTTCAATAGGAACTAGCCATATGTTGTGCATAAAGGCATCATTAATTATTTCACAAAAGTAAAATATTTGTCCTGCAATTCCAAAAATCTGCCAGCCATCAGCTCACAGAAAAGACATATAAATTAGGACAATTAACCCCTATGGTAAATCTGGTTGATCCATATATTTTCCTTTTATGTCTTCTCAAGTGTTCAGGTCTCATGCAGCTCCCGTTTCTGAGGAACTTAATGTTCTGGTTCATGCATCACTTGTGGAAATGAGACTTTGAAACTTTGGGTCTGACATTTTTAGGAGTGTTCTGAAATGTAGTCTGCCATATAGAAATAGCTGCGGTGCCAGACAGGCAGTGAATTTTCTCTTCAGCCGATTGTTTGCAAGCTCTTCATTTTATAATTTGCTATAAATACAGCAGCTGTCTAACAGTTTCAGATCATTTTGAAACATATTTTAATCAACTGCTGTTATAAGCTATCTAACACCATTCATACTATCTCTATTAATTTTATTATTGTACTAGAAGAACTTTCCATTAATTGGAATGACAATTTGATTGCTATTGTTCTGGATGTGAAACTCTAGCTCATCTTCACATAAATTTTTTGAAATGATTTAATTTAGAATAGATTAAAATCGCTGACTGATTTGATTGCTAATTTTGTTTTGAACTATTAATGTTTTCGTTTCTGTTCTTTTAAATTCCAAACGAAATATACTGATTCTATTAGATAGGTTTTACTTATTTTATGTCAATATATCCTAATACATGTATGAAGGAAAGGTTCCTCCTCTGGTGAAGAGATTTCCAGCACCTCAAATTTTTATTTATTTATTTATTTATTTATTTTGTATTCAGGATGCAACAAACAGGTTAAAATAAACCAATACCACCTACTGTACTTATGTTTTAATCATCAGTCCGCTCTTAATCATAGCGTAAAAGTTGTGCCCTATAGCTTCCTATACAAACATATGGAAAAAGGGGGAGAGTCACATTCAGTACCGAGTTGTGCTAGGAACAGGTGATATTACTTGCATTCGGTTATGTATGCTACATGAGTAGTATTGCAGTTGACAAATTATTTTATAAATGTAGTTTGAATGTTGCTAGTAGCACCAAATTTCTCAGTAGTTTGGAAATATATATGGGCATGAGCATATTTTACATTTATTTTGACCACACTTAAAAATCCATTAAACATTCACCAATGTTGAGGTCTCGTGATCTGAGAAGAATAAATTTAGGGGACTAATGCTAGTACCACTACAATGAACTCTGGCAGAGGAACAGCCTGCCAGAGTTCATTCTATCTGGCATAATCACGTATTACCTTTCCCCACCGGAGCTTATTGGGACCCAGCAGGGATGTGGCCTGTTTCCGGCATTAGTGCCGGGAGTTGGCCAGACAAAAAAAGCTGCTTGAAGTGGTATTTGTCAATCTGAATCCCGTCACTAATGCCAGTCAATGGGGTCTGGAGGGGATCCAGCCCTTTCCGGTTATGCTGGATAGGATGAACTAAAGGGAACAGCCTGCCAGACGATTTTAGTGCTAGTGTGAAACTAGCCTAAGAGGTTCTCAGGTTTGACACCTCCACTCAGAACAAACCAATAATCCATATTTAAGGAAATAGTGGTTTGGTCTTTGTATAAACTAGGAAGATATTTGCATATAATGTTTATGTATTATATTCAAGGAAATATTGGGTGCTAAATGTTTTCTGAGAATCTTCTTTATTTATTTTTCTTTATTGTACTGATGCCCTATTAGACTGTGCCTAGATGAGTGGTGACAATACCATTAGCTCGCCTTTTCTAACAGAAGCAACACTGACTCATTCCAATTGAAATTTATAGAAAGGGCTAATCAACCTAAAAGAAAAGGAGATAAGCACTTCTGAAGCAAGAGATGTCTACAGGATCATGATGTTCAATAGTTTCTTCCCCAAAGGTCTAAGGTAAAATGAAGAGAAAAATGAAGAGAACAAAAAAAACACAATTCCACAAAAGATTTTTGGGTTTTGAAAATTATGACATTAATTGTGGGCGCAAAATAACATGATGTCCTAATTCTGTGGGCCAATACATTTACAGTGATACCAAATTTGTATATTTTTTATTTAGTTTTTACCTTTAAAAAATTTAAATTTTCTTTGCTTAACCATTTTCTGACTTTCTAACTTTTTTTTTTCTACTTCGGTGTACAGAGCTGTATGAGGGCTTGTTTTTTGTAGTTTTTATTGGTACCATTTTTGACGAATGTACAACTTTTTGATTGCTGTTATTACATTTTTTGGTGGAGGGCAAGGTGACTAAAAATTGGCTCACAATCACTGATGGAAATCACTAACCAAACACTGAATTGTGAATAAGGCATAGGAGACTTTACAATATGATTGCCAGTAGAAAATTAGCTATGGCAGGCCTCAGATGACACTCAGATGATGTGTTCACAATTAACCACAGCATTTGAGGGTTTATAAAGCCTATCATGGACTCTGCCTCCGATTTTATTACATGACACGGAGGCTCCTATTGCTATCTCTTTCTTTACTAAAATCATAAAGCAGCAAAGAACAAACATATCCATCAAAATGGAAACCATGGCAACCAACTCCTCCCCACTGTGCCAGTATAACAGTCCTGGTCTCTGTCAACTCCTCCTCTTTCTTTGCTGCTCTTCTCACAGATAAGTACAGTTGTCTCACTTATTTCTGTGGGCAGAGCTTTACAGTATTGTGCCATTAGATTATTATATTGATTGTTATCATATTGTTTGCAGTTCTTGTAGGTTGCCTACAGTGTGTGGGGTGTTCTCTCTCCCACACCCCTTTTTTCTTTTGGGGGTCTTATTCGATTTGTTTCTCCCCAGGTATTTTTTCCTTAGGTTGTTTTATTTAGGTATTTTCTTTTACTACCCTTGTATTAGCGCCGCTTATTTTGCCTCCCTTCCCCTTGTTCGGCCATTTCGCCGCTTCTTCTGTGGTTTCTGCCACTCACCATCCCCTCAGGTCTGCTCCGTTTGTCTCTTCTTCTTGGCGGCCGAGATCTCGCGTGATTTCGGCCGCCATTTTACCCAGTCAGGTCTCCGGCTGTTCGCGCGTCTCCCCGCTCTCTCCTCTCTGCGCTCGGCGAGATCTCGCGGTATTTCGCGAGATTTCGGCCGTTTCCCCTCAGAGAGCTGCCGGAGTCTTCCTGCGTCCCGCTCGTGCGGTATAGTCCCACACAGTCCGATTTATTGCTTGGGGGTTTGATTATTATTAGTATAATTCATTTACTAGGTGCATTAGGCACAGTTTAGTACTGCCCTATATTTATTACCATGTCCAAGGACAGCATGTGTGGGGGTGAGTCTGCCCCTGAGACTATGGAGGTGCCTTCTAATGCCCAGGATTCAGGTGTCATGTCTGTGGATGCACAGACTTCAGCGATTCAGCGCTCAGTGGCTGCAGCAATCCAGGCTGCTATGGGGTCTATGTCCTCAGCCATATCTAATTCTATTTCTGAGGCCCTTATGGCTGGCCCTTCCTCCTCCAAACCTTCGGGGTCTCAACCGTCTGAAAACTTATTATCTTCCTCCAGAACCGTTATGACTGGTGGAGTTGTAGCCACCCAGGATGGCGCGCCCCGTTCGCGCAAAAGAGCCTATGCCCGCCAGGCAGAAAAGGTGAGGCAATGGAAATGCGCCAGAGCGCAGCCTGATAGTGTTTCGGGTTCTGAACTCGACTCAGATGAGGAGGCTCAGTATCGCTCTGTTGAGTTAGAGGACTTGGAGGAGGACGATCTTTTGGATTCGGACCCTTCTGGTCCATCCTCAAGATCTGTCGCGCCTCGGTCTGCTTCCATTGAGGTTCCTTTGGAATCCTCTGCGATTTTGGATCCTGCGGGTGAGCCCCTATTTGACCCCGATGCATTACATCACCCCAGGTCTGCAGAGTGGCTCCCATCCTCACATGTGGCAAAATATCTGGAAGCCCGGGTGCGCCAACCCCTTTCTAAGGAGGCGCGTAATAAGATGAAAGCTGAGTGCCCCAGACCTATTATCCCCAACAAGGTCTGTGAGACGCCTATAGTTGACCCGAAGATGTGTCAATTTCTGTCTAAATCGGGCTGGAACCCAAAAAAGGGCCTTGAGTCAGCCTTGAAGTCCTGTCAGGACAAGCTTTTGGACCTATTGGGCCCACTGACAAAAATTTTCGAATTGGCTGAGGCAGCCAGAACCCAGAATACGCTGGTAGATCCGGAGCAGCTCCGGGGATGGGTTCAGCGTGCCGTGTGTCTCACAGGCAACGTTAATACTTCGCTCTCTATTGAGAGGCGAAAGGCAATTCTTTTCAAGATTGAGCCCAAGCTCTCTAATTTAGCCCTGATGGAGGCAGGTAAAGAGGCCCAAGGATTACTATTCGGGGATTCCTTCATAAAGGACCTGTCACGATTTGTAGGAGCCTTCACTGCCCTTGACAAGGCTCAGACGTCAATGAAACGGGTCTTCCAGGGACGGGTCTCTAACAGGGCCGGCAGCTCTAGGGGCCGCCTGTCCGGCTGTTCATCCTATCAGACCCGTGGATCGGGTCGAGGCTCCTTCCCTTATGGTTCCTCCACCCAGGAGTTCTGGCAGCCACCCGCCTTCTTCCCCACCCGAGGATCTTCATGGCGTTCCCGCGGAGCCAGAGGTTCATCTTCCCGACGTCCTTTCGGTAAGTCGACTTCCAGCGTCTTCTTTGATTCCTTGGGTAGGGGGCAGGCTCTGTCTTTTTTCCCATGTTTGGTCAACCATCACTGCCGACTCATGGGTTCTTTCTTTGTACTGTTCGGGGGTCTCACATAGAACTGATTTGCTCTCAGGTCCAGATTCCTCCACCACATCCTGTAGTTCTCCCGTCCTCATCGCGTTGGCTGTTACACCAGGAGTTGACAGCGCTATGCCAGAAGGGTGCCATAGAGCGGGCTTCCGCATCCACGGAGGGTATCATAAGCAGTATGTTCCTAGTGGCCAAAAAAGGAGGCCAGATGCGACCCGTAATCAACCTCTGGGCTCTAAACGCCTTCGTGCAGTATCGGCACTTCAAGATGGAGGGCATACACCTCCTAAGGGATTTGCTGCTCCACGGGGACTGGATGGTCAAACTGGACCTGAAAGATGCCTACCTGACAGTACCGGTGGCCGAGTCATCCAGGGATCTCCTTTGTTTCCTCTGGGGTTCGGAGGTGTGGAGGTTCACATGTCTGCCTTTCGGACTCTCTTCGGCCCCTTGGTGCTTCACCAAGCTTCTGCGGCCGGTCATTTCCTGTCTCCGCAGTCGAGGGATTCGCCTGATTATTTATCTGGACGATATCCTTATCATGGACCAGTGCCCTTCCGTCCTGCTTACTCATCTACAGTGTTCCATGGACCTTTTGTCGCGATTGGGGTTTCTTTTCAATCCGGAGAAGTCGTCTCTTACTCCGGCCCAGTCCATAGAATTCTTGGGTTTCACAATCAATTCATCCACAGAGACTCTCAGCCTCCCACCCTCCAAGGTGCGTGCCATCCGCAAGGAGCCCCTTCACACCCTCTCTCTTCCGCAAGTTTCCCCACGTCACCTGGCCCGTATCATAGGCCTCCTCTCTTCGTCCATCCAGGCAGTGTTCCCAGCTCCTCTACATTATCGGGGCATGCAGCAGCTCAAGATTGCCCACCTCCAGTCGGGAGCATCCTATGCGGATTTGATGACCTTGGACGAAGACACCAGAGACGAGTTGACGTGGTGGATCCACAACCTGGAAGTGTGGAACGGGAAGGCGATTTTTCGCCCCCGTCCGGATATCACAATAGAGTTGGATGCCAGCCTTCTAGGCTGGGGAGCTTACTGCAACGGAGTGACTACCGGATGTCGCTGGTCAGTGGAGTAGTCCGGTCTTCACATCAACGCCTTGGAGTTGCTGGCGGGGTCTTTTGCAGTTCGCAGTTTCGCGAACGGCCTGGCCAAGGCTTGCATCAGACTGCGGATGGACAACATCTCTGCGGTCAGGTATGTCAATGCCATGGGAGGCACGCATTCTACGACCTTATCCCACCTGGTGCAGAATTTCTGGATGTTCTGCCTTGCCAGAGAGATCACGGTGTCGGCGGAGTATATACCGGGCCTCCACAATACCCATGCAGACTGGAGCTCGCGTTTTCTGTCGGATTCCAGCGATTGGAGATTAGACAGCGCGGTCTTCTCGTCCATATCCTCTCGTTGGGGTCCTTTCTGTTTAGACCTCTTCGTGTCTCGACTGAACACCCACGGTTCCGCGGTTTTACAGCTGGCGCCCGGATCCAGATGCGGAGACGGTAGATGCATTTCTACAGGATTGGGCCGGCCACATTTCTTACGCTTTCCCTCCATTTGCGCTGATTCCCCGAGTCTTAACTCTAACCCGCCATCAGGTCGCGGATCTCATACTTATAGTCCCGTTTTGGACCACCCAGTCGTGGTTCCCTCAACTTCTGGAGTGTCTGATCCAATGCCCTCTACTTCTTCCGGTCTTCCCGGACCTCTTGTTAGATCCATCAGGTCTGGGGCACCCTCTCGTCCTCGAAGGCTCTCTCCAACTTCTGGCGTGCAGAATTTCAGGGAACCCTGGGACGTCGCTGGAATTTCGGACTCAGCTAGACGCCTATTGGACGAGGCATGGGCTCCAGGGACCAGACGGTCTTATCGGTCAGCCTGGAGATCTTGGGCTGATTGGTGCCTGGCTGGGCACCTGGATCCCGTCTCAGCTCCTGTAACTGATGTGCGCCAGTTTCTTACTTCTCTTTTTGAGGAAGGTAAGGCTTACCGTACCCTCAACTTGTACCGTTCCGCCATTTCTGATTTTCACCACGGGTTTGGGGGGTGCCCGGCGGGTCAGCACCCTCTAGTTTGCCGTCTTCTCAGAGGTTCCCGTCTTTCCCGTCCTCCCAGACCTCGTTTCTCCTCTACGTGGGATGTCTCCTCTGTACTGTCCCTTTTTTCCTCGTGGCCATCAAATACAGACCTTTCTCTTCGCCAGCTTTCAGCTAAGTTGGTTTCTTTATTTTGCTTAATCTCCTGCAAGAGGGTGTCTGATGTCCGCGCTTTGGATTATGACGCTCGTTCTTTCACTCCTGATGGGGTTGTGTTTAACATCACACGACGCACTAAGACTAATATCCGGTTCGTTTCTTATCCGTGTTTTCCGGACTCTCCTGCCCTCTGCCCTGTGGCTTGCCTCTGGGAGTATGAGGTGCGTACACTCCCTCATCGCTCTCCTGCTTGTTCCCAGCTTTTTCTGTTGTACCGGCGCCCTTTCCGACCGGTCTCAACGATCACTCTAGCCTGCTGGGTGAAGTGGGTTATGTTCTTGTCAGGTGTGGATACTGCGGTTTTCACCGCCCATTCCACTAGAGGGGCTTCGGCAACCTCCATGGCTGTGGCAGGTGCCCGTTTGGAGGACATTATGAGACTGGCAGATTGGTCTCGAGTATCTACATTTCGTGAATTCTATTTCCGGCCTACGGTTCATGTTTTTTCCTCTGTGGTAAGTCAGTTTTAAACTCGCAATAGGAGCCTCCTTGTCATGTAATAAAATTGCATGATTTTCCTATCTTGTGACGTAAAGTCATGATTTTATTAAAAACACGGAGGCGGGTATTGCACCGCCCAATTTCCCCCCCCTGGATTTGGGACGTGATTGTTGTGAATTTATATTATGTTTGCATTCACTTGTTATGTTACTATATGTGCACTGCAATGCATTACTGAAGATTGTTTTACTTCATTATTTGGGCGTTTTCTACCTTTTGTCTTGTTTTCTTTTCATAGGATGAATTTACTGTTTTCCAACTGCTGATGGCGTTTGAGTTTCCAGTTGCATTCTTCGGTTGAAGAGTCGTGTTTGGTTTCGGTTGTATGGAGTATTTTGGTCGTCACGCTCAGTTTTTCAGTGGACTATCATTATCAAAGAAAGAGGAGGAGTTGACAGAGACCAGAACTGTTATACTGGCACAGTGGGGAGGAGTTGGTTGCCATGGTTTCCATTTTGATGGATATGTTTGTTGTTTGCTGCTATATGATTTTAGTAAAGAAAGAGATAGCAATACTCGCCTCCGTGTCTTTAATAAAATCATGACTTTACGTCACAAGATAGGAAAATCATGCAATTGTCTGCTGTACAAAACAGCAGGCACCCGGCAGCTATGGGGACTACTCAGCTTCTTAACAGCCAGCATCGTTAAAGTTCCAACTACTGTGAGAAACATAGACTGCCCATGTCAAAATGGGGTTCTTCTCAGTCTATCTGATGCAATCAGTGCTTTTGGTAACGCAATACACTTCCTATTGCCCTTAGACTGGCCAACAATGCTCATACAGTCCTGATTAATAGTTTAAGACTAGAGTTGAGCGAACACCTGGATGTTCGGGTTCGAGAAGTTCGGCCGAACTTCCCGGAAATGTTCGGGTTCGGGATCCGAACCCGACCCGAACTTCGTCCCGAACCCGAACCCCATTGAAGTCAATGGGGACCCGAACTTTTGGGCACTAAAAAGGCTGTAAAACAGCCCAGGAAAGAGCTAGAGGGCTGCAAAAGGCAGCAACATGTAGGTAAATCCCCTGCAAACAAATGTGGATAGGGAAATGAATTAAAATTAAAATTAAAAAAATAAAAATAAACCAATATCAATTGGACAGAGGTCCCATAGCAGAGAATCTGGCTTCACATCAGCAAAGAATCAGTCTCTTCATGCCATAGCAAAGAATCTGGCTTCATGTCAGCAGAGAATCAGTCTCTTCATGCCATAGCAAAGAATCTGGCTTCATGTCAGCAGAGAATCAGTCTCTTCATGCCATAGCAGAGAATCTGGCTTCATGTCAGCGCAGAATCAGTCTTCATGTCATAGCAGAGAATCAGGCTTCACGTCACCCACCACTGGAACAGGCCACTGTCACACATTTAGCCCCCGGCACCCAGACAGAGGAGAGCGGTCCCGTAACAGAGAATCTGGCCTTATGTCAGCGCAGAATCTGTCTTCATGTCATAGCAGAGAATCAAGCTTCACGTCACCCACCACTGGAAAAGGCCACTGTTACACATTTAGGCCCCGGCACCCAGACAGAGGAGAGAGGTTCTGTAACAGAGAATCTGGCCTTATGTCAGCACAGAATCTGTCTTCATGTCATAGCAGAGAATCAGGCATCACGTCACCCACCACTGGAACAGGCCACTGTCACACATTTAGGCCCAGGCACCCAGGCAGAGGAGAGAGGTCCCGTAACAGAGAATCTGGCCTTATGTCAGCACAGAATCTGTCTTAATGTCATAGCAGAGAATCAGGCTTCACGTCACCCACCACTGGAACAGGCCACTGTCACACATTTAGGCCCAGGCACCCAGGCAGAGGAGAGAGGTCCCGTAACAGAGAATCTGGCCTTATGTCAGCGCAGAATCTGTCTTCATGTCATAGAAGAGAATCAGGCATCACGTCACCCACCACTGGAATAGGCCACTGTCACACATTTAGGCCCAGGCACCCAGGCAGAGGAGAGAGGTCCCGTAACAGAGAATCTGGCCTGATGTCAGCGCAGAATCAGTCTTCATGTCATGGCAGAGAATCAAGCTTCACGTCACCCACCACTGGAACAGGCCACTGTCACACATTTAGGCCCCGGCACCCAGACAGAGGAGAGAGGTCCTGTAACAGAGAATCTGGCCTTATGTCAGCACAGAATCTGTCTTCATGTCATAGCAGAGAATCAGGCTTCACGTCACCCACCACTGGAACAGGCCACTGTCACACATTTAGGCCCAGGCACCCAGGCAGAGGAGAGAGGTCCCGTAACAGAGAATCTGGCCTTATGTCAGCACAGAATCTGTCTTAATGTCATAGCAGAGAATCAGGCTTCACGTCAGCCACCACTGGAACAGGCCACTGTCACACATTTAGGCCCAGGCACCCAGGCAGAGGAGAGAGGTCCCGTAACAGAGAATCTGGCCTTATGTCAGCGCAGAATCTGTATTCATGTCATAACAGAGAATCAGGCTTCACGTCACCCACCACTGGAACAGGCCACTGTCACACATTTAGGCCCAGGCACCCAGGCAGAGGAGAGAGGTCCCGTAACAGAGAATCTGGCCTTATGTCAGTGCAGAATCTGTATTCATGTCATAGCAGAGAATCAGGCTTCACGTCACCCACCACTGGAACAGGCCACTGTCACACATTTAGGCCCCGGCACCCAGACAGAGGAGAGCGGTCCTGTAACAGAGAATCTGGCCTTATGTCAGCGCAGAATCTGTCTTCATGTCATAGCAGAGAATCAGGCTTCACGTCAGCCACCACTGGAACAGGCCACTGTCACACATTTAGGCCCAGGCACCCAGGCAGAGGAGAAAGGTCCCGTAACAGAGAATCTGGCCTTATGTCAGCGCAGAATCTGTATTCATGTCATAGCAGAGAATCAGGCTTCACATCACCCACCACTGGAACAGGCCACTGTCACACATTTAGGCCCCGGAACCCAGACAGAGGAGAGCGGTCCCGTAACAGAGAATCTGGCCTTATGTCAGCGCAGAATCTGTCTTCATGTCATAGCAGAGAATCAGGCTTCACGTCAGCCACCACTGGAACAGGCCACTGTCACACATTTAGGCCCAGGCACCCAGGCAGAGGAGAGAGGTCCCGTAACAGAGAATCTGGCCTTATGTCAGCGCAGAATCTGTATTCATGTCATAGCAGAGAATCAGGCTTCACGTCACCCACCACTGGAACAGGCCACTGTCACACATTTAGGCCCCGGCACCCAGACAGAGGAGAGCGGTCCGGTAACAGAGAATCTGGCCTTATGTCAGCGCAGAATCTGTCTTCATGTCATAGCAGAGAATCAGGCTTCACGTCAGCCACCACTGGAACAGGCCACTGTCACACATTTAGGCCCAGGCACCCAGGCAGAGGAGAGAGGTCCCGTAACAGAGAATCTGGCCTTATGTCAGCGCAGAATCTGTATTCATGTCATAGCAGAGAATCAGGCTTCACGTCACCCACCACTGGAACAGGCCACTGTCACACATTTAGGCCCCGGCACCCAGACAGAGGAGAGGTTCATTCAACTTTGGGTTGCCCCACAATATAATGGTAAAATGAAATTAAAAATAGTATTGAATGAGGAAGTGCCCTGGAGTAGAATAATATATTGTTAAGGGGAGGTAGTTAATATCTAATCTGCACAAGGGATGGACAGGTCCTGTGGGATCCATGCCTGGTTCATTTTTATGAACGTCAGCTTGTCCACATTGGCTGTAGACAGGCGGCTGCGTTTGTCTGTAATGACGCCCCCTGCCGTGCTGAATACACGTTCAGACAAAACGCTGGCCGCCGGGCAGGCCAGCACCTCCAAGGCATAAAAGGCTAGCTCTGGCCACGTGGACAATTTGGAGACCCAGAAGTTGAATGGGGCCGAACCATCAGTCAGTACGTGGAGGGGTGTGCACAGGTACTGTTCCACCATGTTAGTGAAATGTTGCCTCCTGCTAACACGTTCCGTATCAGGAGGTGGTGCAGTTAGCTGTGGTGTGGTGACAAAACTTTTCCACATCTCTGCCATGCTAACCCTGCCCTCAGAGGAGCTGGCTGTGACACAACTGCGTTGGCGACCTCTTGCTCCTCCTCTGCCTTCGCCTTGGGCTTCCACTGGTTCCCCTGTGACATTTGGGAATGCTCTCAGTAGCGCGTCTACCAACGTGCGCTTGTACTCGCGCATCTTCCTATCACGCTCCAGTGTAGTAAGTAAGGTGGGCACATTGTCTTTGTACCGGGGATCCAGCAGGGTGGCAACCCAGTAGTCTGCACACGTTAAAATGTGGGCAACTCTGCTGTTTTTGCGCAGGCACTGCAGCATGTAGTCGCTCATGTGTGCCAGGCTGCCCAGAGGTAAGGACAAGCTGTGCTCTGTGGGAGGCGTATCGTCATCGTCCTGTGTTTCCCCCCAGCCACGCACCAGTGATGGGCCCGAGCTGCTTTGGGTGCCACCCCGCTGTGAACATGCTTCATCCTCATCCTCCTCCACCTCCTCCTCATCCTCGTCCTCCTCGTCCTCCAGTAGTGGGCCCTGTCTGGCCACATTTGTACCTGGACTCTGGTGTTGCAAAAAACCTCCCTCTGAGTCACTTTGAAGAGACTAGCCTGAAAGTGCTAAAAATGACCCCTCTTCCTCCTCTTCCTCCTGGGCCACCTCCTCTTCCATCATCGCCCTAAGTGTTTTCTCAAGGAGACATAGAAGTGGTATTGTAACGCTGATAACGGCGTCATCGCCACTGGCCATGTTGGTGGAGTACTCGAAACAGCGCAACAGGGCACACAGGTCTCGCATGGAGGCCCAGTCATTGGTGGTGAAGTGTGTCTGATCCGCAGTGCGACTGACCCGTGCGTGCTGCAGCTGAAACTCCACTATGGCCTGCTGCTGCTCGCACAGTCTGTCCAGCATATGCAAGGTGGAGTTCCACCTGATGGGCACGTCGCATATGAGGCGGTGAGCGGGAAGGCCGAAGTTACGCTGTAGCGCAGACAGGCGAGCAGCGGCAGGGTGTAAACGCCGGAAGCGCGAACAGACGGCCCGCACTTTATGCAGCAGCTCTGACATGTCGGGGTAGTTGCGAATGAACTTCTGCACCACCAAATTCAGCACATGCGCCAGGCAAGGGATGTGCGTCAAACCGGCTAGTCCCAGAGCTGCAACGAGATTTCGCCCATTATCGCACACCACCAGGCCGGGCTTGAGGCTCACCGGCAGCAACCACTCGTCGGTCTGTTGTTCTATACCCCGCCACAACTCCTGTGCGGTGTGGGGCCTGTCCCCCAAACATATGAGTTTCAGAATGGCCTGCTGACGTTTACCCCGTGCTGTGTTGAAGTTGGTGGTGAAGGTGTGTGGCTGACTGGATGAGCAGGTGGAAGAAGAGGAGGAGGAAGCTGAGTAGGAGGAGGAGGAGACAGGAGGCAAAGAATGTTGCCCTGCGATCCTTGGCGGCGGAAGGACGTGCGCCAAATAGCTCTCCGCCTGGGGCCCAGCCGCCACTACATTTACCCAGTGTGCAGTTAGGGAGATATAGCGTCCCTGGCCGTGCTTACTGGTCCACATATCTGTGGTTAGGTGGACCTTGCCACAGATGGCGTTGCGCAGTGCACACTTGATTTTATCGGACACTTGTTTGTGCAGGGAAGGCACGGCTCTCTTAGAGAAGTAGTGGCGGCTGGGAACAACATACTGTGGGACAGCAAGTGATATGAGCTGTTTGAAGCTGTGTGTGTCCACCAGCCTAAATGACAGCATTTCATAGGCCAGTAGTTTAGAAATGATGGCATTCAGGGCCAGGGATCGAGGGTGGCTAGGTGAGAATTTACGCTTTCTCTCAAATTTTTGTGAGATGGAGAGCTGAACGCTGCCGTGTGACATGGTTGAGATGCTTGGTGACACAGGTGGTGGTGTTGGTGGTACATCCCATGTTTGCTGGGCGGCAGGTGCCAACGTTCCTCCAGAGGCGGAGGAAGAGGCTGAGGCGGCGGCAGCAGCAGCAGAAGAGGCCGAGGCGGCAGCAGCAGAAGATGTAGCAGGGGGAGCCTGAGTGACTTCCTTGTTTTTAAGGTGTTTACTCCACTGCAGTTCATGCTTTGCATGCAGGTGCCTGGTCATGCAGGTTGTGCTAAGGTTCAGAACGTTAATGCCTCGCTTCAGGCTCTGATGGCACAGCGTGCAAACCACTCGGGTCTTGTCGTCAGCACATTGTTTGAAGAAGTGCCATGCCAGGGAACTCCTTGAAGCTGCCTTTGGGGTGCTCGGTCCCAGATGGCGGCGGTCAGTAGCAGGCGGAGTCTCTTGGCGGCGGGTGTTCTGATTTTTCCCACTGCTCCCTCTTTTGCTACGCTGTTGGCTCAGTCTCACCACTGCCTCTTCCTCCGAACTGTGAAAGTCAGTGGCACGACCTTCATTCCATGTGGGGTCTAGGACCTCATCGTCCCCTGCATCGTCTTCCACCCAGTCTTGATCCCTGACCTCCTGTTCAGTCTGCACACTGCAGAAAGACGCAGCAGTTGGCACCTGTGTTTCGTCATCATCAGAGACGTGCTGAGGTGGTATTCCCATGTCCTCATCATCAGGAAAAATAAGTGGTTGTGCGTTAGTGCATTCTATCTCTTCCACCCCTGGGGAAGGGCTAGGTGGATGCCCTTGGGAAACCCTGGCAGCAGAGTCTTCAAACAGCATAAGAGACTGCTGCATAACTTGAGGCTCAGACAGTTTCCCTTATATGCATGGGGATGATGTGACAGACCGATGGGCTTGGTTTTTATCCGCCATCTGTGCGCTTTCTGCAGAAGACTGGGTGGGAGATAATGTGAACGTGCTGGATCCACTGTCAGCCACCCAATTGACTAATGCCTGTACCTGCTCAGGCCTTACCATCCTTAGAACGGCATTGGGCCCCACCAAATATCGCTGTAAATTCTGCTGGCTACTGGGACCTGAGGTAGTTGGTTCACTAGGACATGTGGCTGTGGCAGAACGACCACGTCCTCTCCCAGCACCAGAGGGTCCACTAACACCACCACGACCATGTCCACGTCCGCGTCCGCGTCCCTTATTAGATGTTTTCCTCATTGTTCCCGTTCACCACAATTTTGAGAATGGCAAATTTGGGAATGCTTTTTCAACCCAGAACAAAAAGTCTGCTTTTACGGTCACTACAAATAACTTGACCAGCTAAAACTGTGCAGATTTGGTTGAATAGAGATGTGAGACCTGTTTTTTTTTTGCGCTGTGTGACAGTTATAGGTTTAATCACAGAATGACACTTCTATCAGCACGCTAGCGTGTGTCTTAGGTTTTTCTGAATGATACTATCAATAACTTCAATGTAAGATTTTCTTTTTGGGATAGATTTCAAGTAGGCCTGAAATACCACAAACTAGTTATTTTCAGAATGGCAAATTTGGGAATGCTTTTTTAACCCAGAACAAAAAGTCTGCTTTGACGGTCACTACAAATAACTTGACCAGCTAAAACTGTGCAGATTTGGTTGAATAGAGATGTGAGACCTGTTTTTTTTTGCGCTGCGTGACAGTTATAGGTTTAATCACAGAATGACACTTCTATCAGCACGCTAGCGTGTGTCTTAGGTTTTTCTGAATGATACTATCAATAACTTCAATGTAAAATTTTCTTTTTGGGATAGATTTCAAGTAGGCCTGAAATACCACAAACTAGTTATTTTCAGAATGGCAAATTTGGGAATGCTTTTTCAACCCAGAACAAAAAGTCTGCTTTGACGGTCACTACAAATAACTTGACCAGCTAAAACTGTGCAGATTTGGTTGAATAGAGATGTGAGACCTGTTTTTTTTTGCGCTGTGTGACAGTTATAGGTTTAATCACAGAATGACACTTCTACCAGCACGCTAGCGTGTGTCTTAGGTTTTTCTGAATGATACTATCAATAACTTCAATGTAAGATTTTCTTTTTGGGATAGATTTAAAGTAGGCCTGAAATACCACAAACTAGTTATTTTCAGAATGGCAAATTTGGGAATGCTTTTTCAACCCAGAACAAAAAGTCTGCTTTGACGGTCACTACAAATAACTTGACCAGCTAAAACTGTGCAGATTTGGTTGAATAGAAATGTCAGGTCTATTTTTTAGGCGCTGGGTGACAGGCTCAACTTGCCCCTGATGTAATATATGGCCAAGAAATAACCAGACTGTTGATGGTTAAATGCACTTCGGTGACACAGGCTCAGCCTGCAGCTGATGTAGTATATGGCCAAAAAATAATCAGACTGTTGATGGTTAAATGCACTTGGGTGAAACAGGCTCAGCCTGCAGCTGATGTAGTATATGGCCAAAAAATAACCAGACTGTTGATGGTTAAATGCACTTCGGTGACACAGGCTCAGCCTGCAGCTTATGTAGGATATAGCACAAAATAACCACACTAT